>NC_090447.1:420752969-421371461 GCF_031143425.1 Pleurodeles waltl | reverse complement strand
CCTTGATGCACCCCACGCGTGGCTCTCGTTGACGAAAGTCCTTTCATGGAACGTGAACGGGCTTCTGGACAAGATCAAGAGATCCGCGGTTTTTAATACTCTTCGCAGGTATGCCCCTTCCGTGGTTCTGCTCCAGGAGACTCATCTGCTAGGCACTAAATGCCCCATGCGCACACGGGGGGGATACAACAAGGTCTACCATGCAGGGTTTTCCAGGGGCTCCAGAGGGGTGGTGTTTTCGCTACACCGTTCCCTGCCCATAGTGATAACTAATACCCAGTCAGATCCGCAAGGGCGCTATATTGTGATGTCCGATGCACTCCAAGGGCAACAGATTAATATCCTATGTGCCTACACCCCTCCTGGTGCTTTTGACGGCTTTCTACGAGCTCTTCGCGAAGTGTTATCAGGGCTCCCACCGGGGCTGACACTGCTCGGCGGAGACTTCAACTCTGTTTTAGACCCCAAGCTAGATGTCTCCGGTCCCGTGTCCACAAGTCGCTCTTATCGTGCGTCTGGGCCAAATGCCTTGGCCTGTGCGAGATATGGTGTTATGGCACCCCAGAGCTCGACAATACACCCATACTTCGGCGGAACACCATACACACGCTAGGATTGATCTCATCTTCATGGCTGCACTAGACGCAGCCAGTGTTACTGGGGCAGAGATATTACCACATGGGGTCTCAGATCATGCACCAATGCAAATCCGTTTGGGTGGGATTGACCCCACCCGGCGCCCAATGTGGCGCCTGAATGCCTGGCATCTCCAAGATAGAGATTATACCCAAGCGGTGAAAGATCACCTTACCCAGTATTTTGAACACAATCTGGGGTCGGTGCAATCACCAGGCATGGTCTGGGCGGCCTGCAAGGCCACCCTCAAGGGACAGGCCAAGCATCTCCTACGCATGCGGGAGCGAGCAGGCAACCTTAAGGTGTTTGACCTTGAGGCCAGGGCACTACGACTCGAGCGTCAGCTCGCTGTCTCTGCGTCAGCCTCCACATTGCGGCAACTTACCCTGATTAGGAAAGAGATTAAGCACTCAGTTCTTGAGACAGCAAAGCATATCTGGCGGGTTTCGGCAGCCCAGGTGTACGGCTGGGGGGACAAAAATGGGAAGCTCCTGCATTGGCTGGTGGCACGGCCGCTGGCAGATAGAGTCATTCCTGAAATAGTTGACGAATTGGGAGCTCTTTCCAAAACACCGGGCGAAATTGCGCAGAGCTTCACCTCCTATTATGCACGACTTTACGCAGAGCGTCCCTGGCCACAATCAGAAAAGAAGGCCCGCTACTGGGAGATGTTGTCCTCCCAAGGATTTCACAGTTGGCAAGGTACAATCTGGACAACGCCATTAGCCTCGAAGAGGTTGGGGATGCGATTGCGAAGCTATCACCGGGTAAGACGCCGGGTCCGGACGGCTTTCCGGCAGAGCTATATGGTAAATGTGGCAATATCCTAGGCCCTCACTTGCTCACTATGTATGAAGAGGCCCAAAAGACAGGCGGCTTTCCCTCAGGCTTCGATCAGGCTACCATAGTGCTGATTCCCAAGACTCAACCCCCATCACGGTATTGCTCTGCCTACCGCCCTATTTCCCTTCTCAAAACCGAGATTAAGATATTGTCCACGATCTTTGCAACCAGATTGAAGGGGGTGCTTCCCTCGCTGATTCACCCAGATCAACGCAGGTTCATGCCCACACGAAGCACAAGACACTGCATTAGGCGCCTACATGTAGCATTGGCTCACCGTGGCGTCCTGACCTCTTCATTGGCACTCCTCCTACTGGACTTTGAGAAAGCCTTCGATACTGTGGACTGGATTTATCTAGACCACCTATTGTTGAGCAATGGGCTTGGACCCAGATTTCGCGGCCTGGTGAAACTCTTATACTCCAATCCGACCACATGAGTGCAAGTGAATGGGGTGAACTCAGACCGGTTCCCCATTTGTCGGGGCACCTGCCAGGGGGGTCAACTGTCCCTGTTACTCTTCGCACTGGCGATAAAACCCTTGGCGAAGTTACTGATGGAGGACCCCCTAATAGATGGATGGTCTTGGCCGGCAGGGCGGGAGGACCACGTGGCACTATAGGCAGACGATGTGCTTGTTTATCTGGCTAACCCTGCCCGCAGCGGTCCCCGGACACTGCAGATCCTGGGCCTCTTCTCCGAGGCCTCCGGCTTGACTCTCAATCCTAGCAAATCCCTGCTGGTGCCTCTGCACTCTTCCAGAGATTGTGTGGACTGGCAGCAGGACATCCCTGTCAGATGGAACAGCTTTAAATACTTGAGCGTGCAGGTGGCCTTGTTGCCAGAGTTTGCCTGGGCACTTAATGTCTCCCCACTTACCCGGCGGATCAGGGAGGATCTTCAACACTGGCAGCCCCTGCCCATTACCTGCTAGGCAGAATTGCACTCTATAAAATGATGATCCTCCCCAGGTTCCTTTATCTGATGCAGAATTTCCCTTACCCAATACCTCGGAGGTGGTTCAGAGAGATGGACGTGGTGGCGCAACAGTTTCTATGGTGCGGTACCTGACCAAGGCTAGCCCTTGGCACTTGCCGGAGAGATGTATATGAGGGCGGACTGGGGATGTCTAACATCTACTATTACTATCTCGCACTGCACCTGCTGGTGATAAATGTCTGGATGGAGGGAGGCTGGTCTGACCCAGCATACCAACTGGAACTCCAGACGATGGGTTACCCCAAGTTGCTCGAGGCGCTCTATGGCTGTCCCGTCCCCCGCGTACTCCCAGAAGTGACTAGGGTAGTTTTGATGGGCTGGCGGGAGGCCCAGAAGGTATCAGGTTGGTGGGGCCGCCTCACCCAGCAGACACCATTATGGCATGGGGGGTGGTTGGCCGAGGTTTCGGCTTTGGAGGGATTTCAAAGATGGGACCTCATAGGAATCTCCCTGCTTGGTGATGTTTGGGAGGGGTCGCACAGCGATCCTTTGAGGAGCTTCAGCAGCTCTTTTCACTTAACAAGACCCAGTTCCACAGATACCTGCAACTCCGGCATGCGCTGCATGTGCACGTCTGGGCTGGAGAGATCATTCCTGAGTTCAGTCCCATGGAGGCGAAAATGTTGATGGGGGGTCTGGACGGGGGGGGAGTGTCGCAGATTTACAGCTCCCTGATAACCAACACCGCTCAACCGCTGGACAAGCTCTGTCAGAGGTGGGAGGAGTGGCTGGGTCCCATGGAGGATGAGGACTGGAAAGAGGGATTAATGTCCCCTAGGGCCCTGGCCATGACCACTCGCTTTCGGGTGATACAGACATACTACTTACACACAGCATACCTCACACCCACTAGGTTACAATGGGCGGGCCTCAGGCCCCACGCTAACTGTCCCAGATGTTCTGGCCCTGGTGCCGATTTCTACCATATGGTGTGGTTCTGTCCAATCATTGCCACTTATTGGAGAGCAGTGCTGACCAACTTGCTGGGGGTCTGGAGAGAGTGGGATCTAGAAGAGCTGATCGGATCTTCCTGGGGGTGGCTTGTTTGGCGGCCAAAAGAGATATTGTGGCAGGCTGGAAAGCAAAGGCAGCACCAATATTGGCCAGTTGGCGACAGGGGTGGACTGGTGTGCCCAGCGCGAGAAATTCGTATATGAAGCAAGGGGCTGTCCGAACAAATACAAGAAAGAGTGGGGGAAGTGGGAGACCACTTGGGGCACCGGGTCCGCGCACGGGCCGTGAATGGCCAGCTGTGGGGCGGCTGGTCATAGCAAGAACTAATTGTTATCCAGAATGTGTCTGTGCAAAATACATCGGATGTACAGTGCTACATGATAGCTTGCTCGGGGGTACGGGATGTGACCTGTTTTGTTCTGTTTTATATTGTGAATTCACCTGTTTTTCTGCAAAACAATAACATTTCTTTATAAAAAAAAAAAGTTGCAAACATCTTTGCGGTTTGCGATATCACCACAAACGTGCTAACAGCGTTTAAGCACCGTAAAAACAAAAACTTGTTGTGATGTAGCCATTGTTATCCTACAGGTTGAACCGCAAAAGTTGCATGATTCAATGTATATTTATGTCATGAGAATTGATGTTTTAAATTTATTTCAGTGATAGTAAACAGATTTCTGCCAATGGGGCATCAGTGCCAGCTAGAAAGATAAAAAGTTTACAGTTGGATATGATCTGTTTCAAGTCTTTCCTGATGCCCTCGGCTACCAGTGGAAAACTGATCGACTAAGAGCACTTGAGATCCTGCAGTTCAGCTTTCAATAGAAAATCTCCACCCAAACAGGAATTATACCCAAGATTAAAAATAAGTGGTTTTAGATCGCGCACCGGAGCAATTAAGATGGCCACGGGACAGCGACGCTCCCGAACCCCCGAGGCCGTTTTTTTCCCCTGGGGAGCGTTTATTCGACAACTGGCACATTTCTTTTTCAAAATGTGCAATGTGAATATGCAGGGAGCAGTTTGGTGAGTTAAAAAATCTTTTAAACTCTGTTTTTTCATAGAGTTTACTTCTTTAAACCTGCTGCTCCCTTTCTCACAGAAATGTCGCCGCCATTTTATGAGGACCTTAACATTTTAGTTTTTTTCTCCTTGGCCATGCGCTATATTACCCACTATTATTTTTATTAATGTGGGGACCTCTATATATTTTTTTGCAATTTTGAGATGTTGACTCCGAAATCATTTTAGATTCTTCATTTTGGATTTTCTTCTATAATTTTTGGCATTCGTCCTTTGAGGTGACCTAACCAACGGAGAGAGAAAATTAATTAAAAATGCTGTATTAAGTCTACACTGCATCGCTAAAATGGAGATTCCTCATACTTCAAAAGTATCTGTATACTCTGTATCTAATTCTAACAGTCCTAAAGACTCCAGGGGTAACAAAAGAGCTAAAAAGGACCCATCCTCTCCAACTAAGTCTCCATTGCCTCTTACACTGGAAGACATTATGTATGAACTCAATAAAGCCTTTTGTTATGGAAACAAATATTGCACCACAACGAATTGAGGAGAAATGGTCACGTCTGGATTCTCGACTTTCCGATGTGGAGCAGAGGATCAGCGACATACAAGACACTACTATTAAAGTTGATAATCTGACTAAAGAAGTCACACTACTTAAAAAACAGACAGAAGATTTGGAAAATCGTAATCGGCGCAATAACCTTCACATTTATGGCATTCCGGAAGGCTCACAAGGCCAGGATTTGATAACATTTTTGAAACTCATATTCCGAAGATTGTTGGTCTGCAGAATACCACGGTCCTTAACATTCAGAGAGACCATCGTTTTAGTCCAAATGTTGTGGTCAGGCGAAAAGATTTTCTTTAGCCAGGATGTGGCCACGGCGACAGCCAAAAGAAGGAAAGAATTTCTGGATCTCTGACCAGCTTTAAGATCTATGAATGCTAGATTTGGCCTTGTTCATCCTGTTTCTTTCAAGTTACCTTCAAGGACAGAACAACTACTTTTGAAAATTCCTCTGATTTGAAACAATTTATACATATCCACAAGGGGGAGGAAATCGAGCTCAGCAAGACTCGATTGGTTAATGTTGGATTTTCTAATCATTTATTTTTTCTTTACAGGTATTGAAAACACTGAAATGTCAAGCAAAGAAAATCCCCTTTCCGATTTTGTCTATATTCTTGTATAGCTTGTCATCATAGTGTTCTTTCCCTTGTTGGTAAGTCAAGTCGTCAGTTGCTGATACTGTAATGTATTTATTCTCTTCTCCCTTTTTCTATATAATTCTTTTAATTCTTCGAGGTGTTGTTGCTGATTGGCCTCTAATTTTCTTGCTCCTCTCTTTCTTCCTTGCAAAATATATTCTTCTTGTCAGGATAGTTATGACTGAAGCCTTTTGGCTTTTCGTCATCTTGTTTTTCTTCTATCAATGGGGTGCTTTCGCCATCTCTTTACTTCTCCATCTCTTTCGTACTCTCTTCTTCTCCTTTTGTCTTTCTTTCTTTCTTCTTTTATATATTTTTTTACCTTACAATGCAATGTTGGCATCCACAAGCAACCTCAATTGGATATGTGTTCAGAATTTTCCCTTCCACCTTACTCTACGATTCATATGTTGTATGTATCTTAGATTTCGCTATGGGGCTGTTGTCTATATGTCTTCCCCCAATTAAATGACCAGTCTTCGTATTATTTCATGGAATGTTAAGGGTGTACGTAATATGGTTAAGAAACAAAGAGTGCTTCAACATCTCTCTAAATTAAACTGCCAGGTTGCTCTCGTACAAGAAACACATCTTAAGGAGCAGGACTTTAAAAGTTTAAATAGAAATTGGGTTGGTCATGTTTTTGGTTCCTCTGCAGTTCATAAGAAGAATGGGGTATCATTTTGTTTCATAAATCTTTACATATACAATGTAAAAAAGGTAGATGTATATTATTGACAGCTAAAATTAATGGGGTGCTGTACTCCATTTGCAATGTCTATGGTCCAACTGGAGTAGAGCCCCAATTTTGGATGAATTTTTCTTCTTTATTGTTATCTTGAAATTCTGACAATCGTGTGGTAGCACCTGATTGCAATCAGCTTATGGATCCTTTTGTAGATCATCATTCTCAAACTCGTTATATCCCTAATAAAATGCAAAAAGCATTTAATCAAGCAATCTCCTCTAGAGGTTTACGTGATGTATTGAGAATTGCACATCCAGATGTATTAGAATTTCTGTTGTATTCTGCAGTATATTACTCATATTCTAGAATAGATTATATATTTTCTACACAAAATATTGTACAATCAATTTCACATACTGACACTGGGTCTATTCTTATATCAGATCACACCCCTGTAATTATTGATTTTAACTTTCCAGGCACTTCCTCATCTTCTAATCGGTGGAGATTTAATAACGTCTTATTGCAAGACCATTTATATATTGAACAATTTACAATGTTTTCTAAAGATATTTTTAGGCACAACTTATCTTCCGATACTCAGATGAATTTTATATGGGATGCATTCAAAGCTACTGCTAGAGACTTTATTATAGATTATGTTGCCCCTAAAAAGAAAAAAATTCTAAAGTTTCCTCTCAATTACTTGCACAAATAAAGCGTCTAGAGCATGAATACTTCTCCTCTAACACACCAGATACTCTGTCCAGGTTGATTGATGCTAAATTACAATACAATAAGCAATCTTTGGATAGTGTATGTGGTACTCTACTCAAAATAAATTCCAAATTTTATGGGGGGAAAAATAAAGTGGGTAAACTGTTGGCAAACTACTTAAAGATTGAAAAACAAAAGTCTAAAATTACTGTTATCACAGACACATTTGGAAACAGACACGCTAATGACTTAAACATTCTGGAATGTTTTACTGATTACTATACCACATTATATACTGTATATCTGAGGTTGACGTTTTCTTCTACTCTATTCCTATGACACATAAAGTAGACTTGTCTCTATTAGATTCTGAACTATCTGAGTTAGAAATTAAAAATGCCATCGCCAAACTTCCTAAAGATGAGGCCCTGGGTCCTGATGGCTTTTCAATAGAATTTTACTAAAAATTTGCATCCATTTTAATTCCAAAATTATTAACACTTTTACAATATTTCTTATCGCAAGATCAAGCAAAGGGCACTTTTTCTGAAGCTATGTTGTGCTTGATTCCTAAAAAAGATGAGGATTTATCCAAATGTGGTAATTATAGACCTATATCCTTTATCAGTGTTGACTGTAAAATTTTTGCAAAAGTCCTTGCCTTACGCATTAATCATTTTATCCCAGATTTAATAGACATTCACCAGTCAGGTTTTGTTAAGGGGCGGTACATATCAGATCATTCTAGAACTTTTCTCAATATTCTCCATCTTGCTTCTAAGTCCAGGGACCCTATAGCTGCTACAACTCTCGATGCTGAAAAAGCCTTTGATCGAGTTTGTTGGGGTTTTATGTTTGGAGCATTAAGATGGCATGGTTTTAGTCCTCATATTATTAAACTCATTAGTATTTTATACTCCTCACTTTCTACATCTATTTTAGTCAATGATAAACAATCCCATTACTTCCCCCTACACAGAGGTACTAGACAAGGTTGTCCTCTATAACCTCTTTTATTTATGTTAGCCCTTGAACCCCTTCTAGAGAAAATATGTAGGTCGTCTGATTTTTACGGCTTTAAGCACAAAGACATAGAGATTAAATTTACAGCATATGCGGACCATATTCTGCTCCTCATCTCTAATACTCAACAGACTATTCCGGAATTTTTTCTCTTACTACGAGAATACTCAAATGTCTCAGGAGATAAGCTTAATGTAGACAAATCAGAGGTTTCGCCATTAAATGCTTATTGTTTACCCGACATGTTTAAATATACTGGTTTTACTTGAAACTCTAAGCATATTAAATGCCTGAGCATATCCTACTCCAATTCTACTAAAGACACTATTCAGATTAATCTCAAAGAAGTCGAGTCAAAGATTTTGAAATTGCTTGACAGATGGTACCCTCTTTATTTAACTTGGTGAGGAAGATTGGCCACAATCAAATTGATGTTGTTGCCCATTTTAAGTTTTTATCTATCTATGCTCCAAGTTAAACTCCCATCTGTTTTTTTAAAAACTATAAATACACTATTTATGAATTTGTTTATGGAACAAACGTAAATCTCGTATATCTTTAATCAAACTACAAGAACCTAGAGATAATGGAGGTGTCAATTTTCCATGCCTTAAAAGATACCATTCTGCATTTGTTTTAAAACAAATCTAGATGTCCCTCTCTCCCACTTTTCACAATAGAACCTCTCTATGGAGTAAATTGGAACACTCACAAGTTACACCATTTACTCTTAGAGATGCAATTCGGCTTTCAAAACCCCCTAAATCCCTTCAATCTCCGATAATCACTCATTCTATCTCTATTGCCAAGCCACTACTTATTGCCTCTTACTCCTCATCTGAGAACCTCAGGCAAACTCCCATATGGTACAACAAGGATATTAGAATTCATAATATAACTTTAGTCTGCAAGGAGAGGATGCACAAAGGCATTATAACTCTGGATCATTTAATTTTAGATAATGTTGTACTTGCATTTCAAGATATTCAACAGACATTTCATATTTCCTCTCATTACGCCGTGCAGTACCAATCTCTCTCCCCTATCCTCTATAAATTGTTATCTCATACTTTGGATACTCCCTCTTCTACACAGCCTATTTCCCAGCCTTATAATTTCTCCTCACAAGTCCCAGCATCCTTTATATACAGAACTCTTACACATACCAGTTGCGAGAGACCAAAGTCTAAAATAGAATTTGCATGGGAACAGGATTTCAATCAAAATTTTCCTATATCTACATGGAAACAAGTATGGTCAAAACTCCATACAGCATCCCGTTCAGCATCTACAACCCAAACATTATTTTATTCTTATAATCAGTTGTTTTATACTTCTATAGATCTTTATAAATTTAAACTTATTACAGACAGTAAGTGCTGGTCGTGTTCTAAAGAAAATATCCATTATATGCACATGTTCTTTGAATGTCCTTCAGTGCATACTTTTTGGAAACAAGTGTGGGATAAAGTCAATCAAATTCTGTCCATCAATGTACCCTTCAGTATATTACATATTTTTTTGGGTAGTACCTCACCTGTTTGGCATTCCCAATCCCTACTTGGCAGACTGGCTGATTTACTCATTGCTAGTGCACTGCAAATTATAACTTCTAATTGGAAAGATGCCACAAAAATATCTGTTGTAGCTTGGTGGAATCTGATTTGCTATAATCACAGAACAGATAGAGCAAATGCCAATACTATTCATTAAAAGAGACAAGTTATGGCTTCCTCTTACATCTTTTCTTTCACATCACAAGACCTTTCATACTACTGTTAATACTGCTTTTGTATGTCCTTTATTTTGTTTGTGTTCTTTCTCTTTTTTCTCTTTTTTTATTTAGAATTAATGGTTGCTCTACTGAGAACACATGTTCTTCATTTTGCATTGTTTTCACTTTTCTTTCCTTTTTCTTTTCTCTCTTCTCTTTACTAAAATATAACAAAAATGCTATTATTTTATGGTACAATATTGTATTCTGATTGTGTATATAAATTGCTTTTATAGGTATAATTATCCTTATGACTTTTTTGTTCCAATGTAGTTATCTTACTGTAATAATGTTTGTTAACTTATTTAATAAAGCATTATTAAACACAAAAATGTGGTCTATGGTACCAAGGCCAAATCTCAGTGAACTTGAGGGTCACTTCAATTCGATGGGCCAAACTGAAAGAATTTCACTAAAATTGAGAATATTCTTCCCACGAGGCAGCTCCTGCTAGCATGGATGTGGCGAATCTGAGGACGGTTCACCATGCCTTGACTACATGGCAGACTTGCCGTTACTAATGCCATTTTGGAATACAGGTCCCCAAGGAATGGGTATTTATTTGGACTCATAGTCTGAGAGCACGAATCTGATCTTCCAGGGGATGGCACGTAGGCATCCTCGGGACCAAGGCTCAGGTAAAAGGATTGTACCACTGAACCATGATACTGGCAACTAATGAATTCCATATTCAATGTTTATATATACCTTCACGTAATTATGGAGCACAAATCTAGCTGGAGAGCAATGGAGCGCTGAACAAGGGGGGTGCTCCGAGTTATGACTCAGGATTATTTACAATGAAGGAAGATGTTTGTGGGTGGTGAATTTTATATTCATGGGATGTAGTGTTCCCCAAAAAGATGGGTCTTTAGGCTCATTTCTGAATTGTGGAATTTTCGAAATTTCTTAGATAAGTCAATTCTCTAAATGTCCATGCCAAGCACAGGGTTCTATGTTTTCAAAAATAATTTATCTTTGACTTGCTCACTATATGCCAACTTTTCATATCTACAAGTGTTCACATTCTTTGCAACCATCTCTCGATCTTTAATATTTGTTTGATTTCACTTAACACTTATGTAGCCTGCTTTGCTGTAAGCAGCATATGTTAGATTGTCCTGCCAAATTTGGTGTTATCAGGGCATTCTACTTGTGAAGGGGTGCCTAAAAGTATAAGTATTAGTCAGTTGGGAAATTCGTCACATGTTTCACTCCTTCTAACTTTGTTTTTCCATGATAAAAGTTGCCGTGTATGATATACCCTTTAGAGTTGGGTAACACTCTGCAGCAAAGTGTGCTTGTTAATACAAATGGTTCACATGCAAAATATAATGCGAAATATTTAGCATAAAGTCTAACTCCTCTGAGTGTTATGATATATTCTTGCAGAAACTAATTGTTAAACTACCTAAAAAATGATTTATTGGCATTTCAAACAAGTTATTGTGATACAGTTTAGTGTGTACAATATAAATTCGATTAAAATCTAAGCAACATGTGCTCCTTCACAGAGACAGCTGCTCCAATTTATTGGAGTGTGACTATCTCTAGGGAACGCTTCTACATATGGTACACACACATATGTATGTGTATATATATATATATACATATATATATATATATATATATATATATATATATACATATACATATATATATATATATATATATATATATATATATATATATATATATTCACTTAAGAAACCAAAGGGGTGTTATAGTTAGGCTCACATTTTAAACGTACCAAACCCTAGAAATTCACCAGTTATAGTTAGAGTTACCTCAGGTAACTATAACCCGTTCCCTAAGGTAACTATAACTCATGCCCTCACCATGCACAATTTTGGGTCAAAAAGTTTACTGCAAATATTACATTGATATTATCAATGATGTTATGAAAATGGCAGGAGTGCCATAATTTGTGGGGTAATTAGCAGTGCATGGCGAGGGCATGAGTTATAATTACCTTAGGGCACGAGTTATAGTTACTTGAGGTAACTCTAACTATAACTGGCGAATTTCTACGGTTTGGTACGTTTAAAATGTGAGCCTAATCATAACCTCCCTGTAACCTTTGGTTTTTTTAAGTGAATTCCTATGCTTTTTAAAATTCTATTTCCTAACTATAATGTCCCTGCAACCTTTGTTTTTTTCAGTGAATTTCTATGTTTTTTTTTTAACGTATAGTCATTTTAATTACTATTCGTTATTCCAACCACAGCTACGCATGGCCTCTCGCCATGCGTAGCAGCAGTTGGCCACAGGGCCTGGTCTGTGGCCAAACCCTGAGACCAGCCCCCTATACCTACACAACCTTACACTATGCACAGCCTTTACCCGTGCATTGTGGAGGTTGTCCGTGAGACCCAGCCTGCAGCCAGACCCTGTGGCCAACACCCCCTAACTACCAAAAACTAAGATGTGCACAGCACTTTGGCCATGCACAGCTGGAGTTGGCTGCGTCTTCTCTGGGTGTGAGAATAGGGTGAGAGTGGCTGTCAGATTGTACGTCTGGGTGTGAGAGTGTGTACATCAGTGTTTTACTGTGTGTGTCAGTGTGTGCACGGGTCTGTGAGTGGGTGCATGAGAGTGTCAGTTGGTCTGAGTGGGTGCGTGAGTGTCTGAGTGGGTCTGTGAGTGGGTGCGTGAGTGTCTGAGTGGGAGAAATTGATTAAAAGAGAGAAAGAAAGTGAGAGGGAAAGAGAAAGAGTTTTTAGGCTTTAATATCTCATATAGTAAGAATGAGATATTTGTGTTCAATTTAAAATAAAAAAATGTATTTATTATTTTAAATAAAATATATTTTTTTATTTAAAAAAAAAAAAAAAGGAAATGAGTCCAGCAGGACTCAAACCCCCAAAGTTCAGTCTAAAGGTCTGCGACCTTAACACTGAGATATGGGGGGGTTGTGTTTTTTTTATTGTTTTTGTTTAGCCCTTTATGGGCTTTTTTAGGCTGCAAGGGAGCCATCAAGGGCTTCCCTGCAGTCCCTACTGATTTATTTTTGTATGTATTATTTTATTTTTATTTGTTTAAATAAAAAGCCCTTTGCGGGCTACCTGAAACTGGGGGGGGAAGCCATAAGGCTTGCCTCGCAATGCCATTGCTTCAGCTTTGACAACAGCTCCCTGCTTGCTGATGTGCAGGAGACAAAGATAAAAGCTTTGGATTTTGAGAGTGGGACCTGCTTTACAGGTCCCACTGTCAAAACCCGAAGTGTTTGCTGAGCTTGGCTGCAGAGCTGCAGCCAAGCCACAGCAGACAGCTATGTCCCTGGGGTGGGCACCCTGGGACATAGCAGGAACCGGCCCTGGGGGGTGGTGGTCTCCAGGGCCATCAGTGTCTTCACGAGGGGGGTTGCATGGCTCCCTTCCAACGAGAATAGCCCCAGGGAGTGGTGGTCCCCAGGCCTTGGGGGTCCGACAGGGACCCCCTTTCTTTTTTTAAAGATTTGATGCGGATGATGGTGGACCCGATGGCACAGGGGGCCACGCAGTTCCTCCCGCTCAAAGCACGGTGTTGCTCTGGGGGTGGTGGTCATCTTTCTGATTATCAATAGATTCATTGGGTGATAGTGACACAGAGGTGTTATGGTGTCCCTCTGTTCATTCATTATGTGGTGGACACCGCCTGTATGATTTGTAACACCTTAAGGTCTCTTGGACTTGTGTGTTCCCTTACAGTATGTTGAGGGGTGTCCAGAAGTGGACACCATAAGGATGAAAAGGCTTTCTCAACTCACTGAAGGGACAATGATATCTTCTCCCTACCAGGGATGAACCACACCCTACCATAACAGTCCTTTATGTGTGGAAAATGGACTATGACCAATCTAGCCAAGGCTGCCTGTTTGGTATATAACAGAAGTCTGTTAGCCAAAGAGGTACTATGCTTCACGCTACCATATACTACCATGGCCATCCACCCCCAGAGGGATGCCCTTGGGTGCCCTTCTGATCTTGAGTATTTTCGGTTACTGTGGAATGAGTGTATGGCGTAAGTTTAATTAGTGTAAGGTGGTTGCGAAATACATGTAGTGTATGTGGAATGAGTGTGTGGAGCATATGATAAGATTGGTGGTGCATGTGAAATGAGTATGTGCCTTATATGAAATGGTATCTGGCGTATGTGACAAGAGGATATGCTGTTTGTGAAATCAGTTCTTTTATAAAGGGGACAAAAGTGTATGGCTTACATAAAATGTGTGGAATATGTGAAATGTATGTGCTGTGTATGAAATGTGCATGGTCTATGTGAAGTGAGCGCATGGCAAATGTGACAAGAGTGTGCTGCCTTTCGGATAAGAGGCAATTTTGTCCCACTGCACCACTTCACTGGTGGAAAAATTACATTATCACTGACAGACCAGGGCACTAGTTCGCCAGTGCAAATATTGTTGTGGAAACAGTCGCCAGTGCAAATGAAGTGGTAAAACTGCACTCGTGCAAAACTGTCCAAAACCAGTGCAGCTTATAAAGCCCAGGCCCTGGAAAGAAAAGCATTTCTGAGATGAATGGCATGCCACAGACACACTGGGTACATGTAGAAAGCAGAAGGCTTTGAGTACCCCTGCTAATATGTCATTAAGAGCACTTCTAATCCTTAAAAGTTCCTGATTGGCATTCATTTTACCACCAACGCCTGGGCCTGAAGGACTGCAGAACCTATTGTTTGAAGAATGTACTCTGTTCACAGTTAAGTGTGTGTGAATGTTTATAGTATGTGTGTAGCACTCACAGCTAAAATGCAGTGGAGCTCTGTACAGCATTTTTAATTTGCAGTTTTACAAAGCACAAACTTGACCAGACGGTATCAGAACTTAACATGATCACTATTAAATTACACCAGGACACATTCATTGTTGTATTTTTTTTATTTATTTTTTAGGAATGAGAGATTAAGGGCCTGATTTAGTTATTGAAGGATGGGCTACTCCGTCACAACGGTAATGGATATCTCATCCGCCTCTCGTCCGCCGAAATCTAAATCCCATAGGGAATAATGGGATTTTGATTTTAGCAGATGGGATATCCATCACTGTGACAGAGTAACCCAACCACCAATATCCAAAACTAATTTACCCAGAGACTCGAACCTGGTTCCCCATTATCAAAGTCGGTAGCTCTGGCTTTACGCTACATGCTCTCCTGCCATATCCTCATCCTCCACATTAAAGGCAAAGAAACAGTTAACGAGTGATTGGAGAGGTAACTGGGCTCTGAAGGCAGAAATGGACTGCTGTTGTATGGTGATGTAATGTTCTTTTTTAAGGAGGTGCATCTTCCACTCTTTCTCAAACAGGCACATAGTTGGGCAGGTTCTGATGCATACAGGTTTGTTGTTGCCGATTCTGAGTGCACAGATGGAGAAGGTTTGTTGCCATGTTTTTATTTTATTTTTTATTCTTTACACTTCATTGCCTTCCTTCTGAAGGTGCCGACTGTGGCTTTGCAGAGAGCAACCAAAGACGTATAAGCTCATAGTTCATATCTTTCTCCGATGTGACAACAAATGTAATGATAATGTAATTCAGGAGCGGCTTGTATGGCTTTGTTGGGGTGCGGGTCACTGAGGGGTGCAGGACAAAATTAATTAAAAAATAAAAATAATTACCTCCTCCGCCGCGCACCGCTTCTCTGTCCCTCATCGACTGCAGGCACAGGCTCCCAGCTTGCCCTCCAACAATCCTGACACTGCTCAAAGCAGGGAGGCCGGGCACTCCCACGCAGACTGGGCAGCTGTGAAGGCTCTCTCCAGCCCACCAATCGTGTTACTGGGCTGGAGTGAGCCCTGTGCGCATGTGTGCTTGGCCGGCCCGGGATGGCTGGCCAAACACACCTGCGCTCTGAGGGGAGTGCACAGTGCACTCTCCTCTGCTCGTCTCCTCCAATGCCCCGCCCCTTTCACATGGAAAGGATAATGAACGATAATAAACAGAGTTTATTATTCTTTCCATGTAAAAGGATTTGCAGCGGTTGCTGCTAGTTGGGGGGGGGATGCTCCTCCCCCATACAGAGGAGCCAAGCCTGATGTCATTTCTATTTATATTGCGCGTTTCAGTCCCTAGTTTGGTCCTGATGTGTTGCTATGACTCACTTATCAGTAAGCAGAAGAATGTTGGTTGATGGGACCTCTATGTGCAGCAAACAGTGTTGTATGGATGAACCTGCAGAGGGGCTCAATTTTTATTGCTAAGAGTATGTAGCAGTATTAACATAGAGGCACGTATGACATAAGTTATTTAGAGAAAGTGCATAGATGTGGGCTAGGTGTATATGGGGTGGCGTGTGTTAGAGCAGGAGATGTGGTTAAATAGAGGTGTAATGAGCAGCTAGGAGAGGTAGGATCCTGAGGCTGACCCGTTATGCCCATTTGCAACGTCTTGTTTGCCGCCATCCTATTCTCTTGTGTGTATACTACAGGCATAGAAACAGTACAGCAGCCAGATGCCTTGGCCGTGCCTGTGTACAATGGCTTTATTTCAATGCATTATGTCCTGGCAAATTTGAAGTGATGTTCATTTTCACCTCTGTTTTTTGAATTTATAAAAATATTTAGGAATGTGTGGGAGAACCACACCACCTACACCCTCTATAAAATATGAAATATTTTCGACAAAAATATTGATATTTGCTTTAAAAATTGACCATTTTACGTCTTGTTCTGGAGACTCTCAAGGGACAGCATCAGATTCCACTGATACCCGTTTTATTGATCCTGCCGTGACTGCAAGAAACATATCAACTAAATATAGCCCCCATGGCTTTAAGTTCCTTGCAATGCAACAATCCCCTGACTATGGTGCAAGTGCATAAAGCGTTGCCCACAGTGTCAAGAAATACTGGATACCCCACTGGCTCCTGTTTATAGTGGGGCCATCTCAGATGTGTAGTTCCGGGTTCGCAGAGACCACAATCAAGCAATATGAGATAAAATTTCAACAGTATGAAAAGATGTATCAGATTCTACTGGGCTTCAGTTTTGCAGCCTGGAGTTCGAATAATTGCCCAGTAAATTGGTGCTAGGATAGAGTAACTTTAAAGAAGAATGAACTAAGAGGAAACCAAAATATGTGCTGGAAAGCATTAAAACACATGGAAGCTAGGCTGATACTGTAGTTGGAAAAAAAACAAATCAGTACATATTAAACGAATCAAGGGCAATCAGTCTTGGGTGAAGCCTGCTGCCGCAGGAACAGTAGATATCAAGGCAGTGGTCACCAAGCTGTCCGTCCCTGCACCGTGTAAATATTGAAGCACCACTACAGCCAGGGACCATTTTCAAGTCTTGCTATGGGTTATGTGATGTGAATCTGTCAGATTCATTTTTTGTGAGCCACACTTAGCACCTCTCTGCACAAGCTCACTATGAACTCTAGTTCAGAGGTAGTTTGCGCCATCGCACTCTGTGGTTTGCTGTTGTGCTCTCTACATCTTCTATGGTGGGCTGTTTCTGCCAACCAGATTGACCAAAGGCCCATGGATTGGTCTTCCTTGTGTGAGCCAGAAACAGAAAAACAGAATGGGGAAGCCTGGTTCAATTCCCGGGCATTTTGTTTTATAATCTGCAGCATGGAGTGGAACATACCTCTCTACTTTAGGTGTGCCATCAGTGTTAGAGCCACCAGCCATGCTGAGAGATGTTGGCGAGCCTCCACACAACCTAAGCGGATCTGCAGCTCAACTGGGGCTGACCTTGGGCATAGGCGCTTCCGTTGACTGTCTTGGCGCTTTGATGGTTACGTTGGTCACACAGTGGGGGCACATCAAAAGGCACTATTCGTCATGCCTCTGAGTGGTTAATCCTTGAGTAGTCTTGTGACGAAAAGATGGAGAACCAGTCGGGGGATGGTGGACCCCATGGCACAGGGGGCCACGCAGTCCCTCCCGCTCAAAGTACGGTGTTGCTCTGGGGGTGGTGGTCATCTTTATGATTATCAATGGATTCATTGGGTGATAGTGGCACAGAGGTGTTATGGTGTCCCTCTGCTCATTCATTATGTGGTGGACAACGCCTGTGTGATTTGTAACACCTTAAGGTTCCTTGGCCTTGTGTGTTCCCTTACAGTATGTTGAGGGGTGTCCAGAAGTGGACACCATAAGGATGAAAATGCTTTCTCAACTCACCGAAGGGACAATGATATCTTCTCCCTACCAGGGACGAACCACACCCTATCATAACAGTCCTTTATGTGTGGAAAATTGACTATGACCAATCTAGCCAAGGCAGCCTGTTTGGTATATATCAGAAGTCTGTTAGCCAAAGAGGTACTATGCTTCACGCTACCATCTACTACCATGGCCCTCCACCCCAAGAGGGATGTCCTTGGGTGCCCTTGGGTGCCTTGTGATCTTGAGTATTTTTGGTTAATGTGGAATGAGTGTGTGGCGTAAGTTTAATGAGTGTAAGGTGGTTGTGAAATACATGTAGTGTATGTGGAATGAGTGTGTGGAGCATGTGATAAAATAGGTGGTGCATGTGAAATGAGTATGTGCCTTATATGAAATAGTATCTGGCGTATGTGACAAGAGGATATGCTGTTTGTGAAATCAGTTCTTTTAGAAAGGGGACAAAAGTGTATGGCTTACATAAAATGTGTGGAATATGTGAAATGTATGTGCTGTGTATGAAATGTGCATGGTCTATGTGAAGTGAGCGCATGGCAAATGTGACAAGAGTGTGCTGCCTTTCGGATAAGAGGCAATTTTGTCCCACTGCACCACTTCACTGGTGGAAAAATTACATTATCACTGACAGACCAGGGCACTAGTTCGCCAGTGCAAATATTGTTGTGGAAACAGTCGCCAGTGCAAATGAAGTGGTAAAACTGCACTCGTGCAAAACTATCCAAAACCAGTGCAGCTTATAAAGCCCAGGCCCTGGAAAGAAAAGCATTTCTGAGATGAATGGCATGCCACAGTCACACTGAGTACATGTAGAAAGCAGAAGGCTTTGAGTACCCCTGCTAATATGTCATTAAGAGCACTTCTAATCCTTAAAAGCTCCTGATGGGCATTCATTTTACCACCGACGCCAGGGCCTGAAGGACTGCAGTACCTATTGTTTGAAGAATGTACTCTGTTCACAGTTAAGTGTGTGTGAATGTTTATAGTATGTGTGTAGCACTCACAGCTAAAATGCAGTGGAGCTCTGTACAGCATTTTTAATTTGCAGTTTTACAAAGCACAAACTTCACCAGACGGTATCAGAACTTAACATGATCACTGTTAAATTACACCAGGACACATTCATTGTTGTATTTTTTTTTTTTTTTTTTTTTTTAGGAATGAGAGATTAAGGGCCTGATTTAGTTATTGAAGGATGGGCTACTCCGTCACAACGGTAATGGAAATCTCATCCGCCTCTCGTCCGCCGAAATCTAAATCCCATAGGTAATAATGGGATTTTGATTTTGGCAGATGGGATATCCATCACTGTTGTGACAGAGTAACCCAACCACCAATATCCAAAACTAAGTTACCCAGAGACTCGAACCTGGTTCCCCATTATCAAAGTCGGTAGCTCTGGCTTTACGCTACATGCTCTCCTGCCATATCCTCATCCTCTGCATTAAAGGCAAAGAAACAGTTAGCGAGTGATTGGAGAGGTAACTGGGCTCTGAAGGCAGAAATGGACTGCTGTTGTATGGTGATGTAATGTTCTTTTTTAAGGAGGTGCATCTTCCACTCTTTCTCAAGCAGGCACCTAGTTGGGCAGGTTCTGATGCATACAGGTTTGTTGTTGCCGATTCTGAGTGCACAGATGGAGAAGGTTTGTTGCCATGTTTTTTTTTTAGTTTTATTCTTTACACTTCATTGCCTTCCTTCTGAAGGTGCCGACACTGGCTTTGCAGAGAGCAACCAAAGACGTATAAGCTCATAGTTCATATCTTTCTCCGATGTGACAACAAATGTAATGATAATGTAATTCAGGAGCGGCTTGTATGGCTTTGTTGGGGTGCGGGTCACTGAGGGGTGCAGGACAAAATTAATTAAAAAATAAAAATAATTACCTCCTCCGCCGCGCACCGCTTCTCTGTCCCTCATCGACTGCAGGCACAGGCTCCCAGCTTGCCCTCCAACAATCCTGACACTGCTCAAAGCAGGGAGGCCGGGCACTCCCACGCAGACTTGGCACTTGTGAAGGCTCTCTCCAGCCCACCAACCGTGTTGCTGGGCTGGAGTGAGCCCTGTGCGCATGTGTTCTTGGCCGGCCCGGGATGGCTGGCCAAACACACCTGCGCTCTGAGGGGAGTGCACAGTGCACTCTCATCTGCTCGTCTCCTCCAATGCCCCGCCCCTTTCACATGGAAAGGATAATAAACAGAGTTTATTATCCTTTCCATGTAAAAGGATTTGCAGCGGTTGCTGCTAGTGAGGGGGGGGGGGGGGGGCGACGCTCATCCCCCCATACGGGGAGCCAAGCCTGATGTCATTACTATTTATATTGTGCGTTTCAGTCCCTAGTTCGGTCCTGATGTGTTGCTATGACTCACTTATCAGTAAGCAGAAGAATGTTGGTTGATGGGACCTCTATGTGCAGCAAACAGTGTTGTATGGATGAACCTGCAGAGGGGCTCAATTTTTATTGCTAAGAGTATGTAGCAGTATTAACATAGAGGCACGTATGACATAAGTTATTTAGAGAAAGTGCATAGATGTGGGCTAGGTGTATATGGGGTGGCGTGTGTTAGAGCAGGAGATGTGGTTAAATAGAGGTGTAATGAGCAGCTAGGAGAGGTAGGATCCTGAGGCTGACCCGTTATGCCCATTTGCAACGTCTTGTTTGCCGCCATCCTGTTCTCTTGTGTGTATACTACATGCATAGAAACAGTACAGCAGCCAGATGCCTTGGCCGTGCCTGTGTACAATGGCTTTATTTCAATGCATTATGTCCTGGCAAATTTGAAGTGATGTTCATTTTCACCTCTGTTTTTTGAATTTATAAAAATATTTAGGAATGTGTGGGAGAACCACACCACCTACACCCTCTATAAAATATGAAATATTTTCGACAAAAATATTGATATTTGCTTTAAAAATTGACCATTTTACGTCTTGTTCTGGAGACTCTCAAGGGACAGCATCAGATTCCACTGATACCCGTTTTATTGATCCTGCCGTCACTGCAAGAAACATATCAACTAAATATAGTCCCCATGGCTTTAAGTTCCTTGCAATGCAACAATCCCCTGACTATGGTGCAAGTGCATAAAGCGTTGCCCACAGTGTCAAGAAATACTGGATAACCCACTGGCTCCTGTTTATAGTGGGGCCATCTCAGATGTGTAGTTCCGGGTTCGCAGAGACCACAATCAAGCAATATGAGATAAAATGTCAACAGTATGAAAAGATGTATCAGATTCTACTGGGCTTCAGTTTTGCAGCCTGAAGTTCGAATAATTGCCCAGTAAATTGGTGCTACGATAGAGTAACTTTAAAGAAGAATGAACTAAGAGGAAACCAAAATATGTGCTGGAAAGCATTAAAACGCATGGAAGGTAGGCTGATACTGTAGGTGGAAAAAAAAACAAATCAGTACATATTAAACGAATCAAGGGCAATCAGTCTTGGGTGAAGCCTGCTGCCGCAGGAACAGTAGATATCAAGGCAGTGGTCACCAAGCTGTCCGTCCCTGCACCGTGTAAATATTGAAGCACCACTACAGCCAGGGGCCATTTTCAAGTCTTGCTATGGGTTATGTGATGTGAATCTGTCAGAATTCATTTTTTGTGAGCCACACTTAACACCTCTCTGCACAAGCTCACTATGAACTCTCGTTCAGAGGTAGTTTGCGCCACCGCACTCTGTGGTTTGCTGTTGTGCTCTCTACACCTTCCGTGGTGGGCTGTTTCTGCCAACCAGATTGACCAAAGGCCCATCGATTGGTCCTCCTTGTGTGAGCCAGAAACAGAAAAACAGAATGGCAAAATAGCAAAACTCAACTTCTACGTCCCCACACGTCAACTCCGCTCTGCCAACCTCGCCCTCGCCATCGCCATCGTCCCCCGAATCCAGCGCAAGACCTCTGGCGGCAGATCCTTCTCCTTCCTCGCCGCCAAGACCTGGAACTCTCTCCCCACCTCACTACGCCAGACCCAGGACCTCCTCACCTTCAGGAGACTCCTCAAGACATGGCTCTTCGAACGCTAGCAGCACCCCCCCCCCCTCCACAGCGCCTCGAAACCCTGTCGGGTACATAGCGCGCTTTATAAATTCACTGATTGATTGATTGATTGAATGGGGAAGCCTGGTTCAATTCCCGGGCATTTTGTTTTACAATCTGCAGCATGGAGTGGAACATACCTCTCTACTTTAGGTGTGCCATCAGTGTTAGAGCCACCAGCCATGCTGAGAGATGTTGGCGAGCCTCCACACAACCTAAGGGGATCTGCAGCTCAACTGGGGCTGACCTTGGGCATAGGCGCTTCCGTTGACTGTCTTGGCGCTTTAATGGTTAGGTTGGTCACACAGTGGGGGCACATGAAAGGCACTCTTCGTCATGCCTCTGAGTGGTTAATCCTTGAGTAGTCTTGTGACGAAAAGATGGAGAACCAGTCGGGGATGGTGGACCCCATGGCACAGGGGGCCACGCAGTCCCTCCCGCTCAAAGCACTGTGTTGCTCTGGGGGTGGTGGTCATCTTTCTGATTATCAATGGATACATTGGGTGATAGTGACACAGAGGTGTTATGGTGTCCCTCTGCTCATTCATTATGTGGTGGACACCGCCTGTATGATTTGTAACACCTTAAGGTTCCTTGGCCTTGTGTGTTCCCTTACAGTATGTTGAGGGGTGTCCAGAAGTGGACACCATAAGGATGAAAAGGCTTTCTCAACTCACTGAAGGGACAATGATATCTTCTCCCTACCAGGGATGAACCACACCCTACCATAACAGTCCTTTATGTGTGGAAAATGGACTATGACCAATCTAGCCAAGGCAGCCTGTATGGTATATAACAGATGTCTGTTAGCCAAAGAGGTACTATGCTTCACGCTACCATATACTACCATGGCCATCCACCCCCAGAGGGATGCCCTTGGGTGCCCTTGTGATCTTGAGTATTTTTGGTTAATGTGGAATGAGTGTGTGGCGTAAGTTTAATGAGTGTAAGGTGGTTCTGAAATACATGTAGTGTATGTGGAATGAGTGTGTGGAGCATGTGATAAGATTGGTGGTGCATGTGAAATGAGTATGTGCCTTATATGAAATGGTATCTGGCGTATGTGACAAGAGGATATGCTGTTTGTGAAATCAGTTGATTTAGAAAGGGGACAAAAGTGTATGGCTTACATAAAATGTGTGGAATATGTGAAATGTATGTGCTGTGTATGAAATGTGCATGGTCTATGTGAAGTGAGCGCATGGCAAATGTGACAAGAGTGTGCTGCCTTTCGGATAAGAGGCAATTTTGTCCCACTGCACCACTTCACTGGTGGAAAAATTACATTATCACTGACAGACCAGGGCACTAGTTCGCCAGTGCAAATATTGTTGTGGAAACAGTCGCCAGTGCAAATGAAGTGGTAAAACTGCACTCGTGCAAAACTGTCCAAAACCAGTGCAGCTTATAAAGCCCAGGCCCTGGAAAGAAAAGCATTTCTGAGATGAATGGCATGCCACAGTCACACTGGGTACATGTAGAAAGCAGAAGGCTTTGAGTACCCCTGCTAATATGTCATTAAGAGCACTTCTAATCCTTAAAAGCTCCTGATGGGCATTCATTTTACCACCGACGCCAGGGCCTGAAGGACTGCAGTACCTATTGTTTGAAGAATGTACTCTGTTCACAGTTAAGTGTGTGTGAATGTTTATAGAATGTGTGTAGCACTCACAGCTAAAATGCAGTGGAGCTCTGTACAGCATTTTTAATTTGCAGTTTTACAAAGCACAAACTTGACCAGACGGTATCAGAACTTAACAGGATCACTGTTAGATTACACCAGGACACATTCATTGTTGTATTTTTTTAATATTTTTTTTTAGGAATGAGAGATTAAGGGCCTGATTTAGTTATTGAAGGATGGGCTACTCCGTCACAACGGTAATGGATATCTCATCCGCCTCTCGTCTGCCAAAATCTAAATCCCATAGGGAATAATGGGATTTTGATTTTGGCAGATGGGATATCCATCACTGTTGTGACAGAGTAACCCATCCACCAATTTCCAAAACTAATTTACCCAGAGACTCGAACCTGGTTCCCCATTATCAAAGTCGGTAGCTCTGGCTTTACGCTACATGCTCTCCTGCCATATCCTCATCCTCTGCATTAAAGGCAAAGAAACAGTTAACGAGTGATTGGAGAGGTAACTGGGCTCTGAAGGCAGAAATGGACTGCTGTTGTATGGTGATGTAATGTTCTTTTTTAAGGAGGTGCATCTTCCACTCTTTCTCAAACAGGCACATAGTTAGGCAGGTTCTGATGCATACAGGTTTGTTGTTGCCGATTCTGAGTGCACAGATGGAGAAGGTTTGTTGCCTTGTTTTTTTTATTTTTTTTATTCTTTACACTTCGTTGCCTTCCTTCTGAAGGTGCTGACTGTGGCTTTGCAGAGAGCAACCAAAGACGTATAAGCTCATAGTTCATATCTTTCTCCGATGTGACAACAAATGTAATGATAATGTAATTCAGGAGCGTCTTGTGTGGCTTTGTTGGGGTGCGGGGGGGGGGTCACTGAGGAGTGTAGGACAAAATTAATAAAAAAATAAAAATAATTACCTCCTCCGCCGCGCACCGCTTCTCTGTCCTTCATCGACTGCAGGCACAGGCTCCCAGCTTGCCCTCCAACAATCCTGACACTGCTCAAAGCAGGGAGGCCGGGCACTCCCACGCAGACTGGGCACCTGTGAAGGCTCTCTCCAGCCCACCAATCGTGTTGCCGGGCTGGAGTGAGCCCTGTGCGCATGTGTGCTTGGCCGGCCCGGGATGGCTGGCCAAACACACCTGCGCTCTGAGGGGAGTGCACAGTGCACTCTCCTGTGCTCGTCTCCTCCAATGCCCCGCCCCTTTCACATGGAAAGGATAATGAACGATAATAAACAGAGTTTATTATCCTTTCCATGTAAAAGGATTTGCAGCGGTTGCTGCTAGTTGGGGGGGGCGGGGGGGATGCTCCTCCCCCATACAGAGGAGCCAAGCCTGATGTCATTACTATTTATATTGCGCGTTTCAGTCCCTAGTTTGGTCCTGATGTGTTGCTATGACTCACTTATCAGAAAGCAGAAAAATGTTGGTTGATGGGACCTCTATGTGCAGCAAACAGTGTCGTATGGATGAACCTGCAAAGGGGCTCAATTTTTATTGCTAAGAGTATGTAGCAGTGTTAACATAGAGGCACGTATGACATAAGTTATTTAGAGAAAGTGCATAGATGTGGGCTAGGTGTATATGGGGTGGCGTGTGTTAGAGCAGGAGATGTGGTTAAATAGAGGCGTAATGAGCAGCTAGGAGACGTAGGATCCTGAGGCTGACCCGTTATGCTCATTTGCAACGTCTTGTTTGCCGCCATCCTGTTCTCTTGTGTGTATACTACAGGCATAGAAACAGTACAGCAGACAGATGCCTTGGCCGTGCCTGTGTACAATGGCTTTATTTCAATGCATTATGTCCTGGCAAATTTGAAGTGATGTTCATTTTCACCTCTGTTTTTTGAATTTAGAAAAATATTTAGGAATGTGTGGGAGAACCACACCACCTACACCCTCTATAAATTATGAAATATTTTCGACAAAAATATTGATATTTGCTTTAAAAATTGACCATTTTACGTCTTGTTCTGGAGACTCTCAAGGGAGAGCATCAGATTCCACTGATACCCGTTTCATTGATCCTGCCGTCACTGCAAGAAACATATCAACTAAATATAGTCCCCATGGCTTTAAGTTCCTTGCAATGCAACAATCCCCTGACTATGGTGCAAGTGCATAAAGCGTTGCCCACAGTGTCAAGAAGTACTGGATACCCCACTGGCTCCTGCTTATAGTGGGGCCATCTCAGATGTGTAGTTCCGGGTTTGCAGAGACCACAATCAAGCAATATGAGATAAAATGTCAACAGTATGAAAAGATGTATCAGATTCTTCTGGGCTTCGGTTTTGCAGCCTGAAGTTCAAATAATTGCCCAGTAAATTGGTGCTACGATAGAGTAACTTTAAAGAAGAATGAACTAAGAGGAAACCAAAATATGTGCTGGAAAGCATTAAAACGCATGGAAGCTAGGCTGATACTGTAGTTGGAAAAAAAACAAATCAGTACATATTAAACGAATCAAGGGCAATCAGTCTTGGGTGAAGCCTGCTGCCGCAGGAACAGTAGATATCAAGGCAGTGGTCACCAAGCTGTCCGTCCCTGCACTGTGTAAATATTGAAGCACCACTACAGCCAGGGACCATTTTCAAGTCTTGCTATGGGTTATGTGATGTGAATCTGTCAGAATTCATTTTTTGTGAGCCACACTTAGCACCTCTCTGCACAAGCTCACTATGAACTCTCGTTCAGAGGTAGTTTGCGCCACCGCACTCTGTGGTTTGCTGTTGTGCTCTCTACACCTTCCATGGTGGGCTGTTTCTGCCAACCAGATTGACCAAAGGCCCATGGATTGGTCTTCCTTGTGTGAGCCAGAAACAGAAAAACAGAATGGGGAAGCCTGGTTCAATTCCCAGGCATTTTGTTTTACAATCTGCAGCATGGAGTGGAACATACCTCTCTACTTTAGGTGTGCCATCAGTGTTAGAGCCACCAGCCATGCTGAGAGATGTTGGCGAGCCCCCACACAACCTAAGCGGATCTGCAGCTCAACTGGGGCTGACCTTGGGCATAGGCGCTTCCGTTGACTGTCTTGGCGCTTTAATGGTTAGGTTGGCCACACAGTGGGGGCACGTGGAAGGCACTCCTCATCATGCCTCTGAGTGGTTAATCCTTGAGTAGTCTTGTGACGAAAAGAGGGAGAACCAGTCACTGCGCTTGTGCTCAGGCCTGGGTCAAACACTGAGTGTAAACATCTGCATAGAGGTTCCACATGCCTCATTTGACTGGTCAACTAGTGCCCGCTTACGGCAAGAAAGAAACCAAATCATACTAAACTTTCCAAAGCTACTTACTCTCCTTTCCAATACAGCATTTGCTTTTATTAAAGTGAAATTTAAGTTATAGCTGAAGTGCCAAAGGTGTTCAAAATGCCACATTTCAAGTGTAGTAGAACCGGTTCCATCAAACATGGCATTACTGTTGAGAAGAGCTGGCACTTCATCATTAAAGGTGTGGTGTGGCGGTTAAGTTGAGTGGCTGTACATATAGGGGGTTATTACAACTTTGGAGGAGGTGTTAATCCGTCCCAAAAGTGACAGTAAAGTGACGGATATACCACCAGCCGTATTACAAGTTCCATAGGATATAATGGACTCGTAATACGGCTGGTGGTATATCCGTCACTTTACCGTCACTTTTGGGACAGATTAACACCTCCTCCAAAGTTGTAATAACCCCCATATTGTCTTCTTACTTGCATAGCAGCCCTGCTAATAAATGCAACTATTCCTTGCCAAACATCCACAGCCCTGTTGATAAATGATAGTCTGTAAATTAAAAATATCACAGGCCAGCTGACAAATACCGGTACTGTTCCATTTAGAATATATCATCGCTGTGGAGATGCTTAGGCACCTCCAGTTTAAAAGCAAGCAACCGGGGGCGTGGTCAGGCCACGAAAGAAGACTCCTGGTGAGGCGATGGGCCTTGACCGGGGGCTGGATGTGCACTGGACCAGAGAACGCTCCTAAAAAAGGGCTCCGGGGACCGCGTGACAACACACTCCATCCGAGGAGCCGAAAGAGGAGTACACCCGCAGCAAGCAGCCCTACAGACGCGGCTCTTATGCAGCGTGGCTGAGGGAGGCCTGCCCCGATGCAAGAAGCCGTGACCTCGCGTGCTGTTGCTGGGTGGCCTTTAGAAGCCTCGCGCTCAGGTGGAGACATTGCCCTCCCCTGCCCACCCCCAGTATCGGAGCCCCAGTGCCAACAGCAGCGGTGAGCAAGAGGGGACGTCCCCCTCAAATGACGCAGGAACCCTCAACGACCATCCTCCCCTCCCCTCCCCTCCCCTCCCCTCCCCAGTTGCGCCACGTGGGGCCCTCTGATCAGTCCTCCAGCTGGGTGAGATCGGAACATTAGCGGCCACACACAGTGGCAACAAATGCATGACAGGGGGGCGATTCCCCATATCGCCAATGTGGCAGCATCGAACTAGAGTCCTCATAATCCTACCACCTACCTGCGATGCCCTGAGAGACCCCATGTCATTGTACACATTGTATACATCACCTTCTTCTTGATAACCAGAGGGGACAGAGGAGGCCGCTAACTGCTTACACATGACACCGATGCTGCGCCCTAGATAGCGGGAAGGCATATAGTGGGACCTTCCCTCTCCTCAGAATCTGGGAGTGCAGGGTGGATGGCGGCACCCTCATCAGTAATCCAAACTACCTCCCCTCTCCCCGCTCCCCTCCCGGGTGACACAGAGGTCGGACGGTTTTCATAACCCAGCAGGCTCTGCACTGCCTGCTAGCCTGAGCCGTGACACCAGACCCATTGAACGCTCGCCAAATCCCACACACAGGCTACAGAGGAGTTGAGGGGTAATGAGCTTCTGTGCTTGAACATCAGGTGCTAAGCGAGGGGGTCAACCATCAGCCCTCATTCTTACTTGCAATTACTCTTTTTCCACTGATACGCTACGAGACACTTATAGCAGAACTCAGCCGATGATTTAACCCGCAGACCGTTCCTTGAAATGCTCGGTGGCAAACCGACAGGCAAACCCGCTCGAAGGACGTCAAGACAACTCCCCTTTTCAGAAGCACTGCAGCACTCACAACCCACGACCACAACGTGGAGCAATCACTGACAGTCCTACCCAATACCATGGCCAGGCCGGAATAGGAAATGATCATTGAACGCATACTTCAAGAGATCACTGCCATGGGCCGGCGAATTGAGGGAATGGATTCTGCCATCTCCTTCCTGACAGCAGAAACGAAGTCCATGTGCCTAGACATACCAAACTTCCAGTCCTGTGTAACAGGATTAGAGCAACGTGTAATGATCATGGAGGACCACCTTAACACCATACAGGACAGAGACCAAGAACTGCTATACCTACATAGCAAGTTGGTAGACCTGGAAGATAGGAATCGCAGAAACAATGTTCGCTTTCTTGGATTCCAGGAACAACTCGAAGGGACAGACATTCAAGAATTTCTACGTAAAGCCCTACCAAAGTTAACCAATAAAACCTTCGATCCGCCGCTGGAGTTCCTAAAGAGCGCATCGATTAGGCCCAAAACAAAAAGACTGTGTCCTCCGACCACGACCGATCATTGTCTGCCTCAGGTAGGCGCGCCAACTCCTCCAGGTGGCTCGATAGCATGGTCCATTCCAGACTGAAGGGTATGAACTCCGCATAACAGCAGATTTTTTTAAAGAAACCAATGACCATCGTAAAGCCTTCTTGTCCCTCAGACCCCAGATGCGCCAACTAGATGTGAAATATGGCCTGTTTGACCCAGCAAGGATGTGGATCACTGTCCAAGGACTTTTATGACCCGGAAGACCTACGGCTTTTCCTAGATACTTTACTACCACGGATGCAACATTGTCAACCAGGCGAGAGGACCTGTCTACCGATGCTCAGAGTGCACTGCTCACGCCAGCACCCAAAGCGGGGACGACCCGGCAAGATACACACCCACACCTCAGTGGCAGAGACATGGAGAGGTTTGCACAGACGCATGATGATTGAGGACAAGTGTTGCAGGCAGTGGCGTTCCATACGCAACTACAATACAGAGTCCTGCTCTCCCCTAAAACCTACTATGGACTGTCCCTGAAATCACAACTCCATTAATGTGACGCTGGAAGGTCAAGAGACCTACTTGAAGATCTCGCTCTCCATTACTGCATCGACAAACAGATAAGTACTTAAAGAACTCTGTACACTTTGTTGAAAGTTTAAAATTATAAATTGCTGATGGTTCAATGATATGCATTAGTTAAATCGTACTCATGCTGTAGTTCTCTCCACCTCTCATTCTTGTATCATGCTTATTGTAATTCTACTTTGTGACCTATAGAGATATCGCTTCCCTCCTTGCCCCTCTCCCCCAGTCTCTCCCGATCCCCAGATGTCCTCAGCCCCCCACACCCCTCCGTTCCGTCTCTGTTCCCTCCCTCTCCCCTCTGGTTCATGTCATCCTGCCCAATCGGTGTATCTGATACCTACTGGTGCAACAGCGGAACTGCGCACTGTGAACAGGATACTACAACACATACAAATAACAGGAAGCAGAGCAGTGACTCTAAGGGGCATATTTATATTCTGTTTGCGCCGAATGTGCGTCAAAAATTATGACGCACATTCGGCGCAAACCTTGCCCCATATTTATACTTTGAGGCCGCGGACATCAAAATTCCACTGTGTGCGCCTTTTTTTGGAGTGGGAAACTGCCTTGCATTAATGATGTGCAAGGTAGGCGTTCCCACCCAAAAAATGACTTTAAGGCCTGTGCGTCTTATTTATACCCCAGCGTCATTTTGACACACAGGAGGGGGTGGGCCTTAAAAAACGGCGCACAGCCTGTTGTGCGCCGTTTTTTAACGCCTGGGTCAGGGCAGGCATTAAGGGATCTTTGGGCTCGGAAGGAGTCCAGAGGTGCCCTCCCCTGCCCCCAGGGACACTCCCTACCACCCTCGCCCACCCCTGGAGGACACCCATGGATGGGGGGACCCATCCCAGGTAAGTAAAGGTAAGTTCAGGTAAGTAATTTTTTACGTTTTTTTAAAGTGGCATAGGGGGGCCTAATTTGGGCCCCCCTACATGCCACTATGCCCAATGACCATGGCCATTGGGCAAGGGGGCATGACTCCTGTCTTTGCTAAGAGTCATGTCAATGGGGATTGTGCGTCAAAGAAAATGGCGCAAGTCCAGTTTGAGGCCTGATTTTTGCCTCAGACCTGACTTGCACCTTTTTTTTGACGCACAACCCCCATTTTCCCCTACACTGGCGCTGCCTGGTGGGAGTCATTTTTTTTTTACTCAGACCAGTCCGCAGCACCGGCTAACGTCATTCCTTAAATAAGGCGACCGCATGGCATGTTGGAATGGCGTTAGCCGGCGGTAAACTTTTTGACGCACAACTGCGTTGGCGCATTTGTGCGTCAAAAAGTATAAATATGGCCCTAAGTCGCTTGTACAGAGGCACTTTGGAACTTCTGGAAACACAAGACTACAGGGCACCATCCGGCCCGGGAGGCCCAAGCCCATCCTCGCTATCACAGTGCTACTCTTATACTGCCCACTAAGTACTGCAGATGCCTGTAACCATTGTAGGGCTTTCCCACCACACGCAGAGATATTGCATCTCTCCCACTGGCCCTCCCACACCTCTCTAACTGGAGATCGACCTCTTCCCCAATCGATAGTCCTCCATATTTACCTTCCATCATATGGGGCAAGGTCCCGATAGGCCCCTCCAAATACCCGGCAATTCACTTATTGCTGTGCGTGCTCCGTCCCCGATCGGGGCCCTCCGGCCGAGTATGTGGGCAACACAGGTCTAGACCCGCAGTCCGAAGATCCAGACAACTGAAGCGCTGCTCTCTTCTCTAGCTCAGTGTCACCTCTTTTTTCTTTTCTTTTATACTTCTTTCTCTCGCTGGCTGGAAAAGAGTCTTCTCCTTGTTCTCTCCCTTCCATCTCACTCTTTTGCTCTTCTTTTTACTCCCCAATATTGCCTCTTCCCTCATCTTACCCCCCCTTCTTGCCTTTCCTCTTCCTATTTCCCTCTCTATCCTGTACCCCCCTCCAGCCATACTAACTACGTTCACTCTCCTCTACTCTCCTCGGCACCCCTGCATTGGCGCGGGTGAGCACCTGACATCCAACAACCCCTCCCTTGCTCTCTTACACCACTCCTCCCTACTATATCACACCCAACACCTTTCCCCTTCTGTGCCCCTGGTCCCTCCAATATCTTCTGTCCTATCCCCACCCCCACCATAGAATGGCTTGACAAGATGTGTCTGCGAACCACCCACTCCAGATCATAACCTGGAACGTCAATGGTCTAACACACTTCGTAAAATGTAAAAAAAAAAAAAAAGTGCTATCCTATCTCCAATCCAAATGGACAGATATAGCCCTACTGCAGGAGACACACCTTGACGACGCTGAATCCAGTAAATTACATCGAGATTGGGTGGGGAAGGCACCCTATAGCTGTTGCCCGCCGCAACAGATGACAGGGACCGGTGTTTCCAGGAAGTGTGGAGTGGTGATCATGATTAGTAAATCGCTGCCCGGGATTGTCACAAAAACGTGGTCAGACCCAGAGGAGCCTATGTGTTAGGTATGTGTTTGCCAAACTCAAATTTGGAGACTCTTCGATATGTGTTGGCTCCGTGTACGCGCCAACCGGCTCCAAACAGCAGTTTCTTGTGAATTAACCGTCTACTGACTGAAATAGGGGCAACATGTAACGTGATTGGGGGGTGACTGGAACCTGGCCAGAAACGCAGTGCTGGACAGAACAGGCCCCCTAGATGTAGGCAACAACAACAACAGAGAGATCCTGACAGATGTAATGACTGATCAGGGGCTGGTAGACCATTGGAGACTAACACACCCTGCTGACAGAGAATACACCTTTCTATCACTGGTAAATGGCACCCAATCACGCTTGGATTATTTCCTGGTGTCGCACAGCGTAGTGGCCCAGATCCAGACTACCCGAATCTTATAATCTGGCATTTGAGACCATTCCCCGGTCCCCATGGTTATCGGCATGGGTCTCTCCTCTCCGGGCCGCAAACCCTGGCGCTTTGCTGCACATCGCTACCGTTCCCCCCAAGGCAAACTGCAATTATGGACCCATGTCTCCACCTATTTATGCGAAAACACAGGCATTGTGTCCTCTCAGAGGGTAGTGTGGGCAGCGGCTAAAGCGACTATTCGTGGGCTAATGATGCGTGATGCGGCACTAGCCAACAGGGACAGAAGTGCCCGACAGAAGATCTTGGAAACGACATAAGGCACCTCACACAACAACCTCGTAAACGCACCGGCGCCTAGAGTGTGCCCGTATGGCCCTTAATGAGCTCTACACGTCGCTGGATGAATATGCATTACAACACCTTCAAGGGCGGCACTATGAGCAAGGCGAGAGAGCTGGTCGACTCCTAGCGGCACAACTCTGTCAGAGAGCAGCGGCACACGCAATGCCGGCCATAGAATCCTCCAGCGGGGAGATACTGACCCACCCACAGGACATTGCTAACAAGTTTGCAGCTTTCTAACAAAGCCTTTATACTCCGGAGACGACAACAAGCCCAGCCCAAATAGAGGCCTTCTTAAATAGCATCAACCTTCCCCCGCCTTTCGGTTGAGGGCCAACACCTCTTAAATTGAGAGATAAGCAAGCTGAAAATAATGCAAGCCATTTCTAACCTCCCATACCACAGATCGTCAGGAGACTACGGCTTCCCCGCGGAATTTTACAAATGGGCTGGAGATGAGACGGTTGGTGCAGTGCATGGGGCCCTAACACAAGCATGTACCGTGGGCTTACTAGGCGCGATATCCAATAGGGCAACAATAGCAGTTATTCCAAAACCAGGAAGGAACCCTCTGCTAAGTGGCAGTTACCGACTTATATCTCTCTTGAATGGCGATATTAAGATTCTGGCCAGTGTCCTAGCAGCCTGTCTGCGCAAGGTAATCCCGTCTTTAGTCCACCACACCCAAGTGTGATTTGTGCCGGGACGCACCTCCAGAAACCATTTACGTACCCTATCCCATGCCCTATTGGAAGCCTGACACTTACCAGATGAAGCTCTGGACCTGTCTCTGGATGCTGAAAAAGCATTTGACAGCATAGAATGGGACTATCTGTTTGAGACACTGAAGAAATTTGGACTTGGTGACCAATTCATTGCCAAAGTCCGATTGCTTTATGACTGTCCCACAGCTCAAGTCAACTGCGGGGACTTTATATCTGACCCTTTTCCAATCCGCAGAGGGATGAGGCAGGGCTGTCCCCTCTCACCGCTTCTATTCCTGCTGGCTATGGAGCAACTTGCGGCAAAGATTTGCCAGTCTGCACTAATGACAGGTATACCCCTGGCGTGGGAAGTCTCTCAGATCTATTTATATGCCGACAATATCTTACTCACCCTAACGGACCTGGGACGCTCCTTACCGGCCTTGCTCGAGAATACTGAGGGTTTTGCAGAGACATTGGGATACCTGGGATAAGAGTGAAGCGCTGCCTCTCTCATTAATAACCTGAACTGCGATACACGTTTCAATGGACCCCACACCGCCTGAAATACCTAGGAATACATATTAATCGAGGACTAGAATGGATGGTAGCTGATAAACTAGACCCACTCATAGCTCGTATGAACCTGGACTTTGAGAAGTGGTCCCACCTAGGCATCTCGATGTGGGGTAGAGTATGGGCGGTGAGAATGGCCACCTTACCACCCTTTACATATGTGTTAGGTATGATACACCTCCAAGTACCCCTCCGGTCCCTGAGATCGATACATGCAACAATCAGGGCCTTCGTATGGGTTCCACACACCCCTGACTAGCGTCCGCAAAGCTCATAGCACGTCGAACCGCAGTGGAAAGTCACAGAAAAACAACTGCTCTCCCACGGAGGTGGCCTAAGCGGCCTCTACAGAGCCAGTCTTCCCCGGCCTGGTACAGCTAATCCTATGTTAACAACGATGCATACAGCCTGGACAAGGGCCCACCACCTCCATGGGATACCCCCCTTTCTGTGTGGGCAGGCCCCACTATAGGGCAATGACAGCCTACGTGTAGGAAGTACCCCCCTCGACTGTCCATGTTGGAATGATGCCGGCATTGAAAGTCTAGCCCAGATTATTGATGGCAGAGTGCTAAAACCGCTTGAGAATTTACGGGAGGAATACGGTCTCCCTCTTTGCCAAGAATGGCATTATCTCTAACTTAAACACTGTCTACTCCAGTGTCTGGGCGCTACTCCCTGGGCAATACAGGCATCACCTATAGTTCTATACCTTAGAACATGGGGTCGCCAGAGAGGGGTGATGTCAGGCCTACATGAGGTAATCACACAGCATCTATACTCGCAACCCCTTCTAGAAACGTTACGCTGTAAATGGCAGACCTGGTTGCAAATGGATTATGACCCGAAAGACGGGTCGGATGTTGTAGAAGCCCTAGACAGAGATACCAGGGAATTCCAACTTATGTTCTGCCTCTTCAAGATACTCCAGGACTGGTACTGGGCATCAGTGAAACTTCAGAGGGCAGGACTATTGCCTCATGCGAACTGCTGGCCATGTCCGGAGACCCACTGCGACCTAACACACATCCTATATGAATGTCCCTCGCTACAGCCCTTGTGGTAAGCAGTGGATTCCACATTCAGAACATCCTTACTGCTATGTCCGTCGCTTTCCCGCTCTTTAAAACGTATACATGACACAAGGTCCCTTCCCGCCCTATCCAGACCTCAGTTGAGATTATTACATACGGCACTGGTGACAGCGAAGATCTGTAACCTTCGCCACTGGCTGTCGCCTGAGCCACCTACCCCAGAGAAGTGGGTAGGGTCAATGGTCCGTATAACCACACACGAATGAGTAATTTATAACTTACAGTATCAGGAAGGCCCTCTTTAACCAGATATGGTCTCCCTTCCTTACGGAAAAATCTTAAGTAGCAAACCGTCTGCGGTTTTACTGTTCTCAGCCTTTGCCCTTACAACCCAACAAGCAAGCAGCTGTCAGTCACCGATTGACAGTACTGGGGCAGTTTCATCTTCAGTCTCCCGCCCACCGCCCTCTTTCCAGATCCGAGCTCTCCCTCCCCCACCCCCCACACACACACCAACAATCGCTGGGCGGGCAAGAAACAAGTGCTGGGTGCTTCTCTTCTCTTTTTTTTTTCCTTGACTGTTCTGTGACACTGGCCCGAAGAGAGTACTACCCACCCACTACTAACTTCTTACTTCTTCCCTTCCCCCCCCCCCCCCCCAATACCTCTCAACCCCTTGCCTTGCACCGCACACCTCTCTCTCTGAGTCATATTCCTTAGAAGGCATAATCTACCTTCTCAATTCCCCTCATAACGGCGTCACCCTCACTACCTGGGATCCCCCTCCGCAAATTACTCCATCACGGTCCAGAGACTCTACATGTCCTGACATTGATCACGCCCTCCTATCTCCTCCCCTTCCAGATTGGAATGTACCACTAAGTCACAGGCGACCCACATTAATTTCTGGGATACATGGCATTCCACCTAGGAGACTACACCTGTCTGTACATCCAGTCGCCGACCGTTACTTCGAATTGCTTTGATTATCCTCGAAATGTTTTCTCTGCCCTGAGACATGTTTACTGTGGTCTCTTCGTGGACCGCCAAGCTAGAGGACCCGACCACTGGCACCCGGCCCAATGGGTAGCTATCTCATTCCAGTTACCACGAGTCAATGTATGTGACATCTAGACAAAATAAGGGGGATCATACGTCTGCACACGGGACACTAAAACACCCTGGGATCTGATTGCCTCCAGATGATTCCATACAAGGGGAGATGGATCACCTCCTTAATCAGAGTCTCTGAAACTGTGCTTGTGGCTATCCTCCCCCGCCCCCCCCCCCCCTCTTCTCGTTCTCTCCTCAGCCCCATCGCCCCCCCACCCCAGCCCACGTATCGGTCTTATTCAGTTGCTGTTCATATTTTTTCTATCATCCAAATGATGACGATATGCTGCACCTGACTATGCATCTGTATCCCCTCTCTGGGTCCCGTGATTTCTTTTTTCAATAAAGAATTACAAAACAAACAAAAATAAAAGCGAGACTGTGAATATGGCGCAAGCAATCAAAGCCTTTGGGTCCAAACATGCATAGGCTGAGAGGGAAAGTAGCTTGTTGCTAGGGTCGGACTGGCCGAGGAGGACAATACGACATTGCCACAAGGACCAGTCTGAGGGGTCAGTGTGTGAGCCGGTTTCGTGGCTGTGTGTGGACTTGTGGTGTGGTGGGTAAGTTGAATGGCTGTGTGTGGACTTGTGGTGTGGCGGGTAAATTGATTGGCTGTGTGTGGACTGGTGGTGTGGCGGGTAAGTTGAATGGCTGTGTGTGGACTTGTGGTGTGGCGGGTAGGTTGAGTGGCTGTGTGTGGACTTGGGGTGAGGCGGGTAAGTTGAGTGGCTGTGTGTGGACTGGTGGTGTGGTGGGTAAGTTGAGTGGCTGTGTGTGGACTTGTGGTGTGGCGGGTAAGTTGAATGGCTGTGTGTGGACTTGTGGTGTGGCGGGTAAGTTGAATGGCTGTGTGTGGACTTGTGGTGTGGCGGGTAGGTTGAGTGGCTGTGTGTGGACTTGGGGTGAGGCGGGTAAGTTGAGTGGCTGTGTGTGGACTGGTGGTGTGGCGGGCAAGTTGAGTGGCTGTGTGTAGACTGGTGGTGTACGCATCATTGCATGAAGACTGCTGGATGCTGCAAGCAGGTCCAGGCTGTTGAAGCTGTTATCTTCTTGCATGCGACATGGATTGACTAATCACACTTTGTGGTTAGAAGACCAGAAGGGAAAAAACTGTGTATTTTACAGCTGCATTTCTACAATATTACAACACAGATTGCCTGCAGCAAGCACAGATGCACGTGGTTCCCTGCACCTCATAGACCACCCATATAGCATGTCTTAAAAAACTCTCGAGTTACTGGATTTACAAACATAAGCCACATTTTTTTTACTGCCCATTTCATAAATATGGGCCGCGCTAATTTTGGAGCCTGAGCCTTTGTTCTACCGAAGTCCGACACTGGTCCAGACCATTAACAGCCAAGCACGGAGAGCTGAGCAGTTTCGAAACTCTCAAATTGACTAAGTTAGGAAGAAGGCCCTTTGATATGAACTAATTTTTCCATTTTAAATGTATTCGGTGAGATTATTTTGTTTAATGTAAATCTTATTTGTTAAAGAAAAATTACATTTGTAGTAGAGATCACGCTTATGATAATAACAATTCACGGTTCGATGAGGCCCCCTTCTCGTCTCAGTGAAAGAAAAAAAAAACGGACTGTGTATAATAGCTTTGTGCTAGCGCCATCATCTGGTTATATAGTGCACTACATTTATACAGCACGTAAATACCATATTTGTATAAAAAAAAACAAAAAGAGCAGTGCATTTTCGTATAGAATATTTGTATTGGAAACATATAATTGTTTTTTTGCTTTTCTCAGTTTCCAAAGACACATCACACTCTTCTCAATAATACACACTTAGTTCAACGCACTGCAGCGTCACCGAATACTAGGCGTGCATAGCTCACTGCCATTATATTTATTTATATTACATTAACACCTCATCCGTAGTACTCTTCACAGTCAATCTAACCCTGGAGTCAGGCAACTCCTTTGCTCCACAAGTAGCTCCCTTGGAGTCTCAAGCAACCACTTGTAGATAGATAAGAACACCCAGGCCCCTTTTCTAATTTTGTACAATATCAAGCTCAAGCCAGACAGTGCACGGAAACGGCACACGTCGGGGGAAATGGATGGAAGCATTTGAGGCCTCTGTGTAGGAAGACTTGAATTCAGAGTAATGAAGATTACCAGCATGTAATTGCACCATTAGTAAACTTCGAGCGAATCATACAATCACGTGCGTCGAACAATTTTATTACCAAGAGAACTAGTATTAAACTCACACAAAGCTGCAACGCTAAATCTCCCTATATTGCTAGTAGCATCAGAAACCTTTCATTCAACAGCATCATAGAGGTAACCATCAAGAAAAGATGGGTTCCATTTAGAGTTCTTGGGCCCATAGTTATACTTTTTGGCGCAATCCTGCGGTAACGCAGGTTTGGGCCAAAAAGTATGGCTAGCGCCATTCCTAGATGCCGGCTGGCCGCCATATTTATGGAATGGTGCTACGGTCCTGGACACTAACAGGGCCAGGGTGGCGTAGGGGAACCGGGGCTTGTGCGCCAAATTATGGCGCTACACTGTTTAGAGGCAAAACAATTGCCTCTAGGCAGTGTAGCGCCATTTTCTGGTGCCCAAGCCCCATGGACATGGCTCCTGTCTTAGGCTGCAGCTTTGTTGGTGTTTGTCTCAGAGAGTGGTTGGGCAGAGAGAACACTGTTTGGGAAGCAAGTTTTTGAGGAAAAAAAACATTTTTCTTTTGAAAGACACATGTATCTTCTGCTGCTGGAAAGTGTCTTCAAAATAGGGGGGCATGGAGGTGGAGCTTCACTGGTGATTCTAAATATGCTAATTCACAGTCCCCATGGTGAGCCGCGTGCTTTAGCTTTCGTTGCTGTTTTAACCCCTTGGGTGCGTTGGACATGCTGGTCTCGCCCTCGGCCACGTTCGCCGTGTGCCAAGGATGAGACCAGCTCGTCCTGCACCCGGCTAGCGCTACCCCCTTGAGCCTCCCCCTCCCCCCCCCCCCAAGGGCAGGGATGGAAGGGGAATCGCTTCCCCTTCCACCTCCCTCCACACCCACCCTCCCAGTGACGTCTAATGACGTCAGCATGCAAACATTTCTCTTCCAACCAGAGGTGGGGGCAGGCAGAGGCATGAAAGGAAAGACCTCTCCTTTCCTTTCATGTCTCTGTAAGCATTTCTGCAGCCCAATCGTGAAGCGATCAGGCTGCAGAAATGCCCACTAGGCACCAGAAAATGAGATTTGATGTTTGTTTATGTGTATTTAGACATAAGGGACGCGGCTCCTTTGGCAAGGCCGCTCCCCAGCAGGGCACTTAGGGGCAGAAGCCACTAAACACCAGGGATACATTTTTTTAATTTTTCTTTAGACATGGGGAGCGACCCATTAGGCAAGGGTCGCTCCCCTGGGGGCAAATTGTATTTAGGCCATTTCTGCCCCCCTTTGGGGCAGATCAGCCTATTTTTCTTAGGACAACCACTAGACACCAGTTTTTTTAAAAATGTTTATAATGAAGGGGAGTGATCCCTTGAGCAACGGTTGCTCCCCTGGGGGGCATTTTATTATTAGGCCTTTTCTGCCTCCTCCCCCCCCCGGGTGCAGATCGCCCTATGTAAATTAGGCTGATCTGCCCCCGGGAGGGGGGGGGGGGCAAAGGCTACTAGACACGAGGGATAATTTATTTATTTTTAATAGGCAAGGGTCGCTCCCCTGGGGGCAACTTGTAATTAGGCCATTAATGTCCCCCTTGGGGGCAGATCAGCCTATTTTTCTTAGGCCAATCTGCCCCCCAAGGGGGGGGGGGCGAACCACTAGACACCAGGGATTTCTTATTTGGATGTCAATTTCATGCAAGGAGAGCGACCCCTTAGGCAAGGGTCGCTCCCGGGATGTGGCTTATTTATTTTAGGCCATTTTAGCCCCCCTGAGGGGCAGATCAGCCTATTTTAATTAGGCCGATCTGCCCTCGGGGGGGCAGAAACCACTAGGCACCAGGGATTTTTTATTTTTATATTTTTTTTTTTACAGATGGGGAGCCACCCCTTAGGCAAGGGTCACTCCACTGAGGTCAAATTTATTTTAGGTAATTTCTGCCCCCCTTGGGGGCAGATCAGCCTATTTCTATTAGGCCGATCTGCCCCACTGCGGGCAGAAACCACTTAGGCACCAGGAATTGGTTTGTGTGTGTTGTTTGGGGGGGCAGCCCCTTGGGCAAGGGTCGCTCCCCATGGGGGCACATTACTGTTGGCCATTTCTGCCTCCCTTGTGGACAGATCGGCCTATTTTTGGAAAGCCCAGCAGAGATCTGGGAGGAATTGAAAAAAAAAAAAAAAGAGGGTGGGGGTTTGGCCATACCACCACCCCAAATAAATGGGGACAAAGTTGTTCTGCCCTCCGGTAGGCAGATGGGGCAATTACCCCCAATTCACTTCCTGGGGGGCAGAAAACCTACTAGATGCCAGCGATTGAAAAAAAAAAATGTGGGGTGGTGGCTACCAACCAATATGGGCATGGTTATGCCCCCGCCCCAACTGAAGGGGGTAACCGTCTTTCAGCTCCCCCCGCACACTAAAACATCTTATACCATGGCAAGCAAGAGGACATTTGATTTTTTGGGGTTTTGGTTTTACATTTGGGCCATGAAAGCTTGTCTAACTCTCAAAATCGCCCCACTTGGAATGGTGAGGGATGCACTTTTTGGAGTTTGGGACGCTGCCAAGTAAAAAAAATCTACGAGACCTAGACACATCTGAAACTAAACATCTGGGTGAGTCCAGGTGGTGTGTTTCACATGCACCCCACACCATTTTCTTACCCACAATGCCTAGTACCAACACGGGTACCCGTCTGCCATGGTGTAGGGTTCCTGTGTTACTTGCATGGTTGTTTTGGGTTAAGGTAGGTATACATCTTCCTGCACAAAAACAATCCTTAAACGCACTTTCCTCCTTGTATGTGTGATGTAGAATGCTGCCCACCTACAAAGCAGAAACAGCAAGGAGATATAAATATATTTCTCTTCATTACACCTTGGTCATGGAGTCACACTATTTTGGCACAAACATTTTTTACAGACCTTTATAAATCTGGGATTGGGTCAAAATCCATGGGTGGATGCATGAGAATGCCCATAATCCATCCATGGAATGCTTACCTGCTGCAAAGTAACACAGGCTAGCAATATGATTTACTAAATCACACAGCTGCCTCAAGTATCCCAGAAGGAAAGCCAGACATGGCATATCAGGCAGTATTTGCACCAGGGTGACGTCTTGACAAAAACGTCATGTCACACTTACTTTAAACGTCATGAGTTTTACTCAAACAGCCCATACACAGACAGTGGAGGTGATCATTGTGCTCTACCTCTTGATTGCTATGTAGCTCAGTTTGGGTAGGGTGGAACATGTGCACCACAGTAGGGACAGTAGAGTATAACCTATTCACAGATCGAATTGTTCATCTTTTTGTTTGCAGTTTTATAGAGCCCAAACCTGACCAGAAGGTAATGAGGGGTTATTGCTTTAGCTAGGATACAAGGACATTATTTTAGCGTTTCTTGGCATAGGTCTGCAGCTTGTGCCCTTTCATCTAGATACATGGCATTTTATTCATTTTTATTATTATAACAAAGGCTTTGTTAGTGAAAGCTGTTATTATTTTATCAGTTGCCCTTTCGCGTAGACTTTTGTTATTCTTTTCTTGGATGACATTTTTATTCTGTGCTTTCTCCAAGGCTGTCTATGATAAGCTTATTAGTTATTGCAGGTTCAAATCTTATACACCGAAATGCATGTGTTGTCACTTCAGGGCAGTTTCTCAGAACACCTGATGTTTTATTATGAAACACCTCACTGCCCCCTTTATGTTAGAGGGGATTTCCAGCCAGTTGCTATTGAATGCTGCCTGCCAACTTTGCAGTTTCTGCTGAGATCTGATGCCTCCTCTGTCCATATGTGGGAGGACTCGCAGTAGACCAATAGACCTCTTCTTTACCTACAACCACAGGTATGGGGGATGGGTTCCTTCTGGGGGTGGGGGTGGAGGATAGGCAGATTAGGTATAATACTGCCATGCTCTTGTATAGAATATTAGTAGTGCAGGTAGGGATTCTAAAATCAATATTGTGACAGTATGGTGGGACTTTTCTTATGTTTCACTTTCTTAGTCACGGTTTTGCTTTTATAATGTTTTATCATCCTCATAATCACAATACACGCCCTTATACATAGAATGCGGTTGATTCAATAAAACTCATTGAACCTAGTCCTGCTTCTGTCTATCTTTGCCTGTATGAGACATGTGTGACTGAGAGAAAGGGGTAAGATCTATTCTACCATGGTTCCCCTGAGAAATCTAAGATGTCATGCAAAGGGCTGCCATAGATCACTTTTTACCCTTGGGTTCTGCTGAGGTGCTGCTAGCTGGCCGACAGGGTTAGTGTAGGAAAATGGCTCCCTGTTGCAGGTACCCCCTGATATTGATGCTGACTTGACTGAGAAGTGTGCTGGGACCCTGCTCACCAGGCCCCAGCACCAGTGTTCTTTCACTAAAAATGTACCATTGTTTCCACAAATGGCACACCTCTGGCACATAGATAAGTCCCTTGTAAAACGTACCAGTGGTACCAAGGGCCATGTGACCAGGGAAGGTCCCTAAGGGCTGCAGCATGTGTTGTGCCACCCTAAGGGACCCCTCACGTAACACAGGCACACTGCCATTGCAGATTGTGTGTTTTGGTGGGGAGAAAAAGGCAAAGTCGACATGGCATCCCCCTCAGGGTGCCATGCCCACAAAATACTGCCTGTGGCATAGGTAAGTCCCCCCTCTAGCATGTCTTACAGCCCTAAGACAGGGCGCACTATACTACAGGTGAGGGCATTGCTGCATGAGCAATATGCCTCTACGGTGTCTAAGTCTATTCTTAGACATTGTAAGTACAGTGTGGCCATATTAAGTATATGGTCTGGGAGTTTGTCAAAAATGAACTCTACAGCTCCATAATGGCTAAACTGAATACTGGGAAGTTTGGTATCAAAGTTCTCAGAATAATAAACCCACACTGATGCCAGTGTTGGATTTATTAAAAAAATGCACACAGAGGGCATTGTAGAGATGCCCCCTGAATTTTACCCAGTCCTTCAGTGCAGGACTGACTGGTCTGTGCCAGCCTGCTGCTGATAGACAAGTTTCTGACCCCTGGGGTGAGGACCTTTGTGCCCTCTGAGGCCAGAAACAAAGCCTGCTCTGGGTTCGAGGTGCTTCACACCTACCCCCTGCAGGAACTGTAACACCTAGCAGTGAGCCTCAAAGGCTCAGGCTTCATGTTACAATGCCTCAGGGCACTCCAGCTAGTGGAGATGCCCGCCCCCTGGACACAGGCCACACTTTTAGTGGCAAGTCCAGGGGAGATAATGAGGAAAACAAGGAGGAGTCACCCACCAGTCAGGACAGCACCTAAGGTGTCCTGAGCTGAGGTGACCCCTGCCTTTAGAAATCCTCCATCTTGATTTTGGAGGATTCCCCAAATAGGATTAGGGATGTACCCTCCTCCCCTCAGGGAGGAGGCACAAAAAGGGTGTAGCCACCCTCAAGAACAGTAGCCTTTGGCTATTGCCCCCCAGACCTAAACCCCCCCCTAAATTTAGTATTTAGGGGCACCCCAGAAACCAGGAAATCAGATTCCTACAACCTGAAGAAACAAGAAGGACTGATGACCTATAAGCCTGCAGAGAAGACGGACGACAACAACTGCTTTGGGCCCAGCCCTACCGGCCGGTCTCCTGACTCGAAAACCTGCAACCAGTGACGCATCCGACAGAGACCAACAACCTCTGAAGCCTCAGAGGACTGCCCTGGACTAAAGGACCAAGAAACTCCTGTGAGCAGTGGCTCTGCTCAACAACAGCAACTTCTTTGCAACAAAGAAGCAACTTTTAAAGACTTCACGTTTCCCGTCGGAAGCGTGAGACTTCACACTCTACACCCGACGCCCCCGGCTCAAGATCCAGAGAACAAACACCACAGAGAGGACTCCCCGGCAACTGCGACCCCATGAGTAGCCCGAGACGACCTCCCTGAACCCCCACAGCGACGCCTGCAGAGAGAATCCCGAGGCTCCCCCTGACCGCGACTGCCTGTAACAAGGGACCCGACGCCTGGAACCAGCACTGCAACTGCAGCCCCCAGGACCTGAAGGAACCGAACCTCAGCGCAGGAGTGACCCCCAGGTGACCCTCTGCCTAGCCCAGGTGACCCTCTGCCTAGCCCAGGTGGTGACTGCCCAAGAAGACCCCCCCGTGCCTGTCTGCACCCCCGGGCCACTCCATTGTTTCCTATCTGAAACCCAATGCCTGCTTTGCACACTGCACCCGGCCGCCCCTGTGCTGCTGAGGGTGTGTTTTGTGTGCCTACTTGTGTCCCTCCCAGTGCTCTACAAAACCCCCCTGGTCTGCCCCAGAAGACACCGGTACTTACCTGCTGTCAGACTGGAACCGGAGCACCCCTGTTCTCCATAGGCACCTATGTGTTTTGGGCACCTCTTTGACCTCTGCACCAGACCGGCCCTGAGCTGCTGGTGTGGTAACTTTGGGGTTGCCTTGAACCCCCAATGGTGGGCTGTCTATGCCCAGGAACTGAGACATGTAAGTGTTTTACTTACCTCACAATCTAATCTTTACTTACCTCCCCCAGGAACTGATGATTTTTGCACTGTGTCCACTTTTAAAATAGCTTATTGCCATTTTAACAAAGAATGTATGTGATATTGCTTTTATTCAAAGTTTCTAACTTACCTGTGTTAAGTACCTGGCATTTCATATGTTTATTTCAAATCTTGAACCTGTGGTTCTTAAAATAAAGTAAGAAAATATATTTTTCTATATAAAAACCCTGGCTTGGAGTAAGTCTTTGAGTGTGTGTTCCTCATGTATTGCCTGTGTGTGTACAACAAATGCTTAACACTACCCTCTGATAAGCCTACTGAACGACCACACTACCACAAAATAGAGCATTAGAATTATCTAATTTTGCCACTATCTTACCTCTAAGGGGAACCCTTGGACTCTGTGCACACTATCTCTCACATTGAGATAATATATACAGAGACAACTTCCTACAATTAGGCTGACAGCTTTCACATGGCACATGATCAGACTCAGTCCCCCGTGCTCAGTGGTGCTGACGCCAGTGGTCTAATTACCATAAAGGGAGTCACTTTACGACAGGCTGCAATATTCCACTGTGACTTGTCCCATGCTGCTGACCTCTTATAGACCACCTCACAAAATGTTGTTTGTGCCTCTTGCCCTGGGTATTTGGTAGCTGAACCCATAATAGACTGACAAAGAGGATCACCATGTTACTGTGAATGGACAGCACCTGGTACTGCGCTCACCAAAGCTTTCTGCCACAGCAGCATGGTGTGCCTCAGACCTCTCTGCTCTTGTGTGATTTACCTGTTAGGCCTCCTCACCATCTCTGCAAGTGGTAGTTAGTGGTTGCAAAACACATTTAAAAGGGTCCCCAGCTCCAAATCCAACACACAGACACATTTCAAAGACTTAGTAGAAACAAATCCTGGGTGCACAACCTCTAGGCTTTGCTGCCTCTCAAGCTGACCCACTTTTGCTGTCAGCTGGTACTGCCCAGCCTTCTACTATCCTATGCCAAGTTGAAAATGGCAACTGTATTCTTGTGCATTAATGCACCTTCTTCTGAGAAACAGTTGAAATGCCTCCATTCTTTTGAATGTCTATGTGAAGAGTGGATTTTAAAGCTCAAGCTTGGTGCCAGAGACAAGAGTTCACATTTTACATAGGCGAGGGACACACAAAGGTTGAGTGGGGATGACATCTGGGTAAATATACTAAAACCAACAGCATTTATTTTTCAAAAGACTCATAAATAAAATGTTCGGTCTGAAATTTCTCAAACTTATGGTTACCCACAGGCATAGTTGTTGAAGCACTAGCCCCATGAAAATGTGATTTGGTCCTCCAGATTTTCACTAGGGTCCCTAATTGGTCCTTGACAAGGTAAACTCAGTCAAATCATGATGTATGTAGAGTGTTGCTCTGCAACATAACAATCAAAGGATCAAGAATGTCTGGGATCTAAAGCCACCATTAAATGCTTGCGTGATTATGTAGAGGAACCCAAACCTGAGGTAGATTGCACTTCTAGAGATGTGGTTGAATACCTAGGAGAGATGAATGAGTTCCTGTTCAGATCAAAGTAACTCCTGCACAAGCAGAGAAAGTGAGGCTGTGTCATAAAGAGACCCCACCCTCTTCTAGAGTAGAACCTATTCACAGATCGAATTGTTGATCTTTTTGTTTGCAGTTTTATAGAGCCCAAACCTGACCTGAAGGTAATGAGGTGGCTTACATGAGCACCGATTACATTACACCAGGTCACTTCAGCCTTTTAGGCACAGGGAGATTAACTGATGTGCCCAGGATGTTAAGTTGATGCCCAGACTCAAACCTAGTTCCCCAGTTGCAAAGTAAGCATCTCTGGTTGTAACACCACAACTAAATCCCTGCACACATAGTGTTGAACCCCCTGCATAAACAGAGCAGAGTGTATGCACTGATGGATCTCAGATCCTACAGATATTATGCTAAATCTCTTCACAGACCATTTATTTCTTGCACTGAACCAGACCAGGGTCCCTGTATACATAGAGCTCAGCCCCTGCATAGCAAAAGTCGAGTTTATCCATAGATTGTGTTTAGCCGGTTCACAGGCAGAGTTCAGACCTTTTAGTGTTCATTACTACAATGTAAAATCTGAACTTCTTTGCGGACTGATATACCAGTGACCAGCTTGCAATCTCTTACCCCAGTCAGTCTCTGATATGGATTGTCTGTGATAGGGAGTCAGGAGGATAAGGTCGGAGGATGGATGAGAGTGAAAGAGGAGCTATTGAGACAATATATTTTGAAGAAGATGAGATAGAGAATAGTTTTCTTCTTCCCTGAAGCAGTTGTTTATCATGTGTTATGTTGCTTTTAGTAAGAAAAGACACCTTTACAATAAGGCTTTCTTTTCTGGGTATCAGGCGTGCACACATACACAAGATTTGCTTAGTATGAACCGTTTTGCAGACATCTGATGCTTGCAGGTCTGGTGGATACTCGAAGCTCCAGCAGTGCTTAATGTGAGTGGAAACTATTGCCAAAGACAATAGATATGGCTTTAATGTGCCAATGCATGAAAATACAAGCATGCATGAATGTTGTTTGTATGTGTCAGCACATTAAAGGCAGATATATTGGCAATGTGTGCTCTTTTACTAGATCTGAGAATGTCTTTACCTGCATTGTGTGGAGTGGTAGTCCCACCACTGTTGCTTTACATACTAGGCCCCCGCCTTGAGGTTTAGGTTGAGTTGTGCTCCTGTAGTACACCTATTTCCACCATCAATGCTGAATCAAAACAATCTGTATACATTTATAAATCTATGCCCTCTAGAGAAACTCAAAAAGGATCGCAGTCAATAGCACGGTAATAACTGTGGATTTAAATGACAATGACGTTACAGATGGTGCTGCGCATGCCAAGACAGAGATAATTGACCCATAACAGCAGTCAAGTGCTGCAGGGTCATCAGTGCTACTATTTTCAATACAGCATCAAGAGTGGGTAATCCCACCCTGGTTCTTACTCCTGACATTACAAATATAGGAGGGGCTCCTACGCAATCAGCACCTTGGTGTTGTCCAACACTTGCATGCACAACCACACCAGACCACTAGGGCCCTCAGAGTTTTGGGACCTCAGCGTTGGAATGCTCTTTCTGTGGGGCTGCAGCTTACTCTTGACTGTTATTATTTTCAGAGAGGCTTTAGACTCCACCTCATTTCTTCCTCCCCACTTTCCCCTTCTGGACTTGTAATGTCGAGACGCCTCCAGATACGCATGAGTTGTGCAAATAAACACACTAAATGACCACCAAATGAAGCAATACTCGTCTCAGGTACACCTAAAATTAATTGTATTCTAGGTTCATTTATATGGCACTTCATACTTTTGACTAGAAGCAGAAACACATTAGCAAACCCCTTAAAAGAATACATTGTCAAAACATGCAAAAAACACTTACAGCTTAGAATGACCCAACAACTTCACACCCTGGCTCCTCGAGGGTAAAGTAGTTGTAAGTCTTCAATCAGAATCATAGACCCATCACATATTACGAGTGCAATCCTCCATAAAATGGCAGTAAAAACATTAAAAAATGTCTCACATGATGGTATGTAAGGAGCCATTACTCTTCCCAGCTCAAGGGTGGGACAGAGCACCAAAACCAACCCTAGCAAAAAAATGTAAATGCTGCCTCACACTGTAACACATGGCTGAGCATATCAAACAACTCTAAACTTCTTCAGCGGCATGAGGGAGTACCCCTGCCAGCATTTTTGTTAGACGAGTAGGTCCAAATGGTGACTAGGACATCATCATCTTTCAAGTAAACTGGATTAAAATATAAGATTTACTACAGGTATGTAGAGAAACTAATAAAACACTGCAAAACTTCAGGATCTGCTATAACACCAAGGTGCAATATTGCCCAAAAGTATGCACTGTGTGTGCCCAGAGACCCTTTCAGAGAAGAGAAAACCTAGCAGGTGTCTCTCACCCCTCCCATTATCATTATGTGCATATGAGGCAAGGGTGCTAGGAGTCAGACAGACCTGTCAGAGAATCTCTCACATCTGCGGTTGATTTTGTGGGGCCACACTCTAAACCCCAGTAATAGTATGCACACAAATAATAGTATTTTTTCATGTAGCATAATTTATTATATGCTATTCTTGCATGAATAGCGTAGTCAAAAGTTATCATCATAATTATAAACATCTGTGCAATTAAAACAATGAACTAAGGGTGAAAGCTAAGTATTCCCCAAATACTGTTTTTAAAATATATATACCTACCTGTGCTATCAGTTCTTCTCTGTCGTTATATTTCGTTGGCTCACAGCTTGATTGTTAGACCTGGCATCCTTGGCATGGTCTCCCCTGTCTTTTTTTGCCTCTGCTTACCATGTATTGGCTGTGTGCTGGACTCTGTTTTTGGTACTCTGGGCACTTTACCACTGCTGACCAGTGCTAAAGTGCAAGTGCTCCCTGTGTAAAATGTATGTGTAATTGGCTTTTCCATAATTGCCATATATGATTTACTAGTAAGTCCCTAGTAAAGTGCACTTGAGGTGCCTAGGGCCTGTAAAATAAATTCTACTAGTGGGCCTGCAGCACTGGTTGTGCCACCCACGTATAGCCCTGAAAACATGGCTCAGACCTGCCACTGCAGTGTCCGTTTGTGCAGTTTTAAACTCAAAACCTTCCCTTTTCATACACAAAAGGCATCCCTAAGGTAGGCCCTAGATAGGCCCATGGGCAGGGTGCAGTGTATGTTAAAGGTGGGACATGTACTGATGTGTTTTACATGTCCTAACAGTGAAATACTGCCAAATTTGGGTTTCACTGTTGCAGGGCCTATCTCTCTCATAGGTTAACACAGGGGCTGCCTTTAAATACCTTTTAAGTGTGGTTTCCCTTTGGAAACAGATAGTGATGTGGAGTTTGGTGTCTCTGAACTCACAATTTAAAAATACATCTTTTGGTAAAGTTGTCTTTGAAATTGTTTGTTTGAAAATGACACTTTTAGAAAGTGGGCATTTTGCCTAAACCATTCCGTGACTCGGCCTTCTTGTGCATTCCCTGTCTGGGTCAGACTGATAGTTGGGCTATTTGTGAATCCCCTCTAGACAGTGACACGAAGGGAGCTGTGGTGTAGCCTGCATATTCTGATGGGCCATCTGAGCTAGAGTGGAGGGAGGAGTGGTCACTTACACCTGAATGGGCTGTGCCTGCCCTCACACAACGCAGCCTCCAACCTCCTGCTGTGAGTCTGGAGCCAGTTTTGGCAAGGCAGGATCTTGTGAACAACATAGACTTTCCTTTGAAGTTTTACTGCTTCAAAGGCAGAAAGGGGTATCAGTAGTGGACCCAAACCCCCAGATTTTTTAATTACTTCTGGAATCAAGAGGAACCTCTGCCAAGGAGAAGAGCTGGAGGAGGAGTACTGCCCCTTTGCCTGTGACTGTGCTTTGCTCTGTTGGCCTGCAGTTGCTGCTTCTGCATGAAAGAGGACAAAGACTGGACTTTGTGGTGTATTCCTGCTTGTGAAGAATCTCCAAGGGCTTGGATTGAGTTTGCCTCTTATTTTGAAGTCTCAGGGCCATCAAAGACTTTCTTTGCCAGCACCTGAACTCTCTGCTGAAACTCCTGCCCTGCCAAATGGTGTCCCATCCAGTCCCTGGGCCTTGAAAGGTGAAGTTGGCAGAACAAGGACTGAAATCCACACAGGACACCGTGCGGGGAAAATGTCGATGCACCACCTGCAACGCATCTGAAAAATGACGCACCACCCACGTCACAGGTAAAATCGAAGCTCCACCTGCATCGGGGCTGGGAGATTGATGCATCACGGCTGGAGAAATGACACAAAACCCACTTGCGGTGGCTGATAAGGATTCAAAACCCACACAGCATGGTTTTCCAACACCGTGCAGCCGGATCCCTCACGCATTATCGCAGGGTATCACAAAAATCATCGCAAGCCTGCGCGGATCCAAGGTGCCCGTCTGGAAATCAACGCATCACTCTCTTGCGGGAGAGAAAAACGACGCATCGCCGACCCGACCAGCGAAGAAACAACACACACCTCACTTGCGAGTAAAGAATTGACGCATCGCTCACTCTTCCGACACATGCTCGCCCATCCAGCTTTATTTTTTATGAAAACCACATACTTTGTGTAAAATCAAAGATTCCATTGTTTTTTATGGAGTAAGACTCTTATTCTTTTGAAACTTCACACCTTGACTTCTGTATGTTGGATTCTTGTTGTTTTGGTCTTGTTTGATTTAGATAAATAACACCCATTTTTCTAAACTGTGGTGCCATTTTGCAGTGTTTTCACTATATTACTGTGTGTTTGGTACAAATAGTTTACACATTGCCTCTGAAATAAGCCTGACTGCTTGTGCCAAGCTACTAAGGGGGTGAGCAGGGGTTATCCTAGGTGGGTATCTCCATTGCCCTGACTAGAGTGAGAGTCCCTGCTTGGACAGAGTGCAATCTGACTGCCACCCAGAAACTCCATTTCTAACACTGATGTACTGATTTATCATAATATTTGCAGAGCCACGTAATGCCACACCACATACTTGTATGCCAATAGGCCTCAATAGGGTGCCTGTTATTCAGCATCTCTCCTCAGAAACCAGTCGGTCTCTTTGCCTTGCCCCAATGGCTTGGGGTCCTTCGCCCTATTTTTATGCTCTAAGGTCTATGAAGCAAGTGGGGGGGGTGTGGCCAAGATGTCGGCCGGAGCGGACACTTCCTAAAGAGCTCCGCTCGCGGGCCTGACATTAATCTGCTGAATCTCCTGTCCTGATCCGCCCCGGCACCTGCTGTCCCGAACGAAGCGCCCCCCCCGGTGAGGGGGCATGCGATTGGCCAGATGCGGGCTCTTGACCTTGAGAACGGGCGTGCCTCGAGGTCGGGCCCTCGGCCGCAGAGCTGTAGTGAGGCTACACAAGGGAGGCGCTTCCCGCGGGCCGCAGTGGCACCTCCGTGCTTACTTTTACGGGCCCGACGAGCCTGTGGGACCAAGGGAGAAGGTGCAGGAACGCACCTGCGAGCTGCACTGGGGACGGGCATGACAGCGGAAGATCGCTGGTCGCCTGGAGGCCCGGTTGTACGCGCCCCCGACAAACACTGAGGTTGGGCCCCCGGCGGGTGTGCTACACCCCACTCGAAGGTGCCCCCAGCCGGAAAACATCTCTGGTGCTGCAGACTTGAATGCTGGAAAGGAGACTTAGGGCCTCATTACAACCCTGGCGGTCAAGGACTGCCAGGGTTGAAGGGGCGATCGTACCGCCAACAGGCTGGTGGTACAAAATGCCATATTTTGACCGCAGTGGTAGTGCCGCGGTCAAACCGCCAAGACCAGCGGTTTACCGCCATGGTTGTCCCGGCAGTCAGAATCCACCAGGGCAGCGCTGCCGTGGGGATTTTGACTCCCCTTCCCGCCAGCCTGTCCAGGGGGCTCCTGGGGGCCCCTGCACTGCCCATGCACTTGGCATGGGCAGTGCAGGGGCCTCCAGGCACAGCCCCGTCGCGATTTTTCACTGTCTGTCTGGCAGGCAGCAAAAGCGCGATGGGTTCTGCTGCACCCGCCGCACCGCCACATTGCCGCTGGCTCCATTAGGAGCCTGCTGCAATGTTATGGCCGAAATCCCCGCTGGGCCAGCAGGCGGAAACTCTGTTTCTGCCCACCGGCCCAGCGAGGATGTCCAAATGTGGCCGGCGGGTTTCCAGCCGCATGGGTGGCCGACTGGCGGTTCAGCCTTGGCGGTCGGTCTCGTCCGACTGCCAAGGTTGTAATGAGGGCCTAAGTGATGTGTGAAGATTCCTACACCCACTAGACATGGAATACTCAGATCACTGCCCATTGACGACCTCCATTCAATGGGGTAGGACGCGCGCATGCATTCCCTCTTGGCGCCTGCAACTGAACTTGCTACTCGATCCCCCGTTTCGCCAAGAGCTGGCGGGGCACATCACTACTTATTTCGCAATTAACAGGGGGACGGCATCATCGCGGGCGGTGGAATGGGATGCTCATAAAGTGGTGGTGAGGGACCTATTTCTAGTGGCGGCAGTTGGAGTGTGACGCACGCTCATGCATGAGCTGCTGCACATCGAGTCTGAGCTTCGGGAAGTGGAACGCAGGGTGGCGTAGGGCGCGTGGCTCCGGAGGCTTTGTGCGCACCACGCACGCACTGGATCAAGGTCAACTCGCATTTGCAAAAGTTCGACTACCGTCACTATGTTGTCAGGACACACTCCGAAGGAGACCGTTCCAGCAGGTTTCTGGCATGGTTGGTACACGGCCAACAACGCACACCCATAGGAGCCATACGATTGGAATCCAGTGCCGTGGTTAACACACAATCAGAAATAAATGACACATTCAGGCAATACTACAGCACTCTGTATGCGGTAATGCCCCCCCCAACAGCAGCGCAGCTGGCAGACTTCTTCCACACGCTGCCCCTGGCTTGTCTCTCCACACCTCATCAGCTGGACTTGGAGAAACCCATAGACCCTGAAGAGATTCAGCTGGCTTTACGACAACTGGCCCGCAACAAAGCTCTGGGCAGCCATGGTCTTCCAAAGGAATACTATCATACATTCTCCGCACACATAATTAAATCATATCTGGAAATGCTGCAAAAGGCCTTCATGAAGGCAGTAATAGTGGTTCTCTCTAAGCCAGGTCGTGACCCACTGGATGTCCGACAATACCGCCCCCTATCACTGTTAAACCTGGACTGTAAGCTACTGGGGAAGGTTCTTGCGAACCGTCTTCTCCCGCTGCTGCCGTCTCTGGTTCACGAAGACAAGTCAGGATTTATCACTGGTCGAAACTCCTTCATTAATATACAATGCCTGCTAAGGCTCATGTCTGATGCCCCAGAGTTAGAATATGAACGGGTTGCGGTGTCCCTTGATATAGATAAGGCGTTTGACACACTGGGCTGGCCCTTTTTAATGGAGGTACTAGGACGTATGGGGTTCAGGAAGGTATTCATGTGGTAGATCACCATTTTGTATTCCGGCCCAGCTGCCCAGGCCAAGACAGGTGGGATTATATCAGACAGGTTCATCATCGGAAGAGGGACGAGACAGGGTTGCCCACTTTCGCCGCTATTGTTCACATTGGCGATTGAGCCTCTGGTGGCACAGCTCAGATGCAGGGCTCAAACGTGGGGTATGCCTGACGGCGAAAAACACCAGATCGTCTCCATCTTTGCAGACAACGCACTGATATATCTACACAAGTGCACAGCGTCCCTCCCGGCCCTGTTGCAGTTGCTGGACCTATTCAGAGACCTGTCAAGCTTGCGCAAAGTCCTGCCTGTTCCCAATAGTACAGGTTCCCGAGATCCTTCACCCCACTGTCTCGCACATGCTCTACCATGGTGCTACACCACCTTTAAATACCTAGTGATACAAATTTATCACAGTGCAGTCGACCTCAGAGAGGGGAATCTGGGATGCACAGTCAGACCTATTAGAGGCTCCTTACCGTTTTGGCACTCGCTTCCATTATCCCCAATGGGGAGAACGGCGATCGCAAAGATGATCATACTTCCACGAACTAACTACCACCCAAAGGTTCACTTCTCTGCGCTGCTGATAGTAATCCCCCAAGTCTTCTTTAAAACGCTGAACAGTCTATGTTGACTGACTTGATATGGGGCTGCGGACGACGGCGAGTGGCACTTGCTGACACACACTTACCGATCATGCAGGGGGGCCTAGGTACCCCACACTACAAGCTGTATTATGTGGCAGCGCAGATACATTGGACTTCGCGCTGGATGCAGGATCCCCCAAACTCAGAAGCAAGGATGGTACACGCCACCTTGGGTCACGCTAATGTGTTGCGATGGCTGTTAGACCATAGCAGCCCTTCGCGTCAACACAATATCCTGTTAGACGTAGCCCGCAGGTGTTGGCACCACTACATACTGGATGGACACCAGGTTCCATCCTACTCGCCCAGGATTCCCCTGTTGTCCATTCCAAGTGCCTGGAAACTGGCTGGACAGCACAGGCTGACCTCGTGGCCTACAAAGGGCATACAGACAATAGCGGACATATTCAAAGAGGGTCAAATTATGACCTACACTGAACTCGCAATCACTCATGACTTGGGTCGGGGATGGTTTATAGTGCACTGCGCTCTACAGCAGCTAGTACGAATCACGTGGCATTGCGGGGAGCGTGAACCCCCGACTGCCCCTCTCTTGCATGATTTACTAGTTGACCTGGGAACTCAGTACAGCACATCTCAGATATACTGTACCCTACTTGGGAGCCTGGATGTGGCTCAGGCAAGAGCGAAGGCCAGGTGGGACCTGGTTCTCCCCCCACACTGCTGACACAACAGGCATGGAGCGCTGCACTCAGTTTGACATGCGAAGTGTTGCGCAATCCTAGATTCCGTTACACACAATTCCGTTATTTACATCAAACCTACCTATCCCAGCATCGGCTCCGGCGTATGTTCCCCCAAGCTAGTCAGGAATGGCCAAAGTGCAGCGATCCGGATGCTACCTTTTTTCATATGACGTGGGACTGCCCCCCTGTGTTGCGGTCCTCCTCATTAACCGCTGAACTGTTGGATTACTTATTGTCTTCCACACCCGAATCCTGTTTGCTAGGCATCTGCCCGAGGTCCAAGGGAGGGAAACAGGTGCACAGGTGCATTGAACTAGCATTCGTGCTGTTCAAACACCTCCTGGCGATGCAATGGAAGGCGCCGGATACACATCGCTGGACAGGGGACCTGCTGAAATGGGCAAAAGCAGAGGTACAGGTGCTACATTCACTCCGGGATAGAGGGTTGACGATCAACGGATTGGACACATGGGACTCCCTCATTGTCTCAACTGAGAATAAAGACGATACACACCCCCACCATGAAACTACTAGCAATTCTACTCTACACACATCTCACACGTCAATCGCATTGCTAAGGTGCGAGGACACCGGGGTCCGCACATGGAAAGACGTTCCAACGTAACACCTCTTTCTCCACACAGCGGGGTTTCATATAGCTAATTAGAACATCTGGAGGGATACTCCCCGGATCCGACACAATTGTTGCCTGTAACCATGCCACCCAACACACCCGGTGAGGAATGAAGGATACCGCAGGCCCGCCCTGGCGATCATTACCTGGATCCACAGCACCCACACAAAGGAACTGGGGGCACTCCACCCGCAATGCTCACAACGATAGACCGGTGTGGCTAGCTGCCTCCAACTACTAATTAATAGTTAAGTTCAGTGAATGACACATGTGACCCCCCTCCCCTCTCCCACCTGGGGCCACCCCCAAGCAGTCTCTAACTTACTCTTCTAAATGTTTTAACCTTTCTTTTAACATCTCTTGCCCTCTCAATACCATTTTTTTTTCTCTACTGAGGATCTCCAAGTTGGTATTATGGTAAAGACAGCGCTGTTGCGCACAAATGCATGTGACTAATGTTATGTATCAAATAACAATAAAGAGATCTAAAAAAAAAAAAAAAAAAAGGTCTATGAAGCAAGTGGCGGCCATTTTTAACTCATCTACATTTGTTCATTTTGTTACAGCAGACAAAAGCAGATGATTCCATTAGTTTGCTAGGAAGCATACAGAAGCTACTATGTGGTAGCTTCTTAATTCACTGGCATAGACCTCATACAAGTTCAGTAGTGCAGCAAAAATTTTGAAAATCCTCCTGTAGCTTTCATAGCATGAGACAGAGAAAATAGCTCACGCTGCATGATCTAGAGCCCTGTCCCTAGTACTGGTCTGGCAGGTAAGGCAGTATGTGGGCTACGTTTCGGGGGTGTTGTTATCAGCTGTGGCCAAACTTGTACTCCAGAGCACCTAAAAAATGTGCAGCAGGCCCTTAGAGTGCAGCAGCTTCAGCAGGTCCGGGATGGTCAGGCTATGGTCCGACTTGGTAAAGAGATGTCAACCCACATGAGATGAGCTGTCCAAACTACCCAGTAGCCCATGGCAGGGGGGTAGCATGCACAAAAGCATCCTGGCCACCATTGTCTACTTGTGGGAATAAAAAAAGGGGCAGCTGGAAGCACACACAAGACCAAAGCAAACAGCACCCCCAAAGGCTGCCCCTTTCAGCTGATATTCCCATACAACCTCTCTGGCACCCCACCTGTTATCAGCACCCAGCCCCTCCTTTGACGGGGTCCTCTGATAATTAATACGTAAGCATGGTGCAATCTGCTGACCTGTGAGGTAGCTTGCAGACTTATTACATGGATTTTAATGTGTGGTGTTAAGTAAGGAATTTTGCTGACGATTGTGCTTGGCTTGGGTATGGTATGTGGTTTACTGTGAGATACCTCGGGGCAATGTTAAATCGTGCTAAGTGTCAGTTGATATGGAGGTTGGGGATGTAATGAATTGCAGTTACAGGCAGATGGGTTATATTTACCGATGTCTAGAGAATCACAAAAAATTGTAAACTGGTGTGCGATCAGTTAAATGCCACAAATTAATTTATTCAACTCAAAAAAGTTCATGTTGCAAAAAAAATGCACAGCGAACCACCACGAAAGTGATGCCAGTAGTTTTGTGATATGAATTTGTGATTATGAAAACACAAATACTAAATAGTAAATCACAAATGCTGTGTGCTAAACACCCAATTATTGTGAAGAGACACAGACAGCTTTTTATATCAGCATACTACCATCAAGTGGAAGAAGGTGGTAACCAGGTGCAAACTCTGAGAAAGGACTCAGAATGCACCTGCTTTTCCTAAAATGCCTGCTTTTCTATGTCATAATGACAATTAAGAACTTGGGAGTAAAGCTGAGGTGGAGAAGACAAGAGAGGATAGTGACACTTGTGACTAGACAAAGGAGATTTATGGAAAGTACAAAATGAACAGTTAAGTAATATTAAAGCTGATAGAAAATTTGGGGCATGTGTAAGGAAGAGATGCACACAGAGGCTAGGCCATCCCAACCTGTGCATAGGTCCTGTTCTCACTACACCTCTTCTTCCAAGTCGTTATAGCTCTTTAAAGTGGGACATCACAATATGACCTATCCAGCGTGTTTGGTAATTTTTCCAATGCCACGTTGTCCAGATTTAACACAGATATTGTGTTCCCCACCACTTTTCAGACATCAAGATGCATTTTTATCAAATAGCAAATTTCCCTTAAGTTAAAGGCTGTGTTGACAGTTTGTATACTGATATTATATATTTGGACACTGTGGCCCCCACATCCACCTTGCAAGAGGAGAGTTTGGAGACAACTGTTATTGATACTCCAAACATAATGTTGAACAACCATTCCAATGTGTACATCCGTTACAAAATGTACATTCCTATTGGGACAGAAAATACCTCCGCGTGGTAATGGACTTGGACCCCTGCCCTCAGTGCCCAACTGTGGTGCCGTCTGGATACCCAATATAATTTTTGTTATCATAGGCAAACATGGACTGTGCGCCCTGACACAGACCTGTATCACAGATTGCAGTCTTGTTGGACCAGGAGGGGCACCCAAAGCACTACCCTCATAGTGGTGGAAACCTATTGCATTCACCAGGAGGTAAGCAGTAAAAGCATGGTGGTGGCAGCATTGTGTAGTGATCAACTGGAGTGAATAGGTCCTTCTTAGGTCACAGACTACCAGACAGCACAGCTGTCTGGTTTGCTAAGGAAATCTTGGGGACAATTAGAAAACTGTCCTAGGAATAGATTCTGCCTGTTGCTTACCATTGGATGTCTGGTCTGTAACTCACATTTTCTGGCTTTCTATTTTCTGGCTTTATTTGCATTACGCTGTGCAGCGTGAGTTCGTCCCACTCATTGCCCAAACCTTGTTTACTGTATTCTTCCATAAACTCACTTTCTATAAACAGGCCTTTAAATCTTGTTCTAATCGTGTCACAATTGCTGTGCTTTCAAACACATTGGTCAAATGCCCGGCTCTGTCTTCCAGGAAACTTGGTGTTTATTTTTCTTTCTCAGACTTCAAAGTGAGGGAATTTATGTGACAATCCTGCAAATGACCCATGCAAGATGAGAAGGAGTATTCTTTTTTCCTAGCACACAACAAAAAATGAACTGTGCTGATGTTTCAGAATATATCAGTTTTGGTACAAATGAAGCATATTTTTTGTAATTCATAAGTGTGGTGGAAACAAATACTTGAATACAATCAAATGACCTCAATACACTAGGTGATGACATTTGCACACCCTATTGTTTGTGTGTAGTAAACCGTATTTCGGTGCAAATGTAATGGTCATTTCAATTGAAATGTATTTTTGAAAAGACAGTGCGCAACCACACCATGCACCTACGTCACACTACGCCACTCCACTCTCTGCCATGCCCTCCACTCTATGCCTCACCACTCTAAGGCACTCTGCGATGCCACCCCATGCGATTCCATGTCACTCCGATCTACACCACTCACAACGCAACACAACACGCCACGCCTCTCTACGCCCCTCCACTTCACACTACTTAGCCCACTCCACTCTACCCAATCTACTCCAAATCTATTCCACTCCAATCCACTTAACTACCCCAATCTACTTCAGGCCAGCCTACCCACTCTACTCTACCCAATCCACCCAACTCCAGTTCAATCTACACCACCCCACCTCAATCTACTCCATCCCATCTACCCCACACCACTTCAATCTACCCCTCTACAATCTATCCCACTACAACGCAATCTACCTCGGTCCACTCCCTACAATCTAGTCTACCCCACTCCACTGTACCACAATCTACCTCACTCTACTCTACCCCACTTCACTCAATCTAACCCAATCACACCCCACTCCACTCTGAATTCTCTCCACTCCAATCTACCCTAGTCCAATTTACCCCACTCTACTCCAAACACCACTGCAATTTATTCATTTCCTCTCCACTCTACCCCATTCCACCACAATCTACCTCATTCCAATCTACCCCACTCCTATCTACCACTATCTACCGTACTCCAATCTAAAACACTCCAATCTACCACACTCCACTCTACCCAAATCCACTCCACTTAACCTAAATCCGTCTCAGTCTACCACACTTCAATCTAACACACTTCACCCTACTCCACCCCACCCTACTGCAATCTACCCTTCCCCAATTTACCCCACCCCACTCTCCATCACCCCAATCAACTGCTGTCTATTCCACTCACTCCAGTCTACCCCATTTCACCCACTCCACCCCACTCAACTCCAATCTACCCCACTCCAATCTACCATATTCCATACTACCCCATTCCAATCACCCCTCTTCAATCTAACCCACTCCACTCTACCTCACTCCATTCAAATGTTTACCCTACTCTAATCTACCCCACTCCACCCTAACCTACTCCACTCAACCCCACCCTAATCTACCCCACTAATCTCCACTCTATTCCACCCCTCTCTACTCTTTCCCAATCTATCTTCCTCCACTCCAGTCTACCCGCTCCAATCCACCCAACCAACTCGACTCAATTCCATTCAGTCCCAATTTGTCACACTCCTTTCCACTCTACCCCACTCCATTTCACTCTAACCTACCACATGCCACTCAAATCTACCACACTGCAGTCCAATCTGACTCCATCCCACTCCAATCTACCATATTCCACTCCACCCCAAACTACCCAACTCCAATCTACCCCATCCAAGCCAACCACTTCAATCTTCTCCACTCTACCCCAATCTACCCCACTCCAATCTACCCCCACACCACCCTTATCTACCCTACTTCACTCTACTATACTCCTCTCCACTCCAATAAACCCCACTCCACTTCAATCCAATCTACTGCTCTCCACTTCAAACTACCCTACCACACTCCAACCTACCTCACTCCACTTCAATCTACCCCAATCCAATGCACTTGCCTCTTCCTCAATCTACCCCACTCATCTCCAAAAACTGAAAAGGTGTGTCAGGACGTTGACCTCTAAAATGAGTACTGCAGAAGAACTGTTGGATGGCTGAATATGCTTCTCGAGACACTAATCCCTCATATTAAACTGAAACCTCAGCAACACTAACATGCCACTTAAGTTTCTCTCTTAAAAAAGGGGGCTGGCTATTGAGTATATGCTGCTCGCATTTTCCAGGAGAGACATTATTGTCTATTTTAGTCAGAATCAAAGTTGAGAGACTTCCCTTTTTCACTCATGAAATATCTCTCACCAGAACTTCTCTTGTAGGTGTGTAATGCGTAAAAATAACTAAAAATGCAATGCCTCCATTGCCCATGCCGCTACCCTAACACTAACTACACAACAGTGCTTCTTTAAAACACAAGTGCACTAGGAAAACTTCTAAGTGATGTGCGTTGACTGTGAGGACCGCACGCTTCACATTCTAAGACTGTAGAGGAGATGTACTATCAGTGCAGGAACTTGGAAGTGAGGAGTCAGTGGCCATCTCTGAATTCCTTTGTTGTGGTTGAATCCTCCAACTAGAGATTTTGTTCTTATTCTTTGTCCTCACCGATCTTTTGCAACTGACTATACCTACTGAATGTGACTTTATTACGACCTTGTTCTGTTGAATCCTGACAGTATACCCTCGAAAGGAGGCTCCTCCCAGTCTTGGTTTTGAGGGGAATTTTTGATGAAAGGCTTTAGTTAACTGAGGTGCTTGCACATCAGTATGTAACTTCCAGGATCTTTCTTCAGGCCTGTAGCCCTTCCAATCCATCAGATAAGACACTTGCTTCTTTACCTCCTTTGTTTCCAGAATTCTTTCACTTCAAATTCTATACCTTCCTCTAGCTGCAGAGGCTTAGGAGGCAGTGTCATTCTCAAGTTTTGTGGCACTTTCTTTAACATTTAGACATGGAATGCTAGATGTATCTTGACACGTTGAAGCAAGTTCCAATGAAATGTCACTGGATTGAGGATATTCTAAAATGGATAGGGTTCAACAAAACAAGGCTGAATCTTTAATTTGCTGTTGAGCCCAAGATTTTTTAGAACTGAGCCATACTTTGTCTCCAATCTGAAGGTTTGGTTCCTTTTTGCATAGAACTTATAGCGCTCTTTCACTTGCATTAGATTGTCTACAGCTGATTTTTGCACTGATGCTAGGTGTTGGACTAAGGGCCTGATTTATGAAAAGTTAGCGCCCCCTTTATGTAATTGTTTGACGCAAAAGCGACGCAAACTTACAAAATATAATTATTTTTTTGTACGTTTGCGCCGCTTTTGCGTCATATAATGACAAAGGCAGCACTAACGTTTCATAATTCAGGCCCCAAGTCTTTTATTGCTGGTACAGCAACATTCTGAAAGTCCATTAATGATTTGGATGTGTACCATGGTTCAAGTAGAAAGGTAAGTAAGCTGTAGACACATTTGTTTGCATTATTGTGTGCAAATTCTACTGCCCACAGGTACTCAGGCCAGTCTCCCTCTTGGTCTAACAGGAACAATCTCAAGTACAGCTCTAGCTCTTGATTGGCTTTTTCTGTCTGTCCATCCATTTCGAAATGATAACTGGTGGGGAATTTTATTTCTATGTTTAGCCCATTAGTGAAAGCCCTCCAGAAATGAAATAGAAACTGGGAACCTCGATCTGAGATGAGAACATTCGGTATTCCATATGCTTGTACTATGTGCTAGCTAAAATGTAGTGCAAGCTGTTTAGCTTTGGGTACTCCCTTCAAAAGAACAAAGTGGGCCATCTTGGTGAAAGCATTAACAAATACTAGAATTGGGTCAAAACCTTGACTAGAAGGTAAATCTACTATTAGATTTATAGTTATTGTACGCTAAGGATACGGGGTGGGCAGTAGTTGTAACAAACCCTTGGGGGCCTGTCACTCTGATTTTCCCCGAGCACAAGTTTCACAAGTATTCACATAATAATGAATGTCTTTAGTCATTTGTGGCCACCAGAATTTTTCTTTTAACCAGGTCTTCAATCTTTAAAATTCCTTTGTGTCCAGCTAATGGACTAGCATGACATTCATAACAAGCCTTTTCTTGCAGTTCTTGAGTGGGAAGATGTAGAGCTCCATCTTGATATGATAACTGATTATGAATTTCTCTTTTTGGGCCTTGATCCATCCACCTTTTGACCTCTTCTAGATCATCGACCTGCTTATTTTCTTCAAATGTTCCAGTTTGAGTGGCTTCTATTTTTTTGTTCTGGGATTATCTTCTGAACCTTGATTGAGTTTTTTTAGTATCTATGCATGATAAGGCATCTGTCTTCCCAGTCTTGTTTCCTGGTCAGTAAGTAATGACAAAATCGTAGCCTGCAAAATACAAGGACCAATGAAGTTGTCTTGGAGTTAAAAGTTCTTGCTGACTTTAATCATTTCAAATTCTGATGGTTAGTGGACACTGTGAACGTGTGTCTGGCTCCCACGAAGTAGTTTCTCCATTACCTGACTGCATCCTTTATTGCAAGTAATTCTTTTTCTATGATAGTATAATTTACTTCTGCTGGAGTCCATTTTTGTGCTCGGTAAGCTACTGGATGTAACTGCCCTGTCTTATGCCTCCGGGACAATACCCCTCTAATTGCCAAGTCTGAAGCATCTGGTTCGACATAGAATGGTTCTGAAAGATCAGCATGTAGCAAAACAGCTGCAGAAGTGAAATCTTGCTTTAGAGATTCAATGGCTTCCTCAGCATCTTCTGACCACTTAAAGGGTACACCCTTTTTCAGTAAGCGCGTGAGTGGAATTAGTTTCTGGGAAAACTCCAGAGTAAATATTCTATAGAAATTTGCAAAACCTATAATGCTTTGAACCTGTTCCACTCAGGTTGGAGACTTCCATTCTGTGACTGCTCTTATATTCTGTTCATCCATTATAACTCCAGCTGGGGAAAGCACAAATCCCAAGAATTACACAGTCTTGACATTGAAAGTGCATTTTTCTAATTGTATATACAAGCTGTTTTCTGAAAGGTTCTGGAGCACTCCACTTACTTGTTCTCAATGCTCTTCCTCTGTGGTGGAATAGATCAAAATGTCACCCAAATAGACTATGGCACACTTGTTGATAAATTCACTCAGCACATCGTTAATAAAATGCTGCAAATCAGCAGTAGCATTGCAAAGCCCATAGAGCAAGACTTGATATTTGAAAAAGACCATATTTGGCTCTGAAGGCCGTTTTCCATTTGCCTCCTTCCCTTAACCTTATTAGATGATACACCCCCCTCTGATCTAGTTTTGTGTAAATTTGTGCTCTCGTCGCTTGGCCCAATAGTATTGAGATGAGAGGTAAGAGGTACCCAATTCTTTACTATAATTCAATTGATGGCTTGATAGTCAATGCATATTCTCAACTCTCCTTGCTTCTGTGGGACAAAGAAAAGAGGCGAAGAGACTAAGAGGGCCTGAGGAATCCATTGGCGAGATACTTCTGGATATAATCTTTCAAGTGCTGGTTTTCCGTCTCTGTTATTTCATAGTATTCTCCTACAAGGTAAGTTTGCCCCTGGTTCTAGTTCGATCTTGAGGTCATATGCCCAATGTGGCAGACGTTTTTCAGCTTCCACTGCGTTAAAGACATCCACAAAGTCTTCATACTCCGGGGGAATTTAATTTGTGTGTATTAGGCACACAGAAGTCCCTCCATCACACAGCAAGGCTGCAAAACTTTGTTCTTGACAGGATTCTCGTTTTCCGAAACAGTTTTCATTATAGAAGTTGGAATTCATGGCTATTGATCTGGCTCTCCAATCTATAGTTCGGTTGAGTTCAGTCAGTCATGTCAACCCCAATATAATTTGAAACTGGGGTGCATCAATTAAGTTGAATTGAATAATTTCTTGGTAACCTTCATGGGAAATTAATTCCACCTGTTTACTGTGACTCACAAATGGTCCTGAAGATAAATTTGTTCCGTCTACTGTTCGGACTGGTTCACTTTTTTGTTTTCATATTGTTCTCAAACCAATTTACTCTGTAAACTTTAAATCACAAAAATTCCCTGTAGCTCGAGAGTCAATCATTACTAAAATTCCAGGCGGAAAGATGGGTCATTGACTGCACAAGATGAGGAAAAAAGATGAGGAAAAAAGGATTACAAGGAGTTAGCTAATTGGTGGCTCTTTGGAGTTGTGTTTTTCCCCACACTCATCAGCCCAACTACTCCTACTGATGGTGCTGCAAGTTCGCCTTCTGCACCAAATTGGGGATTTTTCAGGCACATTTTTAAGTATTGTCCACTGGCTTCCCAGTACAGATATAAATTGTTTTGTTGTCTCTTTTCCTTCTCTTCTTTAATAAAAGGACCCCTTATGTTGCCAAGTTACATAGGTTTTACTCCAGCTTGATAATCAGTGACTTATGAATTCTCTGTTTTGACTCTGTCAAACCTTGGCACACTGAAACAAATCTATTTTTCTTTCTCCTATTCTTTCATGTTGATGAAAGCCTATTTCCAAGACTAGATCATCTAGTGCTGAAAACTCTGTTGGTTGATGAGGAATCTGAGCTAGAACATCCTTCAATTCATCTCTTAAGCCTAGATAGAAAACCACTGCCCTCTTTGTTTTACGGCCGATCGCTCTCCACCACTAACTTATTAAACCGTGCTAAATAAGCTATTCAATCTGTCAACTCCAGCAGCTCATTGGGTCATCTCTTGAAACTAACGGTATTGACCAAGATGCTGCATCTCTGATGAGGTTTGATAATATAAAGGACACTTGTGACTGTAGATCTGGGAAAATCAAAGGACGGCACATGAAATGAAGGAAACATTGTGTCAAGAACATTTGAGCCTTCGGATTATCTCTGAAAAAGTGCTCGGAGGGGTTGGGGCATTTCTGCGGCGAATGAGTGAATGACTTGGGAGGTAGTTCTAAAGTCTGGGTTTGATGTTGAACTAAAGGCTTCTGATTCTGATGCCGGAAGTCTAAAACTAGTTCCTGTCATTATTCCATTTATCTTTGATGCTATCTGTGGTTTCTGTCTTTTTGAAGTGACTAATTCCAGTCTTAGATTTTTATTTCCCTCCATCACTGTCACTAGCTTCTTTTGAATAACTCCTAAAATTCCGCCCAACTCCTTCAAATCAAATCCTTCAGCCATTGTGCTCTGGTCCAAGATTTCTATGTGGTCATTTCACTCTGTCAGGGCTCTTACCTATAACTGGCACAAGAGGAGAATGGAGCTTGTTCCCAATGCCTCTCTTAGAAACCTTCTGTTTTCCAAGGATATTGGAAGTCAGGAGTGTTCCAAAGGGAGGAAGGGGATAGGGATAAGAAGAGACTGCCTGGTCTGTCTTCGTATTCTCTCTCTCTCGGTTCTGGTTAATTCTCCCTTCTTAGTCTTTCAGCATATATTATAGTATACAATTGCTGGGAGTCTTGAGAAACTGCAAAACCACATAACAGTCTCTAGTCTAATTATAACATTTCATAATATATTTTGGCTATTTGTAATACTAACATCACATACCCTGTTTAACCTAGGCTTTTGCTTCTCTCATATCTGTGTATTTCTCTCTTGAGCTTTTTTAATAGTCAATTATAGATAGTGATTTTCTAGTTTTTAAAACATTCTTTCAATGTTGATTTGGCTGCATTTTGACTATTATTTAACACATTAAAGAGTTTTAGTAATAATTATAGATTTCTTGCTTTTCTTTTAAGATCTTATGTGTTACTCAAATGGAAGGCTCCAGGCAGACAAGCTGAAACGCACTTCCAGGGATCCTTTAATCAGGTAAACTGTACTTTTTTCTTGCGTGTTTCAAAAACTGAAAAGCTGTCATGATGTCAACTTCTAAAATAAGTACTGCTGTAGAAATGATTGATGGCTGAATTGCCTTTTTGAGACACTAATCCCTCATATTAAACTTAATTCTCGGTAACGCTGACAGGCCCCCTAAGTCTCTCATTCAAAAGAGGAGGCTCATTCTTCAGTATATACTCCTCACACCCTTAGGGGAGACACTACTCTTCTATTTTGGGCTGACTTGAAGTTGAGACACTTCCCTTTTTCACTCTGGAAATATCTCTCACCTGAACTTCTCTTGCAGGTACATGAAAAACGCGTCAAAATAAATGAAAATGTAATGTTTCCATTTTCGACATCACTACCCTAACACTAACTAAACAACTGAGCTTCTGTAAAACAGAGAGCACTAGGAAACCTTCTCAGTGAAGTGTGCTGAATATGGGGGAAAACATGCTTCACATTCTAAAACTGTAGAGGAGATGCACTACCAGTGCGGGAACTTGGAAGTGAGGAGTTAGTGGCCATCTATGAATTCCTTTGTTGTAGTTGTATCCTCCAACTTGAGATTTTGTTCTTATTCTTTGACCTCAGATCTTTTGTAATGGACTATGCCTACTGACTGAGTTTATTGTGACCTTGTTTTGTTGAATTTTGACTAGCCTACTCTAATCTACCCCACTCCAATCTACCCCACTTCCCTCCAATCTACTCCTCTTCATTCCAATATATCCCACTTCACTCAGACTTCCTCCTCTCCATTCCAATATACCCCACTCCATTCCAGTCTCCTCCTCTCCATTCTAATATACCCGACTCCCCTGCAGTCTCCTCTCCCTTCTAAAATACCCCACTCCAGTCTGCTCCTCTCTACTCCAAACTAGCGTACCCCACTCCAATCTTCCGTACTCGCCTGTTTACCAATCTACCCCACTCCAATCCAATATACCTCAATATATCTCACTGCACTCTACCCTGATCTACCCCCTCCAATCTACCCCACCCTAATCTACTCCAGTTCAATCTACTCACACGCCCAGTCCAATGTACCCCACTCCACTATACCCATCTACTCCATCCCAACGTACCCCACTCCAACCCATTCCAATCTACCCCATCCAAATCTACCCAACACAACTCCAATTTACCCCACTCTACCCAAATCTACCCCACTTCACTCCAGTCTACTAGACACCACTCAAATCTATTCATTCCACCCACTCCAATCTACCCCACCACAATCTACTCCACTTCATTTTACCCCATGTCACCCCACCGCAATCTACTCCATTCTACCCACTTAATTCTAGTCTAACCCACTCCTAATTACCCTACTCCACTGTGCTCTGCTGTTACCCAATCTATCACACTCCACCCCAACATACCGCACTCCAATCCACCTCACTCCATTCCAATCTACCCAACTCTAATCCACCCAATCTAACCCCACTCCACCCTAATCAACCTCATTGCACTCCACTCTTCCCAGTCTATTTCACTCCAATATCAACTCCACTCCAATCTATCCAACTCCACTCAACCCCAAACTAGCCCACTCCAGTCTACTCACTCTACTCCACTCTAACTCACTACATTCTACTCAACCAATTCTACCCCACTCCACTTCACTCCATACTACCAAGTACCACTCAAAATTACCCCACTCCAGTCTAATCTAACTGACTTCACACAAATCCACCCCACCTTACCCAACTCCACCCCAAATTAACCTACTCCAATCTACCCCATCCAATCCAGCCTACTCCAATCTATCTTCACTCTCATCTACCCCACCCTAACCCAATGTACCCCACTCCAATCTACCCCACCCCATTCCAATCTACTCCACATCACTCTATCCAGCTCCACACAAACTTACTCCACTCCAGTCTTCCATAATCGACCCCACTCCTATCTCACTCCAATCTTCCCCACTCCACCCTAAACTACCCTACTCCACTCCAATCTACCACACGCTACTGCGCTTCACTCTTACACAATCTATCCCACTCCAACCTACCCCAATAAAATGTATTCCAATCTACCCCGCCCCAATCTGCCCCACTTTGATCTACTCCACTCTAATCTACCCCACTCCACCTCAGTCTGCCCCAATTCAATCTACCCCACTCCAATCTACCATGCTAATCGATCAAACTCCCCCACTCTAATCTACCCCAATACACCCACTCCATGCAATTCTACCACACTCCACTCTACACCCAATCTACCCTATTCCACTTCACCCCACTCCATCCCACGTCACTAACTTTTAGCCATGCTGAACAGCTGCAACACTGGTGTACAACATGGCTAAAACACGATTGCATAGGCAAGACCGATCGGCTTTGGCAATGCTTTTTAACATGTGTAACTGGATTGAGCCCTACCGGCTCAATCACCTTTTAAAAAGTTCCACTGCTGTGTGCTTAGCTCACTCTTGGTCTAAATAAGTTACATGTAAAGTGCTGTACAGAGCATCAGTGGCGACTGCACTGGATGTATGTGTGCCTGCGAAGGATACAATACAGGGATACAGCAGTGCTGTGCAGTACATGCATGCTCAGTGCATGTACTGGGTATGTAAAACTGTAAGGGATACAAGACATGAGATGTACTGCTGTGCAGCGCATGGGCAGTGGAAGCATGTGCTAGGTCTTTTTGTGCTTGCAAAAGGTACAATACATGAAGGGTGAAAAGCTGTGCAGCACACACATGGTGAATGTATGTGCTGCAGTGTATGTGTAAGTAGGACACCATGGCTCAATACAAAAATGCAACAGTAATGAACAATGCGCTGAGTGAATGAGTGTGCTGAATGTATGTGTGTCTGTAAGGACACAATGCAGAGTTAACAGTACTGATTAAGTATGTCTGTAGTGTCCATACACTGAGTGCAAGTGTGCCTGAAGAAAAAAAAGAAAAGAGAGAGAGAGAGAGAATGAGATAATATCCTCCTGTACTTTTCAAAAGGTGCTGTTTGGTTCAGTGACAGATCACAAGGAAGGGGGCTGACATCTCAGGAAAGAAATGGGTCTGATAAGGGAATCATAAAGAGTAGGGCTGGAGGCTTGGGATTAACCTTTTGATGCACATATCACTGTGGCTGAAATCCAGGTGTGAATTTTAGTCACTCCCACGGCTTGTGTTGTGGGACTATCAGCTTTGGAATCTCTCCTGCTGTAACAGACAGCCTTTTAAGAGGGAGAGGGGAAAAGTGTACACTTCAAAAGAAGCAGAACCCCAAAATTAAACTTCAAAGACCCAGACCCTAAATCACATTTGGCATTCTTGAAATGGAATATAAGAAGGGGAGGTTGGGACCCAAATATTTGTCATCTGCCAAGTAGCCAGTCAGGCGGTGTGAGGAGGGAAAGCTTTGCAAGACTTCTGCCTGTGATCACGACAGCAGACTAAAGCTTGATAGTCGCCTTACTCAGAGAGTGGATATCACCCAGGGAAACCAAGACCACCTTTTATGCAGCCTAGAACACCACCATCTGCCTGCTTGCAAAGACACTGTGAGGGAGTGAGGTCCAGTGGGGAGCCCCAATCGAGAGGACTCCCGGTGGGAGGAGATGGCTGCTGCACTTAACAGGTCGTTGACCATATTTAGAAACAGTTAAGTGACTCCTAAATGTCAGGAAAGGGCTGCCATGAAGATAGCTGGGAGTGAGGCGCAGTGCAGGGATTGAGACGTCTGTACTGCACCATTCCAGCGACCCTGTATGCCAAGAGGGACTGCAATGAAAGTAAACACTGCCAACAAGTGCCAAGACCATTGCGGGACTAGCCACGATCCTGTTTGCCAGGAGGGGCTACCATGGTGTGGACTGGCATGCTGGAAGGGCTGATGCCTTGTGTGGGGTACTGTGGCAACCCCACATGCGAGGTGGGGCTGTTGGTGGAGTTAGGGCAGTCACCCGTGAACTGAAGTGTGACCCGTGAATTGATCAAAAGCATTGAGGGAACTGCCCCATGGATAGGGGACGCCGCCGTGAGTTCACCAACCTCACTGGGATCACATTGGGAGTGCCAGTATCAACCCCTCCTCCCCAGTAAGGAGTGTTGGACATGCCTTGGAGGAGAGAGCACCTGAACACCTCCAATCACTGCTGGAACCAGCCGAGACAGCTCTTGTACAGACTGCCCCTGCTGGGTGCTGCAACACCTCCTAACCTGACTCGATCAAGCAAAACTGAAGCAATGAGAGTGCCTCCTGTAGGGGCACCTGCTGAAACGCTGAACGATTCCTTGCTTCTGGAGTGGGTAAGACAATATGGGCCCTCAGGACCCTAGGAGACTCCCTGCTATAGGTGCGGCTGCAACTCAATTTTTGACTACTTCCCAAGAGTTGGAGTGGACTCTTGAGTAAGGCCTACTAGTAAGCATTCTTGGATGCAGCCACCAGTGGATGGGGGATAAACTCAAACAAGTTATGAAAAGCGGGTGGGACAGGGACATGTCGGAGGAAACACAAGAGCCCCGCCTCAAAGGGATTGTGTTTTCGCTTATGAATGTCATATAACTACTTTGAAATAGTAGAGTTAGAAATAAAATACTTTTTAATATTAACATAAGTATTTGACTGGACATTGATTTATTGTCTTTAATGTGTGCTTTTTGAGTTGTGTTCACTAACCTGAATTCACATTTACCCTCAAGGGAGCTTGAACTGCTTGACCACAGCTACCACTGAGAATCAAATGCAGAAGGGATACTTGGCCCAGTTGATCAAGATCCATAGTAGGTGGGGCTCCACGACATCAGCAGTTAAAGGCCTCAACCACCACAGCTTGACCCAGTAACCCCTGTATGCCCTCGAAAAGGGGTTCTGACACTTCCTGCCCTACATCAGTCCTCCTACCTCAAGTGAAAGGAACTATAACAAGTCGGCACAGACTAACATTGTCTGTCAAGGATCACACCTCTTAAGTACTGAAATGCAGATTTCAATGTTTGTGTAAGGATTCAGTTTGAGTCTAGTTCGCATCTGAAATTTACAGCTACTCACAGATTCGGAATATCACCAACAAGGTATGCGAAGTGTAGATTTAGAATGCAGAAATAAACTGGACATCGGGCCTGAAAAGACTGAGGCAGAGGTGTGGTGTGGGGTTTGGGGGGACACGGGTCATGGAAAAAGTAGCACAGGAAGTTCCGGGGCTATTTAGGCCGAGCCAGCAAAGAGCTTGCAGCATTCGTTCGCACCTGGCTTTTAATTTGGTTAATTTTTGTTGCTCTGCAGGTCCGTCATGTAGTTAACATTAACAACGTGTGGGCAGCACACTCCGTTTTTCTTAATTTTCTGAAACGCTTCTGGGTGCAGGAAGGTCTCACCCTCTGTCCTGGGGAGTAAATAAGTACTTTCCACAACTGCGCGAACCCCTGAACCGGTGCAGCGTGCCTCCTGTGCCCTCTCGACTGCCCCCGCTGAGGTTTAAAGGGCTATCCCTCTTTTTTTAATATCTTTTATACACAGATTCATCACTCCATTTTACAAAGTATGTTATGCTTTACTCCAAAAAACACGTTTCTGCTCAGATGAATGTTCCCTGTAAATTGAATTACAGAATTGTAAATCCTATTCACTAAAACATATTTCATACTCTCCATGCATTTCGGGCCCCAGCACTTCTTCAGGGGATATGTACCCCCGATACAAATAAACACAAGTAACCAATAGGGTCGGAGTCCACTCAATGGGTAATCTCTATAGTCCCCACTAATCAACGTGCCGTATTTAATTATTGGTGTAATTTCATGACCATCACGTAAACAATTGTGACAATGTGAATTCCTAAGTCATATCGAAGCCCTCATCTGTCGAAGCCGCTGTCCAGAAACATATCCGAGAGTAAATCAATTCAAGTGTCTTAGGGACAGATGTACCCAAGGATTTTACCCATTCTGTGTCTATGGGAAAAAGCTTTCGTACATATGGCCCTTAACCCCTATGTGAGCAGTGAAACAGCATGAAAGCTAAGTTGTGTAAACCTGTGCACTGAACGGACTAATAACAGGTTCTGGCATCAGTCACAATGCTGGCATTTACAAACCCCATCAGTTTGTTGTTTCTGGTTCGTTGCCATCTTGACTGAAAAAACGGGTAACCCCTCCACCCCCCCAGTATTTACTTTAGTCACATATCACACAGCCAGCAAGTGTTATCCAAAAGAGCCACATGTACAGTGAAATATCTTGCAAGTTGACTATCCAGTTATTTATAAAAACAAAGTTTACTGGACTGGCGCCAGGTGAGCTTCAACCAGTTATATGGGACCAACTCCAAAACTGCATCATCGAAGAATTCATATTAAGAATATTATTCAAGTAGCCTTTCTAGCAGCTCTGGGATGGTTCTCGTTGTTTATGGTTCAGCATACTCAGATGGAAATTCACCCCCATTTCCATTTACCAGTAATTTTGACTTCTTGTAGTGTCCCCTTGCACTCCTCTCCTCCATTCTTTTCAATCTTTATCTATCTGAAAGCTATGTGTGAGTTTTCTAGGTGTTACAGCTTTAAATCACTCATTTTTATAAATTTTCTGCACAGATCTTAAACCGGAAATTCTTCCGATTCTAACAGGATTTAGTTGATCCGTAATAACATAGTACATTTAACAACAACTTAGGTCTGATTACATCTCTCAGGATATATCTTCTTTAGTACACAGCTGAGTCACAAGTTATGATTGGTGTAATGTATAACAATTTGACATCGTTCTCTTCCCATTCTTCCCAATAGGTGAGTGGTGGTGGGGTATCGCATAGTGTTACCTACTGTAGTATACGCTTCGGCTGTGTGTTTGTTGATGCCTTGTAGTGCTCATGCAACTTATTCTGTTTCCTGTAATGTCCGGTGGTCTGTGGGTTTGGGTGCGTTATCCCGTAGCATGTCTCTGAGTCACTGACTTCCCCACTAGGACTGTCCTATTTCTCTCTTACTGGGTGTAGGGTCAACATTAGTCTGCTTATGTTTACATACTGGGTGTATTCTGTGTTATTGTTTCCCCATGTGTGTTAAGTAGTGTCCAGAACAACCCTCTTCCCCGGTCTTGTGATATCCTCAAGTTCATGGCGGGCGCTCATCATTTTCGACCTCCAGTTTGGTTACAAATGTTTCCCAGGCTTCGCATCCTGTGTGTAAGTGGCCCTTGTCTAATAGCCTACGTAGTACTTGATGCTCTGTACGTGTCCAGCGCAGCGTCAGGGCCCGCCCTGTTTTCAAATCTGGTGCCTTAGGGGCTTTCGAATTCATAGCAATCAATCTTTTGTACATTATGAATGCTAAGTCTGCAAATTTATTGATATATCTGTGCTTTTTTTTTTCCTTTGTCCTAACACCCAGCAGGCAGGATTTGGGATTTGATAAAAATAAATGTCCCGCTACCTCTGAGATTTCTGCCACCACCCCCTCCACTCCACCTCCAGAGGACCACACTCCCAAACCATGTGGTAGAAATTAGCTGATGGGGCACCGCATCGAGGGCAGACAGGGTCAGATCCAGGAAACATGCGCTTGAGCCTAGCAGGTGAGAGGTACATCTGGTGCGCGTAATTGAATTGAGTGTACCGGAATCTAGGGTTTCTCGATACCCTTCGAGTATGGCATAGGGCTTGTGACCAGTCCCCCCGAAGATAGCAGGTTCGGCAGAACTGCGTTCCATCTGTCTCTTACACTTTCCAATCTAGCTTTGGGGAGTCTGTTTAAAATTTTATATAAATTCGTTACAACTATAGTTTGATTTTCATATAGCAACATATGATGTAGTGTTGGGGAAATGTCTGGTTCCCGGTCACCCGCCATCCATGCCTTTTTAATTAAATGGCATATAGAATAATATGCTATAAATTGTCCTGGCCCCACTGATGTAAGGTCCTTTATGGACTCGAATGACATTAATACGCCTTCTTCAAAGCAGTCTCCTACCGTCAGTATTCCCGCCTCTGTCCAAACAGCAGTCGAGTATGCTCCGGCCATGGTGCCCCGCCAAGAGATCTGTCCTAGAGGGATAAGGGGAGAGTAGGGGAAGCCCCTGCAGCTTTTTTGTATGTATCGCTTCCAACACTCGTGTGCAGCTATCATTAATGGATTGTCAAAGGTCCCTTTCGCTAGATTATTCGATAGCCATATAACCAGCGGAACACCACGCAGCTGCGCTATTATCCATGCAGACTCTGCCGATTCGGGTCTATGTATCCAATTTAGTATCCACTATAGTTGTGCAGCAGCAAAATAAAGTTCAAAGTTGGGGGAACCCAGTCCACCTTCACTTATTGGGCGCTGTAGGGTGGTGAGTGCCACTCGGGTCCTGCCCCCTCCCCATATAAGCTTCAGCAGAACTGTGTTTAATTCACGGAAAAAGCTTTTAGGCACCTTGACCAGCAATGCCGCAAAATAATAGAGGTGGGGGAGTAGTAACGTTTGCCACCGCCACTCTTTCCAGCGGCGATAGTGGTAGTGACACCAGAAACGCATAGACCCCTTCATGGAGTTTAGTGCGCACCCCAGGTTGCCATCCCTTAAGTCCCCAGGCTTGTGGTACATGTGTATCCCTAAATATTTATATGTATCAAAACACCACTTCAGGCGTCCCGTTGGAGCAATTTCTCTCTTCTCCATAGGCCAATCAGCCAGTGGGAACACACAGGATTTATCCCAGTTTACCACCAGTCACAATATTTTCCCATATTCATTCAGCAGGGAGATCACCGAGGGCATCATTTCGCATCCCTTCCTCACGTATATCAAAGCATCGTCTGCTTATAACGAGACAATGTGGCGAATCCCATTCCTAAGTACTCCCCATCGTTATCCCATCGCCCGCAGTCGAGTAGCCAATGGCTCCATCACAATGGCGAATAATAAGGGAGATAAGGGGCATCCCTGTCTGGTGCCTCTGCTAATCGGGAAACTGTCGGATACAGTGCTCCCCGTTTTCGCCCTGGGTTCAGCATATAATGTCTGTACCCAGCGTATGTAATTGGGGCCAAACCCCATTTCCTGCATTGTGACAAACAGGAAGTCCCATCCTAATTTGTCGAATGCCTTCTCGATGTCTAATGACATTGCCACATTATCATATGCATCCGATGGAGTATCTCCCATAACACTCAGCAACCTGCGGATGTTTAAAAATGTATTGCGTTTTGGGATAAATCCATTCTGGTCTTCATGTATTAAGGTATGTATTATAAGAGCCATCCTGTTAGCCAAGATTTTACCCAGAATTTTGCAATCTAGGTTTAGGAGCGAGAGTGGTCTATATGACCTAATGTCTGTGGGGTCATGGCCTTGTTTAGGGAGAACCACTATCAGTGCCTCCCTCTGTGTGGGCGGGAGTAGCCTGCAGGACCATACCTCCTCAAATACTGCCAGCAAGTGAGGTTTCAAGTGTTTCGAGTAAGTGGTGTAATACTCTATTGGCAGGCCATCTATTCCTGGTGCCTTGTTCTTGGACATCTGTGTTATGGCCAACTCCAGCTCTTCCATTTTTATAGGAGCTTCCAGTATCTCTTTATCCGATTGTGATAACTGTGTCAGAGGTGCTCCTTCATAGAACGACCCCAATTGTTGGGCAGTACATACTGTCTGTCCATTATATAAGTCTGTATAGTAGTCCTTGAACGCTTTATTAATCTCTTCCTGACTGGTGACCATATTACCATCAGTCAGCCGTATGGTCCCTATGGGGGCCTGCTGGCGGTCCTCGCGAAGGAGCCACGCCAGCAGTCTCCCCGACCTTTCTCCTTCTGATTGTAAGTGCATCAAGTGATAATTGTAATCATGCCGGCAGAGTCGTGAGTCTGCCTCATCATCTTTCATGCGTCCGTCTCTTAGTGCCGAGTATGGTGCCTCATTTTGTGCTACTGCAACCTCTAGAACCCTCATCTCTTTCTCCAGTTTCGTGACCCCCGCATGGAGGGTGCGCCGCACTCCCAAGTGGCTGAGAGACAATACTCCCGAACAATAACCTTATGCGCATCCCACTCCACCGCTCTTGTGTCTGTAGAATCCCTATTTATTTCCCAATACTGTCTTACTGTTATGTTCAGTTCTTCTCTAAAAGCCTGGTCTTGGAGAGCCTCCACTTGTAAGTGCCAGGTGGGAATCGCAGAGCGTCTTCTGCCCCACCGCACTGATAGCATTAGCGGAGAATGATCCGATAGCGTTTTGGCCAGGTATCCAATGTCCTTAATCAGGGAGCATATGTCAGGGGTCCCCCAAAAAAATATCTGCCCTGGTGTGTACTCTGTGAGGTGCGGAGTAGAATGAGTATTCCCTTTGCATTGGGTGTCTTATATGCCAGATATCGTATAGTCCCATGTCTCCCGCCCATGTCAGCAGTGGACCAATGGCATTTCTATTTGTTAGCCCTCTTGGGGGTGTAGTTGACCTATCTAGTGACACATCTGGTGTACTATTGAAGTGTCCTCCCCATATGGCCGGTGCTTCAGGATTTACTAGTAATGCTGGTGTCAATGTGCCCAGAAACTCAGTTAACGCGCTGTTAGGGGCGTTAATCCCTACTATCGTGAGTTGTCTGCCATCTAGTTGCCCCTCTATTACCACATATCTGCCCCCTTGATCTATCCTGTGTGTGTGCCCTCAGCATAAACTGAGTATGTTGTGCCTGTAATCTGTCCTCCCCATCGCACCCTTAGTTCACGTAAATCAACCTCCAGTAGATGTGTCTCTTGTAGGATGGCAATATGTATCCCCTGATGCTTGAGGCAGGCATAAATTCGATGTCTTTTGCTTGGCGCACCCATTCCCGTGATTATGTTGTAGTCATGTGTAGTGTAATTTGTAGTCTGAGCCATATGCCATTGTGAGGTAAACTTACATGTATCACACACCGAAGTATAATTCCCTCTCGGACTAGTCCGACCCCTTTTTGATATATGATATAAACTAGCAGCTGTAACACAATACTTTGCATTTTAAAGTGACCTAGTGAACACAGGTAAATACCTTCCCCCCCGCTACCCACCCCAGCTAGTCCCCCTAAACTATGCTGAACTTGCAATATTTTAACCGCTATCTGTGATAGCAAACTACTCAACACACTTCTACTAATGAAAAACTGTATCCATGTGGATACCTTCTGGGGAGTCATATTGACATTTGGATGTGGCCCTTATAACAAAAAGTAATCATACATGTAGGTGCTCCCGGAGTGCTGGCCTCTCTATCACTATGAGCTCAATATTATTAGTTACTAATATATAGAAAGAGATAGCTGTCCAACTGGTACTTATGTGTAACGGCCATATCCTTCTTGTTCTGCTTGGCATACGGTTATCACACCACCACAAAGCACGTTGAGTAATAAGATTGTCTCATCTTTCTCTCCCCTAACAGTCACAGTGCATCCGCAGATCTGGGTGTTAGCTTTGGGCCCCTTAGCACCTCTAGAATCGAAGAGTCGAAGCTGACTGAGTCAGTCTGTATTGTCATTGAGATTAGACCATAGCACATCAAAGGAGTTCTGCGTATGTAGAGTTGTTTCCTTCAGCACCTTTGCTCTTTCGGCTGCTGCTTGTTTTACAGTGGGTTGGCTTTTTGAGGGTTTCCCTGGCCTCCTCCGTGCCGGTGAGGTGAGCCCTTCTTCGACATCTCCCATTCCTTCCTGGGGCTGTGCCAGCCCTTTAGCCTGCATCCACGTCCAAGCGTCTTCAGGTGAGGTGAAAACGTGGGTTTGATCATCTGTGATTACTCTCAATTTAGCAGGGAACATCAAGGCATATTTGATATCATGCTCACAAAGGCGTTGTTTGATTTTCACACAGGAGTTGCGCTGTCTCTGCACGTCCTGCGTGAAGTCCAGGTAGGCAGTAATAGAGGAGTCCTCGTATTGGAATGGGCCCTTGCTGTGAAACTGTTGCAGTATTGCATCCCGGTCTTTATAGTTCAAAAATCTTGCAATCAGTGGTCTAGGTGGTAGCCCTGGAGCTGGTGGTCTCCCCAGGACCCTGTGTGCTCTTTCCACTGAGAAGAACTTTGATAGGGCACCGTTTAGTACTTATTTGATCAGCCAATGCTCCAAGAATATGTCAGTGTTTTGTCCTTCCGATTTTTCAGGAAACCCCAAGAAGCGGACATTATTACGCCAGGATCTGCCTTCTGCTTCTTCAGCGCATCGCCATAGTACCTTCACCTCAGCATCCAAGCGTTGGATTTGTTTCTGATTTTCCGCGGCCAGTGTTTTCAGTTAGTTCAGCGTGTCCTCTGTTATTCTCACTCTCTCTGCCAAATTGCGGTGGTCCACCCTCAGTAGATTGAGGTCTTGGGATACTGTATCGATTCTATTCTCTAAAGAGGATTTGGTTCTATAATCGCCTGTAGGATTTTCTCAAATTGTGTTGAGTGGGCTTGTAGCGTGTTTTCCAGGGATTGTAAGCTTGGTATTGTTTGCTGTTCGCCTGGTGTTGTTGAGGGTGTAGGACTCTCCTGGGCCTTCGTTGTATTGGAAGGGCCACCCGACCTGTACCGGCCCACTCCGCCAGGGGCCTCTCCGCCTCACTCACCGCGCTCCGACAGAGTCCGTGGGTGCTGGGCCTGACAATCGCCGCCAGACGCAGAGTTCCTCTTCTCGGCATTCTCTGTCTAAGAGGGGTCCCGGTTCCAGCGTTCGGTAAGGCCTCTCCCAGCCCGCAGTCCTACAGCGACGCACTCATGGCCTCCCAGTGGCACATCTCCCCTCTATTGGTTCCGGGGGTGGGGGTGTTTGGGGTCTGCTGGTCTGCGTCTGTAATTAGGATGTCTCCGGGAGTGCCAAACAGGATTTGTTGGTGGGCCCGAGACGGGGCCTACATTTCAGGCATTCGTCGTAGCCGCCATCTTGGCCACTACCCCTTTAAATCACTCTCATATGCTGAGGAAACTAAACTGAATAGCAGATTCTGAGTATTTATTCAATTCATTCTCACACATCTCCAAAGATGGAAGGGTCTTTTTTTCATTTTTATTTAAACTGAAGACAGAGGTTTTGGCTATCGGTGGAACTCCAGCCAGCTCGACTCCAGTTTTCGAACAGATGCTGTGGGTCAGCTGACTGGTCTGAGCGCTAAAGCCATAAACCTAGGTTTACATCTTGATCAGAAATTGGTAATGAATGCCCAGATTAAGACAATGAAGATCAGAATCCAACAACTTCAGCATCAAACCAGAGACTAGTGGCACTTAGGAATGATTTAGCTGGATGCTTTAAAAAGTCAATGCGCTGTAGGATGACAAAGTGTTACTGGCAATCGTAGCCAGTATAGTATAAAAGTCTGGTTTTGGGCAGTTGACATTGGTGTGATTCTCTTTCATTTTTTAATACTGATGGCGCTATAAACTAGTGAAAACTGGTAGAGCTCTGGGGTTGGCGAGGTCTATTTTCTTAACCCATATCTTAAATAAAAAAAAATAAAAAAAACACTCTTCTAAAAAGTTTCTACTTGACCTGGATCTCCTGAGGCTGACAGGACACTAACTGAGTTTTTCCACAAAAACAGGAACTGGTTTGGAAGAAGGTTTCAAGCCACAGGAGTTCGTGAGTGTTGTTGCTGCCCTATATCTAAGCTTTTTTTCTTGTGGGACAGTAAGAAGACTTACCTTGCTTGTACTTTTCAAGCTCTTTTTTTAAAGAAAGGCCAGGAGCGTAGTCTCAGATGAGCACTTCTTAGATGAAGCCAACCAACCCCTCCAACGGGAGTGCACCTTTGACTCCATCTCCAGCAGATGTTGCACCGCTCCCTAACGGCTAAGGAAGCATCAGGTGAGCACTAAAGAGGCACAGTTGAGTCCAATCCTCACACAGGGTCGGACGGAAATGTGCCACTTGCACTTTGGCCAAAGTTTGAAGCTCAAAGTCACAGGTGTACAAGAAATAGGTGACACTACTGTTAAAACACAAAAAGCTCAGAATCTTAGTATGTGTCATGTACATAATAATAAGTATAGTTGGCATATGGGACACCTAAAATGACCTCTGGCATAGCTTCCTGGTGTTGAGGGCTGTAACATATCCAGTTCTGGGACGAAACCAAAACTACATAGTGCCTGTGGGAAAAATGTTGGATACATTTTAATACCTGCTGAAAGTTGAGGAATATGTGAGAAGATCGCGCTATAAGAAATACAGTATGTAGGAAGTTGGCCTGGTATGTGGTGGACACATATGATGTTTGCAGCTTTTACCAGGTCCAGGCAACCCGTATTAGTGAATGAAGACTGTCTAGGAAGCCAGGGCTCTCTAGTGGTAGCTGTGGTGAGCAGCCAAAACATATCTAGGAGGAGTGTAAAGCACTTGCAATACCACAGCAATCACACAACAACTTAAACCTGAAGGAAAAAGAAACCACACAGTGTTACAAAAATAAAGGTACTTTATTACTGTAGCACTGAACTATATTACTTATAGGTAGTCCCACAGCTGTAGGTAAGTACACACACTATATATGTGTGTGTGTGTGTGTGTGTATATATATATATATACACACACACACACACACACACACACACACACACACACACACACACACACACACACACACACACACTAATAGTTAGGAATTAGCATAAGAAACAACAAGCATTAGTAAAAATTAGTGAAAAATAGCTAGGACCCTAGGGGAGGGCCAAACCAAGCAGCAGAGGACAGACTGTCATTGTAAAGATCAAGTGCTAGAGGCCAGGTCTACTTGGAGCCTGAAGATCCCTTGAAGAAAGAGTCAACAAGCCTTGGTTGTTGCAAGAGTCGCAGTGCACAGGGGTACTGTCCTGCAAGGAGAGGCAAGGGCTCACAGTCTCCCAAGTTGGACAGAAGGTAGAGAGGACCAAGGGGACAACTCAGACCCACCACCTGTGTTGGAGATTCTTCCTGGAGCCGGATGGCAGAAGATCCCAGCAGCTGCTCGTCGTCATAGAAGACTGCAGTTGCAAGGGAGTGACTACATCACTCCAATTGAGATTCCTTCTTGCTTCTTTGGTGCAGCTGAAATCTTGCTGATGCAAGAGGATGGACAGCCGTAGAAATGTTGCAAATGCTGGAAGGAGCCAGTAAAACAATGTTGCAAGGCGAGGTCGTCTCTGGAGTTGAGGCTTGTTTGGTTCCTGTGAAGTCCAGCAGCGGTTCCTGTGTCTAGGAGCAGAGGAGGTCATTGCAGAGGAGTCTTGCAGACTAACAGGGGAGCTTGGTCACTCAGCAGGGTGATCACCTATCAGAGGTGGTCACTGATGTCAGTCACCTATCCTGACCAACCAGATGCTCTCAGGGGCCTCTGCACATCTTGTTTTCAAGATGGCAGAATCGAATGGCCACCTAAAGGAGCTCTGGGCACCACCCCTGGGGTGGTGATTGACAGGGGAGTGGTCACTTCCCTCTCTTTTGTGTGCTTTCCCACCAGAGCAGGGACCCGGGGTCCCTGGACTGGTGCACACCTGATTATGCAAGGAGGGCACCAAATGTGCCCTTCAAAGCAAGCCGGTGGCACATCCAGCCGTGTAACACCTATTTCCAAGGGAGAGGGTGTTGCCTCCCACTACCACACTTAGTCCTTTGTTCTCACTTCCCCTCCATGAGCTGGTCAAGCAGCAGGAGGGCAGAAACCTGTCTGAGGGGCTGCCCACAAACCCTGAAGACTGGTAGGAGCAATATTAGAGGGTCCTCTAAGGAGCCCCCAGAGTGCACGGAATCATGCCACCAATACTGGCATTAGTATTGGGGTATTATTCTGACATATTTGACACCAAACATGCCTCAGTTCGTAGTTACCATTATATAGCTGGACCACAGGCACACGGATAAAATGGCTCCCCCACACTTACGAAGTCCAATGCACTGGAACTGAAGTTCATAGGGGCACCTCAGCTCATGCAAGGGTGCCTTTCCACACAGGGATCTGCAACCTGCCCCCTGGGCTAGGAGGGCCTACCATAGAGGTGACTTACAGTGACCAGCAGTGAAAGGGTGCCTGCAGGCTGCAATGGCAGGCTTGCAGAGACAGATTGCATGAGCTCCCATGGGTGGTATAATACATGGTGCAGCCCATGGGGGACCCCTGGTGTATCAATGCCCTGGGTACCTACGTACCATAAACTAGGAACTTACAGGGCTAAACCAGTATTCCAATTGTGGGGTGTAAAAGGTACCAAAGCAACCAAATTTAGAGGCAAGAGCACAATCACTGGGGTCCTGGTTAGAAGGATCCCTGTGAAAACAGTCTAAACGCAAAGATAAACAGGAAAAAGGTGAGGGTAACCATGCCAAAAATAGTGGCTTTTCTACAAAGTAGTTGAAGTTTCCATACAACTCTGGGTCAATAGTCGATGCACTGTTTTCCCTGATGTGACACTTCCTATAAGCCTCCTCTAACCCATTCCTTTTTCACTGATAGAATTCTGATTGATGCACAAAGCAATTAGAGAACAAGATAACCACATTGCTCTGTAATTAAATGGTAATTGCTATATTTTGTGTAGGAAATCGAAGTAGAAAGAATGCACTCTGAGATTTTCAAACTTATGTCTATTGAAAATGTGTGCTTTAGTGAACCCATGCGTGAATGCTTTTCTTGAAGATGTATCACAGCTCTTCCCCTTCGCCAATCCTCATTGTTTGTCATGTGTGATCGTAATTTTCTCACACGAAGAAAGCCTGCCTAGTCGGATATTCTGTACTTGATTCTTGGTCTATCTTTGTGAAGACAAATTAGTGCTTTGCAGCACCAGAGATGCTGCCACGGATGCTCCACAAACGCGTATTTTTGCTAATAAAAAGATACAATGTGTACAATAGCTTTTACCTATAAAAAGACAGGTATCGATGCCAGGTTGGGAGCCATTACCAGGCTCACAGAGCATTGCTGAAAGCTATGAGTTGTTGTCTATCACAAAGGACCTCTGAGAATCTGTCATAAGATACTATAGGGGTCATTATGACCTTGGCGGTCGGCGGTAGCGGTAACCACCATGCGGCCGCACTTCCGTGGCCCCTATTACGACATCCCCGCTTTGCACCAAGTTTGCGCCCGCCGGCCCAGCGGGGATGAGGCCGCAACATAGGAGCCGGCTACTAATGGAGCCGGCGGTGTTGCGGCCGTGCGACGGGTGTAGTTGCACCCGTCGCGCTTTTCACTGTCTGCTATGCAGACAGTGAAAAGCTGGGCGGGGCCCTGTTAGGGGGCCCCTGCACTGCCCATGCCACTGGCATGGGCAGTGCAGGGGCCCCCCAGGGGCCCCAGGACACCCCTTACCGCCAGCCTCTTCCTGGCGGTGCAAACCGCCAGAAACAGGCTGGCGGTAGGGGTGTCATAATCCCCAGGGCAGCGCTGCCCTGGCGGATTATCACCGCCGGGAAACCGCCGGCCCCGGCGGTGCGACCGCGGCGCTTCCGCCGCGGTCGTAATAGGGCAGGAAGCACCACCAGCCTGTTGGTGGTGCTTCTGTCATTTTAGCCCTGGCGGTCTCGGACCGCCAGGGTCAAAATGACCACCTATGTCTGATAATTCAAACATAGAAACAAATCTACAACACCTATACCATGAAAGTGAATAATGTAAATAACTTGATTTATGTAAAGAAAAATGGCCCAGCCACTAATATAAAAGTTTATTTTAAATACACTATTTACAGTGATACTTATAACATCTCTTGTAGTTTTAAATATAGTACAAAACACATCATAATTGAATTGCAACATTGTACACCTTTCTGCAGTGAAAACAGTATGAGAACGTAAAACTCGCTATTCGTTCACACAGCGTGTCATGTAAACATCCGATAGTATGCCCATCAGTAAATAATACAAATATAAGTGTTGCTAACAGTGCTCCATGCCAGCCATTAGGGACAATGCGAGTGATTCCACTACAAGGAAGAAAAATGAAGAGAAAACATTACCATCTTTACATTTAGATAGTTACTCTTGAATGTTTTAAATCAATGTTATTACTTATTTGCTAAATTTAAATCAGAAATAATCAACAAAAAAGCCATTCAATCACATAAGGCAATCTATTAATTGAATTTGCACATTTTATTACAACGTGTGGCGGTAACAGTCTCATCCTAGCGCACCAGATTTGCCATTCTTTGTTGCTATCAAGATGATCCCACCAATAACTTTTCAAATTAACAAAAACAAATTTAAAAACAAAACTACCTGTAACAAGTTTGGGGAGAAAATAAAGTATAAGTTACTCACAATAACATATGTTCTCCCAGATGAGCAGGTCCCGTTAGCAAAGGACTGCACCATTTTGCAAACTGTAGGGTGTTTTACATCTGTGCTTCCCTGCTCTTGAGTTAATAATTTCTGACCAACCTGGCTTGATTTTCTGCTCAGACTCTAACGGTATTCCACAATAACTGTGACATTGCTAACATCTCCGCTGACACCCTGTAGCAGAATTGTCAACTTTGCTGGAATTGGAAGTCCACACTATGTGTGCCTTGTTTCTTAAAAGGAGAATAGTGGTCTCACCATGCAATGGAACAACTGAATATTGGGAGCAGCAAATTATCACGATTACACCTTAATCCCATAAACTACTGGTCAGTTTGAGGGTGCAACAGAGTCTTTGGACTAGGAGAGAGTCTCATTCCCCAAAGGACCATGAGTTCCTGGGTATATCAGAGCCTTTTTCTCTCATTAAAACAAGCAGTGCAGTACCAGTGATACAAGACGTCACCTAAGAAGCAATCAAAGTAATGGACGTTTGAATTCTAGGAGAGGAACCGCCTTTAGTGATTAATATATTTTGTTATGTCTAGTTCTAGGTAGAATTAAAGACTCTCTCTAATATTGAGTGTTATCTTGAGATCAGTAGACTGCTTTGAACAAAGGAAGGGCTTTCAATTTGCTGGTTAATGTGGCAATCCAATAGTATCCTAAGAAGGAGCAAATAACGATGAGTATGAATGACCACCTTGTATAAGGCCAATAACTTACTAAATCTGCAAGCTGTGATAACTGCAACTAGAATAATAACTAGAATGACTTACAAACCAAAAGCAAAACATCAAGATGGTCAGCCGAAATATATAAAATAAATGTCAAACAAACTAGAGTCTCGCCTATCACAACATTATTTCAACCTATTACAGACACCCCAAGTGAGGCAAAAATGTATATATGACTCAGAGTGCACACCTAGTTACAAAACAGCATAACACTCTACACAGTGACGATTTTATAACAATGAGGAGAAATAAGACATCAAAGATGGAGATTACAGGGGGGAATGCTTCTGAGGTGAGGCTTATAGGGGGGGTGGTTAGAGCTGGATGGCAGAGATGCAGATGAGGTAGGGGTAGTAGTGGAAGATGGGGACAGCCATAGTTGCACTAATACGGAAACCAGATTTTAATTATAGGTCAATATCAATGATAACAAAGGACAGAATCATTTAACAGGATAGTATCAACAAGAACAGATCAAAAACAAAAATGATACATGAAAATCAGGAATGAAGTATTCCTGGAATACATTTATCAGACCTGAATAAAGTGGATACTGGAGCCATCATATTTGCCACTCAATAACAAACAGTGACATTACTAACTGTTGATGTAGACATCACCTTTAACAGAGTTAGATGGGGTTCCCTCAAGACTGTTGCTTAAAAATGGGCTTTGAGAAAAATATACTTATATTATAAATGGTTGTACTGCAGCATGAGCACAAGAATGTGGGGGTTAGAATGGGATTGCCACCATCCATAAATGTAAATACACATAGAACTCAACGCAAAAACTTAGTGGAATGAATAATCGAGAGATTGTATGTTGCTCTTATGCCGAAAACCTACGCTATTTCAAAAATGTTGTTTATCTTATTACCTATCTTGGAAAACATAGCATTGGAACTGGACAGGAGTAACCCAATCATGTAACTTGCAGGACTCACTTATCCATAGTGATATGCTTCCAGTTCACCAGGAACCCTGAAGAGGTCCTCTGTCCTCTTCAAAAGCATTGTGTTCTCGTCACCCCCAATTAATAGGTCTGCAGGAGCAGTCTGCATTGTACTGATTTGCTCACTGCCTTTAGTTGCTTTCATGCACTTTGCTGGGTGAAAATATTGGTGATGTATTTGTGAGGGCAACATTTATTGAAATAAAGTGAAGGCTTTGACACCTCCATTTGTGTTGCTGCTGGTGGAAACATCAGGTTGGCAAAGGCAGCCCCGGGGAAAGTGTGAACTCTACTTCCTTTGAAACTTTCAATAAACTCTCCGATCTATCTAATGGCCTTACTGAGGTTTGCTATGTCGAGGGCCTGGAGATATCCAGAAAAGCCAGTTGATCTCTCATGCTTAAGTACTGACAGGACTACCTCTTTACCCAAAGACAGTATTGCTGCCTCCAGCTATTTTCTGGTTCATTCTATGTGCATGGTTAGATGTCTGCTTTTCATCCCTGCTCATAAAAGCAAGTGCCCTCTGCATATATATGCACAACCAGGCATTTTACAAATTGTCATGAGGTTTGTTGTTCCTGGGCTAATGAAATCTACAACTAACCACCTTTTATAAATTTTTCTGTATCTAAAAGTAGTTCATGGAGTAACACAAATAACCGCGCAACGCACGATTCTTTCAAAGGGCTAGTTTAAGTATACACAGGGACAACAAACACAATTATTCAAACGTATAAGCATATGTTATAATCAATGTCTTCACTACAGAAAGCAAAACTTATTTTTCTGATAGCCTGAAGAATTATCTTTCGCACTCACACAAATGTAATTAGTGAGCTCACAATGTATGCATACGCATTTGAAACAGCTGCATGAATTTAACCAAGGGATGCAGGTGCTGAGGCAAAGCAGCCTTAAGGAGAGGTAGTCAGTGCGTCCCCTGAGGGCGACCTCTAAAGTGAGACAAAGGGAGTCCCAGAGACCGCCCCTCCCAACAACCACCTGCAGGTGGGTGCACTCCAGCGGCAGCCGGCAGCTTTAGGAGGGAGGGGGGAAGGCGGGAAGCGCGCACACACACTCATTCTTTAACACACACACACACACACGCACATCTATTAACAACACTCCTAACATTCAAACATGAACGCACGCACAAAACATTCATTTTAAAAGTTCACACACACTGATTCTTACGCACATCCATTAACACTCATAACATTCAAACATGCAAGCAAGCAAGCACCAAACATTAATTTTAAAACATCACACACACAGATTCTTTCACACATGCACGCACATCCATTAACAATCATAACATTCAAACATGCACGCACCAAACATTCATTTTAAAAGATCACACACACTCATTCATTCTTTCACACACACACACGCACGCACATCCATTAACAACATGCATAACATTCAAACATGCACGCACACACCATTCATTTTAAAACATCATACACACACACTTACCTACAGCCTCGAGGTCCCAGGAGGGTTGGGACTGCTGCCTTCCCTCATTGGCTGATTCCAGGTCAGCCAATGATGGAAGGCAGCAGTCCCAGCCTCGTCACAGAGTGGGATGGGGTCAGTGAGACTGCTGACCTCACCCCACTCTGTGACGAAGTGTCACTGATTGACACTCACCCTGGGTGCTTTAGGGCCTAAATCTGAAGCGCCCAGGTCGAAGTCAATGGTTGACTCTTTCCTCGTCACCCAGGGGAGGGCCTCGAGGCACCTTTGCTGAGCCGAGGAGGTCATGCCCTTAGGAGCTGTGACCTCAGCCCAGCAAAGTTCAGCTCAGGCAGCCAGAAGTCTGCGCAAATCGCGCATGTCTCACTCCTGGCTGTGTCAGCTGAAAATGAAGTGTCCTTCAGGCCACCTTTGTTCAGCCTGACAGACACTTTTCATGAGGGGCAAAAGGAGGGGGGGCGTGGCCCTTCCGCCCTAAAGGACGGGCCTCCCCAGTGCACTCACTCACTTTCCACCTGGAGGGATTTCTACCCCAGGGAGGGTGCTGCCTGCGCTGTGAAAGAGCAGCTGCTTTAAGCAGCCACTCCACCTTTCACTACTGCACAGAGGGCAGGACTTTACATGTAATAGGATGCACTGTCTCTTTTGTGTCTCATTAACAGTGTGTTGTGGCGCAAACAGGGACAGTGTGCCCTAAGTATAATACATACCTGGCAAGTAGGCACACAGCATTCAATGCTTTAAAGGCAAGGCTACCACAGGCTAAAATGTTATGATCCCTGGCAGGGAATCACATACGTTAGTTAAAGTCTTCATGACAGCCACATTCAACCTAACTCGTTTAGGTAAGCTGCACCTTCAGAAACTTTAAGTCATGTGCCCATCTTCACAGGCTGCTTTATTCACAGCAGAAAAAAGTGGGGTGATTACAAAGTCATAACATTTCAAAGTGTTTTTTATTCACTTTCTGCCTTGCAATCTTTCCCAAATTAATATAATTGATGGGAATAAAAGGACTAAACAAAGCATGGGTGGCACCAAATAGAAAAACAGCTGTTTGACACGATCAGGGTGCCAGATGGAGGGCCATGCTCCAAGTGTTTTTTTCCGTTAGCAGTAGGCTGATTCAATAGAGTCTACAAAGTGAAAGCCCAAAAGGGAGGGCATGTTGTGGCTCTTGGTTGGCATTTCAACTTGTCTTTGTGATGCTGCTCACTCCCCACCTAATCCGTGTCAAAGTGACTGCATTAGTACCTCTATCCTGAAAAGACACAAAAACCGGTGTACTCGAGGCAGAGGAGTAGGTACAAAGCCTTATTAGGTCGAAGCCATCTGCTGTCTGGTTGCAAAGCCATATTGGGGACATGCTAAAAGCTTCCCTAGGAATGCATTCTGCTCATTGCTTACCAATGGCTTTGTGTTTTGTAACCCACATTTGTTTGCTTTCTATTTGCTGGCTTTATTTGTGTTAGGCTGTCCAGCATGTCCTGTCCCTCCCATGGAGCACAGCTTGTTTACCACCTTTCTGACTCCTTGTATTCTTCCATAGAGCAGTTCAGGAGAGTATATGTGTTTTCAGTTGTCTCCCACATGCTGGTTCACAGCAGTAAGCGTGCTGTATTTCTCTGAAAAGGTTTCATGTCTCCTTTATCTATGCTAGACTGATTCTACTTATCTCTACCACCCATGACACAGGAGCTGGTAGTGGGGCAGTTGTGAGTGGTGAAACAACCCCCACCACCCCAACCATGCTGTATTTCAGAAGTGAATGAGCGATAAACAGACATTTCAATTTCGTTTTTATCTTGTCACATTTACTGCCCATTCAAATACAGAGGTCAACTGTTAGGCTCTGTCATCCCAGGGAGCTTGATGTTTACTTTCCTTCCTCTGATTTCAAAGTGAGAAACTTATGTGACAATCTTGCTGGGCACTGGGCCCTAAAAGAAAAGGTTATTTATTTCTAGTGAAAAATGAAATGTAAAAGCAAGTAAATTAAGTGTACAAATATTTCAGAATATATCAGAATTCGTAAAGCCCAAATCAAGCAAATGTTTTGTAAATCTGAAGTGTGGCGGTAACCAATATTTTAATATGATTACAACAGATCAATGCACTAGGTGATGCAGATTTCAAAACACAGTTTCTGTGCTGTATAGTTTATCAGTAAAACTGTATGTCTGTGCAAATGTAATGTAATGGTAATCTCACTGAAAATGTGTGGTCTGTAATGAAAGTGCGCTACCACACTATACATACTCCACTCTCTGCCCCTTGACTCTATGACACTACTCCACTCTAAGCCACTCTACTCCACAGCACTTTACTCCACTGTACACTGCTACGTTCCTCTCCATGACATGGTACTCATGACCACTCCATTAAATTACACTCTACTCTACAACACTTCACTCTATGCTCAACCCTACAACACTATTCCATTCTATGGCATGCCACTCTCTTCTATGCCACTCACTTTCAGCCACGCTGAACAGTAGTCACACTGGTGTACCGCATGGCTAAAACACATAGCTGTTGGACAGGCAAGATGTACTGGCTTTGCCAATGCTGGTTTCAAATGTTCTGGTTCAAGGTGCCTTTTTGCTGTATTATAAACTACACTGTCTCCACATTTCGGCACTGCATATTGTCTTCCACTTTTGCCTGGACACTTCCATTTAAATTGTCAAGGGAGGGAGGAATAACTATTTTTGATGTGCTTGTCAAAATAGGCTGTTAGGAAGCCTTTGATAGGCAGCAAAAAGTACTAGTGGTGTCCCATTGTCCACCATCTTTAGGAATGAATATATATATATATTTCAGCAGATTTCTCAGCTCCAATTTCTTAATAACCGTTGCTACAGAGAAGGCAGAGGACCATGGAAGTCTACATCAGTAAAAGTGGCCAACAGTATGTTTTTTAGAAGGTTAAAAAAAAGCCAATTTTTCTTTAGACCATGCATAGAAGGTGGTGTAAGCTTCATTGTGGTCTGAACAGTGAAAGATTTCCCCACTTAAAAGGCAATAAATAGGCTCCTGCACTTTAAATCCCTCCCTCTCTCTCTTTCTCTCTCTCTCTCTGCAGTAGTTTTGCAGAGGGATTCTCCTTTACTGCACTGTCTCCTTTACTGGATCAGATATAAAGGGTCTATTAAGAACAGTATGAGCTGATACTGCAGACACTGAAAAGGAAGACCCTTCCACTAAACCTAGTATTGAAAGTGGAGTAGTGCGGGCAGCACCAGCTGAATTCATGGCTTGATTCACATTTATTTTAGACAGCCAACGACTATGTAAGGGCCCAATGATTAAACATGCCACTTGACTGGGTGATGACCTGCGTCCTTTAAGGAGAAGCCCCTTAGTGTTCAAACCTAGACCAAAGAAACTCTTCATTTAGAACCATGTTTATCACATAACAAAAGGATCATATACTTTTTGTAGTTGATAGTTATGATTTTCACATCCACTGAAGATGTGTTGAAGGCTAGGAGTAGATGATGCCTTACCTTTAACATTTGTAACATAGTTGAATGGAATTAACCACCTAGCATTGGAGGAGGGAACATCTTTCTAACAAATGCTTCTCAGTTGAAGAATAACAAGGTTAAGTGGGTGCTGATCAGTGTTTATAAGTGGAGGATGATCGTGACTATTTATGTTGCTTACCAATGTCCAAAGAAGAATAGATCCCCGCTGCATTTGCACAGCTACAGATGGGAGAATCAACCCAGCATTCTTAGTCTTTGTAGTGCAGGCCAAAGAAGAAAATTGGTTACTTACCTGTAACTATAGTTCTTCAGCATTGGTATCTTTCAAAGATTCAATGCTTGAATCATCCCCGTCGTCGAGATGGGAGCCTCACAGTAACTTTAAATATCAATAGCAGTAAGTGTATCACACTAGGCCCCGATGGCCCAAACAGGCACTGTTACAGCCTATCGATGTTCTTTTATAAAAAAGAACCAAACAAGCGTCAGCACCCTCTAGAACACTCCCCACAGAGGCCGTTTCCCTCAGATTTTCTAGTACGAGTGTGCAGTTGATAGTTTTATGATTAAGGGGTGCCTCTGAGAGGGGGAGGGTGGGTCACATGTGAATCTATGAAAGATGGAGAACTATAGTTACGGGTAAGTAACCAATTTTCTTCTCCAGTACTGGATCTTTCATAGATTCACATGCTTTAATTAGAGTAGCGAGCAATAATATTGTTTAAACTAGCCATAACATCCATAATAGGTATGATACTACAATCAGCCAATATTAGAAAGAAATATACATATGTATTGAGAATAATAACAACCATAATAATAAAAATAATAACAATAACATTAGACAAGTATAGATCACATACCAGAGAGGCTCACCTAAATAGAATAGATGTCTCAACACTGCTTGCCCAACAGCTGTGTCCGTCTTGTTCATCTCATCGAGGCAGTAGTGCTTTGTAAAAGTATGCTGGCTGGACCATGTTGCTGCCCTGCAATTGTGTTGCAAGGGCACTCCAGTGAAGAACGTCGCTGATGTGGCTACCACCCTGGTAGAGTGGGCTTTAACTTTATTGTGAAGCGACTTTCCTGCTTGGGCATGATAAAATTGTATTGCCAGACCAATCCACCTGGCAATGGTCTGCTTAGATATCGCAGAGCCCTTTCTGCCATCTCCAAAAGCTACAAATAGCTTGTCCGATTTCCGAATGCTCAGTGTTCTTTGAAGAAAGAACTTTAAACATCTCTTTACATCCAGCGAATGCAGTGCTTTATCTGAAACCGTTTGTGAGTTAGGAAAAAACGTTTTTAAGACCATTGGCTCATTTAAATGGAAGTTTGAGGTGACCTTTGGTATATATTTAGGACTGGTTCGAAGTATCACCCCATTTGGAGTGAACTGAAGAAAAGGTTCTTTGATGGTGAAGGCCTGTAGGTCACTCACCCTTTTTGCTGATGTGAGAGCCAGTAAAAGTGATGTCTTCCAAGAGGAATTTGAACTCTGACCTGTGGATTGGTTCGAAAGGAGGCTTCATGAGTTGTCCCAACACTATGTTAAGGGACCATAGCGGTGGAGGTTTGCGCACTGGTGGAAACATTCTAAAAAGGCCCTTGAGGAATTGTTACACAATCCTGGCAGAATATAGTGAGGAGGTGTGTTGAGAGCAGCGGTGTCTATTTGGTGGTGTCAGCTCTGGCCAATATTTCTCTACATTCCGATGAAATGTTAAAGGTGGAATATTCACTGAATTCAGGAGCCAGGCAGATAAGTGTAGAGATGAAGGATCCGGATGCCTGATCTAGCCCTGGTGCATAGTCAGTAGGGTTGGTGTCTGTCTGAGTAGAACATGTGGTTGATCCGAATACAAAAGGAGTTCTGTGAACCAAATCTGCCTGGGCCACCTTGGTGCTACTAGAAGGCGACGACATCCCTCGGTTTTCATTTTGTTGATCACTCTGGGGATGATAGGAATCGTGGGAAAAGCGCAGGCATAGATTCTGGACCATCTCATCAAAAACGCATTTCCCGGCTTGGCTCGTGCAGAGATGGCTGCCAACTAAAGGAGCTCCACGGCTCCTAAACGCCTAAAATCCGACATAATCAGATAGCCTCCCGCACAGCCAACAAAGGGGAAAAAAAAGCAGAGTCGCCAGGATCTTGGAGACCTGGGTGGATCGTGCCTGGGGCCCTAGAAGTGCGATCACCGTCAGCAGTGGGCCGCATGTGTAATCTGATCGGGTTGGGAGCTGAAGACAGGGCTTGCCCGATTGGAGATTGAGGAAACCCAGGAGCTGGGCCTGCGCTCGAGTCAGGGACCTGTGCCCTGAGCCCTGGGTCGAGATACGAGGCTGGAGAGGCCTGGGCCGTGGCCCTACAGGACTGACGGTGGGTGCGCTGGCTCGTATGCGCATACTGGCTCACCGGCAAGAGAGGGCCTGGGAGGTGAATGCGGCTAGCCGCCCAATGATTGGAGGCCTCCGGAGGCTGAGACTGAGAAAGGGGGACAGCCCGCACTGGCATGTAGTGGGCGGAAGGGCAGAGACAAGGGGATCCGGCGTAGAGAAGGGCCTAGCAATAAGAGGATGCAACAGTGCGCAAGACGATAAGTAAAAGCAGACAGAACTGGGCTGCCCAGGGCTGTGGCTGCGAATGTGATGAAGGTCCTGGTCCTTGAGGAAACGGGTTCGTGTGGACTCACAGGAAGATGACTAGTGGACTAACGATGGGGAGAAGAGGAGGTGAAGGGGCGAGACATCGGTTGTAGCCTAGATCTAGATGCGAGTGGGCAGGACTGTGGGGCCTCGGTGGACAGAAGAGCCAGCAGGCAATGTAGCTGGGACCAGTGGAGTCGGTTGGTGAAGCCCCGACCACCTGGACGCAGAAAGACTAGCCACTACACCAGGACTGTAGAAGGGGGGCTGCCAAAAGGCGATAGTTATCGTAAGGTGGGCTCACCACCCCTGTAAAGATCAAGATGAAGCCAAAGGGCCAGGCCCCCCACACAGTCCAACAAAATGGACAAATATGCAGTACAAAAGCAATCTCCCACACCTAACGGTTCAGAGAAGAACATGCCAGAGGAAGGAGAACCTTCACTGAAGGCCATCATGGCGGTGATATCGGACTTAAAAAGCATGCTAGAGCCCAAACTAGATGCTGTGACGGTGAATGTCTCCTTGCGAGCAGACCTCCCAAAAAATGCGGAATCAGGCATTGAGATATTGCAAACTGCTTCCAAGAAACTTGAAGATCAAGAGCAATGCCTCACGAAGCATGCTGGAGTGCTAGCCGCCAGACTGGAAGATCAAGAAGGGCTAGCACGAAGAAAGAACATCAGGGTCGTTGGAGTTCCGGAGGGGACAGAAGGGCCTAGTGTAGATCTATTTCTGTAGGACCTCATTGTCAACATGCTTCGCCCAAAGCGCCTATCCAAATTCTTTTCTGTAGAAAGGGTGCATAGGGTACCGATTCCTCCACCGAAACCACGGCCCCCCCCCCTTGAGAACAATCATAGCAAGAATTTTCAATCATAGAGACTGTGATGCTATCCTACAAGCTGCCTGTACGCACGGCGATGTACGCCTCGATAACGCCACTGTGCGTTTTTTTTCCCCAGACTTTACCCTCCAGGTGCAAAAACAAAGACGCAGCTTTGATGAAGTCAAGAAAGCTCTCCAACCGAAAGAACTAAAATATATGATGCTCTTCCCGGCAAAGCTACGAGTTCTAGCAGAAGGCAGATCATGGTTTTTCACATCCCCCAGATGAGGCGTGGGACTGGATAGCGGGATGGTGCCCGGTGGACCTACGAAACAGGAGAGGCGAGCCAAGAGGACGACTAGGGGCGCAGAAACCGAAAAGGCCCCCAGAGAGTGAACTGGTCCATTCTGATACTGGGGCTAGGGAAGGGACTTGAACTAAGCTGACACCACAGAGTGAAATCGGAGGGAGGTGATTTTCTCTGCCTTCTAACAGTAAGTCCTATATCGAACAAATACACATTGATGTATAGATCAGTGATAAAGAGTAAATACACATCCACTCTTCTAAGGAGTGGAGGTGAGAGACTTTGATATTGCAATTGGTATGTGGGAGGCTTTCCATACTAAAGCTGACTCTAGGATATGAGAATATTCGATACAGTATAGGAGCCGTCTCTGTGGAGCCACCAACCCTTATCGCATCTATGTTACAGTTGGGGCTATAGGCACTCTGCAAGTTTTGGGGGTGGGCACTTTTAGGCCTACTGGGCAGGGCAGCAGGGAGGGAGGGGTATGGTTAGGTTGTGCAAGGGCACACTACATTGAGGCCCAATGTAAACGTTTACGTATTTTGCTCACTACATACACTGCAGGAATGGATCAGGGGACTCCAAGGAGACGGGAGGAAGGGAGGGTGGTCGTGAGAGATCGGGCAGTTGCAGACCCGAAGACTCAACCAGGCACATACTGACGATAGTTAGGGCCCCAGCCCCTGAAGGTCATGACGTGGAACGTCAATGACCTGGGCAATAGAATTAAACTGACATTGATCCTACAATTTCTCCGTAGCCATGCACCAGATGTGGCCCTCATTCAAGAAACGCATCTGCAGGGAAACCACTGCAAGGCATTAGACCGCATGGGTTCCTACTTGGGGCACATGCAGGACTCACTACTAGCTCCAGAGGAGTGGGTATTTTAGTTAAAAGGTCGACACCCTTAAAACCAGGGCTGGTGAAGACGGAAAGACAAACTGGGGAGATTCAGGGCGATAACTGGGATCTGGAATGGGCAGACACTGAATTTCTGTTCGGTGTACATACCACCAAAATTACATGCTGACACCCTACCAACACTGGGGGACGTACTGCTGGAACTGCCCCGGCACCCTTATCCTGGGAGGAGACATGAACAACACCATGGACCCGACTCTAGATAGGCTATCTGGGGGTAAAGGAAGGGGTGGAACTGGGAACCTGTCGACCTTTGCCAACTCGATTGGCCTGAAAGACCTCTGGGGAGCCCATAACCCACATCAGAGGCAATATACATTTCTGTCTGCACCACACAAAAGTTTCTCACGTATCGACTATTTGTTTACACAACACATGGGAGTGGGATGGTTTAGGGACATGCCACAGCTCGCACGTGGTGTGTCAGATCATTCCCCGGTGGTAGCCACTCTCGTTGCTACTGTTAAAGTCGCAGGATTATGGCCCAGAATAGACCCCTGGTATCTCAAGGAAGGAGACTTCCCTGACAAGTTACACAAAGGGGCTAAGAGATATTTTGAGGACAACCTGGGAAGTATGACCTCGGAAGGTATACTCTGGGAGGCCTTCAAAACAGTCATTAGGGGACAAGCGCAGACATTAATAGGGGGTCTTAAGAAGGAGCGTTGTCTCCAATGTGAAACTCTAGAAGGCGAGGTCAGTAGGTTGGAGGCCCAAATTCTAGCTGGGGGATCGATACAGCTGCACCAATGTCATTGTATCCTAATTAAACAACAAGAGCTGAGGGACTTAGTGGAAAATAAGGCACAAGCACGCGCCCTGGCCATGCAGCTACATCTGTACGACGTAGGGGACAAGGCAAATAAACTACTGGCTTGGCTAGAAAAGCGAGACCGGGATAGGAGTCGGGTAACGGGGATTACAGACGACACGGGCTAGCGATGCACTGCAGGAGATGATATAGCAGAGGATTTTGCCACATACTACGAGCGCGTCTATTCTGCAAAGACAGACAAGACATAGGAGGACTGCTTGGAACTCCTTTGAGGTCTCCAGCTGGTGGAGCTCCGAGCGGACAACAGAGAAACACTAGACCAAGATATAACGGTAGAAGAAGTTCGGGGTTATCATGGAGATTAGGTCGGGGAAAGCGGTGGGCCCCAATGGGCTATCGGTAAAGCTCTACAAATGTATGGCAAATATTGTAGCGCCGCATGTGTTGGCAATGTTCCAAGTAGCTAAGTCAGCAGGTCTCTTGCCTCTAAATTAAAGGTTAGCAACTATTGTCGTAATACATAGAGGGGGTAAGCCACCCACAGAGTGGGGCTCAGACAGGCCTATAACGCTGTTGAACCTGGAAGTTAAAGTACAGGCTAAAATTATAGTGAACAGACTTTGCCCACTAATGGATTACCTGATCAATCGTGACCAAATGGGTTTTCTGCAGCACAGAAACAATGGACTAAATTTATGGCGCCTATACAGGATCCTACATGAGACTGGTACCCCCGGGACAGAGGAGGCGTCATTGCTCACGCTAGACACGAGGATGGCCTTTGACAGCATAGAATGGGCCTACCTTAGGGCAGTCCTAACAAGACGGGGCTTTGGCCCACAATTATGCACTTGGATCCAGCTGTTGTACAGCTACCCCGCAAGCGAGAGTCAACGGGGTGACGTCTCGCGCGTTTGCCTTATACAGGGGCAAGAGACAGGTTTGCCCATTGTCCCCATGGCTGTTTGCCCTGGCACGAGAGCAGTTAGCCACCTGGGTGCGACAGGACCCTCTAGTATGGGGTATTCCAGAAGATGGGGAGTGGGAAGCAAGGATCTCCCTGTATGCGGATGACATGCTTCTATATGTAACGAAACCCCGTTGATCCATACCCAGATTGCTGCACATTTTCCAGCTTTTTGGAACATATTCAGGGTATCAAATAAATTGGGAAAAGTCAAAGTTTTACCCATTAACCGGAGGAGAGTTGAGCATCCAGGCAGAATGCGTGGCCCCGCCTGGAGAGGGAGGGATTCTCCTACTTGGGAGATTATGTCACAAGGCACCCTGAGGAATTTTTATAAAAGGAACCTATACCCACAGCTAGACCGTCTCTACGGAGATGTGTTGGACTGGTGCAGGCTACCGCTCTCTCTGATGGGTCGCGCTGCTCTTTTTAAAATGGTGTCCCTCCCCCGGCTACTATACATGCTCCAGAAGGCTCCCTATAAAATACCACAGACCCTCTTTGCCCAAGTCAATAAAGAGCTGTGCACGTTGCTGTGGGATGGAGGCAGTCCTCGAATAGCACTACGTAAGCTGCAGAAAGATGTGTTTGAGGGGAGGCTAGCGATATCTAACATACAAGCATATTATTGGGCAGCGCAGTCCGTTTCGGTGAACGGGCGGGCATTCGCGGAAAGGGATGAGCCGGCATACAGAGAGGATAGAGCGGCCATGGGACAGGGAGGGAACTTATCAGTGCTCTATGAGAGGAAAAGAGGGCCGGCTCCCGAGCCACACGGAGTCAGTGATACGTGCATGGAGAGAGGCTTCCAGGTACCTAGGTTGGTAGGACAGACTCACAGACATGACCCCTCCCTGGACTAGCAACCAACTTAGCAAACTGTGTGGTTTGAGCGGGCTCTGTCGTTGGGGTCTAATAGGAATAGACCATCTGGGGGAGATATGGAGGGCTGGGACTCTGGATTCCCTAGAGGACCTCAAGAAGGAATACATAATTGGGACAAAGATAGACTTCCAATACCTTCAACTGAAACATGCGCTAAAGAAACATATACAGGTAGGGGAACAACTCCCAGAGTCTACTCCACTTGAAGACCAGCTGTTATCGGAGCAGATGCCGGAGAAAGCAATCTCCCTGACTTAAAAAACAAAACTTATGAATAATGTCCCAGAGCCTGGTCGGTCACTACGACAGGCTTGGGAGGGTGATTTTGGAGAAACATAAGAGGAGGACTGGCTAGAGGCCCTACAGAGCCCACATGTGGTGGGAATCAGGGCTCGATCCGTCTAATACAACTCAGAATCCTACATAGATCATACTACTCTAGCTCCTTGTTATTTCGTATGGGCCAAAGTGAATCAGCATTGTGTAAGAGGGGGTGTGGGATGGAGGGCTCCTTTTTTCATATCTTGTGGAGCTGCCCGCGTATACAAGACTTCTGGCAACAAGTGGTCTGCACCATGTCTAAAGTTATGGGCCTGACAATTCTGCTGGAGGCCCGTTGGTTAATCCTGCAGATAGCAGCCAAAGAGAGGTGGCAGCAATGTCAGAGGATGTGGTTAATGCTGGCGGCAGGGGCAGCTAAAAGAGATATAGCGAGGGAATGGTGTAAGACCGCAACACCAGAGATACAAGAATGGGAAAATAACTTGGACTGGTGCCAGCGAGCAGAACAGTTGATTTATTTGAGCCGGGGGTGCCCCCAAAAGAATAACAAAATCTGGTCTCAATGTAAGGCGTATAGTAACAGATGAAAAGCCGAAGCCACTGGGGAGGGCATAGGAAAGGAACAGGGACTTATCAATCATTGTTCCAGAGGTGAGCCATAGCTTATAGCATAGCTCGCTGAAGGGAAAAGGGCATAAATTCACACTGCGATATTGTATAGTTGATACAGTGCCGACTGATCTGTAACTGTGAGGCATGATGTGACCCTCTGCAAACCTTTATGTAAATGTACTATGATGAGCAATTGTTGATTCCAATAAAAATAATTTTAAAAAAATGAATAAATAAAAAATGCATTTTCCTACAACCCTTTCTGGTGATGCCAGCTTGCTTAATATGGGCATTTCCTGTTCTTGTATGTGGCAAAAAGATCTAAATTCGGCTTGCCCATTTCTGGAAAAGTTGGTCGAGAACCTGTTGGTCGAGTTCCCACTCGTGATACAGGATGAATGTCCTGCTCAAAGCGTCCGCTAAGAGATTGGCTGCCCTGGCCCATTCCCATATGCTCTGAGCTTGACGTGAGAGCTGAAAGGACTTTGTGCCGCCCTGTTTGTTCAGGTAAAACATAATTGTGGTATTGTCCATTCTGATGAGAATTTTTGAGTTTCGGCTTCTTGGTAAGAAGGCCTTCAGCGCCAGATCTATTGCTTTGTGCCCCAGTTGGTTTACATGAAGCTGTTTATGTCCAGTTGCCACTTATCCGGAGATCTTGAAGGTGGGCACCCCAACACTCGAGTGACGCATCTGTCATTATGTATTGCGCCACTTGTTGATGAAAAGAAAGGCCCTTGGATGAGTTGGTCTGTTTTGCCCACCAAGACATGGCAGTTCTCATTTCTGGAGTGATGAGAATTCAATCGTCGAAGGAGCCATTCACTTGGAGCCACTGAGAGTCTAGTTGCTCCTGTAGAGGTCCCATGTGCAGTCGGCAATTTGGGATCAGTGGAATACATGAAGAGATCATTCCCACACATTATTTGTAATTACGAACCGAAACAAACGTTTTTACTGATGGGTTTTGAGCCATGCTGGATAAGTTTTGTTGCCTCTCCTGAGATGGAAATGATTTGCTTTGGATAGTATCCAGAATTGCTCCTAAGAAATTCAGCCTCTGTGTGAGATGGAAGTGTGACTTGCGATAATTAATGGCAAGACCTAGAGTTTTTAACAACCAGAGGCAAGTGGCTGTGTGGTCGAACACTTGCGTCTTTGTGGATGGCTTCATGAGCCAGTCGTCCAGATATGGAAAGACTTGTATGCCCAGCTGGCGTAGGTGAGGTGCTTCTGGCGCTAGCAGTTTGGTAAAAATTCTGGGGGCTGACTTTAATCTGAATGGGAGGACATGAAACTGTAGATGCATACCAGCTACCCTGAACCTGAGAAATTTCCAATGGTTTTGATGTATTAGGATATGGAAGTACGCATCCTGGAGGTCTAGAGAGGTCATGTGATCTCCTGTGTTCAATAGGCATAGAATGTCCTGAAGCGTTACCATACAAAATGTCTTTTTTCAGAAACTTGTTTAAGGACCTCAAACCTAGGATGGGACGCCAATCCCCCGAGGGCTTTTTTACTAGAAAAAAAGCGGAAATAAAATCCCTGGTTCCTGTGCAGTTTTGGAACAAGTTCTATTATCCGTTTGTGTGACATCACATATACTTCCCTGAGGAGGTGTTTTAACATTGGAGGTGGTGGTCCTGACGGAGGGGTGTTTGGAGGCTTCTGAATGAATTCAGGAGTATGTCCCCTGGATACTATATCTAGTACCCACTTGTCTGAAGTAATCCCGAACAACTGAGAGATGTGGTAAGCGATGCGGCCTCCAATCTTTGAAACAGAGGTGGGGTTGGGTAGCTGGTATGAAAGCCCGGTCATTGTTTTCTACCAGTGTCTCTGCCACGGGTAGCGGTTCTTCCACTCGTGGGGTGTCTATAGGCAGCTGTAGGTGGTACTCGATATTGTTGCTGGTGTTGTCTGTACTGCTGCCGAAAACCTGTCTGAGCCGTTTGGTATTGTGGTCTATATGCTTGAAAACCACCACGAAAGGAGTAACTTCCTCTTCCTCTCGCTCCCTGAAATGGTTGCTTTTTGTACTGCAACAAACCCAGGGAAAAGGCTGTGTCTATATCCGCCTTTATGGACTGTAACATGTCATCCACATGCTTGCCAAAGAGACTTTCCCCATCATATGCTATGTCAAGTATTCTACTTTGAACCTCTGGCCTAAAAGTAGAAGACTTCAGCCAGTCTTGTCTTTGCAAGACCCCAGCCCCTGCCAGTTGTGTCTAAATCCCTTTAGTGAGATATCAATCGCACAATTGATCACTTCGGCTGTGATCCGCTCTCCTTGCAACACTTTCTTTCCCTCTAGTTTAGCATCCTCTGGCAAGAGGTCAATGTAAGAGGACGTCTGCCCACATTTGGTGATCATATCTGCCTAAAATGGCTAACGAGTTGGCAGCTTTGACTGTTATTGCTGCTATTGAAGAGAAACTTTTCCCTATGTTGTCCAGCTGGCATCCTTCCCTATCTGGCGGAGATGTTATTGGTGTTGAAGGGTTTTTCGAGCGGCGTTGTGCCGCTTGAGATACCACAAAATCCGGCTTTGGTTGCATAATTAAACAAGCTGGAGTATCCTCCGGGGCTTTATACTTTTTCTCCAAACGCAGGATTTGGGAAGGTATTGTAGCTGGATTTTTCATTGCCTTCAATCCTTCCTGCCATATGAAGTCCACTATAGGGATAGCTCTTACTGAAGTTTTTGTTGGCTTCTTAAAGTCATACAGGAAACAATCAGTTTCCTTAGAAAGAATGGGCAGTTCAAAACGTTTAGCCGCTCTTTACATCAAATGATGGAATCCCCCTATGTTCTCTGGGGGTGAATCCACCGGTCCTTCTGCGGGTGGTGATGGCGTAGGGTTCAGATATTCTTCCCACTAACTAGGAGTATTTTTAGGTATTTCTCCCTCTTCACTTTCTTCTTCTGTGGATTGAGGGTTATCCTGAGGTGGCTGTACGAAAGGGATGTTTGTATCCGGTTTGGGTGGTGTCCCTGGATTGCTAGGGAGAGGAGTGCATAGTCCCCCTTGTAAGTTATGCTGCTGAGTGATCAGAGCCGCTGGTAGTGAGGGCGGAAACCTTCTGTAGTAGTCCTGCAACATACTCTGGAGATCTGTCACCAAAGGCCTTGGTATAGGGACAGAGGTGTCTGTGTTCTTATAAATGGAATATGACGGATCCGGTTGGACCCTGGCTGAGGAATAGCTGTCCTGATACTGATCCTCACCATGGTTATCCAGGTCCTGACATTTGACGTTAAGCTGATACGGACTGTTGGCTACTCCAAACATTCCATCATCTTGAGAGAATACATCATCGTCGTCATCTAATAAGTGTTGAGGAGGATACGGTAACACCTTGCTTGGGGAGGTATGCATTGGTAGGATTGGAGATGTCTTATTTCCTTGCGTTAATAAAGAGAGAGGAAGAAACTTTGCCGTTCCTGAAGTATGCATGGTAAGATCACTCAGACGTTGCTCTCCCTGCTGTGTCCGCCGTGGACGGTTGTGTCGTCGACGAGGATGTCGTTGATGAAGATATTGTGGATGGTGCATCGTTGATGACGTGGGAGTCTTTGTTGGTTTGTCTCTCGCCGATGATATCCTCGTCATCGACTGTGCCCTTTTGCATATTCTAGATGTGATGATCGTCGAAGAAAGCGGCGACGACATAGCTATCATAGGGGACACTGCCGTGGTGAACGTCGACGTTATCATCATCGTTGTTACTGTAGACGTGGTCGTCAACAGTGATGTCGTTGACAAGCCTTTTCTGTCAGAGTCTGAAGAGTATTTTCCCGTTTTTTTCTTTTGCGACAGAGAGGCACTTTTTGGAGGTGCCTTTTTTCCCCTAAAGGTGTTTGTAGGCTATGAGTGAACCTTTTTTAAGGGCTTTACCCGGGTGTAATGATGAGGCAGAGCTCCCTTGGCCTTTCCAGAGAAAGGTGTTTCGATTTTTTTTAAACTTTCCTCTGAGGTTCTGCAAAAAGTTTCTCTTCACATTTAGGCCTTTATAGGGGCTGAGAAGTCTGCGAGGAGGCTTCACTCTCTTCAGAAGAAGGGTATTGCATGGCCTTCTGCTTTTGGAGCATAACAAAGTCTACCCTCCCTGTCTTTCAGGGTTTTATGACCGAAGGTGCAACAAATCTTACAATCTCTCACCTTATGGTCTGGATGCAGGCAGTATATGCATGTCTTGTGGGAGTCATCAATATGAAGTTTTTTTCTCCCACAACTGTCACAATCTCTGAAAAGTCCTTTATTAGTTGGCTGGAACATCCTGCCCCTGGAAAACCAAATTATCTGAGAAAATAGTCCTGTCAGAAAAAGAAACTGAGCAGAGCTCAGGGAGACTCCCTTCACATGACGTGCGGTAGAAATATCTGTGGGAAGTGTTCTAGAGGGTGCTGACGCTTGAATGGTTGTATTTCAAGTTTTTTTTTTTTTTATATAAAAACAACATAGATAGGCTATAACAGTGCCTGTTTGGGCCAATAGGTCCTAGTGTGATACACTTACTGCTATTTATATATATAGAATTAACGTGCGGCTCCCACCTCGACGACAGGGATGATTCAAGCATGTGAAGCTATGAAAGATCCAACTCTGGAGAAGACCAAGGTCCCCCCATCCCTAATGGATACAAGTTGCATTTTTATACACAAATCAAGAGTTGCTCTCAGTCCCCAGATACTACTTTCAGAAGGGGATAGTGCTGAAATGTAAATATGGCAATATACTTAAAGCAGGGCAGATTAAAAAAAATACAACCATGAGTATTCTGAAGAAAAGATTAGCATCTATTGCAAGAAAAAAATAAACTGGTGTCACAAGCAGTACCAACATTGGGAGAAAACAATTGTAGGGTGATGTCCCCAATTACGCGGATCTACTTTGGCACCACAATTAATCCATACAGGAAGACTGAAAATGTGCTAGGTTAAGTCTTGCCCTTGGAGTATACTTTCTACACCATGAATCTTAGAAAAATGTATTAATTACAAGAAAAATTGATTTCCAAATAAGACAATGGATTAACCTGAGAACGGCTATGGATTAAGTCTGGTTTGGAAGCTAGATAAGTTAATTTCATCTTTGCAATACAGGAATTTCGTCAGTTTTAGGTACAATACTTTTTAAATAGTTAAGTACTGATGAGTCTGCACCACCTTTTTGATTGCTAATAACTTTGGTCAAGTTTGAACTATCAGCAAGAAATAAACCAAAAAAGTCTAAGTGTGCAATACTGATCTTGTAAACTTTCAGCCAGATTGATGTAGAAAGACAAATGTTATTTGAGTGATTTCAAAATGTGCCACTCTCCTTCATATTCCCTCAGGACAGTTTAGCAAAATGATAGATTACAAGCCACCAGACAAATGTACACCACAGCCGATATGCAGAGGTCATCGCTGCTTCTGATTTGCTGAAAATCTGTCCATGATTTCTTTCCAAATATTCTCAAAATAAATAAGCTGGATTAATTGGATTTAATGTTTGTCGGCATATGCATTATGTTTGAGTATTACCTCCATTTAATGTACGTGCAATACCTCCAGCAGTCACATCATTAATATCATCAGTGGAGTCATTGGGGGCATTAAGGCTGCACAGATAATCATAACTGGGGAATTTCAACATTATATTTTTGGATCATAACCATTTTTGTGAGTCCAGCACATGTATTTCGGTTGGAAAACGCAAACATAAAAACTAAATGCACTACTACAACAGATAACAATGACAGTTGACAAGGAAATGTAACACAAACACATAATTAAAATGAACTCATCTGACAGGTCAAGAACTACATAAAGTTCTTGATAAACATTGTTCCAGGAAGGGGTGTACACATGAACCATCAATTATCAATGTTTGTTGGGATAATGAAACACACTAGGGTAAATCAAATATGCTAATTAAATACCCATTGGAGGGCTCGGGACTGCAAACAAGTCAGTAATGGAAAATATACTTAAAAGAGTAAAATATTGCAACGAGAAGTAGTTTATACTTACTGTGTGGAAAAGATCCTCGACAGACAGCCTTGTTTAGCACTTTCACGAGGAACTTGTGACAGTTTATGAAATCGGACTCCATTTTTTCAATTGACTCCATCCTGAAAATAGTAATGAAAAGTTTTGACACGTCATTTTCCATATGTCTTCTTTGTTTGTATTCAAAAAGTTCTATTTCTGTTTTACTGTAATTAGCCATATAGTTTACATCATAAACTAATTTTATCAAATACAGAAAGACGAAATGCTACTAAATCAACACTTCTGAGTTTTGGGCATGTGAGACCTACAGCTCCCTGTATGCCTGCTCGGCCCTCTCTGCCATTTTATAATAATAGAAGTTCCTTTTGTAAGCAGTCAAGTAACAAAACCATTTTATCTGCTTTTTGCTTTATACATAGTTGCCAAGGTTTCAGATTGCTATGTGTGACATTTTCATAATTTGTGTAATTATGAGTGACATTTCAATTACTAAGAGTGACACTTTCTCATGAGCAAAATCAAGCAACAAAGGGAATGGAAACACAGACTTACTAGTACAAAAATCATTGATTATAGTTGAACGGTTGACCGCCCTGAGGTTCAGTGTGCCGCCTGTGGCTACCTGAGTTTAATTCAGTTGCATGGTTCGGTGCGTCTTGCTGAGCTCATGCTTTCTTAAAGATGATTGTGTTAACAGTCAAGAATTCCCATACTGTTGAAATCCCCTCAGAAGGAATTTTCAGATGATTCTGGTGCTGGAAATTATAGAAACACCTACACAGAGGTCATGCATTTGCCTATTCAGAATGATTCTCTGGCATTTAGACTGCTCAAAGCCCAGCCGCTGAAAGTTCATGGTCAGTGACACTGGGGTGGCACTATTTGCCCATAAGATACTCAGAAACAGGGAAGATGCCACCCCAAAAATAACTTAGTTTGCTGATGCAGGGAACTACAGGTCACACAACAGTCAGCAGCCATGGCGCTGCAGGGTTCACTTAGCTGCTAATCATCACAGGGAGTCAGGTGAGCCCAATCTGCAGCAGCACCAGCCAGAGGTGAGCAGTTACGTTTGCAGGCTCAGACTGCTAAAATTAAATTAATATTCTTACTGCAAAAAAAACAACAAGAACATGTCATGAATCACACACCCACAGACCTGAGAGCGCCCGACGAGTCTTGCAGCCCGGCACGGTGAAGCACCAAACTAGATGCACAGGCAGCAGTGCGGAAAAGAAACATAACTGCCGCTTGCCGCCTCTGAGTAAATCAAATGGACACAATCGTATTTATAAGATTATTGTTGCAATCATGTGATGCCGCCATGGCCAGCCTATGCTGAGTGAGTCTCACAGCAGCAGCTAAGATCAGAGGATGAATGTAGCCACTAACTAAGCTGAGGTGCCCTCCCAGGCCAGCGCGGCCCATTCTAAATTGCTGAGTGAAAGCATCACTGAATAGTGTGTGCAGCCAGAGCAGTGCACTCTGCCAGAACAGAGCGTGGTCCCCACTGCTTGCTTGAGTGCTTCTAATAGAGGACAGCAGCGTTCCCGTCTTCCTCGTGTCTGTCTCAGCGTCTGTGGTGTCAGGAGGAGCTATGAATGCGCTGGGCTAGTTCCAGAACCAGTTTTGAGTGACCAAAGAAGAAGGACTGCTCCTTTCCCTTGCTACAACTCTAGAGTGGGCACAGGAGCTCTGCACAGGGGTAGAACGATTCTGCCATCTGTGTTTTAGGTAGAGAGGGGTCAGTGTTGGATTGTTTGCAGCAGGGATCACAGGAATTGCTGCAAAAGTCTGTAGGGTTAGCCATTGGAACTTTGTCCCTACTTTGTAGGGAAGAGCCAGGAGTCACCCCACTTATAAGCTCGTACCAGGCATAAATGTAGCATCCCAGGGCAACCTCTTCAGAACATTTCTATACCTGTGGTAGACAGAAGAACTACACCTGCTATTCAGGCTTGTGAGAAGACCTGAAATGATGTACATCCTCCCACTTGTACCCAAGATAAAGAAGTGGACTCCAATAGTCAGGTGGCTGGCCTCCTGTTAAGATACAGGGACACAACAGACCGATAGAAGCCCTTTTTTTCTGAAAAGCCAGGCTGACCAGTTCCAATTGGACTTACCCTGGACCCTGCTGGTGTCTTCTGCTGGAGTGAGTCTGGACCCTCAAGTGCAGTCCTGAGGTCCTAGGACCTTGGCTGTGTCAAATTGTACTCCTCCTAACATCCACAGAAACCTAGGATTTAGAAATGTTTTGGCTCCAAAGACCTCCTGAGGATTGGGACAAACCTGTCAAGCCAATTTGATGATGCATTGTTGCTGGGCCAGAGATTCAGACTGCTCCTCCTTGGAGCCTTCCAAGCAGCAGCAAATCCTTTTCGGCAGCATGTCAGAGAATGTTTTCAGCCTTGTGGAGCCCTGTTCAGCAACATCTTGCAGCCATGCTGTGCCCGAGGAATTTGAGCTCCAAAAAAGTGACTAAGTCCAAACATATAAATCTTCCCAGGGTAAAGGCGCCAAAAGTATCCCGTTGCCAAAGAATCTTCCTTGGACGCAACCTTTCAGTTTCTCCTGCTCAGAGCTTTCCTGCCAAAAGTCAAACGGCTTCACTGGGTTATTATCCAAAGGTTATCTGACCTTGGGGAGCCTTCTCAGCCACAGCATACTGCCGTGCATTGCTGAGGATTTTTTGGCTTCCATTTGAGAGACTAAGTCAGAAGGTAAACCTTCCAACCAAGACAAACCTGGTTTCTGTAGTTGACCTGCGCTCAACGAGGGTTCGCCTTAAATCGCAGTAAGGTCCCAGTCATACCCAACCAGATGATTGCTGTGGGTGCCAACAACTTCTTGGTGCTTGTTTCAAATTTAAACTTTAAAATATCATATTTCTTGTTTCCCCTATTGGATTGCTGTTGCTTTATTGCCATTTTCCACATCCTCACACTTCCACAGAAAAACATGTTTGTAATTGCCTTGTGGAAAAGCTAATGTTATATACAGTAGGCTTTAGCTAGCTAAGGTGGCAAGCCAAAAATCAAAGTTATAGACATGACAGGTTCACTGGGAAATCTAGCCAAATACCACAGGTCTGAGCTGCTTACAATGAAATGTTATGACAAAGGCTGTAGGTCTCAATTACTGAATTTGATAAGCATGTTAGAGTAATAAGGCTATTAAGGATGGATTGTTAATACACTGTGTTAAAACCCATATTCCTTTTTTGTTTTTTTTTTACATGGAATCGCAAAGATGAATGTGAAAAGGGAAGGGATTTGTTGTTGGCTTGGGGGTAGATATGCACTGTAATAATTCTTGCAAAACTCTCTTAGGATGCTTTGTATGCTGTTTTGCCAACTTTGATTTTGTACACATCTGTAATTTTATGTGCAGTATTTAGCTATCTGCATTAAATACATTTGAGACCTGATCCAGCACTTGGGGACCAGCAGCAGTCTTGTACTGTTCAAAGAGTAGTGCATTAAAGATGTATCTGGTACAGGTGTATACCATCCTTTTATGTAGGAACTACTCACTATAATGAAATGTAGGATTTTCTAGCACTCTATGGACAGTGAAAATACAATGCTGCACAACTATACACTCCCCTGCAGACTGATGACTTGTTCTGGTTAAAGCCAGTGTCCATGGTACTGGTCCAGGAAGCAGGTTTTTTTTTACTACTAATAGAAGGCCCTGCAGAGACCTATGCTCCCACCTCATGAATACTATGTTACATAATCAGGAGTAGTCAGGCTCCCCTTCTAAGGTATGACACCTTGTCCCTTGCTGCACCCGAGAGGAGAGCCACTATCCCCTTCCGGTTGAGATGTACAAGTTACTTACCTTCGATAACGAAATATCTGGTAGAGACATATTCTAGTTGCAGATTCCTTACCTTAGAATTTCCCCAGGCGTCAGAATGGATCCGGAGATTTTTTCTTCAAGTAATACCCTTGCACGTCGGCAGGTGTTATTGGTCGACTCCGCGGGCGGCTGCGGCGCCGTGAGGACATCGGGAGTAGTATATAGATGCGGCCCTCACGCAGTGATGTCAGTTTCTTTTAACGACTTTCCACAACAAAGCGCAGAGCCGCTAAGAACACAGAATGGTGCGCCAGAGCTAAGGACCTGAAAAGGGGGAATCCCTGTCCCTAGAAATCAGTGCGCAAGCGAGGTGGATGGGTGGGCGGTAAGGAATCTGCAACTAGAATATGTCTCTACCAGATATTTCGTTACCGAAGGTGAGTAATTTGTACATCTGATGGAGACTTCTAGTTGCAGATTCCTTACCTTAGAATAGATACCCAAGCAATGTGATCCTCGGTGGTGGGCAGCGAACCAAGATCATACTAGGAAGTCCTGCAGGACCCAATGACCAAAATAGCCGTCCTGACGGACCTGACTGTCCAGGCAGAAGTGCTTAGCAAACATATGCAGTGACGCCCACGTAGCTGCCTAGCAGATATACAGGACAGGAACTCTGCATGCTAACGCAGTGGAAGCAGCAGTTGCTCTGGTGGAATGAGCACACAAGCCTTCTGGAGGTTGCTTTTTGGCCAAAGCGTAGCACATTTTGATGCAAAGAAGCATCCATCGCGAGATGGTACGCTTCTGCACAACCTTCCCATTTTTTGCACCCACATACCCAACGAAGGGTTGATCATCCACCCAGAAATCTTTAGTACGATTGAGGTAGAACGCCAATGCTCTTTTTGGGTCCAGACGGTGGAGTTTCTCCTCCTCATGGGAAGGATGTGGGGGTGCGTAGAAAGTAGGCAGAGTAATTGACTGGCCTACTTGAAAGGGTGTAACCACCTTAGGAAGGACTGAAGCGCTAGTGCGCAACACAACTTTGTCAGGGTGCACAGACAAGTATGGAGGTTTTGAGGAAAGGGCTTGAAGCTCAGTCACCCTGCGAGCAGAGGTGATAGAGACCAGAAAGACAGTTTTGAAGGTGAGGAGCAGCCAGGGACAATTATGCATTGGCTCAAAGGGGGTACACATCAAGTAAGTAAGTACAAGATCAAGGTCCCACTGAGGAATAATAAATGGAGTGTGAGGAAATAAATGGGTGAGCCCTTTTAGGAATCTACTCACAATAGGAGATTTAAAGAGTGAGGGACGATCAGGTAACCTAAGAAAGGCAGAAATGGCAGACAGGTGCCCAAAGCAGAGCCCTGCTGGGCCAAAGAAAGAATGAACAGAAGAACCTCGGATAGAGAGGCGGAAAGTGGATCAACAGATTTGTTGGTACACCAGGCCACAAATTTATTCCAGCAACAGGCATATACATTTTTGGTTGATGGACGCCTGGCTGCCAAGATAACATTGCAGACCTTGGGTGGAAGGGCAAAAGCCGTCAACTGGCGTCGCTCAATCTCCACGCATGAAGGCGGAGGTTGGACAGGTTCGGGTGAAGAAGCGTCCCCTGTTGCTGCGACAGAAGATCCGCCCGAAGATGCACTCTGAGTGGAGGATCGATGGACATGCTCAATAGCTTTGGATACCATACTCTTCGTGCCCAGTCTGGAGCCACCAAGACGACTTGGGCCCGGTTGTTCCTGATTTTCTTGAGAACTGTGGGCAGAAGAGGTATAGGCGGAAAGGCGGAAAGGAGGCCGGAGTTCCACTCGAGACGAAAAGCGTCTCCAAATGAGTGCCGTCTTGGAAACTCTAATGCGCAAAACAGCTGACACTGCGCGTTCTCTGCGGAGGTGAACAGATCTAACCAAGGCTCTTCCCACTCCTGAAAGAGACATTGCGCCACCTCCGGATAAAGATGCCATCCGTGATCGGCTGTGCATCGACGGCTGAGTTTGTCCACTCTGGCGTTGAAGGAGCCCGCCAAATGTTGAGCCATCAGGGTAATGCCCTGATGTTCCAGCCATTCCAGAGGCGTAGTGCCTCCTGACAAAGGGTCCAGGACCCCACTCCGCCCTGTTTGTTGGAGTACCACATGGCAGTAGTATTGTCCGTGAACACCTGCACCACTTTCCCTTTGAGAGAGGGAAGGAATGCTTTCAACGCAAGCCTCATCACCCGGAGCTCCAGCAGATTGATATGGAGCCCAGACTCCGCCAGAGACCAGAGTCCTCTGATCTCCGCCTCTCCCATGTGGCCGCCCCAACCCAGAAGTGATACATGTCACTATAGATAGATCTGGTTCGGGAAGGGAGAGGGATCTGCCGTGGACCCAATGCGGATTCGAAAGCCATCAATGCAGGTCTTTCGCAGTCCCCTCCGAGATCTGGACCAGGTAGGAGAGATTCCCCTGATGCTGCACCCACTGGAACTTCATGTCCCACTGCAGGATGCAGGAGGCCATGAAGCTCAGCAGCCTCAGAGTCAGTCTCACTGAAACCCAAGACAGAGACCGAAAGATCAGAATCATAGCCTGAATATCTTGGACTCGCTTTTAGGGAGGATAAGCCCGAAACTGCACTGTGTCCAGAACCGCTCCGATGAAAGGGAACGACAGAGGGGGTCAGGTGTGACTTCGGCACATTTATAGTGAACCCTAGCGTGTGCAGGATGTTTGCCGTAGTCTGAAGGTGGGAGACGACTTTCTGGGGTGAGTCCGCCTTCAACAGCCAGTCGTCGAGGTAGGGAAAGATTGAGACCCCTAACCTGCGCAGATGAGCTGCAACCACCGCCATCACTTTCGTGAACACCCCCGGGACGCTGGTAAGGCCTAAGGGGAGCACGGTAAACTGAAAGTGCTCGTGACCTACCACGAATCGTAGGTAACATCTGTGGGCAGACAGGATGGGGATGTGGAAATAAGCATCCTACAAGTCCAATGCTACCATCCAGTCTCCTGGGTCCAAGGCAGACAGAACCTGAGCCAGGGTGAGCATTTTGCATTTCTCCTTCTTGAGGTAGTAGTTTAAGTCCCGAAGGACTAGGAAAGGACGTAAGCCCTTGTCCTTTTTTGGTATAAAAAAGTAGCTGGAATAACAACCAGGACCTACTTCTGTCATAGGGACCCTTTCTATAGCTCCCTTGGCCAAGACAGCTGCGACTTCCTGTCAGAGAAGCGCCAAATGATCCTCTAGAAGGTGATTGTAAGATGGTGGCATGTTTGGTGGAGCAGGTTTGAAAGGGAGAGAGTAGCCCTTTCGAACGATCTGCAAAACCCGCCTGTCCGTGGTGATATTTTCCCAGTGGGGCAGGTGATGGCGAATCCTGCCACCAACTGGACGGGAGTGAGGGATGGACTAGAAGGGTTTGGAAGCTGCAGTGGGGGCAGAGGTGGACTAGGCAGACCTTTGGTTCCCTGTCCCACGGCCACATGGACTTACACGTCCCCAGCCATGCATAGGCTGAACAGCATGCGAGGCATGGTGGCTGGGTGGGGGATGCGACACGGAGCCCCTTCTGTGGCCACGAAAGGGGCAAAAAGCGGACTGTGGTGGGCGAGTGGCTGAGGAAAGACCAAGGGGCCAAGCCGTAGCCCAGAATCCTTGAATCTCTCCAAAGCCGAGTCCGCTTTGTCTCCGAAGAGACGGAAGCCATCAAAGGGCATGTCCATGAGTGACTGTTGGGCATCCCCCGAAAAACCAGAAGTGCGTAACCAGGCGTGGCGAAGTAAGGCCACCGTTGTAGCAACCGATCTGCCCAGAGAGTCGGTCGTGTCCTGCCCACAACGGATTGTGAACTTTGCCACATCTCTCCCATCATTCACAGCTTGGGCCTCCTCTGTTATCTGCGGCAGGGCTTGCACAACCATATCCCACAAAGAGTGGATATAGCAGCTGAAAAGGCATGCGGTGTTCACAGACCACAGTGCAAGACTGGAGGAAGAAAACTTCTTGCCAAACTGTTCCAGCTTTTTGGATTCCCTATCCGGGGGTGCGGAAGAGAATGCGCCTGTAGAGGAAGCTTGGATCACAAGACTCTAAGGCGTGGGATGTTGGGACAGGAATTTAGGGTCGTTCGGAGTGGGCCGATGGCTGTGTGCGATAGGCCTATTCACAGGATTCCCCGGGTTGGGTTTGGACCATGTACCCAAAAGGACATCGGTGAGGGCCTCATTAAACGGCAAAAGGGGTTCTGAAGTAGAAGCCCCAGGCTGAAGCACCTCTGTCAGGAGATTAGACCTGACCTCAACAGTGGGAAGCTCAAGACTAAGGACCTCAGCTGCCCTACTGACCACCATACAATAAGTTGCTCCCTCTGCCATAGCCAGGGTAGGAGGAGACAGCATGCCAGCGTCAGGAGAAGTAGTCAGGCCACTGGCTTTGCCCAATTCCTGAGCCCAGTCCATAGCAGGGTCATCCTGGTATTCATAAGGGTCCAGGGACCCCTCCAATGCCTCCCCATACTCGTACCCATAAGAAAAAGTGTCTGAATCCAACCTGGGGCGAATAAGCCCCATCGCAGTTGAAGGAATTGTCGTCCGACACCACTCAGAGTCATCAGGGATAAGAATTGGATCAACGCAGATAGTGGGCACCACTAACGTCGGGAGCGTCAATAATTGACCCGGTGTCGGGGAAGGTCTCAAGGGTGTGACTGGCGCCAGTACGGATCCGCGCACGGATCTGGAGGTGACCTTGGTGGCCGGAGCCGAAGCTGCCGGCGCGGAACCCAAAGGCCCCTCAGCCGAACCCCTTGGGCCCAAAGGCGCCGTATCTGGGTCGGACCGCCCAAATATGAGGCGCACGGCCTCATAAAACTCTTTAAGCTGGGCAGGGGTCGCTTCGGCTCCGGGAAACTCGGGGAAGCACGGTCCCGACCCAGACGCAGGCTCCGAGGATGGAGGCCTTGAGCGTGGATGCTCTTCCCGCGTCACGTCAGCCGAGCGACGGGGCGAAGTCAGAGAGCGATGGGACTTCTTCTTATTCCCTCGACCTGAGGGTTTAGAAGAAGACGAGTGGTGATGACTCCACGACCGATCTCGAGACCTTCCTCTCGAGCAAGACCGGGACCTACGTGGAGTCGAGTGCCGGGCCGCCATTAGCTTTAGGGACTGCTCCCTCAAAGCCTTCGGGTGCATGGCCCGGCACTCGGAGCACGACTTCAGGTTGTGGTTGCGCTTGGGACACCACAGACAAACCCAATGAGGATCCGTCACCGACATTGTCCGATGACAGTCCTCGCATGGCTTGAATCCGGTCTTCGGGGACATCCTCGACGCACCACAGTTTCACAAAAAAACTCGACAAAATGGTCGAATTCAGCCTAAAGTAGCCAGGGTAGCACTTCTCCGGATCAGCGCGTGGTGCTGAAAGAAAAGAACTGACGTCACTGCGCGAGGGCAGCATTTATATATTACCCCCGACATTATCACGGCGACCACAACGCCAATAGCGCCCGCAGAGTCGACCGATGCCACTTGATGACACAAAAGGGTACTGCTCGAAGAAAAAATCTCCGGATCCAGTCTAACTCCTGGGGAACTGGTAAGGAATCTTCAACTAGAAGTCTCAATCAGATAATAAGAACATGTTGCAACAAGAGGGTAAGTACAACTCCATCCTTTTTTTGGAATCTGTTTATCATTATCAACATGTTACACTCAGTAACCAGGAAATAAGATACACCAGGCCAAAGCCAGCCAACGTTACATCAAAGAGAAACAATACACTCCCCTCCCAAATTGACCCCCGCACCTTCACTACCTACCTCCTGACAGACAGCTCCATATACAATTTCATCCTTGGGAGCTTTCTGTTGGTCCCGTTTCCTCTAACTCTGGGAATGTGAAGGGAACAAAGTCTGCTTCTCTGCAAAGCAAATCTCATACAATTCCTCTTCAGACAATATCTGCCATACCCCATATTCCCATATTTCTGTGATTAAGTCTCATTCTTGCCTTCTTCACGTTTTCAACGAAGAAATGATTACACCAGAAGAAAATAGAAAGGCATTGTGTTATACTTCACGTAACCTACCTATTATAGTACTATCAAAATAAAATACCAACAAAAGTATTGTGAATTACATACAAGATTTTCATAGGGCATGAATAAGTGTCCGAAGGTGGTCCCATGCCCTAGGCACTTCCTTATGAAATGTCACGGACCTCATCTGAGAACATTTGTTTGTGTGAGGTGTTGGAAATTGCTAGGTTCCTTGTGATTATGAAATTTCCCTTTGTGGCAGTACTCTTAGTCATTCTGTCAACACCAGCTTATCTGCCTTTAGGGTATATATATTTCATATGACACCAGTCTACCAAGCTCAAGGTCATATCTGAATATTGCTAACGCCATATCTTTGGGATTACGGCCATCCATGTATTCTCGAACCACACATTGACTCCTAAATAAATAGTTAGTCATTCAGGGTTTTCGCCTAGCATCCATATCAGAAAAAAGAAAAGCTGTCTTCAGAGTATGCTTAGGTGCCTATCATTTTATGCAAATCTGTTTATGTTGTGCCGTAAAGTATTATTTCCAGAGTCAGAAGCCACCTTTTCCCAACTGTGGAAGGAAGTATGTTCTAAACAATGAGACCAAGCCTATTGTTTGCGTCTGTTACAATGCCTAACAGTATCCTGTTGTCATACAGCATGCACAGCTCTGTACAAAGTTATGTTCATACCCCTTCTCTGACAATGCACACCCAGGCCCCAAATGAAAACCCCAAAATGACAGACGAGACCCAAAGTGCCTTGTCTTGGCAGGGAAACATGCAAAATGTGGCATTTACATTCCAGTATACAACCAAGTTCACAAATTGCAAACATCAGCCCTTTAACAGTATCAAAGATTACAAAGAGCCAGATGAGACAGAACACTCCATGTTTACACAACGCTGCCTTTCATTCCCTGCACATACACTGTTCGGTATCCATTTTAAAAATTGTTTTAAATCATTCTATGCACCTTATGTAAGGGTGAGGGGTGAACAGGACTGCAAATATGTTGTTTGGAATCCATTTAATATCGTTTTTAATCAATCTTTGCACTTTATGTAACTTGAGGATGAGGGGCTAAAAGGACTAATGGATAGGTTTAGAAATAGGTTTTGGCCATGTTCGGTACCAAATCTGTTATAAGTAGTTATGGGCGAACTCTTGGTCAGCGCTCTAGTGTTTCATCGGGCCCGACTACTTATTGTGCACCGGAGGGGGTGGGGGAAGTGTCAGACGCGGTGACGTTCAGGCAAGCCCGTATGGGACCCCTGTTCGTGTATGTAGGGAAAGAATAAGTTATACTGCAGATGAACTTCGCTCTTTAAATCATGCGATAAGCAAGGCCTGTCTGTAGAGCAACTGAGTCAAGCAATAACACTCACCTGACCTGTGGGGTTGGTAAATTCACTGTGGAAAACTCAAAATCATTTAATATTAAGCATACACCAGAGGGAAAGAATATAAACGGCCAACAGTTGCAGATGCATCTTCCTTATTGTAGTTCACTAGCTAAACAAAGCCTTGAGCAGGTTTCCTTCCTAGAGGACAAGGACCCCATAGCCATGTTACTCACAGAAACCAGGCTCAGAGAGGATTCCATGCCTGAAATTGCCATCACCCTCCCCCAAGGCTATGCAATGGCCAGGTGTGACCGCGAAGGGAAAGGAGGAGGAGTAGTCATCATTCACAAAGAGAAGCTGAAAGGGAAATCTGACATTCTTCCTATCCCTGGATGAGAATGTCTGCTGTTCTGAATTGAACTCTACCCAACCTTAACACTTTCAGGTTTATTAATGTAACACCCACCTGGCTTGGCCACCAAAATCGTGCAAACCTCTCCGGTATGGTGACAGAACACAGTTTCCCTAAACCGAATTTTACAATATTAGGAGACTTAAACTTACATCTAGAGAATCAAAAGTGTGAGGCTGCAAAAAACCTTTACCTAACCTAGCAGCGATACAATTGGCACGACTTACATCCCCACTCATTAGTTAGGTCACCTACTAGACCCTATATTCTCAAATAAACAGGAAATGACCACAGATGACCCTAAATATATTTACTAGTCTGACCATAAGATTATACCTTTTCAACTCTGGATAAATGGGAGTAAAGTCACCCCCCACCTCACCATCCCAGTCTAAGATGTTGCTGGTAAATGTTGGACACCGCAGCATGGGAGAGCATACTTGCCAACTCCAATCCAGAAATGGCAGGGGATATTGCTGATAAGTACACTAGATTTGAGGTGTGGATAAAAAAACACCGTGGACAATCTAGCCCCTTTAAGACAACAAAAGGATGGATGTTCAGGTCGGGCACCATGGTTCCCAACAAAAATTGTAGAACTAAAATAAGAATCCAAAAAAAATAGAAAGGACATGGAGAAAAAATGATGATGAAATCTGCAAGAATAACTGTAATAAAGCAGTCAAAACAATATCATTATGCAATAAGAAAAGCTAAAGTTAGCTATATTGCCACTAATATTGATAATGCCTCAAATTCAGCTAAAGAACTGTTCAACTTGGTGAACAGTCTTATCAAACCAGCCAAAATTCAAGCTGGTCCTCCTTCATTAGAAGCACTGTGCAACATGCTCACTAACTTTTTCCATGAAAAGGTAAACAATATACTCCTCACAATCGAAGAGGATAGTAATGTAATTCAGCCTTTACAAATGCTGCATGTTGGCAAAGCAGGGAAGGAAAATGTAACTGCCTTTCCAGCTCGTAATCTGAAGGTCACAGAAGAAATTAAAAAAAAAACCTGTAAAATCAAGCTCCCCGCAGTACCCACCCCATCCTGATTTAATGCTAAAAGATGGAAAAGTAGTTTTATCTACTTTGACATACCTGTTCAACCACTGATGACATCCTTCTGGGACATTCCCTCCTGCATGGAAACATGCCATTGTCAATCCTTTGCTGAAAAACCCTCTGCTGACCACCTAAACTGTGAAAATTGCAGACCTATCTCTCCTCCTTTGCCAGGACCCAGCAAAATCTTCGAGAAGTTTGTGAATAAGAGTTTCCTCTCTTACCTCGAGACAAATTCTTACATCCTTCCCAGAATGGCTTTACACCAGGAAGTAGTACAGAAATTGCTCTGCTTGCAGCCACAGAAGAACTTAGAGTCATTCTTGATCAAGGTCGGTCAGTGGCTCTACTTCTACAGGGAGTGCAGAATTATTAGGCAAATGAGTATTTTGACCACATCATCCTCTTTATGCATGTTGTCTTACTCCAAGCTGTATAGGCTCGAAAGCCTACTACCAATTAAGCATATTAGGTGATGTGCATCTCTGTAATGAGAAGGGGTGTGGTCTAATGACATCAACACCCTATATCAGGTGTGCATAATTATTAGGCAACTTCCTTTCCTTTGGCAAAATGGGTCAAAAGAAGGACTTGACAGGCTCAGAAAAGTCAAAAATAGTGAGATATCTTGCAGAGGGATGCAGCACTCTTAAAATTGCAAAGCTTCTGAAGCGTGATCATCGAACAATCAAGCGTTTCATTCAAAATAGTCAACAGGGTCGCAAGAAGCGTGTGGAAAAACCAAGGCGCAAAATAACTGCCCATGAACTGAGAAAAGTCAAGCGTGCAGCTGCTACGATGCCACTTGCCACCAGTTTGGCCATATTTCAGAGCTGCAACATCACTGGAGTGCCCAAAAGCACAAGGTGTGCAATACTCAGAGACATGGCCAAGGTAAGAAAGGCTGAAAGACGACCACCACTGAACAAGACACACAAGCTGAAACGTCAAGACTGGGCCAAGAAATATCTCAAGACTGATTTTTCTAAGGTTTTATGGACTGATGAAATGAGAGTGAGTCTTGATGGGCCAGATGGATGGGCCCGTGGCTGGATTGGTAAAGGGCAGAGAGCTCCAGTCCGACTCAGACGCCAGCAAGGTGGAGGTGGAGTACTGGTTTGGGCTGGTATCATCAAAGATGAGCTTGTGGGGCCTTTTCGGGTTGAGGATGGAGTCAAGCTCAACTCCCAGTCCTACTGCCAGTTCCTGGAAGACACCTTCTTCAAGCAGTGGTACAGGAAGAAGTCTGCATCCTTCAAGAAAAACATGGTTTTCATGCAGGACAATGCTCCATCACACGCGTCCAAGTACTCCACAGCGTGGCTGGCAAGAAAGGGTATAAAAGAAGGAAATCTAATGACATGGCCTCCTTGTTCACCTGATCTGAACCCCATTGAGAACCTGTGGTCCATCATCAAATGTGAGATTTACAAGGAGGGAAAACAGTACACCTCTCTGAACAGTGTCTGGGAGGCTGTGGTTGCTCGCAATGTTGATGGTGAACAGATCAAAACACTGACAGAATCCATGGATGGCAGGCTTTTGAGTGTCCTTGCAAAGAAAGGTGGCTATATTGGTCACTGATTTGTTTTTGTTTTGTTTTTGAATGTCAGAAATGTATATTTGTGAATGTTGAGATGTTATATTGGTTTCACTGGTAATAATAAATAATTGAAATGGGTATATATTTTTTTTTGTTAAGTTGCCTAATAATTATGCACAGTAATAGTCACCTGCACACACAGATATCCCCCTAACATAGCTAAAACTAAAAACAAACTAAAAACTACTTCCAAAAATATTCAGCTTTGATATTAATGAGTTTTTTGGGTTCATTGAGAACATGGTTGTTGTTCAATAATAATATTAATCCTCAAAAATACAACTTGCCTAATAATTCTGCACTCCCTGTAGTGGGTCTCAGCACTCAGCACCTTTGATACCGTCTCACATCCTGTTTTGGTTCAAAGGCTGGAAGATGCAGGTATCGATGGGATAGCAATAAAAACCAGAACTTTTCAAGTGTGAAGAATGCCTCCAAGACCGGCCCCCTAAGATGTGAGGTTCCCCAGGGCTCATAACTAAGACCCACTCTGTTTAACCTATATGTTCTCCCAGATTGTCTTGACACTTGGTCCATCCCTAAATCTGAGATCCAGAGACTGGGCCCTTAGATTGACAGCAAGCCCTCCATGGAGGTATAGACCAAGAAATTGGCCTCAAACTGTTTCAGCCTACTCACGACACTAAGAAATCTGTTAAGATGACTGCCTGAACTGTCATGTAGAGTGGTTGTTCACGGGTAGTAATATCAAGACAGGATTATGGTAAGTCTCCCTTCCTGGGGAGTTTCAAATCTGTCATAAAAAAGACTCCCGGTGATCCAAAATTCTGTAGCCTGGATTCTTCTAAAAATCCCTAAACATCAATCAGCCACAGCAGCTCTGGCAACTTTGTACTGGCTCCCAGTGCTTAAGAGAACTCAGTTCAAGGCACTCAGTCTTGGTCATTGAGCAATGTAAGATAGGGGGGCCCTGGCTGATACACAGACTGTTTAGACCATACAATCCCACAAGAATGCTTCGTCCTACAAAGACTTTCCTGTTTATCCAAACTTGCAAAGCTACTCTGTCAGCAAACATTTAAGCACAAGACTATGTTATTGAAGCAATGTCTCAGTGCTGGGAGGCCCTTCTAGATAAGCCATGCACTTTAGAAATCCACATGAATAGAATAGAAGAGAACAGACCCGCTGTGCCTCCACATCACTATCAGAAACTAAAAAGATACATAACTAAACACATCAGCCCTATATCTGGTGCCGTGGGGCAAAAACATCCACAATCCTTGTCAGGGTGAACCTCAAATAGTCACAAAATTAAGCTGTGCTTAACCCTCTGGTAGCTTAGCACAAAAGCAGTAGGGTGTAACTTAGAGGCAATGAGTAACATATTTATGCCTCACAAACAGTAACAAAAGGAAAACATAACACCAGAAAAATCTCACGCCTATTTAGAAAAAGAGTGCATTTTAATAAATTATTTGACACAAAAAACAACAAAACTCAAATCGGTAGAACTGGAGTTATGAATTTTTAAAGTTTAAAGTGGAATATATAGTGCCTAAAGCACCAAACAGCCAAGCATGGACATCTGGTTGTGAGAGACAGGGGCAAAGTCTAAAGTTATGGAAAATCGCGATGGAGGGCAGTTCGGATACACCCAGTCGATTGGGTCCGGTCTCCGCTTACCTTCAAACATTGAAGAAATTTTCAGGAATAATGTCTGAGAAGATAAAGTTCAGTGGGGCAAGGCAGCTAGCAGTGTCAAAGTATGACAAAGTATGAGGCGTTGTTGTTGGGGAGCTGCAGGACGAAGTCACGGTGATGATTTCTACATCTGGACTTACGGTTAGCTGAATGAACAATAACAATATTGATTACCAAATAGCGATTTTTTGAGAATTGCTATTTGGTAATCGCCATTACTAATGTACAAAGGGATTATTTAGCTCAAATTCCCTACATAGAAATTCGGAGCGGGTCGCAAATAGGCCTACCTCATGAATATTATTGAGGTAGGTCACAATTTGTGACACACTAGGATTAGCTGCCATCACAGGTATGGCGGCCTGCTGTGGGCAGAAGATCATCATGTGTGTGACTGCTTTTCAATAAAGCAATAATTTTTTTTTTTTTTTTTTTTAATGCAGCCAGTTTTCAAGATTGGAAAACAGGCTGCATTTAAAAATAAAAATGAAGTGTTTCATCTTTATTTTTCAGAGTAGGCAGTGGATCACTGCTTACTCAAACATATTTTCTAAACATCCTGAAAGGGAAGGTATCCAACCTGGTCCCCTTCCCACTTGCGCGTGGGTTACCACCAACTCTGAATTGGTGGTAAAGTGTGAATGTTTTGCAACCACATTCCTGTCGCAAAACATTAGTACATACCGTTTAGATTCCCTATTTGGAAGGGATGCCCTGAACATGCCCCTTCCAAATAATGATTTTGTTTTGGGTCGCTAACCCAAACTGATATTCAGTAACAAGTTACTGAATCGCAATTTGGTGCTTGTATGTTTCAAAAAGCATTTTTGTGGTCACAGATGGCCTGATTCTGTGAATCAAGGTGTTTGCGACTGCAAAAATGCTTTGTACATCTAGCCCTTATTCTCTTTTATGGAAGTCTAAAATCTCCAGCGCCATGATGCTGCAAGCTGTAGCCGAAGAGGGCTCCATGAGACCAGATACCTGTCCTGTGAGGAAACGCTGAGCAGGATTTGCTCCCGCAGAAAAAAAAGTAGAGGGAGCTGCTGCAAAGTCAGGCTGACAGGTAGTGTATTTTGGGAGGATCAGCGAGCACTTAAGTCGTTGTCTCCTCTTGGTTCTCAGAACCCTTTTTGGTACAACATTTTTATAAGTCCTAAGTTTTGGATTTGGACTATCTGGGCAACATCAGCACCACTTAAAAGGGCACAGGAATGAGGAGACGCCATTTGGAGGGTCAGGATTCAACCATGCTGGGTCCAGGTGAGGGTTTGAGATGATTGAAGCCTTTAGGCTCTGATCAGTTCTTGAGGCTCTGATCAGGAGGCCAGACAACTAGCATTTGGAACCCCTCTAGAAGTCCTGGGTTCAGGCAGCAAAGCAGGTCTCAAGCAACAGGGTAGTCCTCAGAGGACACATGGCAGGACTCAGGCAGCAGTACAGTCCTCTTGATTCAGCAGGGCAGTCTCCTGAAATACACAGCAGGCCACAGCAACAGAACGGGCAGGACTCAGAGTCCTTCCACAGGTCCAGAAGTGAACTGAAGAGTGGGCCTGAGAGGCTATTTTTATAACTGATGTCATCTTTGAAGTGGAAGAAACTGTTGGAGTTTTCCCCTCAGAGAACAGTCTGGAATTTCCTGCCTTACTGACCTGGTCCCAGTCTGTCTGCAGTCACAATAGGCTAGTGTGACATATTTTGCATGAGCGGAGGCAATGTCTTAGATGTGCAAATATAGCTGTGCACAACTCAACCACACAATCACGACAACAAACAATCCCTCTATTGTGTGGCTGTCTGAGAGGAATAGACAAAGGCCAACTGCCAAATGCATCTAGTCATGTGACCCAGGAAACAGGCTTCAGGCATCAAATGCTTAGGATACGAAAATGCCAACTTTCTAAAAGTGGCATTTTCCCGAATTGCGACTTCAACTCAAACTTTACCATTAAAGAAGATACAATTCACTAGAAATCAAACATATTTTTGTCTGCTTTCAAAGAAAAGGTATTAGTTATCAAATGTAATAATGTATCCCAATATTATCCTATGGTAGAAATACGCCTCACAGTAGTTTTCTTTTTTTTTTTTTTTTACTACTAGGACGTGTACAAATTAAAAGTACATGTCGAACTTTTTAATTAAAATGCTCCGGGTCCTATGAGCTGTCTAGGGCCTACGTTAGGGGTTACTTACATGTAACAAAAGGGAGTTTTAGGCTTGGCAACATAATTATTTTGCCAAGTCGAATGGCAGTTTAAAGATGCACACAGTCAGCAATGGCAGGCCTAAGACAAGTTTTAAGGAGTTAATTAAGTGGATGACACAGTGAATGTTGCTAGCCCACTAGTAGCATTTAAATTACCAGACCTGGGTATATGGTACACCACTCTAATAGGGACTTATAAGTAAGCTAAATACGTCAATCAGGTGTAAGCCAATATTACCATGTTTTCGGGAGTGAGCACAAGTACTTTTGCACTGCTTGGAAGTAGTAAAGTGCATGGAGTCCCTAGGTCAACAAAAACAAAATCAACCGAGCAGAAGTTGTGAATCCAAAATGTTTGGGGGTAGACGATCCTATGACTGACGGGTCTTAATACACAAACCATGGAAAATATTTTTTTTATGCATTTTTTCACATGCACTGATCATTGCACCAAATAATATCTATATATATCTTGACTGGAAAACAAATATTATCAATGAATGTAAGTAAAAGACCACAAAAAGAATGCAGTCACCTACTGAGGTGAGTAGTGTCTATTGCATGCTAGCAAAATGCTGATGCGTTTAAAGTAAATCCGGTATCTAGTTCTAAAAATATTATGTGGCTCTTTGCCAAATCCCTACTAAAATGCCCCAATTGAATCATTGTTAAGTTATAACATAGTCAAGGTACCACCTTTCTGCTGGTTACTGAGGCTAGGAATCACATTGTCAACATTGGGCAGATCCAGCTTAAGCTTGATGTTATACAGGCTGGATTCGTGACTCCAGTCCCTTAATCAGCCTCCTATCTGGTACACCACTCCACTTTAACATGGTTATCTGCATCTACCAAATCTTTTGACACACTGGACTTGTTACAGCAAGTGTAATGTAATACTGCTAGGGTGGGCATGATTCTGCCATGTTGGTGGGGTACTTTCATTAGTCCAGATATGGCAGGAGTCCAAGCATTATGCTGTGTCTCATGGCTAATAATGGCTGTTATAAACCTGCTACAACATTCCAATGTTTGTCTAAAGCCTTATAATCCGCAGCCGAGGGCTATACTGGTTGCTAAAGGTTCTAAACCAGAATGCGGCTCAGGCCTTTAACGAGGGACAGGGCCTTTAACAACCAGTATAGCTTGTGGCAGAAGGGGTATAAGGCTACTAGAACATTCCACCCTCTACGGATAGAGTGTTCTAAATTAAAAAGGGAGAAACATGAAGACAAACAATGGAACGTTGGAGCTCTTATCTTATACCAACCAGTATGAGCCTGGAGGTACCCCATTGTCTTCAATGGAGCTCTGAACATTCCACTATTATAATTTCTGTTTTACTCTTTTTAATTTAGTACATTTCAGCCTCAGTGGATGGAAGGTACAAATAGTCGTATAACTCTTCTTCCTTATGCTATATTTGTTGCTAAAGGCCCTCTCACTCGTCTGCTGCTTGGGCCTGTAACTAAGGGTTCAGGGTCTTTAACAAGTTGGTAGAGTCCTCAGCAGAGCGCTATGAGGCTAAAATAAGAATTTCTGAAAATGCCAAAAAGGGTGCATAATGACTTAAGGAATAATACATTGTTGATGATTTACTCAAGAGACACTAAAGTACAATAAAAAGTCACAAGGGAAAACACTAAGGAACCCATTAGGAACATTCATCTCACAAGGAGAAGTGGGACCAGTGCACACTGTCACATGAACCAAGCTATAACAGGCTGATGAGTCCTAACAAGGGGGAAACCGGTCCTGGGTTGCTTGTGTTGCAGGTTCAGGGAGGACCTGGCCTTGCAGTTCAGGATGAGCTGCTACCACTAGAGCAGGGTCAAGACAGGTTTGCATATAGGTGGGTCCAAACTGGAATAGTGGTGGAGTAGTGTGCAAAACAACAATGGACTGGGATGCGACCCTGATTAATTACCAGTGGCTGAGATTATCTCAATTATTCCATCCATCACTTTTCTGTATACTTCAGTTTGGAGTAGGGCATAGCATTATCTTCGTATTTCGACAAAACAATGTTGTTGAAGATACAACTGAGAAATAATATATTAGGATTCTCAAATCGATTAAGTCACAATAGCTCTCGTCTTCAGACTGCGACTCTGTTATACCTTAGTTCTCTCAATGATTTTTGAGGTAAGAGATTGGTAGATTACAATGAATGACTGTTTTGTGTGAAGTAGGAAAGAGGGGCTGGTCCAGTGGTGTGAAATACCAAGATTCTTCAATACTATGAAATGAAATTGCTGCTGTTCTATGATTCACTTTAGTTTAATAAATTATACTTTTTTCTGCTTATATTGTTCTTTGTTGTTGTTTTTAAAAAGTGTGCATGCTCCCTAAATTAAGTTACATTTGGTATTGTTAGGTAAGTGGATTTAGGATTTGACACCCTAATTGGGTGCACTTACTACACGCCTTAGAATAAAAGATTACACACAATGAGTGATGCCAATATGATGTTTCCTCGGTCTTCTGACCCTGTGGTTCTTTTGTTGCACCTCTGAAGTGCAATAGGCATAAACACCACATCAGCATCACTGAAGAGTGCCTCGTTTCCATGTGACACGGTTTTCACTTACCATCCTCTAGTTGTACACTTGCCTTTATGGTATACATAGGAGTACAACGCGTTTTTGACAGTGATGGCTGTATGCCTATTTTCATTTATTCTCTAAATCCAACGCTAGTCTAGTATCCGAAATTATGCATGTCAACAGATGCGAATATTATGCACTTGTCAACTTCCATGTCTCAATCTTTTATTGCTATTTCATACTACACTCATTATTACAATTAACAGCTTGTATTATAGTTTCCTGACGCTTGTGTTAAACTTTCCAGATGCTATGTCACTATGTGACCTTCTTTACTCCAATTCCTGTCCCCATCCCTCTGACCACTGTAATCAATGTCGATGACAGAGTACCCCCGCTCCCTGTCCTGGAGATGACTTGAGGGGTAATGTTTACCAGTTTTTCTGGCACTCACTAACACACTCATTGCTAGCGATGAATTTAACTTGCTCATATAATTTGCTAGGGATCTGGAGACAGTGCACTGACTCATCAGGACTGCGCTCTGCTTCTGAATGTTGGAAATGCTGCTAGCTAGATGCCAAAGAAGTCTTGGCACCTCTTCTTTTGTCACCTCAACAAATGCCGGAGCCTGTCTGTCATCTTAATGTTTTTAAATGTGGCTGCCTTAAGGGAGGGTTGTATTAAACAAGGAGAATCTTATGCAAACCTGAATGAATCTGTTATATTGTGGCACTAGGACATGCACAACACCTTTTCTGGTTTTGACACACACAGACAACCGCAAATTTGTACGGTAAACATTAAGTGGTTTTATTGCTTTGCACCATCTTCAGTGATTTTGTGTAGTGGTAAACATTAAAACATGCACAATTCCTCCTTCAATACTCCTTTAACATAGAAGTCACTTGTCCGGGTATTTCTTGTGCTTATAGCTCACAGCCTAAATTACACTTCCAGCATCTACATGAAGTGGTATTTAACGGATCCCTCACTTGGTATTATAGACTAAAGCATTTTTAAATGCATTACAATGTCAGTTGTATATAGAACTCTTCAGTAGGCCACTAGGCCGAGCCTCTCAGATTTCTGAAATTTAAAAATACAGGGCCAGATGTATCATTTTTCCAAATAGCGATTACCTAATTGCGATTATCTGCAAATCGCAATTATGTAATCGCTATTTGAATGTATTAAGATTCAGGAGTTTCATTTAGCGATTCCCAAAGGCTTGCATTAATGTTCATGAGGTAGGTCGCAATTTGCAATCCATTGTGAATGGCTATAATCACAGGGATGGTGGCGTGCTGGGCTCAGCAGACCACCATGTCTGTGACTGCTTTAAAATGAAGCTATTTTTAAAAAAAAAATGCAGCTGTTTTCCTTAAAGGAAAACGAGATGCGTTTAAAAAGAAAAATTAAAAGTTTTCTTTTCATTTTTTAAGAGGAGGCAGTGGTCTGTGGGACCCGTGCCAGCTCTTAAATTTTTTTTTTCACATGCATTCACAAAGGGGAAGGGGTTTCTTGAGGACCCCTTCCCCTTTGCAAATGGGTAACCACCTACTTGAGGTAGGTGGTAAAATGCAAATGTTTTGCGACTGCATTTGGGTCACAAAACATTCATATATACCGCTGCAATTCAGTATTAGGAAGGGACGCCTTTGACATGCCCCTTCCTATTACCAAATCGGGATATAGTGGCAATTCCAATTTGCGATTCGGTAACAAGTTACTGAATCGCAAATTGGAATTCATACATACCAAAATGAATTTCTGCAATTGCAAAAATGCATGATACAGCTGGCCCACAGTCTTTCTAAATTCATAGTGGAGTAACTCCATCAAACAAACTGAATATATGTATGGGCCTTGCCCCTATGCATGCGAGGGCATACTAATAAAAGTAACCAGTACAGTCTGTACACATGCGTTGCAAAACACACAGTGACTGAGCAAATCAATGAGATCATCCCACATCACCTTGCTGTAGACACACATTATTATTACATACCTCCAGTGTCTCAGACCAGCTTGCCAGCGATCCGCAAACATGAGAACTATGTTCAGCATTTTCATAATAGCTTCCTTTACAGAGCTAACCTGAAAAGAAACGCATCAAAGAAAGCTAAATTAACTCCAAAAGACGGATCAAAACACTATTTCGTTTGAAGGAATACATTAGATTAGCATACGGATGTATTCAGCATACCTGTGAAATTAGTAATCACAGCACTTGTTGAAGTAGGAAAACAACATGCGGTGCCGGAGCTTTCAGGATGATTCGGACAGGGAAAAGCAGATTCACTTACAATGAAGCCAAAACTGATGTGTTTTGCAGGGCTGTTAAACAGTCTAGGATAAACTTTCTGTTGACCAATACCGCTCACCTTGTTTGGCCATCAGACCACCTTTGCCAACTACGTTAAAAACCTAGAACTTCTATTGGGCAGTCATATGGGAATGAAATCCACGACTGCCAGTTATGAAGAACAATTTATGTTATTTATTGTTATTTCACTAACTGGTAAGAGTAATGATATCTAAACTACATGCAATAGCAGTTGGATGTGTAATTCTAAATGGGAGCGTGCACATGCTTAATACCGGCCAGGATTTTATCAGATGCTGGGTCTACTAGTAGTTAAGAATGCTACAGGCCAGCAAGGTGGTGTTTTAAATAATACTAGTACTCATTCTTTTTCTAATATCTGTGCACTGGCCATGGTTAAGCCAAGAGTTGACTTAAATACATACTGCCTCAAATTCAGATGCCTAACTGAGGCTAGGCTTATGTATCTGCAGAACAGAATTGTAGTCTTAACCGTCAGATACGCTCGTATGTAGCTTCTCAAGACTCTTCACTCAAGTTAGGCGACACATTTTCTTTGAATACGCACACAAGTTATGTAACAATTTCCTCTTTAGCATCAATGCATTTTTGCATTCTTTCAAGCACTCACAAATGAAATTTTGTTTCCATGAGTGAGTTCTTCTTGACAACTTGCAAATTTATGGGTCTGGAAAACATTGCTCTTAAAACAGATCTATTTGTTGTACAAATTAAGTAATACAGTTTGATAAAATGTATGTTATTAAGTCAGCCTTTGAGAGATGTGGATTTAGGGAGAATATATTGCCTAGAAGACTTGTAATCTAACCCAGTGAATTACACTTTTTTTATTGAGGCTTCAGAATATTCAATTACTACCAAAACCTTAATGGAGATAGAATGCATATTTAAAAACTATCTTCAAAATAAAATTTTGAACTGGACAACACTTCATCGGCTCAAATGGGGATGCCACCAAAAAAGACAATCTAAGGTGCAAATCAACACAAAAGAATAGTACATGGATTGGGAGGAAACACCACTAGGGGTAATCTTGATCATGCACTAGGTCTTCCACTCCACTGGGATTAACACTCACTTAGCAACTGCTCTGTGCAGGGGCTAAATGAGTGAGGAGGCCAGTGGGGGGGGAATGGGCTGGGGACTGAAGCTGGCCTACCCTTGCGGCTCAAGCTTAAAGCAGCTTTACCTCTTGGTAAAATCGGGTCTGAGGTTCCTAAATTCGGAGAATCTGGGTGTGGGATCACCAGGACATTCATGCACAGCCGTATCCCACCTGGGGATACTACTCTGTAGGACCTGTAACTGGTGCCAGAATGAGTATTTATGGGTAACCCGAGTTCGGATAAGATAATTAGCACTGCTAACACCACTGAGGTGTCAGTGAGGTGGGGAAGATAGTGTGTTCATAATATAAGATTAGTTATAAAGTGGAGAATTAAAGTGTAACGGAAATGATGGAGAAGAGGATGGTTTGCGGGTGTCATAAATGTGGTAGTACAACACTTCAAAGTGCATCTGGCTCTGATGTGGAGCACAACAGTTGTGGTTGCACAGCTCACTTTGTAAACGTAAGCAGGAAAAAGAAAGAGTTCGGGAAAGTGGATGGCAGAAAGTATGGAAATGCAAGGCTAAGTAGAGTCCAGAAGAAGAGATGATAGCACTGGTGGTTGGAAAGAGGTGAGGGTGATGGAGAAGAAATCAGAGGGCAGATCTACGAGTTTAGGCTTCCCATAAACCATTCTAAGATAAGATTTGTTTTTGGATTGTTAATGCCTTAGGATCCCCAACTCCAACTTCTCCTTCTCTGATACGCCTCCTCAGTCACATGAGCTTCAAACAGTGTGATTATGTCGAAGGAAAGGTTAATAAGTTCTCGCAGCACACCAGACCTGAGGCCAGTCAACGTTCTTGTCAACATTTCATGGCAGTATTTGTGAGGTGTCTGATCAAAGATGTCTGAACTAACAGTAATCACTTGAAATAGTCTTACATTTGGTACTTTCTGAAAGTCTTGACTGCTCTTGCTTGGGAGATTTTCCACAATGACCTGTTCAATTAACAAATGTTCTATCCTATTATTTTTCTTGTGCAAAAATACTCGATAAAGTTGCATGATGATTTATTTTTTATTTATTTTTTTAAATCAGCATATCATTCTCCGGTTTTCTTTTGCTAGAGAAAAGTTGGTAAAGTGGAAGGATATCTTTACTTTACTATCAACACAATGACAGGGTCCTGCTGAGCATACTCCCACGAAAGCACAAGCCATATGCCTCCATAACTTTTTTTTCCTTTTCTTATCCTGAAATCTCCCTTTGGTAATAACTTGAGAGCGAAGGATTCCACTTTCAATGTAAGGAAGACTGGAAATTAATCTGAACTAATTTGCTAAGTGGGCAAAGGATTGCAGAGTTTTGTTGGTCTCCTAGCCAAGACTTTGTAAAACAATATAATAGTACTAACAGACAAAGTGCATGTTAGTAAGTATGTTAGTGAGTAGATACCCCTCTGCTGATGTTTCCTGCAGGACTCAGCCATGAGCAAGACGGTAACGGGGTGTAAACAATATTGACTCAATAAGTAATGCCACTTGCTTCTTTTTCTGCCTGTCGTTTTCACACCTAGAAGACCTCTCTCCTGTGGAGGCTTTTCAAAGACAGGCAACTTTCTTGGATGGGTATTCTATACTGAACTATACGGTGGAGTGCATTTTAATATTAAAGTTCTGTTTTATTTTATGGCCACTATTCTACTTGCAGAAAAAAGAGTGAGGTCCTCAAAATCTCTTGATTCAATCAAAGTTGAGTATTTTAATGTCAAAAGTGTCATATGTCAATCGAGTACTCTACCCATAGTGTATGCCTCAAATTCAAATGGAATGTGGACATAGAATGCTGGGACACCGAACATACTGGAAGTGAGCCCTTACCTGGCACTGAACACCCTAATGCAATTGGAGAATGCCAGAAGTGGTGATTATCTCTTTATGTCACCAACTGCAATTCTCCTTATGGGGCTATAAGAAAGGGTGGCATGGGTAAATGGAGACAATGCTTTCCTTTGAATAATGAATGGCTGTGTCCCTGATCTACCCTCTGAAGCACAGTACCTTCTGTAATCCTTCAGTTTGCAAAAAACATGATGCCACCATGTTTTTTGGGATATATTTTGTCAACATGACAGTAAGCACTAACTGTTTTCAGTATGGTTGACTCTATTTTTTCACATATATCAGCCCTGTTCTCAAGTTAGTTTTCTAATTCTAATTGGATTGTTTGTGAAATAAAAAGTACATTTAGCTAGGTGTCTCAGTAAAAGTGCTTTAGCTGCTGCACCTAGGTGGATGCATTCAATGATTCAGGTTTCTTTTTATTTTTTTTTATTTTTACAAAATGTATTGTAATGTTACTCTCACATTTAATCAAAATATCCAATGTCATTATAAATTATTCACAACAGGATTGTCGAATGGAAGGTCATTTTACAACCAAACAATGAAGTGATATGTACTACTGTCCCACTATCTCAAGGAGGGAAGAAAACCAAAATTAAGAAAAGTAGCATCCATAGCTGGTGACGAAGTACAGTTCTGTGACATCATCCTTGCACCCTATCCTACATAAAGTTCTTGATTTGCACCCTTTCTGGCCTAGGGGGCTGGTGGTACAACAAATTAAGTATCCCCGAGTCTTGAACAGGAATTATTAATTTGGGCTCCCCTGCTTAATACAGCAATATGAATGCCGGGTTTTAAAGGTCAACCAACAAAGTAGTTTCTTGGCATCATGCTTACATGAAAAGTGTAGAGGCTTGTGTGCAATACAGTAGTGGTATGTCACAAAATGAGTATCCTGCTATAATATAATGTGTGTATACAAGAGCAAAATGAGCCGGGTCTGAAGATTCAGTAAACTAATGCATTTACTTCAGAGATGGGTGTATGACCCAATGGACATAGGTTCTAATCCTGGTGAGTCCAAACATCCTTTCATCATTCTGAGATTGATCCAAAGAATGCCACTGAGTTGGGAAGCAATACACACCCATTATCAGTCCATAGTTCCAAAAGGCCACCTTTGGGGTGAACGTGCCTCCTACTTATACCCAAATAGCCATTTTATGGTTTTCATTCCTCTTGTGCACATCATTCCTGGAAGGTCTCTCTCTCTTGAGGGGGAAACCATAACCAATAAGGAACTGCATTTGTAGGTCTATTCAAGTACATTTATTGCTAGTGCAAATCAACGGGACCTACCTTTTCTCTCAGTAGACAGCGGTCATGGATGGTAGATAGATACCTATAATGAATTCTAATCAACTGGTCTAGATCCTTGGCTTCTTCTACTTGGTGTTGAAACTCAAGACCTGTACTATGAAGAATCTGCAAGACAAAAGCATATTCATTAAGGGCCATCAATGGCACCATCACTTACTGAAAAAACAAAAATTCATAATTTAAAAAATAATTGGATACATGCTAATCACTGTTTGGTAGGAAACTACATGCTAACATGCTTCTGTGTCCATTTGCCTATATGTAAAATAAAGGTGTCCAAAAGTAGACTTCCACTGCATAGAGGTGGAGAGAAATTGCCAAGACCATGAAAACAACAGCTATTAAAACTAAACACGTTTTGGTCTCCAGTGATAGAAATGGCCTGCAGTGATAGAGTGACAGAAAAGGTAATCTTTGAGCTCTAGGACAAGATGTGAGACAAGAGGTTGAAATCTCATGCAAAGAAGGGTTTGTTTATTTAAGTCATTTCGCAACTGCCTGAAACTAATAGAATTAAGTGTACATAGTCTTGAGTGCACGTACACTTGCAGTCAGCTTTTATGATTACAATGACTTACACCAATGGAGCACCCAACAACTATTCAACACATTTGAGATTGGTGGTGGGAAGAGTACGAGAGAAGGAAAAAATGAACTTGTATTCATTCAGTCTAGGATGTGGCTCCTTCGGCAGCACACCTCTAAATAGTGCACCACTTTATGGTGAAGCTATCATCCTCTCTGAACTGATCTGAGACAGCAGTACGCATTTATCACCTGAAAAAAATGTATCACTGTTTTCAGTGTTGTATCAACATAGATGCAGTCCAGAGAGGAATAGGTAGAAAAATAAAGACCTCAACAAGATCTAAGCAGGTATCCTAGGTAGACCTGCTTTGTTTCTGGCCAGGCCAATCTATTGCAAGACAGAACTAATCAATAACAACCATTACAAGATGGCTTCAGTGCAGGTTGGGAGGGTCAAATAACAATAGACATATGTTTTATTAGAAAATACATTAGGAAATATAGAAAAGACATCTGTTTTAATAGAAATATATTTTCTAATAAATCCTAAAATCACAATCCTAAATCCAATGTATGCACTTCATTAGATAGCTGCCAAGCCGGATTCACTTCATGAGTGAGAAAAATATTCATTCAACTTTAAAAAAACATTTAATTTAGATTCAGTGTAACTGCTTATGAAAACGTAAATTTCATCAGTGATTTGTCCAGGCTTCCTAAAGAAATTAATTGTATAATTTGAAATCTATTCAAATATTTATCTTTTAATAAAAATAATTAGGTTATAACTAAATGCATCATGGGGCTTCAAAGAGCAGATAGTAGTATTTGGTTCCTTGGTTAAAAGGCAAAAGGCACTCCTTTTTTAAAAAAAACATTGAAAAAGTCAACAGGTTGTGTCTTTGCGGCCTATTGGCTCTGACAGAGGTTTTTGGCCACACTGCCCAGCACAGCCCAGCATTGATAAAAAATAAATAAATAAAAAGTTTAAAAAAAGTGCTATTACTTAGTGGTCACAATTTTTGTAGGTTTGCACAACATGCATTTATGCAAGCTTCTACAAAATAATGCAAGCTACATTTTTCATTTATTTACCAAGTTGGTAAAAATAAAAACACTCTTTTGCCCTACTTTTGTTTTTAAAGTGCAGGTAGCAGGAGTAACAGACAGCATAAGTGGGGGAGCAACATGGATGGGTGGGGCAAAGGACTGCATGGGGAGGACACAAGCAACATGGAGGGCGGAAGTGAGGGGCAGAAGCAACAAGTGAAAGAGAAAGGCATGTGTTGGGGGAAGCAACAGGGTGGGGAAAGTAAAGCAACAACAAAAGAGCAATTAAAAAAAAAAAAAAGATTTATGACCTACTTTTATTAGTTGTTTCAATAACAATATCACATACAGGAAGACAGATCCCAAATTCTCGCCTCACATTCTGATGCAGTATACGGATAAATAGGTCTTGCTCATACATCAGACAATTACTGATTGCGTTCATGGAAGTCCCAGCCACACATCCCCGATCTTATGGTATTTGCCCTCAAATACCCTTGCCAGATAAACGGATCTTTCCATTTGGGCACACCAGTCCATTCCCCTCTTCCATTGTTGCACCGAGGGGGCAGTCTTAGATGCCCAGAGCCCAGCAATGTCCCTTTTTCCAATTTGCAGGGCCGTGCCCACCAGTGTTCGAATAGCTCAGGAGTTTCCAACGCCCTTAATCACTCCCAGCAGGGCCATCTTGGGGGAGGAGACCAGTGAGAGGTCTAACAGGACGGAGAGTTTGTTTAGGATTTTCACCCAGTACTGGTGAATCGTAGGGCAGGGCCAGACCACATGAAAGCAGTCCGCTTGTGAACAGCTGCACCTGCTACAATGAGGGTCTGGTCTGACCTCAGCCTGGAAAAGCCTAGCTGGGGTCAGGTAGGCACAGTGCAGGTAATACATCTGCACCGTGCGCAATCCAGCCGGGATTGTAAGGACTTGCAGCGCCATCAACACATCTCACCAGTCGTTGTCGTCTAAGGGGCCGATCCAGGATTCCTAGCGAGCCCACAGGGGTTGGAGGGATGGTGAGGTATTTAGCACGAGATTGAGGTAGATCTGTGAGATTCCTCCAGCTTCCAGGGCCCCCATCATCACATTGGCTTCAAGAGGGCTACATTCAGGTATTGGGGTGTCATTACCAAGGTGAGTTCTCAGTGCACGCTTAAGTTGCAGGAATTTAATAAACTGTCTGGGCCAGGGCATATGTTTTTTTAAACTGCTGCAAGGAGACCATGTGTTTGTCTTGCTCGATGATGCCTATCGTTGTTATGGCTATGCTGTCCCATCTTGAGAAGCCTTCTAAGCTGGCAACCTCTCGTAGCCACTGCCCATGCCATAAGGGGGTAAGTTGTGTGATTTGGGCCCCACCACCCCATCAGTTTCTGAGTGACCTGCCAACTATGTAAGAGCTGGCTAGTAATTTTGGGCATGGTTTTGCGGATGGGGCTTTCATAGAGCATATTCATAAGGTGTGCAAACCCCATTACGGCTAGTTCAAGACAACAAGTTGGATGATCAATCCCCAGTAAGCCAATTATTGATGGTGAGGAGTCAGGCAGCTAAGTAGAAGTATATTTTTGACACTGCTAGGCCAACGTCATATACATCGCGCTGGCATGCCTCCCATGATAGGCGTCGACAGCCATCAAACCACACAAAGGAGCAGGGCCATTGCGTCCATCTCTCTGAACTATTGGCGAGGGAGGCAGATGGGAAGGTTTTGAAGACTATAGCGCAATCGGGGTAGAATGAGAATTTTGTATAGGGCAATACGACTCATCACATTTAGAGGTAGCATCTGCCACCGCCCCAACTCCGCTTTCACCTTCCGGGTAAGAGAGGTGAGGTTAAGGGCCCAGGTCAAATTCGGGTCGAGTGCTACTTTTATGCCCAGGTACGTGAAACTTAGGCGTCAGATGGGGATGGTCTGCTGCCAGTCAATCTGGTCACGCGACTCCGACAATGGGACCAGGAGGTATTTCTTAAAGTTCACCCTAAGGCCAGAGGCCTCTGCAGCAGCTGGAGACACCAGGGTCCGCTCAACTCCAGCTGCGACAAATAGAGCAGAACATCATCTGCATAAAGCGCAATGCGCTCCCGCCCGCCATCCCTCTATGAAGGTGTCCCTACGGATCATCTGTGCAAGCGGCTTAATGGCTAGGGCAAAGAGGAGAGCGGATAGGGGACATCCCTGCCTTGTGCCCCACCCAATGGGAAACATTTCAGAAAGTTTCCCATTCACTAAAAACACGGACAGTTGGCGCCTGATATATGAGGCGGACCATACGCCGAAAGGGACCTCCCAGTCCCGCCTTACGAAGGACACAGTCCAGATAACCCCAGTCTACCGTATCAAACGCTTTCTCGAAGTCGATAAGGAGGAGGGCCAGTGGGGTGGGAGTTTGTGTCTGTGTGCTAGGGCCACATGCAGCCTCCGTAAACAACGCCTAGTGCTGCAAGTGGGCATGAAGCCCATCGATCGGGATGAATCAGATGTCGTAAGGTTGTCTTAAGGCGGGTGGCCAATATGTTAGCGAAGATCTTGATTTCGCTATTGATTAGTGATATCAGTCGATATTCTGCACAGGATGTAGAAAGGGGCTGCAACATAGGCAGCACCACTATTGTGGCCTGGTCCAGATCGTGAGGGAAGGCACCTGTCTCCAATGCCTCTTTATAGAGGCCATGGAGCTGAGGTAATGGAATTTTGTGTAGTATTCTGTGGGGTACCCATCAGACCCAAGGGTTTTCCTGGGTCTCAGGTTCGTGATAGCTTCCCCGAGTTCCTCTAGGGTCATCAAGACCCCTACTGACTGGAATTGGGAGGGTCGGCATGTCCACCTCATTCTGGAAAGGCATTTGCTGTTCAAAGGAAGGCCTGAGTGCCGTCGTATACAATGCGGAACAATACTGTGCAAATCTATCCGCTATATCCTGCGGGGCATGTGAGCAGTCCCCAGGTCGTCTAGTATTTCAGGGATCACACGCCCCCATCCGCGGTCTGGTTGCCAGCCAGTAAAAGACTTTACTGTTTCTGTCTACCCAGCCATAAATCTAGGCCTGGGAACCCCGCCAAATCTGTTTTGCCTCTTCTAAGGAGTGGGTTCTAATTTCTTGTCGCACCACCTCTAAAGCTCACCCATATTCCTCCCCCGCAGTTCAGAGCAGTTCACGTTCCAACTGGAGTGGCCATGACAAGGGACATCATATGGGCCTGTCTTTCTCTCTCCTGCCGTCTCAGAAGGCCCTTGGCATGGCCCAGAATTGTGGCCTTGCCCGCAGACCAGAGTGTGATACGTGATTGGACCAAACCCTCATTGTCTTGGAAGTAGTGGTTGATCTCATTACGGAGATCGGTGCAGTATGTCTTGCCCTGTAATAACCAGTGTGGACCTGAGTGCGGTATGCTGCTGAGGTGTGAGGGTATTGCCGGTGATAAAGGTGCCATGTCCGTCATGTATCGCATAGGCCAGTACCAGTCATCCATTTGGCAAGGGATAAGGAGCACCTCCGGCATACGTCAGATAGAGGGCCCGTGATGTCCAGGGACGGGTCTAAGACCGAATTCATATCGCCGCTGAGGAAAGTGGGGCATGTGGGCATCTGAGTCAGTAGTGTGGTAAGAGTGTGAAGAAACTTCTCAAATTCCGTCAGGAGGGGGGGTATATACCCTAATTAGATTGATATTGTGGTCATCGACCCTGCCTGTCAGTGCTACGAACCTCCCCTGTGGGTCTAATCATTTCTGCTTCAGCACTAGGGGTAGTCTTGGTATAGGAGTATCACCACCCCCCCGGCCCCCATTGTGTACCCTGAGTGGTATACCCAGTCAAAACCATACCAGGCCAGGAACGAGCAGGTGAATCCCATCAAATGTGTCTCATGGAGAAGTAGGATTGAGGGACAGAGGCGCTGCACCTGATGCAGTACGGCTGTTTTTAAAATTTTATCTAGGAGACTGTTGACGTTCCATGAGGTTATATTAGTGGGAGCCATGTGGCATTGAGAAGGTAGGGAGGGAGCCCCCACAGCCACTTGTGACGTCAGGATGTTCACCTTGGGGGGGGGGGGGGGGGGGGGGGGGGGGGGCCTTTGTAAGAGGGTGTCCTGCATGTGTATAGTGTCTGAGGTGGTCTAGTGCATCTTCCCACCTGCGACATCAAGGTATAAAGATTAGTAAACAAACAAGAACATAACAATTCAATCATACATTGGTAAAACCCTCCCTATACTTACCTTGCCAACATGAGGAAGCATCTGTTGCTGCAAAAACCTGGTGGAACCAAAGAAGAAAAAAAATTAGTAAAACGAGTCTCTGTTGGCATGGAGTGGTGAACCCCTCTAGTAGATTGGGCCTCATATAGATGCTGCTGATGGACCCATGCAGAGCCAGTTATCCTCTTGTCAGTTTGTCAGCTAGGTGGGGTTTGGCTCAGCCTGTCCTTCTCCTCTAGAGGCAGCTGCCCCAGGGACACCGACTCCTGCCGCAGAGGCGACGGGGAGAGACGTCAAGCACCAATGGATCGGAAGGCCCTCCAGGACCTGCGCCTTCTACGATAGAAGCCAGCCCAAGAAGCCGCAGCGCAGCCGGGCTCCCCCACAGCCGTCTTGGGTGCACTGGTGGATGTTCGCTCTGGGGGAAGAGGGGTCCCTTCCGAATCGCTCAGAAGTGGTCGCTCCTCCGTTGTCCATTCCCAAGCCACCTCAGCGCATATCCAAAAAGTATGTTCTACCAGCATGCAGCACCTTAAGGCGAGCCGGGAAGAGAAGCATATATTTCAGTTGCAGTGCCCTTAGTTTCTGCTTAACCTGTTCGTAAGAGTGTTGTTTGGTCTGAACCTCCCGGGAGTAGTCTGGAAATATCAAAATCTTCACGTTTTGGTAAAGGATCTCCGGCTGAGCTCTAGCCTCACGCAGGATGGCATCCCTTTCTTGGTGATTGAGGAAGCGAGCGATGAACGCTTCCGGGGGGATAGCAGAGAGAGCCCTCTGTGCAGGCTCGATGGCGAACCAAGGGGACAGTTTGTCATGAGGCATCCATGTTTTAAGCTACTCTTCGAGAAAGACGGCGGGGCCAGGGCCCTCGGACGTCTCTGGGAATCCCACAAAGTGCAGGTTATTCCGTCTAGAGCGGTTTTCGGCATCACTGGCGCGTTGTTGTAGCTTGGAGGTGCACGTTGGGAGGTGGGACACCATGGTCCTAAGGTCGCGAGCCTCATCTTCCACTGTAGATACACGTGTTTCAGCCTCCGTGGGTCGCGCCGATGAATTTTTGAGGTCTTGCCTCAGCAATGTCATGTCCACCCTCACCTCCTCTATTATATTTTCAACTACTGCCTGGTAGGACTGTATGGCCCGGAGGATCTTGTCTAACTCCACTGCTGCCCTCTACCAGGGCAGTGGCCTCAGAGGAGTCACTCCCGGGGGCCCCCGTCGGAGTCATGAATTTATAGATGGGAGGACGATGGCTTCACCTGCTTGTGTCTCCCCGTGGTGCCAGGGAGATTAGGAACCGGTTCCAGTAGATTGCGTATGCGCCCCTCCGCGGTCTCTATGAAGATCAATCTCTTGGTGGAGGGGCCCCCAGGGCAACGCCGTGATTGCTCCCTGAGGAATGTGCCACCAGCTAGTGAGAAGCAGCAGACGGGCTCCACAGCACTCCCAATGGGGGACTGTGGTAATTGAGCGTCTCTGGGTGCAGGTGGGGCAGTGACGGGCCGAGCCACCGCTGCCGATCCGGGCCACCAGGCAGCACCCAGGCCACGCACCCTCAGGCCCCAATGCTCAGCTGGGCATGCTGGGTTTCAGGCAGTCCCGCCAAGCGCCACCAAGACCCAGCGGGCAGCTGCATTTTGTGCATGTCCGCAGCCTGGGTCCTGCCGCCATTCGGATCACTGCCCGAAGAAAATTTGAAAATGGCTCCTGTTCAGCTCACAGCATTCCCTGCATCAGGCCAGAGCCGCCCATATCAGTTCTGCTGGGCCCTGTGCAGCATGGATGGCAGCGGATGACGAAGGGGTCCGGAGCACTCTCCGAGTGCGACCGCCATCTTGACTCCCGAAGCCACACCCCCAAAACAGCAATGTTAAGTAGGCGGAGAAGAAGCACAAAGGCAAGAAAGCAACTGGGGAAGTATATAAGGGTGAGCGCAAAAAGAAGGGGGTGGATCACAGATGGACAACAGAGAGGAACATAGAGCGCAGGGAGAGATTAGTATCTGAGGGAGACAGCTGGAAAACATAAAAGAAAAAGAAGTAGTGCTTGTAAAAAAACATGGTAAAAAGAAACAAATTAGAACATGAAGGAGGAAGCTGATAAAAGAGTGTGACATGAAAGCCTACCAATGCTAAGCTATGGTAGAATTTAAGCCCCTGTAAGTTCTTCCTAAGCCCATGAGGTCTTTGTAACCAGACAGCTTTGCTGTCTAGCAGGCTAGACCTAAAAAGGATTGTCCTGTTGGCTCAGAGTTCAATAGACATTGGAAAACTGGCCTGATACATGCTGCATCAGTTACAAACCATTTAAAACTCTGCAAGTAAACCTTGACTGCTGGACAAAGCTAGTTTTGTTAAGTCAAGTATACAAGGGGACACCTGCTTAGCCGTGTCCAGTGCAAGAGACTATGGCAGAACAGACATAAAAATAAATAAATCCACACATCCCCTCAAAATTATTCTGTACCACTAGCTGCTGTAAGACATGACAAAATGTCTTACTTCTAGAAGTCTAATAGAAAAATTGTTTCTTCATGCGCTGAAGAAAATACTTCTAAAGTGTTTATATGAAAAATATCATATCCAATCGCATACCTAGCAACTTCAGACACATTTAGATGTTGATTGAAAAGCCACATATAGAGAGGATGTGGATCAGCCCCCTTCAACCTTTGGTCTGGATTTAATTCAAATTTTGCTTCTGCCCATCACAACATACAGCAAGGGGCAATGAGCCAGCCCACTTCAGCTATAGGATTTATTTTAATGAGTGTCAGCATCTTTTTAGAACACATGTTCAAATCCACAGAAAACTACTACAGTGCCAGGTCCGGTAGCTAATACTTTTTGCCAATGCTTTTTGCCTTTCCAACGTTTATCATTTTTCAGTCATCTTTGTGTGTCTCAATAAGGTCTTCAGGTTACACTCATTCAAAGCCAATAGCATCTTTTTGTTGAGGCAATAGGAAACCTATTTTACTGCAATGGCCATTAAAACTAAAAATAGTCTCTATCTGTCCCATGTATGCCACAAATCACCTGCACGGCTATGTTAGAAATATTTGTGGTAGTATTTTTTTATATTTTTTTTATTGTTATTTTAAGTATATGTCCACTACATTTAGGTGGTGGCGTACTTTGTTATTTCTATGACATATGCTTGCAGCTTGCCAAGGCCAGACCTACCTAACCATCTAAACATTACACACATGTGAGCCAAAGGAGGACCTTTTCACCAGTACTGTATTTGAAAGACCACACAAGTAAGTGATAACACAAACCCTTGTCATCATGTAGTTGTGCAAACTATTAACAAAATGCATGAGCTTCGTCCTCAGGAGGAACATGCGATGTATTTGTTGTTTTACGGGTTCTTTCCTTATTAACACACGGGTTTCAGATGATAATTCAAATAAAGGTGAAAATCGGCGTGATGCGCTTGCAGCCTCATTTAAAAGATCTGCAAAAGGAAAGAAAAAAGTGCAAAAGTTAAAAGCAATCTGCTTCTGCATGCTTACCCCCACGTAATGGTTCCTTCAACAAATTCACAGTTATTGAATACAAGATGGGACCCATTTACAGACAAAAAGCATATTTCCCTTCGTCACACCGCCTTTTGTCCTAGACGACCTCTCACGGTCTAGGACTTCAATCAATGTTGCGGTTAGACAATCTCTAGCTCTCTGGTCGATGGATAAGGGTGCTATAGGTCAAACGATAAAAGCCCATTACAGAAACTGCAATGCTATTTCTGTTAAAAAAAAAAAAGGGGCTGCTGAGGTCATCTAAAATAGCTACTTCCCTTCCCACAGATAGGAGCAGATAAATGGGTCACTGCTTTAGACTATGTACTAGTGTTTAGGAATTAGGATTAGGACTGGATCCCAATGATTCTAGGTTTTAGTAGAAAGTTCTACCAGATGAGCTTTTGGATGCAAGGTTATTTCTCAACATCCCTTAGTATCACACCTCCCAATGCCGGATACAACATCCAAGGCCTCTGATTCCAGAGTTCAGTATTTTAGGTTAATTCTTCTTCTAACTGCACTGTGGGAATAGTCAGGAAGAGGCCCATTCACAGGGAAACAATTGCTGATTCTCCCCTGTTAAGATTATAAAGGAAACAGAGTGGTGTGGTAGAAAAAAGGTTGTGTGTGGAGGTTTCACTATGCCCCTTCATATGCATGGGACAAGGTTCTGGTGAAGTAACGAATACAAAACAGCAGTTTTCACAAAGCAACTAATTTTAGCTGGTTGTGCCGCTGTTTGGTGAGCACAAGCCACTTCACTTCATGAGACATCCATACACACTACAATGATACACAAAACTCCTTGCAGACATAATACCTGTACAGTCACAGATCTTCAACTCACACACACCCTGAAGAGAGAGAGAGACGATAATTTTGCCAACTTTGAAACGTTGTCCACTAGGTGACTGGAGGAGGCCTGGAGAAGTGGAATGACTTTCACGTATTGATAGCTAAAGCATCAACGAGGTTCACTGAAGGAACGGGCTTGTAGGGGACAGTGCTTTGCGCCTGGGTAGCCACTCCTACGATGCCCAAATTACACAAAAATAAGTCTCCTGAAAACATGTCAGGGAGGCTGCAAAACCCATAACGCATTTGCACTGTGCAGATTCTCCGAGAACCAGCTGGAAACCAACTCTGTGCAATGGCTCCCATCTCATACTGTGCTCACTGTGTACTACTGTGTGACACATAGTGGCACCATGTGTGGTGACATAACTAAGAGATAAAGACATACACACCCCTTTCTTTGTGATAGCAGCCGATGCCATACTTTGATTGAACATTGTGCCACTTCATTATTAAGCCTGCCTACACAGAATGCAAACAGGCTGTGGTGCTAGATGGAGCTACGTGACTGCCTTTCATTAACAAGGGATATACTTGGTTTCACTGTAGGAATCCTGACTGTCTACAATTAAATACACAAAAAATTGCTTTGATTTGTTAAGACTGCTCCTTGCCCAAACAATATGTGCCTTACCACCAAACTGTAACTCGTCCAGGCTGTGCTTGGCCAGCTTTATCAGTAGCAAAAGAAGGAACACTTGATTGTAAATCTTTTGACATTCTGAGCTTATCACAATATCTACCGGCCAAGGAACCTTCAGAGACGGGAAAGGAAAAACAAATCGTTATTTTGTTAATTAATCTGCTTTCAAACGTCAGGAATGGTATTTATGGTATTAAATTACCCTGTAACTCATTGTCAACCCATCCAGAGTATGAACAAGTAGTTTCTTCTTAGCAAGCTCAACATTTTCAAAAGAGATCGCCAGTCTAAAAACAAAATAAAGCACTTTAGTTAAATCCATTTGGCTTTAGCTCATCCATACATCATGCTATACTGGTAATACCAATAAGGAGGTATACACATTTTAGTTGCAGTTTTGTGATTTAAGACCAGTTTATATACTATACATCTTTGATGGTTCTTAGGGAGGAAAAAACAAAAAAGTGCTGTATGTCCTTGATGTGCTGTAAACATCTGCTACCAATAATTTCACATTAAAATTCTGTATCATTGGCAGACTGATCACTTTGATTGCAAATAGAGAGATGAACTCACTCATTGATGCTTTCAAACAATTTTCTACTGAATCTGTGAATAGTTTGCACAATCTTTACCTTGGCAACAAAAATCCGACAAATCTCAAACTAATAGCAAGCCCATTTAATTGCTGTAGCAAAGATTCCAACAACTGCTCCTAATCTTGGCATCTTTATTGTTGTTTTCATCCATGGAACTTCTAGGGAAGCAGTTATGGTGGTGTTTAACAAGTTACTTACCTTCGGTAATGCACTTTCTGATGGACACTAGCTAACCGTGGATTCCTCACCTCCTAAATACCCCCAGGTGCCAGACTTGGTCTGGAAATTTTTCCATGGGCCCTGCACACCAGCAAGTGGCGCTGTGCAGCTCAGTGTCGACTTCATCCCGCCAAACAACTGACACCGGAGCAGAGTGCATGTAAGCGGACGTTGTCCGCTGATGTGCGTTTACTTATTTTTTAGCCGTGTTGTTGGGTACAGAGGCCAATCGGTGAATACATGTGGCAGTTGCAGATCTGTAGAATGGGGCTTTTTTTATAGAAACAAAAATATACCATTCCACGGAAAGGGGAGGTGGGTGTGGGATCTGTGGTTAGAGTAACCACCAGAAAGTACATTACCAAAGGTAAGTAACTTGTCCTTCTGATGGACACTAATCACAGATTCTTCCGCTTGTGAATCGGTATCAAAGCAGTACCCCCCAAGATGGTGACTCAAATCAAAAAGTCCTGACAAGTGGGCAAAGGGCTCATCCCGCTGATCCTAGCTATCAAGGCAGTAGTGCTTCATGAATGTGTGCATTGCCATCCACATTGCAGCCTAACAGATGTCCAGACGGGTGCTTTGAGTGCCAATACAATGATAGGAGAAATGACTCTGGCGGAATGAGCCTTCAGTCCTTCCTTAGGCTGCTTTTTGGCCAGTGCATAGCAGATTCTCATTTAAAAGACTATCCACCATGATGTTGTCACTGCATGTACTCTGCCCACCTCGATATGGCCCATTTCTGTACTTTGCCCCAGAGAACCCCACAAAAAGCTGATATCAACCCAACAGCCCTTGGTACAACTGATGAACAGCTTAAGGCCCTTTTAGGCTTCAATCGATGGGTTCTCCTCCTCTTTTGAGGGGAGGGATGGAGCAAAGAATGATGGAAGAATGATGGATTGTGGACCATGAACAGTTATCACAACTTTCAGTCGAAATGAGTCTTTGGTCCTCAACATCAGTAAGTCAGTGAAAAAGGTGGTGTATGGCGACTGAATAGAAAACGCTTGCAGTTCACTACTGCAACATGCTGAAGTGATCACAATGAGGAAGACTGTTTTAAGAGTACACCTGTGCATCTGCTCAACTGAGCTTCACGTAAGGAAAGCGAGACTCAAATTAGGGTCCCACTGTGGCATCACAAAACCTTTGGGTGGGAACATATGAATTAAATCTTTAATAAAGTACATAATTACTGGTAATTTATACAAGGACAGTTCGTCAGCAAACAAACAGACCGAAAGAGCTAACAAATGACCTTTAACAGTGCCTACAGCATTTGTTGCTGGGTTAAAGACAGCACAATCCGAGGGCTTAATAACCCTACGAAGAGGCTAGCCATCCTGTCTGCCTTAGAGAGGTCGGGGAGTCATATATGTCTGCTGCAGGAGACACATCTCGTCCCAAAAGATATTTACTGCATGCGTTCTAAGTGGTTCCCTAGGCAGTTCTGGTCTTCGGCATCAACGAAGCATGCAGGGGTTGCAATACTATTGCCGCGCTCATTCCCTGGGGAAGTAGTGACAAAACTGCATGAGGTGCAAGGTAGGCTTTTATCCATGAGATTGAGACTGGTTTTTTTTTCCTTCACTATTGCTTTATATTTGTGCCTAATTCTCAGCAGGAAGTCTTCCTAAAACAGGCTTTGACCCCACTGTTACAATCTCCGGACGGTGCTATTCTGGTGGGGGGCGATTTTAACCTGGTGATGGATGGGGATTTGGATCGCTCAGCTCACCGATATGGGCAGGCGGGGTCAATGACAGCGGCGGCTTGTCAATGGCTGAGAGAGTGTGGCTTGGAGGATGTGTGGAAGAGGGTGCACCCCACGTTAAGGGACTATTCCTTTTACTCGGCAGCGACCAAGACATATGCTAGGCTTGATCTTTTCTTGGCCTCGCAGGAGTTTCTTCCCCGGGTTAGGGAGTCAGTGATCGAGCCTCGAGCCTTATCTGATCACGCTCCGGTTACTGTTGAGGTCGTCATGAGTGTGGAGCGCGTGGGCGTATCAGAGTGGCGATTCAGAGACTCCATGCTTCAGAACGGGGCAACAGTGGAGGCGATTCGTAGTGCAATAATAGATTACCTTACCCATAACGATGATGGGACCACTTGTTTGGCGATGCTGTGGGAGGCACTGACGGCGGTATTGAGAGGCGAGGTGATGTCGCTATCCGCAGGGATAATAAAGCAAGGAGATTGCTTAGAGGGGATTTAGAACAGAGAGTGAGAGTATTGGAGTGTTCACATAAGCATACCGTGCTCCGAGAGTTTGGCGAGAGCTTGAGAAATTGAGGAAGCAGTTGAGGCGGCTGGATTGAGACAGGGCAGAGTATGCAGTAGTGCGCCTTAAGCATAAGTATTACATAGGCAGCAACAGATGTGGTAGGCTACTGGCGCATCAATGATAAAAATGGTTTGCTCCCCCTCGGGAGCGGAAGCGCGCACGAGCAACCAAATTGCGGAGGCCTTTTCGTAATTCTATCGGGGACTATATGGGGCTGAGGACCCCATTAATGCATCTCCGGAGGCCTTCCTAGCGGGTATAGCAATTACTTCTTTGACCGAGAGAGAGGCAACCTCATTAGATCAACCCATAAGGGCGGAAGAGGTCATATCAGCAATTTCGCGTTTGCAGGTCGGGAAGTCACCTGGCCCAGATGGTTTTTCCACACTTTTTTATAAGACCTTTTGTATGGAACTTGTACCGATACTAGTACGACTCTTCAATTCCTTTCAGCAGACGGGGGCTCTCACAGCTAGCATGCTGGAAGCCACGATTGTGGTTATCCTGAAACCGGGGAAGGATCCTGAGGAGTGCGCCTCCTACAGGCCTATTTCTCTCCTGAATATCGATGCCAAACTGTTCACTGGCATACTCGCACACCGTCTTAATTATTACATGCCGGGCCTTGTGGATCCCGACCAAGCCGGATTTATACCACATAGACAGTGTCGTGATAACACTAAGAGACTGCTCCATCTATTGGATAAAACTGATCGCTCACGCAGGGAGATGCTCTTTCTCTCTATCGATGCTGAAAAGGCGTTCAATAGGGTTCATTGGCCATATCTGTTTAGGGTTCTTGAACGATTTGGACTGGGCCCGGGTTTCATAGCATGGATCCGCTGCATCTATCAGGCGCCTCGTGTGGCGATCCGGGTCAACAGGACGCTTTCACTGTCGTTCCCAATTCAAAGAGGGACCCGGCAGGGGTGCCCCTTTCACCTCTCTTGTTTGCGCTTTATATGGAACCCATGGCGCAGCGGGCTCGTGATAACCCTCAGATCAAGGGAGTGAAGTTCGGGGGAGACGAGCACATCATTTCATTGTACGCGGATGATGTGATTCTTACCCTCTCGGAGCCGGCGACTTCATTGCCTGCACTGATGAAGTTATTGGATGACTTTGGACGGGTCTCAGGATTCCGGATAAACATGTTAAAGTCCCAGGCCATGAGTAGGTTTATTAGTGTCGAACCTGAAAAAGACCTGAAGGCCCGATTTCACTTTATATGGTCTTCCTCAAAACTCCTGTATTTTGGGATTGACTTAGGGTCCACTGTTGCCCGTACGGCGATGTTGAATTACAAGTAACTGACCCGGGAGGTGCAGCGCGACCTTGAGACCTGGGGGAGACTTAAACTGTCTTGGCTAGGCAGGGTGGCAGCGGTGAAGATGACTATCCTACCACGCGTTCTCTACGTCTTTCAGGCACTTCCACTGGGACCCCTGCCACGGATGATAGCAGCCCTCCAGACAGCAATTCTAAAATTTATTTGGGAACGTAGGGCGCCGCGGTTACCGCGTCGGGTTCTGTATTGCCCTAAGCAGGAGGGAGGACTGGCGGTCCCCTTGCCTTTTGCGATACTTTCAGGCTGCACAATTGCGTTTTTTATTAGAATGGAGTCGCCTGTCTTCCAAGAAACATTGGTGTTTCATGGACCAAGCGGTCGCGGGCTCCCATATATGGAAAGAGCCCTGGCTCCGCCGCCACCACAGAGCGCGGGGGTTGTATGCGTCCCCGGTCACGGAGGTGTTGATGAGGGTATGTGATGCGGTAGCTAGCAGACTGGTGATTTCGGAGCTTTACGGGCTCTTTGGGGGGGGAAGCCCGTTCGCCTAAGACTAAGGGTCAGCGGAGGTGGCAGAGGGAGCTGGAGAGAGAGCTTTCTGAGGAGGAATGGGAGGGTATTTTCTACAAGACTCATCACACGGCCTACAGTGCGGCAGGCACAGACAGCATATAAGGTGGCCTCCTATTGGTACTACACCCCAGCAAGGATTCATGCCTGGGATCCCACTAAGTCTAGCCTTTGTTGGAGGGGCTGCGGGGGTGGAGGGTCGCTTGTGCACTTACTATGGCATTGCCCCAAGTTTCACCAGTACTGGGAGAATATTTTAGATGCTATTGATTTGGTGGTTGACACTCAGATCCCCAGATTTCCTGCGTATACTTTGCTGGGCCTGCCTAACCCGCTTACCTTCCCCCTGAGATCACTGAAGGGGCGGCAGATGGCCCTGGCCTTGAATGCAGTATTGCAGCTGTTGTTGGCCGTCTGGGGGACTGACAAGATTCCGACAGTAACCTCATGGCTCCACAAGTTGTGGTTCATCCTCACTATGGAAAAGCTCACCTTAGCTTCACAGCAACGTAGTGGCGAACTTAAGGAACTCTGGCAACCAATCTTACAACTACTATCGACGGAGTTCACAGAATTGACATGTCCGGCCTATCTGAGGGTGCTGGAGTTGATGTGAGTGAAAGGGAGTGAGTGAGCAACACATAGGACTAAGATCACTTTGGATAAGGGCTTGGGTCTGAGTGATGGCTATATTATGTGCCAGTAGCAGGGAAACAATGTTAACGTTTTGTTCTTGTTGATTGTCACTATAAATGGAGCATGCCTTATTCTACGGCAACTGTACCAGGTTGATATAATGCATATGTGATGTTTATAATTGAAAATAATAATAAACAGATTTGATCCATAAAGACAGCACAAAAAAGCACATCTGACAACTTTGCTTTTAAGAGGCCTGTATGGCGGCAACTACACCAAGTAACACATTTATCCCAACTTCAAAAGCGTTTGTTGATGGACCCATTGCTGGTAGAATGACTTCCATGACTTCAGGAGGAAGGTCAAAAGCAATCAACTGTCACTCCTCAATCTCCATGCATGGAGGTGCAGACTGAACAGGACTGGGTGCAGAATGAGGCAGGCAGAATGAGTCTCTGAGACAGCCTCCTTGAGAACTCCAAAGTGCAAAAGTGTTGGCAATCTGAGTTTTTGGTGTGACTAAGAGATTGAGCCAGGGTTATCCCCATTGCTGGTAGACAACCTGTGCCACTTCTGGGTGGAACTGCCAGTCGTGATCCATTAGGCATTGCTGACTGAGTTTGTCCACCCTGTCGTTCAAAGATCCTGCCAGGAGGTTCAGGACCAGGGAAATGCCTTGATGGCTCAGCTGGATCAGATGCACAAAGCCTCCTGACACAGGACCCAAGGAATCCACCCACCCTATGTGATGCAGTACCACCTGGCAGTAGCATTGCTCGTAAGAACCTGAACCAGACTTCCACTGATTTTTGAAAAAAAAGCCTAAAACATCAAGGGAATGGCTCACAACTTAAACAGAGTAACGTGGAACCAGGTTTTCACTACAGAAAAGAGTGCCCTGATCTCCACCTCTCCCAAGAGGCCTCCTCTCTTCAGCAGTCATTCATCAGTCACCACTGGGTGGAATGTGGGAGGAGTCTTTTGCCAGTCCAAGTGCGTTTCCGTCTACTTTGTGTTGTTGGTAAGGGGAACAACATTAGTTCTTAGAAATAAAGGATGCGCCTGAGTGACGGCTAGGGATTAGGTATACCATGGAGAGGCAAGAGCTAATGCAGACCTAACGTCTGAGTTTCAACAAATGTGGGACTCTTGCCTTTTCCTTCTGGCAAATTATTCCAGATAGTTAACTTGTCCCACGTAGCTAAGTGTTCAGAGAATTATTGGCACCTTACAGAGAGAAACCGATTAAACAACAGACTTGAACGCAAATGACACAAACAAGGGGCCAAGCTTAGTAGCACAGCTAAAACACACTCACAACTTAAGACATATTTACAGTTCATCAAAAAAATACAAGGGGCCTAAATCATGTGCACTTTAGATGATGCTCAAATTAGTAACCATTAACTCTTTCTTCCTTGACTGTTGAGGATGGTACAGAAGAAATGTTGTGATTGTTTGATTGTTTGATTGTCATTACTCATCAGTGATACTCTCTCTAGCCTTGTATGATCAGAAATATATCACTCATGACATTGCTGACTTTTATCCACGATAACATTCCTTATCTTATTAACTTTATCTAGAGCTATTTATGAGACTCACAGGAGTCTCGCTGGATATTAGCCAGTATTCCTTGCAAGATTTTAACTCTGAGATCCTTTAAAATTGTGAAGTTCATTAATGCACTTCCCTGCTTTTGCTACAAAGTTAGCATAATTATGTTCTTGCGATTTCTATGGCATACATGTACTCCTCTTTAATTCGAAGGCTGCTTCTGCCTTGATACAGTTTAGTTTTGTGCCATTTCATTGGTGTGGACTGAAGCTTAGCAACTGCGCTCATCCCTGTACCACATCAGAGTATCTGAGTTTTTGCTTTTCCTTTTTGATTTTTGTAAATTATATTTGGAGGAAGCTTTTGTCTTGCACAGAAATTCTTAAGATCAATGACAGTCACTGTAAGAGCCGTCAGATAGCATGCCAGTGATACACTGGGTGTGGAACCTGGCAGTAACAGAGGAAATATCCTTTTTTATTAATTCCTCGTACATTTATAGTGATTAGATAACCAGCTTGTTGCCTATTTTGCTCAGTGACAAGAAGGAACCACTGTCCTAGCCACACAGAGAAAAGTATTGCATATATAACTATATTATATTTAGATATATAAGATTCTTTTGACATTAACCATAGCAAGATAGGACATACCAGAAGGCATGCGAGGCTAACATCTGTCAATACTTCCCTATCAAATTAGAGGAACAAAAACATGTTGTAAGGAGCAGAAAATAAATTCATGCAAATTTGTGGCAATTTCACAAAGCATACAAATTGTATGGGGATACTAAGCCATCCTTCATCACTTATCTCTCCAATGGTTAAGTAAAGTTTTATGGCATTAAAGCTTGGGGGTCTATGAGATATGTGAACACCGACAGGAATAAAAGTAAATAATGCAAACCATGGCTGCTTAAATATTCAGTATCAAAAATGGTCTTGCTGCTGGTTGAGTAATTTCTGCAGCCGGACCAATTATTCATTTTTCACTCCGGAGAGAAAGGAAACGTGGTGGAAGAAGATCATTGCTGAAAAAGTAGGGCACAAATATGGCCATAGGAGGTTTGGTGATATGGGGTGAAATTAGAAGACAGCACTGACTAGGAATGGAGACTATTTATTCAAAGTTACATGAAATTGCAATAGACTTTACTGAAAAACAGGAATTATTTTTGTAGAAAATGAAAATGTCTAATAAATAAAAGAATGTATCATCATTGTTCATTCTGGAGCTTACCGTAAGCTGTCTTCTAAGTGACGGTGAGCAACTGCTTCCTGGAGTTCAACAATAAGAACTTGTGCGTCCTGCCATGGTTCATTGGCTCTTATTTTTTCAAAAATAGGCCTATAGAAGTCATACATGATATCTCCTGCTTCAAGCAAAAAGTAGTTTCTCATGGCCTGTAGGTACTCCACCAATCTAAACAAAAAGAAATACAAACATCAGATATAACTGCAATTTCTTTCTTTAGAAGTATAAAGAACTTTTGATTAAGACCACTAACTTGAGTACTATTTCACTGCATGCGTTGAGAGCAATGGAATGTACTCAAGAGTAGCACAGTGTGCGCCTACAACAATTTAAGATTGTATTGTGCTTTGTCCCAAATCAGGGGAATGGGAAACTGTAGTGTTTTTTTAAATTTTTGCTAAAAAGAGAAATACATGAAGCTGAGATAGTGATTTAAGAAAACTACTGAGGCTTGATAACGATAAACACAAGTTAAGGATTCCTAAAGAAAAGCTTTACTCTCTATGGGGATCTGGGTGTGTACCCAACTCCCAAATGAAAACGTCGCCATCTGAAAACTTGACCTATGAATATATATATATATTTTTTCCAACTTTATTTTTAATATTTTTTGATTGGTCACACAAATACAGCTTTGGTGAAAAAAACAGAAAAGACAAATGCATTTTGCTTTCAAAATATGTCGATACTCAGTCAAATTTTCACAAGCAAAGCCCACTATCAGTTGTTTCTGTGGGGAACACAAGGTATAAGCGATTCGCGCAAGTCTTCTTTCCTCTCACAAAGGCACGCGTTTGGTAATGCCCCTATCAGGGGTTCTGTATGAATCTGGAATTTAGTCAGTGAAAATAATGAAATGAGGTTGAGGCAGGTTGAAGTTATGGGAGAGATATGGAGGGAAGAGCTAAGGATGAGGGACAGAGGAGGGGGCAAAAGAGAGAGGATTGGGGGCATGGCCACACCAGTGAAGATGGCGTGTGCTCAGTAACTGAGCTCCGCACTCATGGCAGTACCATCCACTGTCTCCCGTCGCTCTCCAGGACCATTTGACCCGGGTTGCGCTATAGGGCTTTCATCCCAACAGCCATCCCGAGGACTGCTTTTCACATCTATGCATGGGGAGGAGCACTGGACGAACCCCGCAGGGCCTGACTGGAGCGAGGTGTAGCAGGCCATAGCAGAGATGAATCTGGCAGCGGCAGTGCCTGGGACGCTTGGAGCTAGTGACAGGGACCGGGAAGCTCCCCTGCACCAACTCCCAGCCACCCCCCCCCCCCACAGTGGCGGTAGCTCCATGTGAATAGAGGGAGAGAGGAAGGGGGGGTTGGGGAGGCAAACCTCCCGTGAGTGAAGGAGGGGGGGGGGGCATCAATCGGCAGCAGCTCATCAGAGGAGTGGTTGATCTGGGCCTGCATGTGTACAAAGGGACCTAAAAGACCCCCCCCCCCCCCCCCTTGATGACAACGGCCTCGTGGGAGGGGATGGAGAGCTCGAATAGCCTGTGAGTGAGAAGGGGAGCCACGATCGGCAACAGCAAAGCAGGCCCAGCGGAGGAGTGGTGGAGCTGGGCATGCACGTGTGCAAGGTGGTGTGGAGTCACGGAGGAGGGGCCTGTACATCTGAGAGCGAAGCAGCCCAGAGGGGCTGCGGAGCAGACGAACAGCTGGTGACCTCTGGTGGCCCTTCACACCCCCCTGCACTGATAACTGAGTTACTGGGCACCACCCTGGTGGTACTGTGCTCTACAGTTGGGACTGGTGCGGCTACGCTACGAACTATGTCCATGCGGAAGCGTGAGGCAGGATGACAGGAAGCTGCCTCCTCCCCTAGACACTGATTGCAGGCGAGCCCCCACCCCCAAAGTGGAATGGGCTTGGTGGCTGGCCCATGGCCAGGAGGAAGACTCCTTGGGGGTCGCCCTGCATTGTAGCTGGTGATTTGTGAATCTTCTGGGGCTTAGTGGGGGGCTGGCAACGACGGGGCCCTTGATTGGCTGGTGGGCTCGTGATCTTGCCCCATCGTGCAGAAAATACCTTTCACAGGGGTGTACCCCTGTGGTTCTGGACCGACCTGGATCCCCGGCGGCCTCCCCAGCCCTATTGGCGATTGAAGACTTGAAGTCTACTTTTAAGGGAAAGATGGGGGACTTAAGATGGATTTGGCAACCACTGACCAGGACCTCCGTAACACCACACAGTCAATGAAATGGAGTCCAGGGTGTTAAAGACTGACGATACGGTCAAGACATAGTGACCACCTTTCCACGCTGCAGCTGCAGTTGGAGGCCCGGGCCGAGGACAGGGAGGGGAGGTCCCAGAGGAACAACCTGTGTGTGGTGGGCATCCCACGGAGGGGGTGAGGGCGCGAAGTGCTCCACACTAACATAATTAATGTGGGGCTGATTATCCAGCTGGTGCCTGAAGGAGGATGTTTTGAATTGCTTTTCAGTGGAATGGGCCCTCAGGACCCTGCTGGCCCGACCCCCGGTGGGTGCCCTGCCACGACTGTCATTGTGCGTATCCTCAATTATACAGACAGGAACGCTGTGCTAAAGGCCGCACGGAAAACGGGCCAACTAACCTATCAGTCCAGTCTGGTGATGTTATTCCCAGACTGCACTTCGAAAGTACCACAACAGTGCTGCTTCTTTCAGGCAGCCAAGCAAAAACTGAGGGCGACGGGGAATCAAGTACAGGCTGCTCTTTCCGGCTCGAATGAAGGTCATGTTTCAAGGAAAATCCATCTCGCGGCCGCCCCCCCCTCCCCACTCTGGGAATGGGTGGAGGACAGGCTGCCACGACGCCAGGTGGATCCTCTGACCCCCCCAGGGGGCATAAAGACGGTGCTAGTGGGGGCGTCCAGAGACCTATGAGGGAATGGAGCACAGCCCTGAGCAGGCATCCTCAGCGCAGAGACAGCATGGCCTGCTCACTGGATCTGGATGGCTTCGGACCAGGAATCGCATGTGTTGTCGGAACAACCGCCAACGGTATCCAGCTCAGATGACTCGCCACAGGACGCATTGGTGGCTCTGTAATTGCTGGGTCGGTCCTGCCAACGAGTGATGCTCACCTAAACTACACTGCAGGGTTTTCGCTGCTGGTTTGCCTACACCATAAGTTGTTCTTTTGGTTGGGGTTGGCTTTCGTTGGGGAACATGGGGGGAATAAGAGACAGGTACTTAGTCCCTTAGTTGCATCACAGGTACTTTTAGGTCACGAAGTATAGAAAGGGTGTTGAGGGTGGGGTGTTGTTGGAGAACTGTAGTTGTGTATATTTCTTTTCAGGTACGGCCAAGGAGCGCATACACATATGGGTCCCATGTAGTCCTCCGATACGATATACAGCCACACCTGGGACATGATACACAACCCTAGCTCACTGGACACTAAGCAAGGCCACGTACCTGTGAATACATTGAAGTTCCTTTCATGGAACGTTAATGGGGTGATGGATAAATTCAAGAGAGGAGCCGTGATTAAGGCGGCTCTGCAAGCCAACACATGCATAGTAATGTACCAGGAGACATCTCATGGGTAACAGATGCCCAATTTTGGCCCACAGGGGATACAGCCAGGTATACCATCCTGGCTTCCACAGGGGCTCCAGGGGCACAGCAATTCTGGTTCGGAGTCACATTCTCTTTGTGGTCTCTAGAGTGTGGCACAAGTGTTGGGGCTGGTATGTGGCAGTGAGGGTCAATTTATGAGGAGACCCACTCTCTCTGATTAGTGTCTATGCCCCGCCATCTCTCAACTCATACTTCCTGGATAAGCTTGGGAGTTTTCTTAGAGAACTGACCAAGGCGCCCTGGGTAATGTGTGGTGGGAGGGAGATTTTACCAGGGTAAGGGACGCAGGTCTGGACCTCTCGATTGCGGCAGGTTTAGACCTCAGGTCTTCGATGCTATCAGCTCTGCGCGGAATTGGAATCTGACCAGTGTGTGGCGGTCCCACTACCCAAGGGAGAAGGGATACACCTTTCACTTCGGAGCACGTCACTCCTGTTCTTGCTTAGATTATTTCTTCCTGCTGCCGAGGTGAGCCACTACATATGTGATGTACGCATAATGGTCTGGGGTTTCTCGGACCACTCGCCAGTGGTGATGGAGTTGATATGGCGCAATGGGAAGAAAGGGGGGGTGGGGGGGGCGCCTAGATCGTTGTTATCTTCTGGAGGAAGAGTTTAGAGAACCGTGCCAGCAGGCCTGCCAGCAGTTTTCAAGAGGACAACAGGGGATCGGTCACCTCTAGCGGGACCCTGTGGGAGACTCAGAAGGCTACGGTGAGAGGATGTCTACTTAGCTACTCTTAGGGCCAGCGGGAGAGGGCCAGGCAGAGGGTCACGGATCTAAAAGACCGTACACTGACCTTAGAAAGTCAACACTTCATTACCCAACAGGAACCTCTCCTGCGATACTGTTGTATACCCAAATACTGCTCACGCGAACGGCGAGAGAAACGTGGCTAGCCAACTGCAGTAGAATCTATCAATGGGGGGGGGACAAGGTCAGCAAAACACTACACTGGCTGTGTGCTCCATGGAGGGGGGGAGCTCCAGTGGCCTACCTGCTAGCAGCAAACGGTTACCAGGTGACAGGGAGCAAACCCATTGCGGAAGTATTTGCCAATTACTACCACTCGCTATACAGTGCGGTCCCTAAGAAAACCCGCGAGGACTTAATTTGTGTCGGACTTACCGATGCCATGACTGACCATGAGGAAAGCGAGGCCTTCGAAGCAGACATCACTGGGGAGGGACTGCACGCGGCCCTGGCTCAGCACCAAGCGGGAAGGGCACAGGCCCAAATGGCTTCCCAGCTGAATTCTGGTGCCTAGTGTAGCCAATGATGGGCCCCTTCTACTGGAGACCTCCCGCAAGGCCATGGAGACAAGTAAATTCCCCTTCTATCTCTGGACCGCAGAGATCATAGTGTTGTCAAAACCAGGCACGAGGGGGGAGGGGGGATAGGTACAACCTGGAGGCCAATATATGGGCCAAAATGTTAACCATGTTTGATAAAGGTCATATCCTGTCTGGTACACCCGGACCAATCTGGGTTTATTCCCCACTGGGCGATTCAGCATAATATCCGGAGAGTTCACAACGCAATTGCTTTTTGTAAAGCTTATTAAGGCCACAGGGGCCTGTTGTGTATCGACTTTCGAAAGGCATTTGACTCAGTGGACTGGGCGTTCATGAATTCCCTCCTCTCCTGGGTGGAATTTGACATAAAAGTTCTCAGCTATGTACGCCCTCTGTACTTGGACCTGTTGGCTAGGATGCAGGTTGGAGCGCGGGGTCGGAGTGGTTTCTGGTGGCATGGGGCACCCATCAGGGTTGCCTCTTATTATTGTTGCTTTTCGCATTAGTGATCAAACCGCTGGCAGCCTGGGTGAGGGTTGACGCTCTTTATCGAGGCTTCCAATGGTCACAGAGGTTGGGAATAGAATTGCTCTCTATGCGGACGATGTCCTCCTGTTTCAGGATAACCCAGAGTCCACGGGTCCCAGAGCTCTCCAGATGTTGGCAGTCTTCTGCTCCTAATCTGGCCTACGGGTAAACTCCCATAAACCGGCGATTTATCCCATTGCTCCGAGCCCGATGGCTTTGACATGGGTAGTAGGATTCCTGATACTTCCCCTGAGATTTAAGTACTTAGGGGTATACATCATGGACAATGCGACCCGCTCCTTCAACCGAAACCTGGCACCCTAGTTGACAGGTCTTGGGCATGACATCAAGTTCTGGCTTGCTTACCTTTGTCCCTGCTGGGTCGTTCTGCAATTTTCAGGATGTTTTTCCTGCTGTGTCTCCTGTACCACTTGCAGAACCACCCATACTAGATTGTTAAAGCCTTCTTCACAAAGGGCAATGCATTTCTTAGACTGCTGCTCTAGGATGGGAGGTACGCCCTTTACACTGCCTTACATAAATGCTGTTAACCACTGTTCGATGGAGAAATTACCACCACAGACGTGCTCCTTTATTATTGGGCGGCCCACCTACTCGTCGTAAACAAGTGGTGGTTTGGTGGCTTTTGTGACCTGGCGTATGCGGCAATAGGTTGGATACTGCGAGAATAGGACCTTTCCCACTTGTGATATGGAGGGAGGCTCCCTGCGGCACTCCCACCAGCCACACAGTTGGTGCTCGAAATTTGGAGCAGTGCCATGAGGAGTATAGGATGGGCAGACCGACTCACTCTGGAGACACCTTTGTGGCAGGTGGTCGACTTCCACACATAACGACCCCTCTGGGGGTTTACCGCTTGGGATATTATAAGTATCTTCAGGCTGGGAGACATGCTCCATGTGGGGACATTGAAGTCTTCTCAGGACCTGTAAGAGGAATATGACTTGCATCAAAGTATTAAATTCTTCCGGTATTTGCAGCTCCACAACGCCCTTCTCCCAACCCTGCGGGCGGCGGAGGACATCCCAGAGTACTTCCTGATGGAGGCTAAGATCCTCCTTATGAATCTTAAAGAGCACAAACGATCAGAAATATATGAAATATTGCTTTGCGATCTCCTGGACCTGATGGAGGGGGTTACTGGGATGTGGGAGGGGGAGCGTGGCCCTTTGAGGACGAGGACTGGTGGGAGGCAGTGCAGGCCCCAAGGGAAATTGTCATAGCCTCACAGTTCCGCCTAATAAAAATAAAGTTTCTCCATAGGGTCTACCAAACTAGAGCCCAACTACACCACATGGGGTTGACTGCTACGGGGAACTGTCTACAGGGCTACAGGGCTACTTATCACACACATTCTTGCAGTGTCCGGCACTGTCCCGCTTCTGGGAGGGGGTGCTGCGATGGGCTATTTCCAGTGACCCCAAACTCATACTCCTTCACATAACGGATAACTTAGGGGACACACAATACCAGAAGGTGGTCCTCTGGCTGGTAATGGTGTTAGCTGAGAGGGACATTACCAAGGCCTGGAAAGCAGCTGAGGCACTGCCGGTGGAAGCACTGATCACTATATGGGGCTGGAATGTCCAATAAACCTGTCCAGGGGCTGCCCCCAGAAGCAGTTCAAGATTTGAAAGTACTGGGTGGATTATAGGGGGATACAACTAGAGCCATGTGCTAAAGGACCCAGGGCACTTTGGTGGGGGGAGGTCAAAAACACAGGGAGGGGGCACCACCTACAAGACACAATGAATAAGCGGGATGTGCACTGTTCTACATGGCCTGGGTGGTCAGTAACTTGTGCAGCTCCAGTGGACTTATGAAGGCCTGTGGTGGGACCAAGGCATTGGATGTTTGATGCTGTTTGGTACATTTCTTTGCTCCTGTGTTGTAAAATCAATAAAGGTAAAAAATAAAAAAAAGGAGGTTTGATTGTTCCATGGACAAGTGGGATGATGGAAGTGGGCAAGTTTGTTGGGTGGATACTTTGGTGGACAAGAACAGGGGCAGCAATGAACAGGAAGGGAGAGGGAGTCAAGGGTTGGGATTAGGTTAGGAGGACTCAGTGAAGATATGAGTGGATGGACTGTGCCATCACTTCCTTCAGTTGCTAATCTTTCTAATCCGTGGCCCTAAAAAGGGAGGAGGGGGATATGCTGGGCCAAGAGTTCAAAACTTTTTTTTTTTCTTAAACAATTTTATTTATTTTCTCGAAAAGTACATCATTTCATGTTGGAGAAAAGACAAAATAGCAGCACAAATTGCAATTTTTCTCACTCCCATACCGCAATCTCCTAGGCTTTTGTAAGCAACAACTCCATACTATTTCATTTTTGGAAGGGGTTGGGAATTCTTGCGTATTGGTTTGATTCTTGTTTTCGGTTTGCATTTTTGCCTCAATTCAATTCAAACTGGTAATTCTAGATATAGCGCATGGCTATCCCACCCATTGCTTATTGACCAAGAACAACTCCAAACTGCTAAAATGGACTCCAATCAAACTCATGCTTCAAACAGGTGGGTTTTAAGACATTTTCTAAAAACAGGTTCAGACTGCTGATTTCAGACGGAGGCAGGAAGGGAGTTCCATAGCTTGGGGTCAAGAATGCGAAGGACCAACCCCCAACTTCTTGCTCTTTTAACCTTTAGCACTGACAAGAGCCCCTGGTTGCTTAAACGAAGGGGCCTTCCTAGGACACAGGAGGTCAGTAGGTTCTGGATGAGAGTTGGACCTTTTTCCCTGGATGGCCCAGTAGGCAATACACATTGCTTTCAGTGGGAGCCAATGAAGGGTTCACAAGGCTTTTCAAACAGATTGGTGCTTTGGTATCTTGTAGAGGATTCTAGATGCAGCATTCTGGACTATTTGGAGGCAGTCTGTCACGTATTTTGGGCTCCCCAAATAGAGGGAGTTTCCATAGTCCAGGCGAGAACTTAGTCCCTGACCCACAATTCTTCTAGTAGGGAGCGGTAGAATATGTGGAAAGTTTCTAAGGGATCTAAGGTCACAAAACAGGAGCCCGCATGATTTTTGGATTGAGTTTCCATAGTTAATTTTCTCATCAATACAAAACAGTAGACTCTTGACTGCTGGAGCCAGGTTGGGTAGGTCTCATAATTGTTTGGCCCAACCCAGTTGCCACCATCTGGATTTGTTGTTCCCAATCACCAGAACCTCAGTTTTGTTGCCATTGAGTTTGATACTGCTCCTAAGTATCCATTCTTTGACTTCACTGAGGCAAGAATTCAGTTGGAGGGATGAGCCACTAGCCTATGGGGTCAAAGCAATAACAATTTGAGCGTCCTGTGCACGTGACACTAAGGCTGGGCCATGAGCTCGTACAATCTCTGCTAACAGCCGAACATACAAATAAAAGTGTGGGGATCAGCAATGAGCCCGGAGGGACCCCATAATGTAGATTGTGGATGGGGAAGTAACAGAAGCTTTAATTAACCTGAAAACTCCTGTACCCTTAAAAAGTTTTTAGCCACCTAATCGTGTCCCCAGAGATCCCTCCTTCCTGCATTCTCTGAACGAGGAGTGGGTGTGACACCGTGTCAAAGATAGCTGCTGAGTCTCCCCGATCTAAAATAGCACATATTTCCTGAGTTGCAGCCTGTGATGCCATCTCCGTGCTACTGCCCATTCTAAAACCATTCTGAATAGGGTGCAGAATACCACAACTTTCTAAGAAACTAGACCAGTGTTTATTTACATGCTTTTCTATAACCTTGCTAACGAATGGGAGCAAGGAACTAGGTCTATACCCTCTCTGCCAAGAGAGGGTTCCCTGTAGGCTTTTTTTAACAGTGGCTTTATTATCGCATGTTTCCAGGCTTGAGGAATACAGCAGGTTATCTGCGAATGATTGAGAATTTCCCATGAGGATGGTTAAAGGAATCTTTCCGCCTCTCACTAGGACATCGGGAGGGGCAGGATTCAGAGGGGATTCTGATTTGATACATTTTACGATAACTTCCACCTCTTCGAGGATCAGCAACGGAAACGCGGACAGGGTTGAGCCCTGCGATTGGTTTACTGAGGCCATACCTTTCTGTGGGCTGATGATGCCAACGTTAGGAGCCAACTGTATATTTTATTGACTTAATTAGTAAAAAAAAAAAAAAAAAAAAAGTGGCAAACCAGTCACACCGTTCCACTGACGGCAGGGAACCAGAAGAGCACGAAGGAAGGTTCATCAAATTCATTTACAATTTTAAATAGTTCCTTTGAGGCGTTCAGGGCTTTCTCTATCTTTACCTCAAAATGAGTAATTCTTGCTGCCTTTATCGCTCTTTAATAATCTTTCAAAGTTATCCTAGTGCTATTTTTGCTTTACCATTGTAATCTGTCTTCCACTCTCTGTCCCTCTTCTTTGCTTTCCTCTTTAACAATGTCAGCTTTGACATGTACCAGGGAGCTCTGTCCTTTGATGGCTTTACAAGGGATTCTTGGCTCTAAAAAGTCAGATAACCATTGTTCAAATTTGCATCATTCTCCTGTAACTCCCTTTAGAGTCAGCAATGACTCGGAGAGTGCATCTTGCCACTCCGTATCATTGAGCTTCAACCAAAGGCGTCTGACCTTTCAGATAGAAGGCTTCTTTACTGATGTTTCCAGATTTGCCAGACAAAAAGGAACTAAGTAATGATCAGACCATAAAATAGGTATTCGGTCTTCCGACTTTAGTTCATTAAAGTTTGTGAACACTGGATCTAGGAGATCCCCTCTGTTGTGTGGGGGAGATTACAATTTGATGAAATTGTAAAGCTTCAAGATTATGAATGTATCCCTTTACTGAAACATTCTCAGTTTGCTCACAATGTATATTTAAGTCGCCTGGTAAAGTTAGCTTTTTGGAGACTGCACTCTGCCAACAACTCTGGTAAGACCGCTGTGTATTGGGAAGAGGAAGCAGGGGGCGGTACATTACTTTTCCTGAGAAAGTAAAAGAAGGGGTAAACTTGAGGGAAAACTGGAGGCTTTTGAAGGCAGTGAAAGCCATAGGTGTAAAAATTAGGAGTGTGTTCACTTTTACAGATAATGACAACCCACGCCAACTCTGCTCCCTATCCTTGCTGGCTATTGTGTAGCCCCATGATCATTATTTAGCCACGTTTCTGTTAGAAACAGCATTCAGTCTCTTCTCCTCAAGGAATATGAAAACCTTGGTGCTGTGCTTCAGGAGGGATCTACAATTTAAGAGCTACATCTGCTTCTTTTGGAAGAGGCATGATTCTTCAGAAAGTATAGTACTACTTGTCGATGTACTTAGGTAGTCCGTCTTCCAATTGCAGTTGGTGCAGGGAATATCTAGCTGAGGTAATGCTTTCCTACATTTATTTATCATATGTCTCTTATTTTGATGTAATTTACCTGAGGTACCGGTTATAGACATTTTTAACCTGGACAGTTTCTGACCATAGGTCCTGTCCGGACGTGGACGGGCACAGACAGGCTTGCCTTTGGCAGTCAGGTGTTCTGGGTCTAAAGTTACTGTAATTCAGTATTGGTGTGTTTAAAAATCTTATTGTGGGCCTCCAAATATTATGTCTAGCACCTCATCCAGGGTGTCAGCAGCCACCTCCCCTTTTTTATTTACTTTGTATGGACGATGTTGCACAGAGTCAGGAAAAAGTTTGACTCTGTAAAGCAACGCAACGTTAGATAGGTCCCAAGGGAGAAACCTCTTGGCTTTGCAAATGCTTTGTTATTTTCATTCTGTTATTTGTAGCCCTTTTTTACCCCAGTACATTTTACTGATCTTATAAAGGGAGTAAAAAAAGGCATAGCGGTACCTATGCCAACAGAAAAAGAAACACACTGAAATCACTATTAATATGCCCATATTGCTTACATTTGCAAAGGGTAACAATCCTCAACTGCTACTTATATCAGTGCAACGCAGGGATAGTACCATCTTATTTTTAACCACCCCTCCCCCAACTTCAGTTCCCCCTCTCAAACCTAGTACACCGACCCACACCCTTGATATTTCACGTAATGTCCCCCCCCCTTTTTTTTTTTTCACCATTTGCAGAGACAAAGCTTCTTTGGTCAAACACAATCCGTTTCAAATAGTCCCTGTGCTCTTAATTTAGGTGGGTAGTCTCTCACTAGAGGAAGTGAGGTAAAGTGGCGTATCATGGCATCCCATATTTTCCCAAATATTTTGGATGCCTGTTGTATATCATGTGTGAGTTTTCAAGTGCTATGGTTCACCTCATAACTATTCCTTTTACCCCTTTACTTAATTAAGATTACAAATTTCAGAATGCAAAGAAAAATCTAGCGTACATTAGCAGCTTACATCACCTGGGAAACTTAAGAGCTCTGCAGAAACAGTAATCCCCCACCCCCCCTCCAAAAAACACTAAAAAAAGGTGTGTTTGGGGGGGGGGGGGGAAGAGAGAGAGAGAGAGAGAGAGAGAGAGAGAGAGAGAGGAGAGAGAGAGAGAGACAGAGAGAGGAGAGAGAGAGAGAGACAACGACCTGAAGACAATGGAAACCCATCACTCTTGCCTTCTCTAGCGGAGTTCTGAATCTGCCACACCAAGAACTAATATAGCCATAGTACAGTATTACCACACTCTCGTGGCCCAGTCCATGGCAATAAGAATGAGCTGAACCTCGTATGTCCTCCTCAGAACTTGAGGCATGAGAGCTAGACCTGGAAGTTCATACAAAAGTCCTCCCTTCCATTCCAGCCAGAGTATGTCTTCTAATGAGGCCCTTGGAGAAAATGTCAACATGCAGAATTGTTGACATTGAATGTTTGATGGTGGCAAGTAGATCAAGCCAGTGCGTACCCACTGTTATAAGATGCCCTACACCAACTCAGGATGAAGATGCCACTCATGATTCTGCCAGGCGATGCCTCCTCAGTTCATTAGGTCTGGTATTTTGAGATCTCACCATGTGGTTGGCTGCAAGGAAGATGTTCTGCTGGTCTAGCCCACTCCAGAGGCATAGTGCCTACTGACACAGAATGCAGGACCCCACTTGGCCCCGCTATGATGGTCGTGTTGTCTGTGAGACCCTGCACAAGCCTTATTATGATAAATGGCAGAAAGGATTTCAACGCCAGATGGATCACCCAAAGTTGCAGAGGATTGATATGGAACTATTTCTGCTGGGGACCAGACACCTCTGACACAACCTTTCCCAAACCAACAATGATCCGCCTGTTGCCACCATGAAATTTCAGGAGAGTGGTTCTCCGCAGGTCAGGTTGGGGTTTGTCTGCAACCACAGAAGATCATAAGCAATCTCCTGTGAGATCAGGATGGAGTGGGAGTGGCATCCTGTTATGATGTAAATGTAATCTGGAATGGAGAGCGTTCACCATTCCAGAGGTGGCAGTTGGCGAGCAACCTCTGGGATGGTCGGACGCCAGGTTGTGTTTCTCTGAATAAACCACTTACTTGGATTATTAGCTGTCATCGGAGTCATTTCCTCAACAGATCCCATGTGCTGGGCCCAATGGGACCAGAGGGTCCAGTGCAGGACCCACATATGCCACCTAGCATTTGGGGTGACAAGGATGCAAAAGGCCAGGAGACCAAGAAGGCTTGGTCCTGCTGTTTTGGAGAAAAGGCCTAAAAAGCCACCATGTCCAGAACTGCCCCAATTTGAGCGGAGCTTTGGTGGGACTTTAGGTCAATAACGGTGAAAGTCAATGATGTCAGAAGTTCGGTTGTTATCCGGTGGTAACTGATGGCTGACTGTGGCAAGGCTGTCTTTTGCAGCCAGTTGTCGAGGTACAGGAATATGTCTACTATTGACCTCCAAAGATGGGCAGCGACCACTACTATCACTTTTATGAACACCGAAAGGCTGCGGTAACGCTGAAGGGGAGCACAGCTAATGGGAAGTGTTCCTATCTCACCTAAAACAACAGATAACTGTGGGACTTCAGGACGGGTGCAGGAACATAAGAATCCTGCCATCCAAGAACACCATTCACTCCTCTAGGTGTAAAACTGACAAGATTTGAGCCAGAGGGAGCAATACGACGCTGTTTCTACTCATAAAGACCTTTAGGGTGGAGATGTCTAAAAGGACCTGAGGACTCTGTCCTTCTTCAGATGAGGAAGTGACACCATTAGCATCCTTCCTTTTCTCTCAGAGTCCAGCACCTATTTGATGGCACCTTTGGACAACACAAAGCGGACTTCCTTCATCAGCGCCCTGAGACCCTAACGGGTGAGGAGCTGCGCTTTATAAACTGATTGATTGATCAGAACTGCAGAGTGTGCCTCAAAAAGGCACTCCTCTGTGGGAGGCAGGTAGGTTGGTGAGGAAATAAATGGCAGGCCATAGCCCATTTGAACAATCTGTAAGATCAACTTGTCCAACACAATGGATCTCCACTGTGGAGGAAATACCACATTCTACTTCCAACGAGCTAGGCATGCGCTTGACAGGGCAAACTAAAGAGTCTTGCTGGCCTGGAAGGAAAAATTAGAGTAGTGCCGTCCCTTCTGGACTGAACTGTTAAAGATGATGCCATATTAACGGCCTTGAAATGACTTAGTTGGTTGCTGTAGTACAGGTTGGAAGCGCAGGCATTATCTATAAGCTAGTCTCCTTGAATATCATCTGAAATTTCTCTACTGGTGGGGAAATTGCTTAGCTGACATCAACTGCCCCAAATATCAAAACGTGCCACAACTATCCTGGAATCACTAGTGCAGAATCAGCTTCCTCTCCAAATAGGCTGGAGCTGTTAAAGGGCAGGTCTATCAAGGGTTCTTGCATGTCTCCAGAAACAGCATTGGCCCTAGACTTCCAACTGGAAACACTAGTGGCTCTGTAGGACCCAAGGGCATGGGCCAAAGGGTGCCAGAAGCACACCAAAGATCTGCAGCTTTGGCCTCTTTGAAGAACATTATTGCTACAGATTCCACAACAGCCCTGATGATTCACTACTCTCCTGGACCAATTGTGGGATTGATTCGAATGCACGAAACCCTGAAGGAGGTTGATCTTTATATTGACACATTTACAACTTCTTGCTAGACAGTGAGTGGCATGATGGGGTTGAGGCTGCTTGGTTTTCTTGTGCTTGTTTAGATTTCGATTTGGACTTACCTAATGACTTCAAGCGGGAAGCTGATGTTTCCCAGGTAGAGGCTCAAGATCAGCAAAGTTATTGGACGTGCAATTTGGAGTAGGACCTAAGACTTGGTGCAATGTCTTCTTGTGCTTAACAACAGATTTTCGCCTCTCAAGTCCCAATTAACCTTAGGATGTATGAGTGCATACTTGTCACACAACTTCATGATTGGAGCCCATAAACAAACACAGAGTCACCTTGTGCAGGATCATGTCCGACATTTGCTTCCTGCAGACTTGGCACAATTTGAATTCTGCCCTTTTTTGGAGAGGACATCGTTCCTTGGCTCATTATATAAGGTTTGTTGGAGTTGTGGGAAGATCAAAAACGTTAGGAGCAGAGTTCTAGATCTGAGTCGACAGGGCAAAAAAAAGGAATTGACATCAGTGTTCAAGGATGGCGCTTATCTACAGGTCTGCTTTGTCAATCCCAGGGTGTTACAGTAGCCACACAGCACCACTTGCTGGAGTGCAGGAGCACTGCTGAAGAATTCTCAGGGTCCAGACAGATGCCTAGAAATATTCTAAAGTGAGAAATCTTCAGTCAGAAGGGACCATCAAAACAGGCTTTGTAGGTAACTTCACACACCAAAGCCAAAGCAGAACTCAACTAAGAAAGTCTGATATAAGTGGTTCTTCTAGGTGCATGGGTGGAGTTTAATTAATCACAGTCAGAAGATTAAAGAGGCCTAAGCCCAACCATCATGCCAATAGCCGTGTATCCCATTCTAAGGCAGTGTTAAAAGTTACCTAGAGCAAGGCTCTTATCAACCTATTCGCTGATCTCCCTACCGAATAACAACTCAGAGGGGCCCTAAAATGTTGCTAGAAAAGATCTGGCTATGACAGATGTAGCCTGGTAAATTGCTAAAGAACACGAGACACAGCAATCCCAAAAGGAAGAGTAAACTTTAAAATATCTCCTGCCATACAGTTTAAGGCCCATTCACGTTTTGTGATACTCAACACTCTGGGGGAGAATGGCAGTTGTTTTCCAGGGCATCTGAGGTATCTGGAGTTTACTGCTGGGCACCCTCTGATTTAAGAGTATTTCAGACCAAAAATTGCCTAGTGCAGTATGTCATGATGAGCTCAATCTATAAGCAGTGGAATGCACTTCAAAAAGTAAGTCCAGTGTCAACAGTAGATTTAAACAAATGCTCGAATGCAAAGTTTTGGTGTGCGACACTGGTGCATGTTCTGTCCTGGTCATGCATATTACATTATAAACAAGCTGGTCCTCAGACCCAGGATACACAGCCCTCAGGAAAAAGCCAACACAATCAACAACGAGTCCAGTTTAGTCCAGATCTTCAATTTTTAATCAGTTAATTGCTGCAGTGTTTCCAAAAATCAAACAGAGGCACTGTGATTAAAATGTTCAAATGTATGAGAAGTTCCAATCCAGGAATAATTCTGCAACATGTTGAAATTCACAATAAGTCGTAAGTGACATGATGAGGGAAACGCAATTCATTTCGGGCTGAGCCCTTTTTCAGGGGTAACTATAATGTAAACAGGTCGCACCAGCAACCTGCAAGAATGAGTGTTCGGGTTATGTTTTTCAGTGTGATTTGGCAATGGTTTTTGTGTTAGCATTTATTAAACAGCAAGTTACACACCTGGTATTTGCATATATGAATGTTTAACTATTGATGCTTTACAGTTATGTGGATATCTTAGGTTGCTGATGTGACTTTTTTTGGCACCAGAGGACCAGCATACTCAGACACACTTCAGGGTCAACAGTATCCCAGCGGCCCTTCAGATTACTCACCTGCTGTTGACTAGTTACCTGCTTTATAAAAAAAAAAAATCTTACCTTTTGTCAGTTTGTCTTTCCCAGCCAGACTTTTCCCATCCTGGTCTTCGTCTTGGGCTCTAGAGTTGTTTTTGCAGTACACAGAGGGCTAGTTACAGAGTAACATCTTGCACCAGGTAAGTCCAAATCTGTGTTATTTGCGTGTCTTAATTCCCCCTTTTGTGTGAACCCTTAGTAACTCATGTTCTCATACCCCTGAAGGGAGACTTTTTGATCTGATGCTGTGCCTAATGAAGTCTTCCGAACACCAACCTGAAAGAGTGTCCCTCTCCCTCTTCTCACACTCTTTTCCCTGTAGTGTGGGACTTCATTACCATCGTGACCTAAATCAAGAGGGTTATTTCACCCTTAATTGTAGGCAGAATGATTGGCCTTGACATTCTCACGTTAACAGTACTGTCCTGTGACAACTGCTCCGTTGACAACTCTTGACAACATTTGTCTCTAGTGTAGGTTAACAAGTGTGCATCTATGCTCAGGTTGGTACCACCAAGATGAATTTGCATGGTTCTTTATTCAGAGTACTCTGTGAATGACGGTAATCAGAGTAAATGCATATGAAAATATGTTGGACCAAGCAACAAAACAGTCTCTTAATGGATCCCTAAGCAGCCCTTTGCATTCAGTGAAGGCATGATACGATCTAGCACAGGGCTTTGGCACCTTTAAAAAATATCAGCTGGAGGTGCCTACAGTCTGTCTCTCAAGCATTTGCCAGGATGATGGTGTCCAGTATGTCTCAGTGCCATAGTGTGTGTGCTCCTTTTGAAGCCAAATATTTTGTGTACTTAAGATATAGTATTACAACCATTGATTACAGAACATCTCAGTGGACTTGCACAATTTAGAAACCAAGAAGAATATGTTATGCAGTATACAACAACATGCAGAGGTTGTATTTCACTTGAAAGAAGTGGTGGTCTTGCACCTCCTTGGTTTGAAATTTAAAATTGCGTGGTCAAGTTGTCCTTCTTTACTAGGACCTAAGACTTTCTTTGACAGTCTAACTTCCCTGAGCTGTGACAGATTTATAAAATGCTTGACCTGTTGTGGGGACCAGTGAGTGCTCATGGCAAGTGGTAGTGAGGGTATCCCTTCTACCTTACATTGAATCATCTATCATTAGGAAATAGAAAATATGTCTTGTATCTTCATTATATTGTCCTCGACTTCCACCACTTAAGTGATTAGTGTGTTGCTTTTGCACCCGTACAAGGGTTTCCCAAGGCCTGAAAAGCTTTATCTCTATCGTTTGTATTGTGAGTAGAGCTTTGTACTTCAGTCCTCTGATGCTGGGTTGAATCTGGATTGATGTTACCAATGTTCCATTTTCCTGTGATGAACAGTCGTTCATTTCTGATGTTATTAGCCTAACACCCGGGAAGAACATTCGCTTGACAGAATTTTTCAAATTCATAGAATATTCAAGACACTGTATACATTTATAACAGCCTATTTATCCATTCACATTATATTTACTCAGATCACTTACAATATGTCCTGTCCTGCAGTATGCCAAACCATCTTGCAATAGTCGTTTCTTGTACAGGTGACAAAGTAAACTGTTTTACATCTCCATAATTCAGCATTGCCATTTGTAGAAAACATCATCAACTGTGATCATACAAGTTTGGCTACTTTCTTATCAGGATAAGCCTTGGCACTGGCTAAAACATTATATTACATTTCAATCCAATAGAGCTATCAGATAGGGTGTATACCTCCTTTTATGTGAAATTTCTCCCAGTGAGTAGTGATTCTCTCATTGGATAGTATTTCTTTTTAGAGTAGATGTACGGGTCTTCAATTGATATAAATTGTTGACGTTTTAGATAAGTAACGTCCCAGTATCTTTTGGGGATTTATACATAGTTTCTTTCTTTCCTTTTATTTCAGTGCAATTCTTAAATAGTTCTTTCATAATCTATAATCTTGTGGCGTGGGCACCTTACGTTAAAAAAATTAAAGAACTATTTGGGAGCACCACCATGAAAATGGGCATAAATTATTAAACTTCAGGCTCCCCATGTTCATTCGTGTCACATTAGGTCTCCCTTTATCGGGCGGGAGATGTATAATTGCAGAATGTATCCTGGGAATATTGCTGACCCATAACTGGAAACCCAGGTGCCTGGTGCTGTGATGAAGTGGGTGGCTATTGCCAGTGCATTAAGGGAGTATCTGGTGGCAGAAATCGGTCGCAAGAATATTGCACCATATCCTTTAACTGGTACTTGCTATGTTGGTCTCTCTTCAAATGCTGGAAATTTCACCTTCTGCTTTCCTGTGAATGTCAGTGCCTCCTACAGTAAATCTGCCCTGTTTATCTACATCTTTGGGTAGAAATGTACATTCAGAGTGTGAGGTTGTGTTCCATCAGCTCCTTTAGCCTCAGGTTCACCACTGATAAACATTGGGTGAACAGTGTCATCACTGCCATCTTCACCTTCATCTTTCTATTCATCAGCATATCCTTCACTCTCCTGACAGAAAATGATGCGCTGAGTATTAAAGCTATAATAAACACAGGTATTTGAGACACAGAGTGGTGATAGCAGGAGGGTTGCCATAACTGGGATATCAAGAACTGTCAGGGTTGATATCATTAGTAGTTGAAGTAGCCCATGTAGTCTGTGTTGGATTAGTCAGAGAACTATAATTGATACTGTCCACTGTGAACATCTCTTTACCATCAAAAATTATTACACAGTCTATGACTGATAACACTAAACTAGGTCTTCCTTGATGGCTGTGCAGGCAACAGAGTTGTCAACGGGGACTGATGGTATAAGCCCAGATTTCTAAGATTGCAAAACTTAATTATCAGGCAAATGAGAAGTCTATTCATTAACAGCAAGAATAGTGGGTTTTAAGGGACAAAGTAAGACAAATCTCTTCAGACAATGCCAGAGTTTTATCTTTGGCTCACACAAGTTCTACCGCCTTTTCTTTGCAGACTTTGAAGTGGTCAGGACTGACCAATGTAGGGTGCACCACTGTCCTCTTCCCCACTGATTACTGAGCATTCCGGGTCTTTGAATGAATCTCCACTGCCTGTCACATTAAGCACAAACCCTGTGTGCCAATTAATTGTGCTTGAACCAGATGTCTTACTTCCACTTGCTTAGCGTTTTTATCTTTTGAAACTTTAGACAGAAATAGTAGCGCCAGGTGGTGGGCATTTTGAAAGCAAGGACTGGGTACCCAAGTTTAGAGTCCTGTTTCTTGCTTCTTCTGGTTTGTGCATACCATTAGGCTGCTGGTCATGAACTGTAGGACCAAGCAAAAACAACAAGTGATGGACGGAATGCTGAACATTGTCAAACATTCACCCCCAGTCATAGATCTGGGTTTAATCCATCGTTCTTTTGCTCACCATGCCACCCCAGTTTGGACCCAGCCATATGCAAATCAGTCTTGACCCTGTTCCTCATGGGAACAGTCCAGACCGAACTGCCAAGCCAGGTCCTCACTGGACCGGAAACAAGCATCCTGGGACCGGTTTCGGGGTTTCACCCCTCATCAGCCAGGCTAGCTTGAATCCAGTGGCATGGGAAGCACGGGACCCACGTCTGGGCATACCCTTCCCACTTAGGGCGACAAAGCAAAAACAACAAGTGATGGACGGAATGCTGAACATTGTCAAACACTCACCCCCAGTCATAGATCTGGGTTTAATCCATCGTTCTTTTGCTCACCATGCCACCCCAGTTTGGACCCAGCCATATGCAAATCAGTCTTGACCCTGTTCCTCATGGGAACAGTCCAGACCGAACTGCCAAGCCAGGTCCTCACTGGACCGGAAACAAGCATCCTGGGACCGGTTTCGGGGTTTCACCCCTCATCAGCCAGGCTAGCTTGAATCCAGTGGCATGGGAAGCACGGGACCCACGTCTGGGCATACCCTTCCCACTTAGGGCGACAAAGCAAAAACAACAAGTGATGGACGGAATGCTGAACATTGTCAAACACTCACCCCCAGTCATAGATCTGGGTTTAATCCATCGTTCTTTTGCTCACCATGCCACCCCAGTTTGGACCCAGCCATATGCAAATCAGTCTTGACCCTGTTCCTCATGGGAACAGTCCAGACCGAACTGCCAAGCCAGGTCCTCACTGGACCGGAAACAAGCATCCTGGGACCGGTTTCGGGGTTTCACCCCTCATCAGCCAGGCTAGCTTGAATCCAGTGGCATGGGAAGCACGGGACCCACGTCTGGGCATACCCTTCCCACTTAGGGCGACAAAGCAAAAACAACAAGTGATGGACGGAATGCTGAACATTGTCAAACACTCACCCCCAGTCATAGATCTGGGTTTAATCCATCGTTCTTTTGCTCACCATGCCACCCCAGTTTGGACCCAGCCATATGCAAATCAGTCTTGACCCTGTTCCTCATGGGAACAGTCCAGACCGAACTGCCAAGCCAGGTCCTCACTGGACCGGAAACAAGCATCCTGGGACCGGTTTCGGGGTTTCACCCCTCATCAGCCAGGCAAGCTTGAATCCAGTGGCATGGGAAGCACGGGACCCACGTCTGGGCATACCCTTCCCACTTAGGGCGACAAAGCAAAAACAACAAGTGATGGACGGAATGCTGAACATTGTCAAACACTCACCCCCAGTCATAGATCTGGGTTTAATCCATCGTTCTTTTGCTCACCATGCCACCCCAGTTTGGACCCAGCCATATGCAAATCAGTCTTGACCCTGTTCCTCATGGGAACAGTCCAGACCGAACTGCCAAGCCAGGTCCTCACTGGACCGGAAACAAGCATCCTGGGACCGGTTTCGGGGTTTCACCCCTCATCAGCCAGGCTAGCTTGAATCCAGTGGCATGGGAAGCACGGGACCCACGTCTGGGCATACCCTTCCCACTTAGGGCGACAAAGCAAAAACAACAAGTGATGGACGGAATGCTGAACATTGTCAAACACTCACCCCCAGTCATAGATCTGGGTTTAATCCATCGTTCTTTTGCTCACCATGCCACCCCAGTTTGGACCCAGCCATATGCAAATCAGTCTTGACCCTGTTCCTCATGGGAACAGTCCAGACCGAACTGCCAAGCCAGGTCCTCACTGGACCGGAAACAAGCATCCTGGGACCGGTTTCGGGGTTTCACCCCTCATCAGCCAGGCTAGCTTGAATCCAGTGGCATGGGAAGCACGGGACCCACGTCTGGGCATACCCTTCCCACTTAGGGCGACAAAGCAAAAACAACAAGTGATGGACGGAATGCTGAACATTGTCAAACACTCACCCCCAGTCGTGAACTGTAGGACCAACAGTAAATCACTTGGGAAAACAACTATAGTTGACAGACACCTTTATCCGTATAACAAGCCTTGAGCATTCATTGGAAAAGCATACCCTGGTTTCCTATGAAAGATTTGGCAATCACATTCAGAGCTGGGGCCAACACGTTAAAGCCTGCAACAAGCCCAGCCAGGGCCTAAAGGCATGGTAGTGCTAGAGATTTATCTCTTGCTTGTGGCACTTGAAGACAATGTGCTGACCTTGAATGTTAACCTGATGAAAGGCCGGCACAAACAATCCTTCCAGATTATTAGGGTAACAAGAATAAGATGTTGTAATTGTTCACTGTTATGTGTGATGTAGTTAGTACTATGTTGAACGCAGTTGTTCCTTTCAGAAACTCAGTCCCCCTCGCTACCTCCCCACCAACCCCATTCAACACCCAGTATAAGGCCTGTTTCTGAACTCATCGCAAATTCCACAGACAGGATATCCTCTACTGTACTGGTAAAAATTCATCAAAAGCATATCAGAAGGTCACTCAGCGTCTCACCATATCTATCAGGATCTACTCTCTGGACACCATACCCTAACCATGCCGCCTTGCACTGAGGTATTTTGCTTTGCGTTTCTCAAGGCTCATGCATCAGAGAAAGGCTGGCAAGATGTTGTACTCTTCTGTTGGGTAAGCATTCTGGTCTAATTCTTGATAGAAGCAGGTATGGCGGGGTGCACTTCTGGCTCACTCCTCACCTGATGAGACAGGCAACCCTAGGGAACAAATCTGTTGAATAACAGCAAAATCCTGAAGTGAAAAGCAGGGCACTGATGATTCCATGTCACCTCCTTATGCCCCCATGCAGTAGCTATTCAGAGCTAATTAAGCCTCTGTGGAGAGCGGAGCTTAAGGTCTCTTCACCACAATGGACCAAATTTGAGCCATGTAATGATGCTGAGAAACTGCATATAGTGCACAACTAAAATAAAGCTAAGTGAGTTTACAGAAATATTGCTGGCTGATTGACTACTGAAGATTTCCAGTCTGATGGCTAGAAATAAGGCATGTGATTCTATTTAAGATTCAGTCCACGGTGCAAAGATGCAACAAAAATTCAATGTACTCAATTTCTTCGAATTTTACTTACCACTTCAGTACTTCAAAAATTAACAGGTTGTCAAAAAGAAGCAATACTTTTAAGCTGACAATTCACTCTTACCGATAATCTTTCTTCAACGTCTCCATGAGCTTTCCACAGCACTCTAGATATTGCTTGTCAATGTGGGGATACAAGCACGACCTCAGAGTCAATTCAAAGGTTTGGCATGTAACAGATTCTGAGGATCTATCAACACTTATATCCTCACATGTAAACTTCTCATGAAAATCGCTTTGTTCCAAATACAACCTACAAAAAGAAAGAACATGTGCGCATTTTTATGTTTCTTCACAATCCCTTTTTGCTGATATCCAAACATCACAATTTTTTCAAAACCTATCCTCACACAGTAGATACAAATCTTACAGAATGTTTAGAGCAAGCTACTGTCAGACGTTTAGCCTGAACCTTCGAGGGACAATAGATAATAATTACTCGGATATTATCAACCCTGTGATGGGGCCTAGTCTTGTGTGCTTGAACTGGAAATGGCCAGATGACAAGCTTTAAATGGAAGAAACAGAGACCACAGACAGCAAGAACTCTAAGATGTAAATAACGTATACCTAAATGAATGTTAAAAACCACTAGTGTCTCAATATCTTTCCAACGAGCATTCATTATCATCATTAGTGAGGTGCTGTCCAAAAAGAATTCAAGCTGATTTAATTACCTTAAGAGCAAGTGGCAAATTAGAGCCAGTACATATAGGTACAAAATGGTTTATTTGGCATCAGGACATGAGGAGATGAGGGAATGATAATCCTGAATAGGAGTAGGATTGTGAGATGATTGTAACGGATTATATAGAAACAGATAAAGTTTCACAAAAACAAGAAACACCAGAACAGTATGTGGAAGCATAGAAAATGTCTTCAGCAGGAAAACACAATAGCAACATTATCTGCATTTAATGTGAAAGAGGGAAAGCAAGATTGTGTATTTTGCTGACTTCTAATTATAACGTCAACCGCAACATGAAGAATTGGGTGAGGACACTTAAAGTTAGGAAGACAATTGTTACAGAATTCACTGAAAACTTATATGCCAAATTACAACCAAATTGAGTCTTAAGCAGCATTTTTAAAATGTATCTACTTCAGACGGATACACAAGGCTCAATGTTCTGTTTTAGAATATACTTAGAAATAAATGAAGAACTCAGAAAACTTTTCTTTATAAAATTGTGGCCAAGGAGGCATTCATCCAAACACTTTTTGGATGTGGCAACACCAGACAGTACTGTTGCCACTCAACCAGTTCATTCTAAGTAAATAAGCCTCACAATATTGGCATATTTATAACCACTGGTACATATCTGTACATCCAGAGGATTGCATAAGGCTTAAATTATATTCATAACTAAAAGGTAAGAAAAAAAAAATCCCAGCCTCTGTTGAATCTGGCCCTTTCTGCGGGGTCCTTCCGAGACCTTTTGCCTTTTCCCTCCATGTTTTGTTGAATTTGTTTTTGTTAGCTTTAGGATTCTGGGCACTTTACCACTGCTGATTAGTGCTAACGTGCAGTTGCTCTGTATTCTAAACTTTGTAACACTGGCTTATCCACAATTGACATATTTAATTTACTTGCAAGTCCCTAGTACATTCCACTATGTGTGCCGAGGGCCTGTACATTACACACTACTAGTGGGCCTGCTACCCTGCCGCCCTGATATGGCACTACGGCCAGAGCTGCTGACTTTGGAGCTGGGGATCCAGGTCTGAATCCCGGCATTGGGGCAAATCACTCAAACTCCCAGTGCCTAAAGACAGCGCCTGGATACCCTCACGGGTGATTAGCCTCCACTATACAAATCCAAGTATTATAATTATTATTATTCCACCCACTACAGTAACCTGTAAACACGCCTCAGGCCTGCCACTGCAAAGCCTGTGTAAGTAGTTTTTAAACTGTCATTTCGACCTGGTAAGTGTACACATTTGCCAGGCCCAAACCTTCCTTTTTATTACACATAAGTCACGCCTAAGGTAGGCCCCTAGGTAACCCGTTGTCCGTGAGCAGGGCAACCCCTTGTGGAGGCAATTATTTTATTAATTAATAGTTGTATGTTACATATAGATCGATATATAGATATATCTATAGATATGTATATCTATAGAGATATATAGATATGAGAGAGAGAGATCACTTTTGTCAATGTCTGTGTGGTTTTCCTGGGGGCTACTATAGACCCCCAGGCAAACCACGCCAACATATAAAGAGAGTGATCTCTCGATCTCTCTCGCGCTCGCTCGCTCTCTCTCTCTCTCTATATATATATATATATATATACACACACACACACATATATATATATATATATATATATACACACACACACAGACACACACCACCAGTTCTCTTGCAGTTGCAACTTGTGTCTTCAAAGCAATGCACATACTTCAACTGACGTGTTACAATTGTAGCTTTTAGGCAGCAATAAAAATGTCAAGTAACTCTTGCGATTATGTTTCTGCTACAAAAGGATCAGACTTTTGTCTAGTGGCAGTTTTGATGCCATAAAGTAGCGCATACGGTTTATATGCCTACTGCAAAAATCAAATCTGTATTTTATGTAAATAGCTGAGTGGATTAGTAAAGCCTGCCATTACCTGTGCTATAATACAAATTAATGTATGTGGGAGGGGTGCTATGGAGAGATGAAGGGCACTTTTGCTGGCTGGTAGTGAGGGAATCCGAGGAGGAGGTCATGGGAGTGGGAGCACCAATAATGACTGTTGGACTTGGCGCCAGTGGCGTTAAAGACTGTGACAATTGGTTTATGACAAGGTGAAGTAATAGTGTGTCATTTTTGTTTTTTTTGGGTGTCTTGCGAGAACGTGCTGATTGAGGGAAGAGGCAAAGGTAAGGTGACTGACCTTTACTGTTGCACGCATCACACACACTAGCAATTTTGTGACTGTCTATGTAGGCTAGTTGTTATAAGGAAGCCACAACATTTCTTCAGTGCCAGTCTTTATTTTCCATCTCTACTGCTCCATCTTAAGTGCTCCACACAGCCTTCTCTTCACCTCTCTCATCAACATTCTAATGCCAACTCCAGTCCCTCTAACTGTCGGAATGTTCCACTCCAAGTGGAAAAAAGGGGAATGGAACATACTACCTTCTATAATATTTCCTACTAAACTCTTCCCATGGATAAACCTATTTACAGAGAAAATTCCCTTCATTATTTACACTTTAAAAAAAGTATAATACAACACATCTTTCCTTCCAACAAAACATAAACAATAGTTACAAATCATTTATATATATATATATATATATATATATATATATATATATATATATATATATATATATATATTTCCATTGAATATTTTCAGGAGACACTACCTTTGAATAAATGCAGTTCATTTATATTCAAGTGGCAAACTCATAGTCTTTATGCCAAACACGAGGTTTAATTTGTCTACTATTTGTACTATAGCCTCCTTCTACGCAATCCCATGGATCTTCCTTACTCCCGCAAGCTTCATCAGGATTTTCACCACTATCCTCAGGAGGCGACAGCTGTTTGACGATCCTATCCATTCCACAACATTGAACATTTTCCAATACAACCACATTGTTTTTCACCTTAGCAATACCTAAAGGACTTATAAATTTGGTGTCTCTCATATTTGATCCTATTCCCCCCAAGGGTTTTTTAACATACACCCTATCCCCCACTTTACACCGTTGTTGTTTTGTACCATGTTTAACATCCTACCTTTTTTTATAATCATTTTGGTGCAGAGATAAGTTAAGCCTAATATGCAGGGGCGCAGGTTCACTTTTCTCCCCTCCACCTAACCAGGAAGGAAAGAATTTTGTGCTCGGTTTCCTACCCTTTAGCGCTGAAAACTGAGAAACTTTAGTAAACGAATTTGGAGTTGTATGGTAAGCCCATAAGATGTCTCTGATGGAATTTTCGACATTTAACTGATTGACACTAGCTAACTGGATACACTCCTTGATCATACGGTTGGTTCTTTCAATCAGAACACTTGCCCGTGGGGAATACAGAGCTGTAGTGGGATGGTTTATACTGAGGGAAGCAAGAAAATCCTTCATTGTTGACAAAGTCAACCGAACTCCATTATCGGTAATAAGGGTAGTTGGTATGCCCTCAACCCCAAACACATCTTTGAGGAAATTAATAACCGATTCTGTAGTGATTTGGTTAACTAACTTTGTAGTTATCCAATGCGAGTGATAATCAATTAATACTAAGGCAAAGCATTTGAACACTCCAGTCATGTTGATTGGCCCAAAAATATCTAATGTTAATTTTGTCCAAGGCTTGTCAGGAATGGATATAGGGGAAATAGTGGCTTTACAAACCAATTTTGTTTTGTCACTGTGCACACGAATGGTGCAATCTTTGACTTCTGCTTCAATCACAGAGTCCATATTAGGGAACAAATATCGTTCCCTAACACGCAATTTGGTTAGACTTCTGCCTAAATTGCCCTCATGGGCAAGCATAATGATTTTGTGTCTCAAACTTATTGGAGATATTAACTTATCATTTCTGAATACAAAGTTTCCATTTTAATTTATTTCGTATCTCACCTCCCAGTAGCTTTTGATGACCTCATCCAGATCCTTCCTGGATTCTGGCCATCCTTCTTGGGCTAACAATTTTAGTAAGGATAAAGATTCGTCATTTGGATATGCAGGAATCCATTCTTCATTATTGATTGAAGGTGTTGAAACTATCATCACGGGATACTCAGGGGTTTCGTAGTCCTCCCTTACGTCTAACGGGACTCTAGATAGGAAGTCAGCAGCAGTATTTTTATTGACAGGGAGGTACTCAACTTTAAAACAGAAGCTTTCAAGACCTAAGATCGACCTAGCGATCCTTGGAGTGCTGTTCTAAGACCCCTTTGTGGCGAATAATTAGACTAATGGTCTGTGGTCTGTGCGTATGGTAAACTGTGTACCCCAAAGAAATAATTTATGATGTTTAATGGTCCAGAAACATGCCAGAGCTTCTCTTTCATTGACCGAGTAATTGGATTCTGCTTTGCTTAAGGCCGTAAACGCAAAAGCCACTATTCTCTCCTTGCCATCAATGATTTGAGATGAGGTTGCCCCCTATCCCAACCTGCTGGCATCTGTAGTGAGAATAGCTTTTCTTTTATGATTAAAGTTGCATAGATAAGGTGCTGCTAAAATGGCCAGCTTAATCTTTTGGAATGCGCAATCATTACGTTCGATCCATTTGTAGGGGATGTGCTTCTTCAGTAACTCTCAAAAATTGAATGATATTTCTGAGAAGTTCTTGACATATTTTGCCATGTATTCAGCCAGACCCAGGAATTACTTAAGTTCTTCTTTATTCTTGGGTGCCTCCAATTTCCTAACTGCTTCTACTAGGGAAGTTGTAGGTTTAAACCCATCTTTTGAAATGGTATGCCCCAAATAATCCACTGAACGTAGCCCAATTTTGGCATTTTTCCTTCTTTATTGTCAGTCCAGCTGTTTTCAGTTTACTCAGAACATTCCTCAAGTTTATGTTGTGTTCCTCTTCCGTGGCTCCATAAATTAAAATGTTGTCTTGGAAACAAAGAGTTTTAGGAGCATCTCCTAAAATATGCTGCATGATCTTCTGGAATACAGCAGCAGCGGACGCAAGCCCAAAAGGCATCCTATTGAACATAAAGGAGCCCAAATGGGTGGTAAATGCAGTAAGCCATTTAGAATCTGGGTGGAGTTCTACTTGATGGTATGAACTGGAAAGATCTAGAACTGAGAAACATACGGCTTCACCCATGGTACTCAAGATATCATGAATTATAGGAAGAGGGTGTCCTTCCACCCAAATGTTCCTGTTCAGGTCTCTTAAATCAATACATACCCTGATTTAATTGCAATTTTATTTTTTTTTAGCAGTAACAATGGCAGTAAAATTCAGAGCTTTAAATAGGTTGGATTATACCTAGGGATTCCAATCTCTCAAATTCCTTTCTAAGGGCATCTTTAATTAAATGGGGTACCGGTCTGGTTTTATGTACAATGGGTTTAGATTTGGGTTTCAACTTGATTTTATGTTGGAAGCCTTTCAGTAAACCCAACTTCTCATTAAAAACTTCTGGGAACTCCTGAAAAATTTGCTCTTCTGAGATGGGTTTGTTGATGTTAAAAACTTGCTCAGGATTGTTTGGATCCAATTTAATTCCCAACTCCCTCTGATGCTGCCAACCCAATAGACTGGAGCCCTCCTCTACCACAAACTTTCCCTTCCGTAGCTCACCCCTTGAGTGAAATAAGGGCTCTGAACATGCCTTTAAGAGGAATAGGGTCTTTGTTGTAGCCTTTGGGATTAATGGCTGGTTTTATTAATCTGGAAACATTTCCATCACCAATTTTGTCAAAGTACAAAGCATTTATAATCGTGAAAGGCGAGCATGAGTCAGCAAAGACTTTTATCGGATTGCCATCAATGAAAACTTTACACTCCGGGTATTGAGAGGGAATAGCCTCTACATTTTTAACCTGTAGGATAATCTTTTTAACTTCTTGAGAGCTCTCATCCAATTTCGTACTGTCAAAGGGTCTCTCAGATCTGGACATGTCCCTGCAAACCCTAGCAAAGTGGCCTTTTTTTCTTACACTTCCTACAAATGGCTGTCTTGGCTTGGCAAGAGATCGAATTCGCCAGATGGTTGCTGCTCCCGCAATGATAGCATTTCAGACCTAAATTAGATTTTTTTTTATTTTATTTTTTAACGTAGTTTATCTCCACTTTTAATCTTAAGAACTTTCTCCTCTCCTACGTTCTCTTTGATTTCCGTAACCTGTTCGAAAGAAGGTGGGGATCTAATCTCTCGTAAGCAAATGGCAGTATGCTCAATGGATTTTGCAATTTCAATTGCTTCTTGCAAATTTGGCTGCTTTTGTAACAATTTCTCTTGATTTTTTATATTATTAGTGCATTGAACTAATTGGTCCTGGATAAGAGAGTCATTAAGATCCCCAAAATTACATAAGGTGCTTAATCCCCTTAAAGTAGCAAAATAATTAGTTACACTTTCTTGCTTACCCTTGGTACGACAGAAAGACTTATGACGTTCTAATACAACATTAATTCTGTCTCCGAATTGTTTTTCTAATTTAATGTATGTGGTGACATATTCATCTTGCACTTGTCCCTCTGGAATATAAGGTTCAGGCAAAGAATCATACATTTTCCTACCATGTGTTCCTAGATTGTGTAATAATATGTGTTGTTTTCTAACCGGGCTAAATTTGTCCCGCTCTATGGCAATTAAATAAGATTCAAATATTTTGAACCATTCTCTCCATGGAACATTAGGTTCTCCAACTTCATTTAAAAATGGAATTGGTTGGGACATTCCTGCTGCAGCCATCATGAATAAACTACAATGTACAGATGTATATGAAGACTTATAATGGATAAATATGTAATTTAAGCTACTGACTTGTGTAAATAAAATTTATCTAAAAGAATATGGCCTCGAAATTTGGTAAACAAAACATAAGACACGGTCTAGTCTTTGTAGTAAATTAGAGGAAAGAACTTGAGGAAAACATTTCCCACCAGGCAAATCAAAACAAGGAAGTAGCTGTGCTTGTCAGCGTTTCACTTAACAGGCTATCCGGATTGTCCTTAGCGCTCATGAGCTGTGAAGATCCAAAATGCGGTGCAGGTAGTACAGGCTTCCCGTCAAGTTTATTTTCAGTGTACTGTTAACCAGCTCTGTCTGTCCAAGGAAGACCTCAGAGTTACTGCCCCAAAGTCAGGTAAGCAGTCCTGCGTTCAAGTTAATGTCCATGAAGAAAGGAAAACCGCTGTGTATTGAAAGTAGCCGCGCGTCGGCTGACGACGGCCGCGAAGAGAAGGAAAAGCGGCCATATGTTGAAATAGCCGTGCCGCTGTTTGAAGAAACGACTGGCTCACACAAAGCCGCACGAAAGAATTGCGCTTCAACAGAGTACTTCTCAGCTTGTAAATATTGGAGACAGACGCGAAGTCAGCACGCAGCTGACTAGAAGGAATGACCAGCTATTGCAGTGCTCCGCCACAAATGGAATAGATAACCGAGAGGTTCAGTTTAATATTCCTTTTCTCTAGACCTTTACAAGGTGGTTTTAAAATGATCAGCAACACATTCCGTGAAGCGCTTAGACGATTCCTCAAATTCAGTCAAAATATATTATGGTTGAAAAAGCAAAGTAGAAAATAACAGTACCTTTAGGGTCACGAGAGCCAAAATTAAGAAGAGGTGCCAATAAGGGGTAGAAATGCCCCCTTACGCACTTAACTCATCGCCAGTGTTATAAAGAAGCCACAACATTTTTTCAGTGCCAGTCTTTATTTTCCATCTCTACTGCTCCATGTTAAGTGCTCCACACAGCCTTCTCTTCACCTCTCTCATCAACATTCTACTGTCAACTCCAGTCCCTCTAACTGTCAAAATGTTCCACTCCAAGGGTAGAAAAAGGGGAATGGAACATACTACCTTCTATAATAATATTTCCTACTAAACTCTTCCCATGGATAAACCTACTTACAGAGAAAATTCCCTTAATTATTTACACTTTTAGAAAAGTATAATACAACACTAGTGTTTTAGAGTGAGAGTTTAGCCGTGGTAACTCAGGGCATAGTGACAGCTCTGACATAGCAGCAGATACTGAGAAAGCAGATACTCAGGCAGCATGTGAGGGAGGTGGTGCAGTGATTTTTCCAACAACTCCTCTTCCAGTGATTCTGAGGGAGGTGATGAGGACAGTCCTGCTGTCCCTTCGCAAGCACTGTCTGTGCAACGGGACAGTAGCAGGTTAGCCAAACCCAGATAGCAGGTACATGTGGCAGCAAGTACAGAGAAAGGGCTCTCTTGGGAGCTCCCCAAATTAGTTCAGCCTCAAATTCCACTGCCCAAATCCTATTGTGGAGACATCAAAATTATCTATAAAAAAACAACCTGGTTTTGTAAGGCAGGCACCTGCATCTTTGGTCCTGGGCTTGGCGGCCATATAGGGAAACCTACCAAACCCAGACATTTCTGGAAACAAGACACCCAGGGGAGTCCACTGAGGTGTGGCTTGTGTGGATTCCCCAAAGTTTTCTTACCCAGAATACCCTGCAAAGGTGAAATGTTGAATAGAAATAAATTTTTTCTTGCATTTCCATCACACAAACTATAGGAATATGATGGGTTCCACAAATTCCTACCACTCAGTGTTTCTCACATGTCCTGATAAAAATGCTACCCCACTTGAGTGCCTGTACCTAGTGCTTGTGTCAGGAATAGATCACCCCAGGGTCAACAGTTGCCCTCATGTAAGGACTAACAGTGACCCTTCTGTGATCCATTCCGGGCACGGGCAGGGGCACTAGGCTTACCCACACAAGTGAGGTACCATTTTTTTGGGGAGAGTTGGGGGAATGCTGGGTGGAAGGAAATATGTGGCTCCTCTCAGATTCCAGAACTTTCTATCACCGAAATGCGAGGGGAAAAGCGTTTTCTTTTTGTTGGCCAAATGTTGAGGTTTGCAAAGGATTCTGAGTATCAGAACCTGGTGAGAACACCACAAGTTACCCCATCCTGGGTTCCCCAAGGTGTCTAGTTTAAAAAAAAAAAGCACAGGTTTGGTATGTTTTCCTTGGTGCCAGATGAGATAGAGGCCAACATCCAAAAATATATAGGTTTGCAAGGTTTCCCTCGGTGCCGCCTGACTTAGAGGCCAAAATCCACAGCTAGGCACATTGCAAAAAAAAGAAAAAGTCAGATTTCTTTGGGAAAATATGATGTGTCCATGATATGTTTTGGGGCATTTCCTGTTGCAGGCACTAGACCTAACCACACAAGTGAGGTACCATTGTTATCGGGAGACTTGGAGGAATGGGGTGTGGAAGGACGTTTGTGGCTCCTCTCAGATTCCAGAACTTTGTGTCACCGAATTCTGAGGGAAAAGTGTTTTGTTTGCCAAATTGAGGTTTGCAAAGAATTCTGGGTAACAGATCCTGGTAAGAGCCCTACAAGTCACCCCATCCTGGATTCCCCTAGGTGCCTAGTTTTAAAAAATGCATCGGTTTGGTAGGTTTCCCTAGGTGCCGGCTGAGCTAGAGGCCAAAATCCACAGCTAGGTACTTTCCAAAAAACACAAGTGAGGTACCATTTTTATCGGGAGACTTAGGGGAACACAGAATAGAAGAACAAGTGTTATTGCCCCTTGTCTTTCTCAACACTTTTTCCTTCCAAATGTAAGACAGTGTGTAAAAAATACATTTATTTAAGAAATGCTGTGTAATTCACATGCTAGTATAGGGACCCCGGAATTCAGAGATGTGCAAATAACCACTGCTTCTCAACACCTTATCTTGTGCCCATTTTGGAAATACAAACATTTCCCTGATACCTATTTTTTGACTCTTTATATTTCACCCATTGAATTGCTGTGTACCTGGTATACAATAAAAAAACATTGCAAGGAGCAGCTCATTTTTTGGCTCTGGGTGCCTAGGGTTCTTGATGAACCTATAAGCCCTATATATATCCCGCAACCAGAAGAGTCCAGCAGACGTAACAATATATTGCTTTCAAAAATCTGTCATAGCTGGAAAAAGTAATAGAAGAAAACGTGGACAGAAATGGCTCTTTTTTCACCTCAATTTCATTTTTTATTTTTTTATTTTTTTACTTTCTGTAGGAAAACCTTGAAAGATCTACACAAATGACCCCTTTCTGAATTCAGAATTGTGTCTACTTTTCGTAAATGTTTAGCTGTCCGGGATCCAGCATTAATTTCACACCCATTTCTGTCACTAACTGGAAGGAGGCTGTAAGCACAAAAAATAGTTAAAGTGGGGTATGTCCCAGTAAAATGCCAAAATTGTGTTGAAAATGCCTTTCTGATTCAAGTCTGCCTGTTCCTGAAAGCTGGAAAGATGGTGATTTTAGCACCACAAACCATTTGTTGTTGCCATTTTCGGGGGGAGGGAGGGTACAAGCTTTCTTCTGCAGCCCTTTTATTCCCATTTCTCTGAAAAAAAAATATATATATATCAGCTGTATTTTGGCTAATTTCTTGGTCTCTTCCCGGGGAACCCACAAACTCTTGGTACCTGTAGAATACCTAGGATGTTGGGGAAAAAAAAGACTCAAATTTGGCGTGGATAGCTTGTGTGGACAAAAAGTTATGAAGGCCTAAGCGCCAACTACCCCAAGGGGAAAGGCTAAACAGCGAAGGGGTTAAAGAGTTTGACATGTACCTTTACGTTTAATCTGTCCTGGTAGTGAAGAACTATCAAAATTTGTTTTTCACTATTACAATGTCACCTGAATAGGGCTATGCCTCTTCCCACACAAAGGGCTGCATAACCACCCGTTGTTGGTATGGAGCCAGTGAAGGAAAGGCAGGGACCTTGTTATCTTCAAAGGCCTATTTTAAGTCTACCCCACTACAAAAGGCACATTTGATTATAAGTACTGGAACTCAAACACACCAAATCTGAACTCTACTGGAACTCAGAACATTCTGCCAGGAAGGAATACTGTGCTGCCAGGATGGACTGCAACTCTGCTAACTGCATTTTCGTGTTGGCCTACTGCTTTCTGTGTGCTGTGTTGTAGGAGGGACTGCCACTCTGCTACTTGCTTTGCTGTGTTGGACTGCTGCCTGCTAATTCTTACCTGGAGTGAGAAGGACTGGCCCTGTACTCTACATCCTTGAACCCACGTTCTCTAAGGGCCAACAGACTGGCTTCCTGTTTCCTGAAATTTCAGGGACACAAAAGGATTCCAACCAACCTGCTATTGGACAATCTGTGAGCCTGCCATGTCAAGTGGTACCACCCCAGTTCTAGACCATTGGAAGTGTGCCTAAGGTGCACTGCCATCTGTGGTCCTCACCAGAACCACTACAAAACCCTGCAAATCAGTGCAGCGCAGATCACACACCAAGATTTGAGGTACTGTGTTGAGCCGGCCTAAGTGGGTCCTGTATCCAGCCCACGCTCTATCACTGTCAGCCTGAACTCTTGACTTTGCCTAGGCCTGGAGCAATCAGACAACCACAGTTGGCACTCGTGCTTTTGTGGGCTATTTTCACTTAAATCTTTACAATTGCATCTCTCAGGATCTACGTATTGGATTTTTATTGTTTTGGTCTTGTTTCAATTAGATAAATATTCTCTATTTTTCTGAACTGGAGTTTGTTTGTGGTGTTTTCACTGTGTTACTGTCATTTAAGTGTTGCACAAATACTTTTGCACATTGCCTCTTTAGGAACTCCTGAGTGCTCTGTGCCAAGCTACCAGAGGTTGTGCACAGGTTATCTTTTAGTGTGAATCTGACTTACCCTGACTAGGATTGTGGTCTCTACTTGGACAGGGTGCAAACTAGAGACCCAATTTCTAACACTCTCTAACTTAACATGCAAAAGGGCACAGAGTGCAGATACTTCCAGCACCAACAATGCCCTGAACCAGAATAGTTCTTCTGTTCTTTTTGAAGATCCCCTAGGGTCATCAGTTATTTCTCCATTATGAGGAAGGATGGGGAGTGCTGTGATTAATTTGAATAAGATAACCAGGACAGACTAATGAATACTAGCACATCATAAGGCAATTCAATGTAGTTAATTAGTAGGAAAAGTACACAAGAATATAATCTTAAAACCTAGAACTCAATGGCTTCACTCCCACACTTAAGCCAATAGTGAAACATCTCAATTTCACACTGTATTCCTCACTGTCCTTTATCGCCCACATTAACAGTTTGACCAACGTTTTCCCTTCACTATAAAAAAAAAGTGACAGACATCATACCAAAAGGTCAAATGAACTCTGTAGTCCATGCTCTATAATCTCTTGGCTTGACTTTGCCAATTATATTCCTACACAGGAGTTCCCTAATCAAACCTAGTGCCAATAAAAGTGCTGCACTATCTACAATAGGGGACGCCCGCTATGAGGAAAGAAAGAACTAATATCCCCAATCATGGGGTGCTTTCTTTGGGCTGGTTACATCATTTATGAGGCATTTGCATGCATCTATGACTGGTACTGAGCAGCTACATTTAGCACAGTTGCCTCAACACATCGAGAAACATATTCTGGATCAATTCTGGTGTTGTGGGAGAAGATTAATCTAAGTCAGTGGTTCCCAACCTTTTGACTTCTGTGGACCCCCACTTTATCATTACTAGAACACGGGACCCCCACTGAGTCATTATTGGTATCCAGGGACCCCCCTCACAAGTCGTTACTAAGAGCGGTGGACTAAATCTGTTAATATTATTTAATTTTGTTATCAGTCGCGGACCCCCTGAGGAGGCTTTGTGGACCCCCGGGGGTCCCCGGACCACAGGTTGGGAACCACTGATCTAAGTAATCAACAGGATGAAGTGTGCATTTAAAAACTGTTTAGCGCAAAACCTATATGTTGATTTGATTGACTCATACTCTTTTTCTGGGATACCTTGATCTTAGCTGTATAGGAGTACCATGGCCGCAAGCATTTGTCTCATCCTGGTTCTAATTGGCACATCTTCCAGCTGTGGGTTTCCTAAATCATCCATAAGTCATCACTCTAAAATAACAGAAACTGAGTATAATTTTAGGAACTGGACAGCTTTGTGGGTATAAATGACATCTGTGAAAACACTGGTAGGCAGCCGATCACCAGTGTTCTCTTGGCTTTCTCTAGAAACATGGAAGGCTATGGATCAGACACTGGTGGACTGCACCAAAGTTCTGCGTGTGATGTAACCAAAGCTGACAGTAATTACTTGACCTTTTAATCCACTTTTGCCTTTGTAGAGACTAAACTGGTGTGTAGGGTATAGATGGGCAAAGATTCAGAAGCTGTAAAAAGGCTACGCCAAACACCATGGACGATGTGTTCCCTTTCGGAATGTTCATTAACAGACATGAAACAGAATAATTCTACGAGTACTTATCACCATGAACAGAAGAGGTTGAAAATATCTTGAAGGTACGCAAAAGTCCTTGACTTGATGCTATCTGCAGATGAATGCAGAAAGCAAATAATATACAGAAGCATTCTGTTGCAGGGAAGTTGTTTGTAGAATAGCAACTGCTGCCAGAGATAAACGAATCCGTGATGTGTGAGAATGCAGATGAAAGACTGTTAATTGCAATGGAAAAACAGCATTCTCAAAATGTCAGATATGTGCTGTAACATTACAAAGAGTAAAATGATAGTTATTTGTAATCATATTTCTCCATTAGGAAAATACCCACTGAAATTGTTAACACTGACTAGACCTGTCTATGTTAACACGGGGGTGGGGGGTTCAGTGGGCAAATTTAATTTCTTTTTTCTTTAAAACATTTTAATTATAACTTAAAGCAAGAGACAAAAACTATTTTGCAAAGCTTTTTAAAAGGGAAAGTGAGGGAAAAGAACTGCACTGTAGCTAGATAACTTGTAGCCTTTAAAACGGATATTGGCCATTTAAGATTGCGCACACCACCAAAATCCCATTATGTACCTCAGTCTTACTTCCCTTTGATACAGACTTTGCAAACTTTGGATTTTCACCTCACCCTACCTCTTTGAAGAACCTTTTTCTGATAGCCTTTTGCCTATAAAAAAATTCCATCCTATGGAAAAGAAGAAACCCAAAACAAAAATCGATTACTTATGGAATCAGATCGATCGATCACTTATTGCATAGAGATGTTGAAGCACTTCATGGTCCGTTAGCAAGCTACTTCAATGAGCCCAGAGTTAGTTTGTAGTGTTAGCGTTAGGTGTTGCATTTCGTTTATATATTGTGCAACATTATCAACATACCAATTAGCTGCGTGCAATTTCTAGTCTAGGGAAGAGTGAATTGCTCATTGTTATTACTGATGTAGAAGCATTAGTTATTTATCAATTTGAAATCCTGTCTGTTATTAAAGGGAATGGAGTGAAGATGGATTATTCTACTGTTTGGTTGCCTTACACACTAGATGGCAGCAGTGTTAGAGAATGCTGTTCTATGTATGTGGGTCATGTCTATACAAACTAGGTCAGTGAGTCTAGTGAGGAGAACTCAGTAGGATTCGGTATGGAAGGTCGAGCAATATAGGACAGAAGGAAACGCGGAAAGACTCGCATGTATTCAATTGGTAGGGGTATAAAATAAGCCCCTATTATGAAAGTAGTGCACATTTAGGTGATGGCTCACATGCGGTGTCAAAGCCAAGAAGGCTTTTTTGTTGATTTTTTTTTTGCTCTCATTTCAGACTTCTATCATTCAGATTTAGTGTTAAATGCCTTGCTATGGAACCAGCCCTCGAAAGCGACCAGATGGAAGCTATGCCTAACCTCGTATATGACTGGTACTAGCAGTGTTCAAGGTGTCATGATCTCCTTTGAATAACAGTCTTGGAAGTACTTAGAAAGTAGTAGGAGCAAAGGTAGAATGAGCCCATTCTCCACACACAACTTCCTGAGATGCATTCATTATGCCTTTGAGCATCCTCTCTGTGAATCATTGTACTATGTCCCATGTGGGAAGGGTGTGTGATGCCCAAGGTTCTCGGAGGAGGAAAAAACCCCAAAACACGTATAAAGATAATTGCCATTCTAAAGTGTTTTATAAAGTAAAAGTACTCAAACCACTGTCGCTTCAGAGAACATGGGGCAAGGAGTTTAAGAGGAAACGAAGGGCAGTCAGAGATGTCACAAGTTGTTTTAATAAACCGATTATGTAGCAAAAAACCCTCATAATTTGCTGCCTCAGGAAGATGATTTGTAAACTTTGTGAACTGACTCCCGAAGGGATCTATTATATCTACAGGGAGCACAGAGGTGTCCGATGCTCTTCTGGTACAGGTAGACTTGTGTAGACTGGAAGGACGCATTAAGGTCAGTGCTGCAGGAAAAGCCCAGGAATAAGATATTATTATCATGGAACAAATTAAGGTCTTCATCCTCGAGTCACCTATAGCTCAAGGTTATCAAGATTTTTTTTTTTTTTTTTAACTATTCTAAGAATTTGATAGATATGTCACATCTTTGTTGTACCTATACTACATAAAGTTTATTAGGGTATGGTAAAAGTTAGAGAAGGGTCACACAAGTGCGGAAGAAAGGCCAGTGATTTAGTCACATGTTAGGAAGGGCAGAAACATATTGACCATAAAGGAAAAGGTAAGGGAGGCATCATAAAACCCATACTCCCAACATTGAAAGTATCCTTTACTCTTGTATAAGATAAGGCTAACCTCCAAATAAAACTATAATGATCCCTTTGTCATAATTGTATTCCTTCAAATATTCTAATGATAATTGCCCTCAATCAAGAGCTCCGGATCGGACCACTTAGCACCAGTTGGTGCTAGCAAAGGAGTACCTCTATGGTGTAGCACGTTACCTAATGAGGGTGAGGGGTTGGATACCTTTTTTTAGTTTCGTAATTCTTTATTGAGGATTATGCATAGGAAAGTAACATCTTACATGGCAGTTACAGTGTAAAAGAACAGCATGACTTTCATAAGCAATAGTGTACGCCCAGCATTTTTACAGTCATAATCACCTGAACCATAGTGATGAGATTCTGTGCAAAACGTGTACATACTATTGAGTAATGAGAACTTTTGTACATGCATCCGTGGGTCCAGTCCCTTTACATTACTGCCTTCGGAAATAAGGGAAAGGGCTCTATATAACAGCAGTTCAGGCCATAAACCGGGATGTAAGTTGGTGCTCAACGCCATGGCTCACACTATAATAGTTGCAAAAGTACGCGTCTGGTATAATATTACCTTATAAGGGGGCAAGCTTGATATAACAAGGACCTCTAATGAGTATGGGTCACGTAAGCTGTGAGGATATTGAGAAGGGAGCAAGGGCGTCGAAAGGGCAATAGTTACCATTAAGAGCCCTCGTCTTGTGGTGGCGGAAGACTGAACTGTCATGCAAAGACGTAGACTGGAGGTTGATAGGGACTATAATCCATTTTGGGGGAAGGAAAGAAAGAAAGGGAGGTAGAGGAAGGTAGGAGAAGGAGAGGTTCGAAAAGAGAGAATTAAATGTAGAGAGGATGGAACAGGAGGGGGTGTACTTTGAAAGTGTGGGGGAGCAGGAGGTGGGAGAGCTGAGGAATCAAAATCAGAAAGCATGGAGGGAGAGAAAAGAGAGAGAATAGAGTACAAGAGACAGGGAGGAGGATAGGGGAAGAGTAAGTTAGCCAGAGGCGGGGGGGATTAGAGGGGAGGAAAAGAAAAGGGAGGGAGAAAGGGAGAGAGAAAAAACAGGAGCGACCGCAGCTGGGGAATGATAGGGGAGAGGGAAGGGCAGGGGAGAGGGAGAGTGGGATTTATGGTGAATGGACGTGAGGTTCAGTGTTCTGCAAGCCGGAGAAAGGTGGCCCAAGTTTGCTGAAACAACTCTGTACGGTCCTGTATGGCATAAATAATGTGTTCATGGGCAGCGGTTTGAAACATTGAGGTTAGCCACTCATCATGGGAGGGGGGAGTTGCTGTTATCCAATGTCGTAGGATACAGAGTTTAGCTGTGGCCAATGCCGTATATAGTAGGTGGAGTTGCGTGCGGGATGTATCCCTAGCACCACCAGTATCATGCAGTAGAAGCAAGGATGATGGGAGAGAGGGCGGTAATGGCAGGAACCTCTCTAAGTGTGTCCCCGATTGCCTCCCAGTACGGTTGTATGATTGGACAAATCATATAGTATATGCATTAGGTCACAGCGCAGGTGTGGGCCGCGTCAGTATTGCAAGTGGGGCACAAGCCAAGCTGATCTGAGCTTCAAGGGTGTCCAGTACCAGTTGTGTAGGGTTTTAAATAGACCAAATTTCATGCATGCTTCACGGACACCTTTTTCCCGAACCTCTATCAGGGCAGACCATTCTTCCATATCATTGTCTACCTGTAAGCCACTTAGCCTTCAGGGATAAAAGAAGAGGTAAAGAGAAGAGGTGTTGGTTCAGTAGTTTATGCATGCCCGACGTCACTCCATGAAAAGAGCCCCAGGTTTGCAAATAATCAAGCACCGGTGAGTGGTGCAGAGTCAGCGGACAAGTACCCATGGTGCTATAAAGACAATGTGAAAGCTGCTGGTATTACCAGGAATAATGGTTAGGGAGGCTAAATTTGCCTGCAAAGTCGGGAACGTTTTTAGTAGTCCGTTATCAAGGAGTTGGTCGATAGTTAGAGTACCCTTAGTTCGCCAGCCTTCCCAGTCAACCATTTCTCTGCCTATTATTGCCCCAGAGGGGCGTGTGAGTGTGAACCCAAGGGTCTACTCCTAAAAGGCAGTGGGCTCGACACCATGAATGTAGCATGACCTGCACCACTGGGTGGGTGGGTTGTGATGTGGAGGCCTTGACGCCGTAAAGTACTCCCAGGCCTCTTGTTTTATTCAGGAGAGCGCATTCCGCCTGTACCCAAAGGGACGGATACGGTTTGCCCAGGAGCAGGAAGGTCAGCTGAGACAGGTGGAGCACCAGCCCATAATGTTCCACAGAGGGCAGGCCCAGGCCTTCGCATTCCCGACACGTGAGAAGCATGGCTTTGGATAGTCTCGGCCGCATGGAAACCCATACGAATTTATGTGTGCAGGTGTATATTTTCCTTAGCATTGGTAATGGTACCTGTAGTGGTAACATCCCAAGAACTTATGTGTAACGGGGTAAAGTTACCATTCGGACAGCCTTTACCCTTCCCCAGAGGGAGAGTCCCAGTTGGGACCATTTCACGAAATCTTGGTGGGTAGGGATGAGCACGGGTTCTAGGTTGTCTTGTACCATTTGGTTCAAGTCCCTGTTGATGAGAATTTCTAGGTATTTAAGGCGCAATTGTTTCCATGAGATGGGGAAGGCAGTTATAGCTGTGCTTGTAGTCACTGGAGTCAAAGGAAGGGCCTTACTTTTGTCCCAGTTAATTTTATATCCCGAAAGTACTTCAAATTCTGTCAGAGTCGCTCGCAGAGCTGGAAGGGAGTGAGTGAGGTCTGTGAGGGTAAGTAATATGTCGTCGGCATGTAAATCACGGAGCGACCACCTGGGATGCGACGCCAGTTGGGGCGGGGGTTCTACGTATAAGCACTGCCAAGGGTTCACAAGCTAGAAGGAATAGCAGCGGCGATAGTGGACATCCCTGCCACGTCCTCCGGTTGACGGGAAATGCATCAGTTATGAAACAGCCGCAGTTGACCTGCACTGTAGGAGAGTCATACAACCATCAGACTTTTCTGATAAAGTTATCTCCTAGGCTGAAATGTTTTAAGGTTTTGAAGAGGTACCACCATTCTATTCTATCGAAGGCTTTTCCGGCATCAAGGGAGATAGCCACTGCCTCCTCCCTGGAATATTCAGCAGCCCAGAGTGTCTGTGCTAATGTGGGGAGGTGATTTCTCAATGATGGGTACGAATCCTACTTGGGTATTATGAATAACAGAATCAATATTTCGACATCACCATTGAGGAAGGAAATGGGTTGCCAGCTGCTGCATAATAAGGGGTCTTTCCCGGGCTTTGGGAGAACCGCTATGGATGCTCTATTAGAAAGAGGGTTCAAAGAGTCTGTCCTTTCCACGTCCTGGAAGGCTTCTTCCAGGAAGTCCACCGTTTCAGAACCCATCCGTTTATAGAACTCGGCCAGAAACCCATCTTTCCAGGGGCCTTGTGGTAAGGCAAGTTAGAGATGACCTGCTTAATTTTCTCTTTGCTGATCTCTCCTTCTAATAGTCCTCTACCCTCCTCCGTGAGGCTGGGTGTGGGGGCCACCTCAAAGAACATAGTTAGATGGTCATGGTTCTCTGCAGTTTCTGGGGTGTAGAGGTTCTGGTAGAAGCACCCAAAGGCTTTGGCTATGTCCTGTGGGTGTGTGAGCAGCGTACCATCAGTATCGCGTGTGGCAGGGATGGCTAACACTGCCTCTTGATGACGTAATTGGGCTGCTAACAGTCGCCTTTTCCCCATGCTCATAATGTCCGCCCTTCAGCCTCTGTAGTGCGTATTTCGCCCGGGAGGTATAGAGGGCATTAAGCTCTGTTTTCGCCTTTTCAAGGAGACATTGTGTGGCTGGGGAGGGGGTCGCAGTGTATGCACGAATGCAAGATATTATTATTTCCTCTAGATCCTGCTGTCTGGAGCGGTTCCAGGTGTTAGCAAGGGCAGCATCCCTCACAAGGTGTCCTCTGATTGTTGCTTTCACCGCTGCACAGAAAACCTGGAGGGGAAGAAACCAAGTCCCTGTTATCAGTTACATAAGTGGTGACGTGATCACAAAGTTGTTCCTTGCCCTGTGGTGTACGATAGAGTGGCGCGCTCAGACGCCATGTCTTACGGCCTGGGGATATAAGGTCCAATTCCAGTGCTAAGAGCACAGATAGCACCGCCTCCAGGATCTGGGGGTCCCTAGCCATAGGAACCAGTTTGTGAGAAACAAGGAAATAATCCAGCCAGGACTGCATACCATGGACTAGTGACATGAATGTATACTCCCAATCGAGCGGGTGGGCAGGCGCCACTCGTCTGTCAGTACATCTCCCCCTAAGGCTCTGTCTCCATTGTTGCAGTTTTCTTCTGCCCGTTTGGTCTAGGACCGCGTTGCGAGCCAGGTTCCAATCTCCTCCCAAAAGGTATTGAGTGGCTCCAATCACCGTGAGAAGATGGTTAAAATGCAGAAAAAATGAATGTTTGGAACCCGTGGGGCATTTACGGACCCTACACAAGGTGTATGGACTCCAAGTTTGAGTTTGATGAAGATGTAGCATCCATATGGATCACACCATGATTTGAGCACCTTGCACTGTAGGGAGCGGTGGATTAGTATAGCAACTCCGCATTTACGCGTGGTGCCGGAGGCCCCGATGTGAACGATGGCCTTCCACTATATAACACCCAGCCCACCCAATCTCAGCGTAGTTTCTCAGACTCTGAGGGAGACAAGTGCGTTTCTTGCAAAAGGGCAATATCTGTACACTTACATTGTAAATAGGGTAGGACCTCCTTTCTTTTGATATAATGCGTGAGGCCATGAACTTTCCACAACACTGTTGTCAACGGGAGGGTAGTTCCCATGCCTTAAGAGTGTCACCTGGGTCCGACGGGGCATGGCAGTTGCTTTCAGTTCCATAAAGTGCGCTGTGGGTGTACGAGCTGTCTATGTTGGGGTGGAATATACGATGGAGATATCAGGAAGGGAGGTAAGGTGGGGCGGGAGGGGAACCGCGATCGCACTCCGGAGGATAGGACCAAGCAAAGAAAGAGGGAGGAGTAGAAGATGAGGGGGAAGGTGGGGGATGGTTAATGGGCAAGAAGGGAGGCAGGAGGCAAAAGAAAAGAGTGAGAAAAGGAAACAAGCAAGAGAGAAATACAAGTCTCAGAAAGAGATGAGGAAGTGGTCCAGGTTCGTCACAGGGTCTAGTGATATATCTCGTAGGAGCTTGGTGCTGTTAAACCGCAGGTCTAATCCTGCAAAACCCGTAGCCGGCTGCGTCCGAGTGAAGGGCAGGAGGGGCTGAGAGCCGGGCAGAAGAAACTAGGACACATCATAGCTAGGTTGGTGATTGGAGGGGGAGGAGGAGAAGGAGGGGGTTGAGGGAGGAATCTGAATTGTGCGCAATATGGACTTAAATGGCACACTTTGAGTACAATATACTATATCAGCAAGCCTTGAAAAAGTTGTTGTTATGACGAAACACGTGTCGGCTGTTTCTACATTGAACATTGTAGCTGATGTTTTTCAATGGATAACCAAAAAGAAGAATAAAGGACATTATTTTGAATATTTGGATGTGCTGTGGTGCCCTCAATTCTATTTATCCACTGTGGACCAGTTGGCTCGCAATCTACACAACCTGTGGCTGGGTGTGGAACCACCCTGGCACTCTTGAAATTCATATGTTGAAGTTTCAATATGATTGACTGTTTGTTCGTACTCATAATATAAGCAAAAATCTTGGAAGTGCGCACCACTGTATTACACAGCCACAACTCGCCCTTTAAGTACCTATTGACTATGGCAAGAATATTGCAGATGATGGAAGATCCGTCCAGGAGGGAATGGAGATGGGTATTGTAAAGTACCCCCAGATGATGGGGATGCACGTAGAGAATCATGGTGATGAGGATGAACAAGGAGAGCAACAGAGGCCTCTACATAGGTTATCGGGATTGCGGGAGGGATGTGATGTAGGAGAAGAATGCTCGCCCCGATCACCAGTTCAGGTTGTTAACAAGATATATATGGAAAATGTCACTTACCCAGTTTACATCTGTTCGTGGCATGAGACGCTGCAGATTCACATGCTGTGCATTATCCTGCCATCTAGTGTTGGGCTCGGAGTGTTACAAATTGTTTTTCTTCGAAGAAGTCTTTTCGAGTCACGAGATCGAGGGAATCCTCCCCTTTCGGCTCCATTGCGCATGGGCGTCGACTCCATCTTAGATTGTTTTCACCGCAGAGGGTGAGGTAGGAGTTGTGTATATAGTAATAGTGCCCATGCAATGGAGTAAGTATGTATGTACATAATGTGTCTAAAAGTTATATATATTTACAAATGTACAGGTTTTATCAACATATAATATATATAACTTTACCAACTTATAACGGCTACAGGCTCCCGGGGAGGCAGGAGGGCGCATGTGAATCTGCAGCGTCTCATGCCATGAACAGATGTACACTGGCTAAGTGACATTTTCCGTTCGATGGCATGTGTAGCTGCAGATACACATGCTGTGCATAGACTAGTAAGCAGTTACCACCCCGAAAGCGGTGGTTTAGCCTGTAGGAGTTGAAGTTGTTTGAAATAATGTCTGTAATACTGCCTGTCCTACTGTGGCTTGTTGTGTTGTTAACACATCTACACAGTAATGTTTTGTGAATGTATGAGGCGTAGACCATGTGGATGCCTTACAGATTTCTGCCATAGGTATATTTCCTAGAAAGGCCATTGTGGCGCCTTTCTTTCTAGTGGAGTGTGCCTTCAGTGTAATAGGCAGGTCTCTTTTAGCTTTAGCATAGCAGGTTTGAATACATTTTACTATCCATCTGGCAATGCCTTGTTTGGATATTGGATTTCCTGCATGAGGTTTTTGAAAGGCTACAAACAATTGTTTTGTTTTGCGAAATTGTTTTGTTCTATCAATGCAATACATTAGTGCCCTTTTGATGTCTAATGTAGGTGATGCTCTTTCGGCTACTGAGTCTGGTTGTGGAAAAAAGACTGGGAGTGCCACAGTTTGATTTATGTGGAACGGTGATATAACTTTTGGAAGAGATTTGGGATTTGTGCGTAGAACCACTTTATGGTTGTGTATTTGTATAAAGGGTTCTTGTATAGTAAATGCTTGTATTTTACTTACTCTTCTAAGAGACGTGATAGCTATGAGGAAGGCTACTTTCCAGGTTAAGTATTGCATTTCACAAGAATGCATGGGTTCAAATGGTGGACCCATGAGTCGAGTTAATACAATATTGAGGTTCCATGAGGGAACTGGTGGTGTTCTTGGAGGTATGATTCTCTTTAGACCTTCCATAAATGCTTTTATGACTGGGATTCTAAAGAGTGATGTTGAATGTGTAATTTGCAGATAGGCTGAAATTGCTGTGAGATGTATTTTAATGGATGAAAAAGCTAGCTTAGATTTCTGTAAGTGCAATAAGTAGCTTACAATGTTCTTTGTTGACGCATGTAGTGGTTGAATTTGATTATTATGACAGTAATAAACAAATCTTTTCAATTTGTTTGCGTAGCAATGTCTTCTAGTAGGTTTCCTAGCTTGTTTAATGACCTCCATACACTCTTGTGTAAGGTCTAGATGTCCAAATTGTAAGACTTCAGGAGCCAGATTGCTAGATTGAGCGATGCCGGATTCGGGTGTCTGATCTGTTGTTTGTGTTGAGTTAACAGATCCGGTCTGTTTGGTAGTTTGACATGAGGTACTACTGACCGGTCTAGTCGTGTTGTGTTCCATGGTTGGCGAGCCCAAGTTGGTGCTTCTAGTATTAGTTTGAGTTTGTTTGGACTCAATTTGTTTACTAGATACGGAAGGAGTGGGAGAGGGGGAAAAGCGTAAGCAAATATCCCTGACCAACTCATCCGTAATGTATTGCCTTTGGATTGAGGGTGTGGGTACCTGGATGCGAAGTTTTGGCATTTTGAGTTTGCTTTTGTTGCGCATAGGTCTATTTGCGGTGTTCCCCAGTTTTGAAAGTAAGTTTGCAGTATCTGGGGATGAATTTCCCATTCGTGGGTCTGTTGGTGATCTCGACTGAGATTGTCAGCCAACTGGTTTTGAATTCCTGGGATGTATTGTGCTATTAGGCTAATGTGATTGTGAATCGCCCAATGCCAAATTTTTGTGCTAAGAGACACAGCTGTGATGAGTGTGTTTAGGTAATACATTGTTGTCATGTTGTCTGTTTTGACAAGAATGTGTTTGTGGGCTATTCATGGTTGAAATGCTTTCAATGCTAGAAACACTGCTAGTAGTTCTAGCTGATTTGTGTGACGTTGTTTCTGCTGAGTGTCCCATTGTCCCTGGATGCTGTGTTGGTTGAGGTGTGCTCCCCACCCTAGCATCGAAGCATCTGTTGTGATTACGGATTGAGGCACATGGTCTTGGAATGGCCGCCCTTGGTTTAAATTTATAGGATTCCACCATTGAAGCGAGGAGTGTGTTTGGCGGTCTATCAACACTAGATCTTGAAGTTGACCCTGTGCTTGCGTCCATTGTGTTGCTAGGCACTGTTGTAAGTGCCGCATGTGTAACCTTGCGTTTGGGACAATGGCTATGCATGAAGACATCATGCCTAGAAGTTTCATCACAAACCTTACTTGATACTGTTGATTTGGGTGCGTGCTTTGTACTACGTTTTGGAATGCCTGTACCCTTTGTGGACTTGAAGTGGCAATCCCTTTTTCTGTGTTGATTGTTGCTCCTAAGTATTGTTGTATTTGACACGGTTGTAAGTGTGATTTTATGTAGTTCATTGAGAACCCTAGTTTGTGAAGGGTTTCTATGACGTATTTTGTGTGTTGAAGACACTGTTTCTGAGTGCTGGTTTTTATTAACCAATCATCTAGGTACGGGAATACGTGTATGTGCTGTCTTCTGATATGTGCAGCTGCTACTGCAAGGCATTTTGTAAATACCCTTGGTGCTATTATTGCGAATGGTAACACTTTAAATTGGTAGTGTACTCCTTGGATTACAAACCTTAAGTATTTTCTGTGGGAAGGATGTATGGGTATATGGAAGTAAGCATCTTTGAGGTCTAATGTTGACATGTAGTCTTGTTGTTTGAGGAAGGGAATCACGTCTTGAAGTGTCACCGTGTGAAAGTGATCTGATGTGATGTAAAGGTTTGGTGTTCTGAGATCCAAAATCGGTCTCAGTGTTTTGTCCTTTCTTGGTATTAGAAAATACAGGGAATAAACGCCTGTTCCTTTCTGATGGTTGGGCACTAGCTCTATTGCCTCTTTTTGTAATAGCGCTTGGACTTCTAGTTGTAAGAGATCCAAGTGGTGTTTGGACATGTTGTGTGCTTTTGGAGGCACATTTGGTGGTAATTGTAGGAATTCTATCCAATAACCATGTTGGATAATGGCTAGGACCCATGAGTCCGTATTTATGTCTTCCCAATCTTTGTAATAATTTGTGAGTCTCCCCCCCACTGGTGTTATGTGTTGGGGATTTGTGACATTGGAGTCACTGTTTAGTTTGTGGGGTTTTTGGGCTTTGGAATTTCCCTCTTGTTTTAGGAAACTGTCCACCCCTATATTGACCCCAAAAACCTCCTCTTTGGTATTGGCCCTGGTATGTGGGTCTGGCCTGTGAGGTTGAAGGTTCTGTGCTTTGGGCTCGAAACCCCCCCTCTAAAGTGTGGCTTCCTAAAGGTGCCTCTGCTCTGTGGGGAGTAAAGCGCGCCCATGGCTTTGGCCGTGTCCGTGTCTTTCTTTAGCTTTTCTATAGCTGTATCCACCTCCGTCCCAAACAACTGTTGTCCATTAAAAGGCATATTAAGCACAGCCTGCTGGATCTCTGGCTTAAATCCGGAGGTGCGTAGCCATGCGTGTCTCTGAATAGTGACTGCCGTGTTCACTGTTCTGGCGGCTGTGTCCGCTGCGTCCATAGCCGATCGTATCTGGTTGTTGGAGATACTTTGGCCTTCTTCCACCACTTGTTGTGCACGCTTTTGAAACTCTTTGAGAAGATGTTCAATGAAATGCTGCATTTCGTCCCAATGAGCCCTGTCATATCTTGCCAATAAAGCTTGGGAATTGGCAATACGCCATTGATTGGCTGCTTGCGTTGCAACCCTTTTTCCTGCTGCATCAAACTTTCGACTTTCTTTGTCGGGTGGTGGTGTATCCTCAGAAGTCTGTGAGTTTGCCCTATTCCGGGCTGCCCCTACTACCACCGAATCAGGTGTTAGTTGTTGCGTGATGTAGACAGGGACCGTAGGGGGAGGTTTGTATTTTTTCTCCACCCTAGGTGTGATGGCTCTACCTTTGACGGGGTCTTGAAACATCTGTTTGGCGTGTTTTAACATACCTGGTAACATAGGCAGACTCTGGTATTGGCTATGTGCTGATGACAGTGTATTGAATAAAAAGTCATCCTCTATGGGTTCTGCATGCAGTGCTACATTGTGAAAAGTAGCTGCTCTGGACACCACCTGCATGTAAGCAGTACTGTCCTCTGGTGGCGATGGTCTTGCCAGGTAGCATTCCGGACTATTGTCAGATACTGGTGCATCATATATATCCCATGCATCTGGGTCATCCTGGCTCATCCTTGTATGCGTTGGTGATTGCATCATTGGGGGTGTTGCAATTGGTGACTGTTGTGGTGAGTGCTGTGGCGAAGGCTGTGGTGAAAAACGTGGTGGAGTTTTTTCTTTAGCCACTTTTGCTTTTGGCTGTTTTTCTGTCTCTTGGAAATTGAGTTTCCGTTTCATTTTAATTGGGGGAAGAGATTTTATTTTCCCTGTGTCCTTCTGAGTATGGAGCCTTCTTTGTGTATAGTCTGGCTCTCCTATCTCTAATTCTTGTGCAAATATATGGCCTTGTAGTTGTTATGAAAGGCCTTGTTCTTCTGAATATGAGCTCTGTTTCGGCTCCGAGGCTGGGTGTTTCGGCACCAGAACCTTTTCCGCAGTCTTTTTCGGCTCCGAAGCCACCTTTTTCGGTTTCGGGGTGCTGATATCTCGGTGCCGAGTTTGGTCCGAGCCAGTATCTCGGTGCAGAGTATACTCTGTGCCGGTATCTCGAACCGGAGTCGGATGTCTTCGATACGTGTGTGCCCTTTGTCGGTGCCGATGGTTGGTCACCGTGCTTACGGGTTAAGTCATGGCCTGCAGGCGGTGGCGTCCCCTGGGCTTTAATTATTTTTGTGTGAGTTTTGGCCGGGGCAGTTTTACTCACCGTTTGTTGCCTCGCCGGCTGCTCACTTTCGGCCTCGTCCGCATCAGGAATGGATAAAGTCTCCTCTTCTTCGGCGTCGTGGTGTCCTGCCGGCGTTGACGCCATTTGAAGCCTTTGAGCTCTCCGGACGCAAACAATACCGTCGAATTTTCCGAGATTTAACTAACTTTCCGAACCGAAATATGGAGCGAAGAGGAACACGTCCGAACCCGATGGTGGAAAGAAAACAATCTAAGATGGAGTCGACACCCATGCGCAATGGAGCCGAAAGGAGAGGAGTCCCTCGATCTCGTGACTCGAAAAGACTTCTTCGAAGAAAAACAACTTGTAACACTCCGAGCCCAACACTAGATGGCAGGATAATGCACAGCATGTGTACTGCAGCTACACATGCCATTGAACAGATATATTATAATATATATACATATAGCCCGGCGGGGATGGTGGAGTGAGGATCACCACCCCGATTGCCCTAAGGATGGCCACTGCCTGGTTTTGGTACTCAGTTTTTTGGGGGTGGCTCCAATCTAGTTAGTATTGTAACATCAGCAATAACAGCAGCAATAAGAAGCACAAAGTTAACAATGATATTTAGAACAATAATAGTATCTGTAAACATGCATGGTACTTAGCGCTCAACCAATGATCGTTCCTAAGTCTCGCTGGTGGAGAGTAGGAGGTCCATCAGGCATCCCCAGGGGCCATGCCAGAGAATCAGTCAGCAGGGAGCTAGTGCTTCAGGGGTGACCCTGATTTGTCTCTGTCTCTGAGTGGCCCCTGGGTGATGTCAGCCATGACTTGGAGGGCCATGTCCCTCCCATCCTGAAATCTTTGGGGAGGGCCAGGAATCTGCCCCTTTTTTGCATTGCAGACTGAATACAGAAGTCACTAGGATCAGCAGCTGCGAGTGAAGTGGAGTCACAGGTTGTAAGGGGGGGGGGGAAAGGGGTGTTTGTCATGAAATCCCCAGATTCCTGGTCCATAGGTTGGGCGGAAATATTGCCTAGGAAAGAACACAGATCTGCAGGTTCAAAGAAGTCTCTGGATTTTCAATCCACCGTTTTCCACATTCTGGCTGGCTCAAAGAGTCCAAATTTGATATTCAGATGACGTAATTGAGGCCTGAGAGCAAAGAACGCCTTCCTTTTCTCATTTGTCTCTCAGGAGAAGTGACCAGCAATCCGTATCTCTTGGCCATCTTGTCAGTATGGACCATAAGCCCTCGTGGCTGCCAGTAGCTGACGTACCTGTCCGTGGTGTAGAAAACAGGCAATTATGGGGCGGGCCTCTCAGCAGTTTGTTTGTGAAGGGGACCATTCTATGGGCTCACTGGAATTCCAGAGTGGGGGGAAAAAGTAAGGCCCATATTGGTGGGGATAAAGTCACGTAGGAAGGCCCTCATGACGGTGCCCTCTGTTTTTTCCAGCAAGCCAAAGAAGCAGACATTGTCCCTACGGCTCTGGTCCGCCGTGATTTTGTGCCCAAGGTATTGCAGTTCTGGTTCGTTATCCGGGAGGTTTGCCACTTGACTTTTGACAGGGTGGAGACGGTGATCCAGATCTGTAACTTTGGCCTGGAAAGCTTGCAATGTCCACACTGATTCATTTGGAGTTGGCTGAGAGCTCTGTAATCTTAGAGTCCATTGCTTTCAGGCGGCGACCTACTGCAGGGATTTTCTGCAGTATACTCTCCATGGCAGTGTCTGGTTGGGTGCCCGCCGGGACGTCTGAGGCAATGTTATCCGGATGGATAGAAGATGACACTAGTCGCAGCTGTGAGACAGCTTCCGAGAAGAGTAGTTTGCGTGTAGCTTTACCAGACGATCTGCCTGAGTATTTGCCAGGGGACATCTCTTCCGGGCAGGGAGAATGAAGAACAGAAGAGCTAGTAGGGCACAAAACCGAAGGCCCGGGGTCACATGGGTCACTACTAGTCACTGAGGCAAGACCTGAGTTTTACTGGCTGCCGCTTTGGACATACGCAGTGTTCTATAGTTCCCACTTGGTGTACGGGCCGTCAATGATAGAGGGTAGGAAGTGGAGTGAGCCCTCAGGTCGCGGTGATGCACCCTTGGAGTTCTGGAATGTCTGTAAGTGGGTCAGCATTGGTTGTCTCCCTTGTAGTCCGTGGGATTCTCATACCACCTGGAGGGCGTGTTGACCTAACACAGAGTCCCACTTTCGAGTCACTTCTGCTCCCAGCCGAACCCCTCAGCTCTCGGTGATAGGAGGAAACTTCCTTGGAGCCTGCAGGCACTGGTTGGTGCCGTCTGGGAGTCAACCTGCACAGGATGAAAGGAAGATGACGCCTTGAAGCCCTTCCAAAAGCACGGTGGGGCCTGAGGGCGCTGGTTGGTACAGTTGCGGGGGCGTCAGCGCCATATGAGAGGTCGGCTGTATCTTGGGGTGCTTCTGATATCGCCTGGAAGTGCTTCAGATGGTCGGTTGGTCCTCACCAGCACTGAATAAGAGGATGATAGTGCCTTGGAGCCCTTCTGATAGCGCATTGGAGCTCGGAGGCACCAGCTGATACAGTCTTGGAGCCCGACCATGCCGGATGCAGAAACGATGGCACCTTAGAGCCCTTCTAAAAGCGCCTTGGAGCCTGTCGGCACTAGATGAGGGGGCTAATGCCCTGTGAGGGGTTCATATCTTCTGGGGACTGCAGCTCTGGGTTGCTTAGGGTGGGTCCTTCGTACTGGAATGGGGTCTCAGTGGGGGAAAGCTCCTCTCCGGGAGGTGCGGGCCCTATGGCGACGGGCTTTCCTCGTTGTGGAGGGAGGAGCTTCAGTAGGACACTCCTCTTAGGCACAGGTGTGGGGTGTTCCCCAGCAGCACTGCACGCCCTGTAGTTAGGTTTTTTTTTTATCCTGCTTGTTAAATTTTTATTTGCTCTTACTTTTTTGGTGCGGTCACTCAGGTCCTCCTTCCTCATGCACTCACCAATGCCCATGGCTCCTGCTTCATTCTTGATGTGTGCCGCGGGCGCTGCTCATCGCGTGTATGGACAGGCAGGTGTGAGGTGCCCCTCTCATAGGTCGTCGCCACATGCCGTCAAGACTCCTCTGCGCTTCCCGCCAGGGTCCCAAGGTAATAGCTGCCGTCCTTGCAGCAGTCCCTTATTACCGGCTCTACCCTCAGCCCGGGTGCCGCAGGTGGAGCAGTTGTTGCGGACAGGGCCCCGCTGGCGGGACCCCACCACACACTGTTGCGTCCTAGGCCGGGGAACAGTCCAAAACAATCAAGCCTGCGGCTGTCTCATGCGCTGCAGGCCACTGGGCAGCTGGGTCCGCATCCTAACGTCTAAGGTGGGGGCTCCCCAAGATTCCAACCGGCTCTGCTGCCGTACATACCAGGCCGCGGAACATGGTTTCAGGCAGCCACCATCCTCGTGGCTAGACTATGCCCCATCTGGAAACCTTTTTGAAAATTACTGTCTATGGACCAACATGTCTACTATCATCAAACTTTGCAAGTGGAACATAAGCAACTCTACAATGTAAAGAAACAATCTTTGTTTACAGGTTGGAGCCTGTCAGTCTGTCTTGGATATTCAGAATAGAAAAATAGAAAAACAACAAGGCGATGGATGGAATGTTTTAATAATCTCAGCCACTAGCATTCGCTCAGGGCTGCGTCCCAATCCATTTATCACCTTGTTGTTTTTGCACTTTATATTTAGAAGGCAGACGTTCCACATGTCACATGTAGCAAACTATCAACCACACAAAAGGTGATAGGAGGAACGTGGTCTTGGGTTTCTCATGTTCCAGTGCAGAGAGGACCTGGTTTGGAGAAGACCCAACTCGGCAGTTCGGGATGGACTGTTCCTACTCGAGCAGAAACAAAACTGAATTGCATATGGCTGGCTCCAATCTAAGGTGCTACCCTGTGAGTGATTGCAAGCGGTTACACTTATTGCAAGCATCCTCCCATCACATTAAACAGACCATTTATTCTACCTGAAAGTATGCAGATGAGGTCGGGAAGGAGTCTCTTTGCTTTACTTCTGGGACTACAATTAAATCTGGTCTACCAGTTGATGATGCTCAATAAACATACATAAAAACAAGATTCCTTCATGTATTTATGACATGGTACTACATATGAATTTATCTAGATGAAGTTCTGGGCTAATGCGCAAAAATTGTCCATATAGGAATTAAGGGATGTATTGTTTGCAAACATAGTCTCTTTGCTTTTCTGCTAAGTACTTCAAAGAACTAACAAAATATCTACTGAAGACAATCCCATGGCATGGGTACTAAAGAGAGTCCCCAAAGGTTGCAGCATGTAATATGCCACCCTAAGGGACCCCCCCCCCTTACAAATGGCATGCAGACTGTGTAGGAGGCTGGCCTAGCTTATAGTGGGTACCTTGTGGTACTTACACCTTGTGCCAGGTCCAGTTATCCCTTATTAGTAGAATAGAGGTGTTCTAGCAGCTTAGGCCGATAGAGGTAGCTATAGCAGAGCAGCTTAGGCTGAACTAGGAGACATGCAAAGCTCCTACTATACCACTTATATCATATTGCACTATATCATAAGAAAACACAATACTCAGAGTTACTAAGAATAAGGGTACTTTATTTTAGTGACTATATGCCAAAAGTATCTCAGAGGATGCCCTCACTTAGGAGGTAAGTAATATACACAAATTATATGTACACAAACCAAACATCAGGTACGTAACAGTAAGAAAAGTAGTGCAAACAATGTAGAATCACAATAGAATGCAATAGGTAGAAACAGGCCTAGGGGCAACACAAACCATATACTCCAAAAGTGGAATGCGAACCACGAATGGACCCCAGGCCTAGTGTAGGTTGTAGAGGGTCGCTGGGTGTGTCAGAAAACACTAAGGGTGTCCAAAATACCCCACCCCAAGACCCTGTAAAGTAGGAATAAAGTTACCCTACCACCCCAGAAAGACAGTATAGTTGAGATAGGGGATTCTGCAAGAACAACACCTGCCAGCAAAACACTGAAGACGGATTCCTGGACCTGAGGACCTGTAAAGGAAGGGGACCAAGTCCAACAGACACGCACGTGTCTGGGGGGGGGGGGTGTCAGGAGCCCACTAAACCCCAGATGTAGGTGCAAAAGGGCTGCCTCCGGGTGGAAGAAGCCAAAGATTCTGCAACAACGGAAGGTGCCAGGAACTTCTCCTTTGGTCAGAAGATGTCCCATGGCGTGCTGGAGGATGCAGAGTTGTTTCCATGCAGAAAGACCGCAAACAAGCCTTGCTAGCTGCAAGAGTCGCGGTTGAGGTTTTTGGGTGCTGCTGGGGACCAGGAAGGACAAGGATGACGCCCCTTGGAGGAGGAGACAGAGGGGGCGCTCAGCAACTCAGAGAGCCCCCACAGAAGCAGGCAGCACCCGCAGAAGTACAGGAACAGGCACTTAAAAGATCTGAGGACACCGGTTGTCTCAGAGTCACAAAGGAGGGTCCCACGACATTGGAGTCCAACTCAGCGAGTTGGGCAATGCAGGACAGAGTGCTGGGGACCCAGGCTAGGCTGTGCACAAAGGAAGTCTTGGAAAAGTGCACAGAAGCCGGAGCAGCTGCAGATCATGTAGTACACAGGATTATGGTCTGGCATGGGGAGGCAAGGACTTACCTCCACCAAATTTGGACAGAAGGGCCACTGGACTGTGGGAGACACTTGGACCCAGCTCCTGTGTTTCATGGACCATGCTCGTCAGGATGAGAGGGGACCCAGAGGACCGGTGATGCAGAAGTTTGGTGCCTGCGTTAGCAGGGGGAAGATTCCGTCGACCCACGGGAGATTTCTTCTTGGCTTCCAGTGCAGGGTGAAGGCAGACAGGGGGGCAGAAACCTGTCTGACGGGTTGGAAGCAGCAGTCGCTGCAGTGGAGACCCCGGAAAGTAAGTTTGGCAGTACCCGGGTTCTGTGTTAGAGACCCGGGGATGCATGGAATTGTCCCCCCAATACCAGAATGCTATGCAGCACAGGAGCAGAGGAAGAGTTCCAGAAGTTGCAGTCTGTCAGTGGTGTGGAAAAATCACCAACAAGCCTTGGCAAAGGCAAGAATCGCAGAAGAGAAGTTGCAGAGCTGCTGTGGACCAGGAGGGACTGAACCCAAGGAGGGGAGACCCAGGCGATCCTCAGCAGTGAGGACAGCCAGAAGTCGAGGATGCAGCCCCCACAGGCAAGTCACACGCAGGAGGCATAGGAGTCAGAGTGAGGCTCACTCAGCACACCTGGAAAGGAGTCCCACATAGCTAGAGCAGCAGACAGGAGACTACGCATTGCAGAGAAGAGTGCTGGAGGCCGGGGCTACACGGTCCCTGAAGAACGCTTGGAAGAAGAGCCAACAAGCCTTGGTAGCTGTAAGAGTCGTGGTGCACAGGGGTACTGTCCTGCATGGAGAGACAAAGACTCACAACCTCCAAAGTTTGACAGCTGGTAGAGGGAACCAAGGGGACCACTCAAGACCACCACATGGCTTGCTGGATCCATGCAGAGTTGCAGGAGAGAGGACCCATTCTGCCAGTCATGGTTCCAGCTGGTGCCTGCGGATGCAGGGGATTGACTCCTTCACTCCAAGGGGGATTCCTTCTTGCTTCTTGGTGCAGACTGAAGACATGCAGCCCTCAGAGGATGCACAGCAAGGGAAATGCTGCAGTTGCTGGAAGGAGTCAGAGAAACAATGCTGCACAGCGAAGTCATTGCTGGAGCTGCAGATTGTAGGTTCCTGTGAAGTCCAGTTGCGGTTCCAGTGGCCAGAAGTCGAAGTAAACATTGCAGAGGAGTCCCGCTGGAATCTTGCGCATCGAATGAGGGAGACCCCTATGTAGCCCTAAAAGAGGGGGGTGGGGGGCGATCACCCAGCAGGGTAACCACCTATCAGGACGGGGCTGTGATGCCACCTGGCCACTCAGATGCTCCCAGAGGCCTCTGCCCATTTTGGATTAAAAATGGCAGAATCAAGTGGTTACCTGGAGGAGCTCTGGACACTACCTCTGGGGTGGTGATGGACAGGCAAGTGGTCACTCCCCTTTCCATTGTCCAGTTTCGCGTCAGAGCAGGGACTGGAGGTCCCTGAACAGGTGCAGACTGGTTTATGCAAGGAGGGCACCAAATGTGCCATTCAAAGCATACCAGTGGCTTGGGAGGCTACCCCTCCAAAACCATGTTACACCTATTTCCAAAGAGAAAGGGTGTTGCCTCCCTCCCCCAAGGGAAATCCTTTGTACTGCCTTCCTGGGCTTGAGCTGTCAAGCAGCATGAGGGCTGAAACCCCTCTGTAGGATGGCAGCAGCGTGGGCTACCCGAGAAAACCCTGCAAACTGTTATGAGCAAAGCTGGGGGGCCTCTAAGGAGCCCCTAGAGTGCATGGAATCATACAACCAATACTGGCAACAGTATTGGGGTATGATTCCGACATGTTTGATACCAATTATGCCTAGGTTCGGAGTTACCATTATGTAGCTGGACACAGGTAGGCACCTATGTCCAGTAAACAGCAAAAATGGCTTTCCTGCACTCACAAACTCCAGGAAAATGGAGCTGAAGTTCGTGGGGGAACCTCTGCTCATGCAGGGGTGCCCTCATACACAGGTACTTACACCCTGCCCTCTGGGCCAGGAGGGCCTGTCAGAGGGGTGACTTACAGTGACTTGGTGCAATGATCTGTAGTGAAAGGGTGCATGCACCTTTTCACGCTAGCTGCAATTGCAGGCCTGCAGACATATGCCCCAATGCCCTGGGTACCGAGGTACCATATAGTAGGAACTTACATGGGGGCACCAGTATCCCAATTGTGGGGTGTAAGAAGTTAGGAACAACCAAATCCAGAGGAAGAGAGCACAGTCACTGGGGTCTGGTTAGCAGGATCCCAGTGAACACAATCAAAACACACTGACAGCAGGCAAAAAGTGGGATTAACCATGTCAAAAAGAAGGTACTTTCCTACACCTGGTACTACATTTTGCTGGCCATCGGGCCTACCCAGGAAACGATGCACCAGGCAGAGGCTGTAGTGTGACCAGGTGACCAGCCCCGACACTTCTACCAAGCCTCGAGATGCTGCACCCTTTAGGAACCTCATAGCACCAATACCTAAGGCACTGAAGCATTTGCCACAACCAAGGTGTGTTGTCTCTGAGACACACACCCCCATCGGTAAAGCTGACCTGCCCACTGAGGGCCGACGTGCCGACGAGGTTAACCATGAGAGTGGCCTTTTTCTGTCCCTTCTGCACGTCTGACCCCTCCCTCCTAACCACGAGAGCCTCTGTTGCACAGGTAGAGCTGACCAAAACTATCTACAACCTAGATCCTCAGCCTGGGTCCACGAACATCCACTGTGCCCCTTGCTCCCAGGACCCTAACAAACTGAGCCACCAACCCACCTCCGACGGTCTCATTTATTGACTCTATGTGTTAAACAAATGCTCAGCACTACCCTCTGGTAAGACTAAACAGCTCGCTCACACTACCACAAAAGAGGGCATATAGGGTTACTTTGACCCATGTAAGCCAGTAAGGATCACCTATAATATCTACTTAATGTGATAGCCAGCTTCCAACAGCTTAGCATAACTGTTCAGTTAGAAAGTGAAATGTGAGAATGTTTGTGGTGAGAGATTTAGTATTGGGTGGAAGTCAGGTGATTGTTAAGCTGCCTCTTTTCTTCAAATAAATTACGTACCTGAGAGCGTCGTCTTGTTTCCTCTGAGGTCATCACATATTTGGCAACGAGCGCAGCAGAACTAAAGCCAGCATTCATTCAGCACAGCGGGCATACTTCTTACAGCCTTGTGACGACCGCAAGGAATTTTAAGTAAAGTCTTAGTTGAGTGTAATTTTAAGGTGGTGAGCCTATGCCGAGCCCTGGATGTAATTATAATATTGTGGCACAAGCGTTAGTGGCCCATTCTTCCCAAGAAGCATTGCACATGTGGTACATCACTTGCAGAGGGCATCATGGTTTGTTCGGATTTTCATGAATTGAAGTAAGGCCTATGCATATCCTGTGATTTATAGCGAGAGTGACAGCATACTGGTGGCCATCTTGGAACAGCAGTGATTCAGTTTATACAACTAAAAATGAGCCACCATTCTGAATTGGGCAACATCAACAACTTGGAAGACATTATGAATTTGATGGCGGCCATTTTGGGAGACAGGCGTGATTCATAAACAGAACTAAAAAAAAAAACACCATTTTGAATTGGTCAATATCAACACCATGGATGCCATTGTGAACATGGTTGTTTTGACACTAAGACTTAATACAGTAGTTACAGTATTAAGTGATAAGAAGGAATTGTTTGTATATTTTCAATTTTTACATCCTTAATGTTTGGTGTTTCACTTAAATACTATGGCCAACATAGTGGCACCACTTCTGTTTCTGCAGGTAGGAAGCGAACCTTCAATGGAATGGGAATTGTGATTTCCTGTTTTTCAAGCATATGTAGATGTATTAGAGGATGAAGACTGATCTACCCAACGTAACTAGCTCTGTCAAAACACTGCGTGGGAGAAAGTGGTTTGAAAGAGTTTTATAACCTGTCTCCTCTTGAAACTACGGGTGATTTAAACGTATTCGAGCAAGCAGTTAAGAGATTAAAAATCAGATTTGGGGAAAAAAAAAACTACACTGATGGAAAGATTCATGTTCTATCCTAGTGCTCAAAAAGAAGCATCATCTATTGAGAAATTTGTCCCAGCATTGAGAACTTTAGCTAGTTTTTGCGAAGTGGAAATTATTACTTATGACCAAGTCCTGCTTGACCAAATAATGATGAAAGTGAAGTGTAAAAAACATCCAAGAAAAATGATGGGCTTGGCACAGAGACTTTATGGGTACCATTATAAATATTGCTAAGGGAATTGTGCAATCGGAGAAATTTATAAGCAAGATTAGAGGACAACATCAAAAAAACTATCAAAATAAGTGCGGAGGTTATTTCTATAAAAAAATAGTTCTAATGCTAAGTCAAGGAAAATTTGCGAATGTAAAGGGTTGGACAGGAGAGGCACTAGAATGTTGTGCTATAGATATGGAAGCCCCCACAATGTTGGCAACTTTGAAGGATTTTTGGCTTTAGATAAAGTTTGCTTAAAATGGAAAAAGACAGGTCACTTTAGGAGAGTGAGCAGGGTTATCATGGCCAACAAGGTTAACTGTATTACTGGAACAAACTTGAAAGGGAAACACTGGGTGCAATGGCAATGTCCATGCTTTGTGTTTCTGATAAACAATGCAAAGGGTTTCCAAAGTTCACTCTAAAGTTGAATGGGAAACCTATTTTGTTGATGATAGATTCTTGTGCATGGTACAGTATGATTGAGAAAACAATGTTTTATGAGCTATGGAGTGAGCCTGAGTAATCTCCACCTGATGTACAACCGTGGTGGATATTCAGGACATAAACTGATTTGGAGGGCTATTTTTGGTCTGACATAGAATTTGACAGCAGAAGAAAACTAGGGAAGATTTATGTGGCTAACAAGGGTGACACTAATCTGGGCTGGTCACGTCAATAAGAGTTGGGAATGAAGTCAGATCCCAATACATGTCCATCTGTGTCCATTGTTATTCCGAAATGTACAGGTTTGACTTTGTGTCCAAAATTAGTCTCTCTATCCTAAATTTTTCAAAGAGGAGCTAGGTAAATTTCAATGGTTTAAACATAACATTAATCTGAAAGAGGAGCTGTTCCCTATCAGACAAGGTCAGAAAAGTACCTTTGGCATGTAGGGACAAACCAAAGGAGATGTTACATGATCTGTATCTTAGAAAAGTGATTCAGCTAATGGAATCTTTGCCTTGGGTACCCCTGTGGTGATTTCTGTGAAAGGTTCAGGTGTATTACGCCTATATGTTGACTTATGCAGTCTTATCTGTATCAAAAGACAACCCTTACCAAAGTTGCACAAAATAGTTTTTACTGCAGTATTTTCAGCCATTGATTTAGCAAGTGCACATCAGGTGCAGCTGGAAGAGAAGTCAGGATAAATTACTGCGTGTGTAACTCCTGAAGTGATATATACATTTTTGAGAATTCTGTTTGTATTAGCGAGTGCGGCTTCTGTGTTTCAGTGGCTAATGAAGCTTGCGCTTAAGGGTGTTACTGGTGCAGTGGCATTCCAGGATGACCTTCTTGTACTTTGAAGAATGTATGAAGAGCATAATAGGAAATTTCATGTGGTTTTGAGAAGATTACAGGAGAAAGGTCTAGCAGTGAGATTGAATAAATGTTTCCAGAGAAAGGAAGTTGAGTATTTGGGCCATGAAATTTCAGAAAAGGGTATTACATCTAAATAAACCATGTGTGGGCTATTCTTGATTTTGCTGCTCCTACTACCAAAAAGCAATTACAGTCATTTTTAGGCTTGAATGAGTTTTACACAAAATGTGTGCAAGATTATGTCACAAGAGTTCACCCACTGAGAGGAGCTCTTTAAAAAAAAAAAAATTGATTGGGGAGAAAAACAACAAGGTTTCAAAGTTTTAAAGAAGAAAATTGCACATGCTTCTTGTGTGAGACCATATGTGGTTGGTAAATAGTGTGTAGTAGCTCATAGATGTCAACAGTGTAGGTCTGGGTGCTGTACTCATGCAGAAAGACAATGGGAGAGAATTGTTTATGGCATAGGCATATCGCACACTTAAATCTTCTGAAAGAAATGATGCTGTGATTGAAAAAACTGTTGGTGTGTATTTGGGCTGTACAGCATTTTAGACAATTTTTGTGGGGAACAAGATTTGTACTTGTGACGGACCACAAGCCTTTAATTAATATGCTATCAGCTGGTGTCGGGGAGACATTGACAGCATGATTGGCTCGCTTAGCTGCTAAACTTCAGGAATACCGATGTGTTGTACAGTATGTTTCTATCCGTGAAAATGTCCATGCAGATTGTATGTCATGTTTTCCTTTGGAATGCTGATGAGCTTGATAATGAATTTAAGTGTGATGTGGTGCATACTCTGGAGGATTTGAAGGAAGGGTGTGTGGATTTTGGGTTCTTGTGTGCCATCTTTTAAGACTTGTGGAAGGAATCTTTGCAAAGTGATGGTGTCTTCAAATTGGTGATTAACTGGTTAAAGGGAGGCCTGAAGAGAGGAAATTAAGTGGGGATTTGGTGTCATTTAACAAAGTCCGAAAATAATTAATGTTCAGTAAGGGCATTATTGTGAGAGGTGACATGGAGGATTCAAGAATTCTAGTGCTGGTCAAAAATGGACAATATGGTTGACAAGTGGGTAAAGGAGTGTGCTCCTTGTGAGAGTAGAGATAAGACTGTTAAAGCATGTGTGGTGGAGAATGAATCCACTGAATTACCAGAGGGTCCAAGGAGAAAGCTCGGTATTGATATAATGGGTCCCTTTGGCGTTCTTCTAAGGAAATGAGCTTTTGCTCCGGTGTTGAAAGATTCGTTTTCAAAATGGCTGGAGTTAAGGACGATGGAGAAAGTTGATTCTAATAGGGTGACTGAATTCTTGTATTAATTTTTTTGCACGGAAGGGTTACCAGAAGAGCTGCTGTCAGACAATTGTCCTCAATTCATAAGTAGGAAGTTTGAATTGTTGTTTTTTTTTTTTTTACTTGAGGAGTAGTCCATAAAAAAGTGTCTAACTACCACTCCCAAGCCAATGGTCAAGTGGAAAGATTTAATAGGGTAGTAAAGAAATATATGCAGTTGGCTAGGAACATCCCGTTTGGTTATATATCTTTTCAAGTAGGAAAGGTAAATTCTGTGGCTACGCAACAATTATAGGTAAGAAAAAAGCCAGTAACATCAAGTGAGGTTCTATCTAAGCATCGCTTACTACCCCAAGAATGACTAATTAAGTTTTGCAAGTTATGGGGGAATTAATACCAAGATTGGTTTGTTGGAGAAAAGGATCGATAAGGTTCAGTGTCAATCTAAGGGCCTCATAAGTTTGGTGGTCCCACCATGGGACCGCCGAACTCGTGGGGAAGACGTCACTACCCCCCTGAGCGCATTACAATTTTCTCACCAGTTGCACACGGTTCCCGCCGGGCTGCCCGGAGGGGACAGTGCTGCACTATTGGCCTCATCTTCCCTAAGAGAGCTGAGGCCAATATCATAGCACTCCAGCACACTTGGAAGGTGCACTGTCTGTAAAGCAGACAGTGCTCATTCTGACAGTGCTGGGCGGGCGGGCCCTGCACTGCCCATGACATGGGCCTGGGAAGTGCAGGCGCCTCCTGTGGCCCCCAGCACTGGCTTTCCGTCAGCCTTTCCATGACAGGGTCCCAAAATGATGGTGGTGAGCCTGTGCAATTGCAGTTGTTTTGAAAAGAGTACGGAGAACTACCTGACCAACACTGGTTTGTTGGTGATCCAGTATCTCCACACAATGTTTTGAAAAGGTATGTGGTGTGGACCAATGTAGCTGCTTTATAAATATCAGCAATTGAAATATTCCCAAGAAAGGCTCCTTTTTTCCAAGTGGAACAGGCTCTAGGAGAGATAGTCAAGGTCCATTTAGCTTTAATATAGCATCTCTGAATGTATTTAATAATCAATCTAGCAATGCCCAATTAAAAAATAGCTTCCCTGTATGGGGTTTGGAAAAAGCTATTAAAAGTTTTTGTGTTTTCCTAAAAGATTTAATTCTGTCAATATAATCCATGAAAGCTTGTTTAACATCAAAAGTATGTAGGGCCCGTTCCGCAAGTGAGTCAGGTTGGGGGGAAACTCCAAGAAGTTGAACAGATATTTGAGGTGGAACTGTGAAACCACCTTTGGGAGAAACTTAGGGTTGGTACGGAGTACAACCCTATCTTTATGTATCTGGAAGAAAGGTTCCAAATATATATATTTTTTAAAACCTAGGGGGATTGCTTTCTATTTGCACCGCCTCAATAATTTGTTGACTCATCGTAAAGGCATTCAGGCTCTTGCAGTGGGGTACTTTTATAAAACAAACTCGCAGGCTCACTGTAACACTGCTTGTGGGTCAGCTGTGGGAAGGGACACTTCAAGTGGTTTTAACATTGAGACAAAGAACCATTTCTCAGCCCTTGATTGATGTGATCCTGTATAGGAAAATGTGTTAAGCTGGGAGTCAGGAACATTAAATGATAGTAGTGACCTTGTCAGTCCCTTACAAATTGATAATATGCCTGTCAGTTATAACCTCATGGAGTCCCCCCCGCTAGAGGTTCAGTGTTCGCTTCCTTTCTTGAAATATAGAGGGCTTGCGTAAGAAGCTTCATAATCCAGACTGGCTAATTTGCATAAGTAATTTTGGCTCAATGTGTTTTTAAGAGACTTGGGTGATTGACCATATTGAAGTGAATGGGTTTCAAACCTACAGTAACTCATCAATCCCTTCTCCAGAAGGGAGGGCGAAAGGGGGGGCAGCTATAATGGTGCTGGTTAATTTGTCAGATGTGAAGGTTAGGAAACTACGATTCTCTACATGGGATAAAACTTTATACCTATCCATATCAGACCTTCTGAATTTGATGTGTATTCATTTTTATTACAACATCTTTAATCAAAGGTTCACTGAAGTGGTTGATCAGCTTGATTATTTCATTTCGGCTTTTGCTTTAAAAATGCAACAGGTATCAATTTTGTGGGCAGTGGATATTAATATTAGCTCTTTTTAATTTATTGCGCGTCCAGTTTGTGGTCTGACAAATGTAAAAGGAAAGCACTCTTCCCATTTTCATCATAGTCCCTCTGGGGAAGCCTTCAATAGGATCCTCATTAAAAACCTTATGTTGTTCGCAGTTTACACAAATCCTTGTCTAATCAGCTACCTCCAATATTTCATGGAAATGGTAAAGGAACTAAATTGATTTAATCTTCGTCTCTGAAGATTTTTGTGGTAAATACTTCTGATTTTAAAGATAATGTTAATTGTGGAAGTAACAATAATTCACTTTCCATGATATATGATATAAAAGTAAGAAAAAGCAATACATGTAAAGAGCTAGGGGATATAAACTATTCAGCCAACAAAGGTACAATATTAAAATGGAGTAAATCAACCCAAATACATTTTTAAAGAGCTAATCCATGTTGAAAAGGATACGTTTCAACTTTGCTTATCCCCTGAGGCTGAATTAGTCATAAATCTGTCATAAGTGAATGTGTTACCCTATGCTCAAGAGCGAATGTTGTTAGAAATCCCAAGAAATGCCTCCTCATATGCAGATGGTTTGATACGGCTAGCCCTGCTGCTACCCAACATCTTAAAGAGGTGCTTAAAGCCACTACAAGTCACAAAGAAGTTTACCTTGCCAGAAGTGCCTATAAAAAAGCATTTGGCCACAGAACGGACCAGATTAGAAGAAAGGCCTGGGATGACCGGGAAGCTGCAAGTAGACTAAATAATCAGAGCAGGTTCTGATTAGTGGTAAACCACCTTTTTTTCAATCATAATAACACCAAGATACAATGCCTAATTTGGGGGAATACCTGTACAACTCACTTTTCCAAATGTTTGCTTCAGATAATGCTTCAAACTATCTTCTTGATGTGAATCTTTCAGATAACACTAATCAAAAAATTAAAATTAAATTAAAAGTAAAAAATAGTTTTATGAGTAACTCCCCGGGCCCTGACAGAATACAGATGCATTTATTTAAGAGGCACATAGAATTGTGGGCTCCTTTACCCACAAAAGTACTCCGAGTATCAATCAAGGACCACATTGCCCCTTCATAGAGGGAGGCTATTGCAGCTCCAGTTTTGTTTGAAAAGTTCAAAGACAGAACCCAGTTCCTACCGTCCAGTTTCATTGTTGGATTCAACCACCAGGATTTTGGGTAGGGTCCTACTTTCTAGGTTTGAGGCTTGGGGAGAAACCAATAATGTTTTATACCTTGTTCAATTTGGCTTCTGTGCCAGTATAGTATATTTTCATTGGGAAATTTGATAATGTAAACCACTCTAAACTGTGGCGCACGCTTGAGACCATGCATGACCATGGGCACAGAAGGGGCTCTTGTTATGTTACTCGGATGTTTCTTTCTTATTTCTCATTTATTTAAACGGCTTGGATTCCTATTTAATTAACAAAGGGAAAAACATGCCACAGACTGGTGGCCGTGCAGTACCTTGTCCATACTTGCCAAGTTTCCCAGGTCCATGCATGATGTGATGGTCCAGTTCAGGGTATTTCTTTGACTTCTGGTATTCGCAGTCCTACGTTATATAAAAAGAAGACCTCAAGTCCAAGAATTCAAAGAATAAAACCCGGACTGGTGAAGCACAACATGCATGGACTTGAGAAACTTTACAGGGCTGCTTGTGTTCTGCATGCAGATGATGCAGCTCTGCTTGCCAGAACAGCCAATGGCCTACATTAACTCATACAGTCCTTTACTTCCTTTATGTTTGATTAAGATCTAAGAGTAAACTTCTCCAAATCCTTTACTATGGTTGTTGGCCCCAAAAATATGAAGACAAGTTTGATAGAGTCCTCTTTTAAAAAAAAAAAACTATTTTGGAATACTATTCCACTCTAACTATAATTAGGGCCATATACTTAATGTTAGATCACAACAACTTCATGGAGCCACTGAAGTAGTTTTCAGTTTCTCATCGAGGTTGTGCTCCATGCTGATAAAGGAGCTAACTCAAGTATAAAAAAGCAAATGCATTCCAATAGGACTCTATGGTTCTAGTGTATGGGATATACTAATGTAGATGCCTTTCAGAAAATAGAAAACATATTTTTTTACCACCTTTCTGTAAGGTCTGCATTCGGTGCCTTCATTTGTTGGCCACACAGAACTAGGCAGGAGTTACACAGATGATGCAGCCTGCATCACCCTTTATTATTATGGCTTAACATTTGGTGCATGCCTAAAGAAGATTTTTCAAGGAAAGTACTGAAGTATTGTCTAGCTCTGGAGAAAATGGGGGAGACTCACTGGTTATGTTATATTAAGGGATAGGCAGATGTTTCAACAGCTAGGTGTCATGGAACTTTTTACCAATCCAGGTTTGATTAAGACTTTGATAAAAGAGCAAGTGAAAATCGTGTATTATGAACATTGCTCAAATTCTCACCCTTTGAAGGTGCAATCCTTGTAATCGGTTATTAATTACTCCAACTTGAGTATCAACACAAAACTCACAATATTGATTATGCCTTACAAGGCTGGAATTGAGCACTGTGTACTATCTTTTTACTTTTCCAGCACAGGGTACCTGCTTAAGGTCCTTTCCCAGATGTCCTTGGAACAATGTATCTCACCAAATTAAAGCCCATTTTATGTAACTTTGCACTTTACACAAACCTTTGCGCTCCAGATTTTTCTCCTGATCTTGCTGCCTGGGAATGTGAAACACTATTTGACTGCCTCACCCAAAATCTGTTATGGAGTCCTGAATACTATTAGGCGTAACCCAGTAGTAAGGCCCCATAATGAAATGGTAACTATGGCTTAAAAAACAACACATTTTAATGTTGTTTTTAATTGTATATTCTCATTTTTAATCTTAAGAACTGAGATTTTTTCTGAGTGCTTTATCATTCTAAGTTTCAATGCAACATATACAAAAGGCTTACAGGATATAGGTTTGCTCTCCAGGACTTACCCCGAATTATTGAAGACCTATGTTGCAGCTGATCCGGTTATAAACAATATATTCAATATTCCATAAAGGATCTCCTACTTAAATTGCCTTTTGTGATTATTTTATAGGTGACCCTGAACACTCCAGTTAACATAGCGGAATCATATTTAAGTTTTTTGTTTTCAGGTACACGTTCAGCAAGTCCACCTAATTGTAGATTGTAATCATCATTTTAACACTGTTTTGATACTGCTGTTTGCACACTATATCATGAAATACTTGTACATATGGAATTAATTGTATTTCTCTTTCATGTTGATATTTTATGATATTTAAGGTTTACATTGGCAGAATAAAGAAATATCTTTCTGTCTGACATCAATGGCATGCAATGCATAAACAGTGACTTTTGGTGGGAATGACTGCAGAGTTGCCCCTTCTTTGTATGTTTGAAGGAAGAATCTGAGTAGGACTCTGCCATGCTCAGGTGGAGATAAGAACAGCCCTAGAAGTGGTCAGTATGTTAACAATCCTCTGTTGGAGCATGCATATAAAACTTCAGACACTTTCATAAAATGATTGTCTGGCAGGCATACCACACAAATAGGGTATGGGTATTTCACTGACATTTGAAAGACTTTTTGTGAAAAGTTAAGGCATAAAGAAAGTCTTACGAAGCATAGAGATAAAAACATCTTCCCTGAGGCACAACCCACATAAAACTGTGTCAAAAGGAAAGAAACATTTAATTTGTAGATTTCCAGTATGAATGAAAAAAAATTAGAGCAAAGTGTTCAGGATCCTTCCACAAGGAAGCCCGAAAACAAAGAGCAAGAGCAGCCATTGGCTGTACAAAGAATGATGGTTTAAGGATGCAGCAGGCTCCGTAAAGGAATAGGCTATATTTCCAGTAATTCGCTGCCAATTTGGCTGCATTTTCCACCTTTAAGATTTCCCTACCGTTACCTATGCACACTGTTGTGGTTTGGAAATTCACTGGAGCACTGTGTACATCACATGTACTAAACGGGAAAGACAATTAAAAATAAAAATCAGGAAAAGGTAGCCTGAGAGAGACTGTGAGATACCCATCTGCACTTGGAAAAATGCCAGCTAGCTAACATTAGACTCATTGTTAGTGTAGAGTAGCGGTGTTCCAAGAGCCACTGACACAGGTGGGTATATTCTACAGCTTATGACTAGCAATGAAGCGCCTGTGATGTAGAACATACTTTACTGAAACATTAATTAAACTACGTTTACTTGTCAGCATTGGTACTACCTTGCAAAGTTAATAGCCAAAAGTGGATCATAAATGTCTTGAAGTTCCAGGTGTTTTGCCACTATACTCTGCATCTTTATCAAGCTCTGTTTAGTTGCTTGCTCATCTGTGATAACATTTGGAACAGAATCTTTCCCATGCTGTAGACGGAACTGCACAGACTCCAGAAATAGTGTGTACAAACTTTTCCTTTCTGCATCTGAAATATAAAATATTAAATAAATTAAGTCATTCATTTTGGCTCCATTAGTTTATTGCATTTTGTGAAATATACAGGGCTTTATGTTACTCAACTCAAGAAGGAGTCATATCCTGCAGGATTCAATGCCTGTACTTTATCCTGGTAGGCCAGGAAGTACAGTACAACTCAAGACTACTGATGTCAAAAGCTGTAGCCAGAACTCGACACTTATGAAGCCTTTTGATATTTGCACTTACAGCCACACAACTTCCTAACGCACACAAAACGCACCCCAAGACCCACACTGAAAGATCAACACTGCCTTGAGGGTAACACTTTTGATTTTGTGCTCTAGTGCGCAAATAGTGCGCAAATACCATCCTCCTTCTTTGGGTCACTCATGCTACTGGCATCCACAGTTGCCAGCTCAAGAACTGTTTCCTATTTCAACAATCATCCTCTTCAATTAATCAATGGAAACATCTCTACTTTTAAACTCCCCATACACATTTACAGGGCAACAGTTCATAATTCCCGGGTTTATCAACAGTAAAAACAGAGCTGTCATCAATTGTAACTTTAGAAAGGATTTCACTACTGTGACAAGTCTGTACACAACCTGGTAATCTTTCACCAAACCAATACCCTTCATCACTCTCAGAAGGTAAGTTGTTTCACCCTGAACATGATACAGTGAATCTAAAATTGGCTGTGATGGAATATGCCCAACATCACCTCAGGTCTAGCCTGCTCTATACACTGGCCATGGTGAATGGTTAGCAAGTTGAATACATTCATTTGTTACATGGTTCAGTTCTTCCCTGGGTGATGCAATGTAGCAAGTATGCACACGCTTCTCTTCATGAATATGTAGATTCATGCAAAGACAAACTATGTCCCATTTTTACCAACAATACCAATCCTTATCTTTTGAAAATCAACCTGAAAACCTATTTCAACTTGATCATATTGGATTCCTGAGGACTTCAACATGGAACCACTTTGTGCAATATTTTGTGCTATGGCTAAAGTGATAGTTTATTTTGTAGGTGCAGTGTAGATACTCCAGGTCATTTAGAGATTTTTAGTGTTCATACTAGAAATCTCTAAATGACCAGGAGTATTTACATCTCACCTACAAAAAGAACTGTCAATTTAGCCATACCACAGACGAACTTGATACACTACTAAACTCTGGAATGACAGTTTTAATTACTCATTGGAGGCCCCAAGCTGTATGTTCCCTTACCACTCCTGGACAACCTTATGCCTCTTGACACACAGTCAAGGTTGCTATAAAAATGTATTCTATTAGTTTCCTCGATACTCTATTTTCTAAGCACAGCAGGAACTACTTGCTTCCCTAAAAATACAAAAATGCCTCCGCACAAATATTTAATTCCATCATCAAATGTGCAAATAACTTCAAACCACAGACTACTGGATTTTAAGCAGCAGAATCGTCTGCGGTGTGGGAGACCGAGTCTAACCCACTGCGTGTGACATGTCCCTCTAATCCGGGTTTTGCTCCGGCCAACTAGAAGTGCCTCATCCCTACCACAGGATAGTGATGATTGGGCAGCCGAGCGCATGACATACTAGGCTAGTCAGGGAAGTCGTGGTCACTCAGGTCACATCCGTCTCTCTCTCATTTACAACTTAGTCTCATATATAAATGACAAACAGAAGCAGTATATCTTTCAATGATTAGCTTAATAAACGACTGCATCTTAGATAGCAAAGCGTGAGCTGAAATAACCAGGACTACACAACATGACAGTACTAAAATTGTGACGAGAAGAGTGAAGCATAAAAACAATGCTATCATATTGTCACTATAATCGAAGAACTATTTTCTATCTAGGGTATAATTTGAACACAGCATGTTAAGCTGTAATTCTGCATTTCAGGTTCCCCTGGGAAGACATCAACCCCCATACCTGAGCAAACGCCTGTGGTCTGCGTTAGCATCTGTAGCGAAGCATTCAGCAATCAGCATACAGTTGTGGTCCCCTGACTGGAATCTCCTTCTAACGTGTAAGGGACAAGGAAGTGTTTATGTATTAACACAACTGTTGTTCTGAGAAAATGTCCCTACTTAAGGATGTGTATTTTCTACGAATGTTGGAGACTAAACTTCTATCACGTTCACAGGCAATGTACAGAACTGCAGCCTTGAATGGAGCACAGAGTGATCAAGAATCTCTTGTTTAAGAACAGAGTGCTGGCCTAGGCAAAAACAGTTAGATAGGTGAAAATAAACAAGAACGTAAAAATGGTTATTGTGATGATAATAAAGCGAAGCTGAAATAAAATATATCTAGGTTAAAGTGTACAGCGGCCTAGTGTGTTAAAATAACGTGCATGGAGCTATAACTAAAATGGCTACACAACACTCTAATGTGTTAAAGGTTTATAAAAATCACCTATAGTCCCTACTGGGCATTCAGCCACATAATTTAGGATTCTTACGCCCACAATTATTAGAGTGTCACTTACACTGTGAAAAGGCACCAACATCAATGCCACACCAATGTTTTGGTTCTCAAGTATGCCAAAATTGTTTTTCATCATCTGATTGATCAGGGTGCCTGATGGCTTTTCGGTATCCTTACCATCCCATCTGGTCACTTCAGATGAATTCTATTTTCAAAAGAGATATTTCTATTTCTGGCTTCTCTACTAATAACTGTGTTTCCACTTAGCGTATCCACCTCAGCATCAGTTTGAATCACGTTTATATATGTGGAAGCATTTTGCTAAGCACAAATTCACTTAGGTAGTGGTCTTTGGACTGTATGCTGTTAAAGAGTCTGTTACTTTGTTCTGTTGCCTTGGCTGAAAGAATGTCTCTGCCAGATTTGTCTTTGTCCCTCTCATCTCTACTGGTTTTCTTTGAGTGTAGACTCAAAGTAGAAGCTCAGGCAGAAATTCAGATTAGATATGTGAATTACTCTGTGTTTTATATGGTTTTATATGGTTTCACTGTGTTTTATATGGTTTCACTGAAGGTTCCAGTAAGAAAATATGACTTCAGGCTTTAGCTTCAACTGCGAGAGATGGCCACAATTTGCAGCACAACAACACAAACCTATCAGACAGCTGGGACTCTCTCAAAACATCTGACAGTTCACTCAGTGTGCTGCATTCAAGCACCTATCATCAACTTTATGTTTTTCATTCTGATCAGCATGTCAAAGGTCCTGTCTACACCTGCTACTCTTCTCTATTATGCTCTTTAGGATAGGTGATGTTGCGCATATCTCTGGGCAAGGTGCTCACCAGTTCCTTTTGCTGCTCAGAAGTTATTTAATCCAGTAACACCCACAGATCAGCCATCCCCAGGTCAAGACTACCATCACTGGTGTACTGTTGGTGTGATAATGAGTGAAAGCCAGCCTATTGCAGAATTTGTCTTCTTCCTCACACACATCACCACCCTCATCAAGGGAAGGTGCAAAGAACTGCACATACATCTGGAGGAAGAGTGCAGTACAGATTTGTCAAAAACGCATGGTAGTACTGGTTTATCATATCACAAAAAATGTCCACTGGACTCTTAAGGCTGCAGCAAACATCTCATTTAGATCTGGCTGTAGCAACTATTTCTCCACTAATGGACTCATACGCTAGCTGGTGTGGAGGCTGTGTATGATGTCTCAGCAGATCAGGTTCACCTTCTGGCTTAGTAGCTTCTTCTGGAATGAACAAGTGCGCACTGGTCAATATGCTTGGAGTGTAGTTTACCACTTGGTGGACAGCCTTCCAAATGTGAAGCACTTGCTCTCGATGCAAACCTCCAGACGTGGAAAGATAGAGGATTAAAATTGCATTCAGGAGCTGTATACCTTGGCTACCCTGCTAATTCAACAACTCTCTCAGCAGCTAGTGATCTTCAGGAAGAAGTCAAAGTTGAAAGATACATTTTGAATGACAAAGCATGTCAAAATGTTGAGCAAGATTTCAACGGTGAAAGGTATTTTTGTAATTCATTTGTATTCATGATTAGGTATAACGTTCTTTAGTCAGAAATGTTAATCCTTAAAGCCACAAAAGACTATTGCTGTTGAGTGCACCAAAGAGACTAGATTTGTAACTCTTATCAGAGTTTTTGTTTTTATTTAAGTCTCCTAAATTCTGGTAAGAAATTTCTGTTTCCACTCTTGAATGTCTTCACAGTTCTTCTCTAGAGTCCTCACAATGGCAAAGTGTGATTTTGTGTTTTGTGTTGCACAATGTTTACTGATTGCAAACAGTTTTAAATGTAACACATGATGCATGGTTTTCATTTTATTCTGTTTCCAACTGGACAAAAAAGCCTGACTGACTTAGGAGAGGGGTATGAAAACAGAGTCTGTTATACATCATTTGAAACAGAATGATTTGAACTGAATGATCACGTATACAGTTTAATTACTATATGATAACCAGGAATGTTCAGTTTGCTTCCATGATCCTGAAAGTGTAAAATGATAGTAGTGTCCACTACCAAGGATGTGGATGCTACGGTGTGCAAGGATTTTGTGAAAATATTGCCTATGCTTTCTTTGTTCACAATAAAAAGCAAAGCACATCAGAACTGACCATCCTTAGTGTGTAGGGAACAACACATAAAGTGGGGAGTGCACTATTTTTGTTTAAGGGCGGAAGCCCTCAGCCAACCCAGTGGGTGGCATGCTTTGTCATCGGGCCCCTCCTGGCACCAATCCTATGGGTTTAGGTGCAGGCTTCTATCCAAAGGGTATTCTGGAGAGCTTGGGGTAAACACTGGTGAAGGTATCGCTATGCTGTTCATCTGGCCTCCCTCAGTGTGAAGGTTATGTGCAGAGGAGTTTGACAGTGTAGTGATTAAAACAGCCTACTGGATGGAATTAAGTTTATTTGGTTCCCCAGTGGCCGTGTTAAATGAAAGTGGGGAATAATTCTACCCACTAGCAGAAATCAACATGTTTCTGCATTTTAGTCCCTTTGATGAGGTGTTGTGGCATTCGTCAGGACTGAGCTTTATATCAGTTTCAGCTTTATATCAGTGTTGATGAAACTTGTAAATAATTAATTAAGTACAACCCGAATGTAATGTGTGTTCTGGAATGTAGGGTGTTCCCCTCCACTCATCTCTGGTGTAGGCCTAAAAAATATAAAAACTGAGCTGTCCATATCAAAACAATTTCTCCACATAAAAGTGCCCAAGGTTGTGCTCCAAACATGATAAACTGTTGGTAATATGAAGTGCATACCAGACTAGGTGGCTCAGTTACAACTCTTGCCAAAGGAGTGATTCAACATCCTAATATTTCTGATGTCGGAGTATATAGTTCTAGACTCTGAATAGAAATACAGTTGCACATGTTAGCAAAATTTCTCGATCTTTGTAGGTGTCTAAAGTTTCTCTTAATACTGAAGATTTTTCTGTCTTTCTTACTTTGAACATTACATTGTTTTTATGGTACTACTTCAGAGTGGTTAGGAGCAGACACGAGGAAGACATTGGAAGGGTTTCTAGATTTCGGAGTAGGTTTGTGATTGTCACAAGTGATCAGCAACAAGTTTTATTTATGAATTTTGATTTGTCAGAGAATGATCTTCCATGTAATTATGTATATATAATATTTCTTGGAAGAGATTATTTTGCTAACGTTCAGCTCCTACATTCGACGAGAAAAGTTTCTGGAAAGAGAAAAATTACTTACTATCGATTCCAAAATCAAAGCTTTCAGCTTTGGTATATTTCATACATTCACAAGCTTGGATTAATCCTGGTCATCGGTCTATTAATACCCAGCAAAATGTTTAACACAACAGTACTAAAAAAACATACTTATTTACAACAATAATGCTTCCGATCCCCTTCCCCTTATTGGATGTTCAGCAGCCAATGAGGTCCGTGGGCTCCAAACTCTACTCCCTTTATAGGCCACGATTCTCTAAGATTTTCAGAGGACAACGGTGAAAAAAGTGCAGCACTGATGGTTGCTCATGAACCTCTGAAAGACACTAAAGCTGGAAAACTAAAGTAACAAATGAATAATACCAGCTTTTTTTGCCCAGCATTCGACCTCTCATGGATTCATATTCTTTAATTGCGATTATTAAGCAAAACCACAAAATAAAGGAAGGTGGGCATGTGGCTAACTTTCTTGAAACAGGCTCCAGAGTATCATCAGCCCCACTCTGAAATAGGCATTCAATTCGAAGTTAAAGCAGTAGTGCTTAGGGAAGGCATGGCAGGTCTGTCATACAGCTGCTTTGCTGGAGTCCACTAACGGACTACAGGGAAAAAAAAGACCGTTTTTTGTTGCCATGCATCAATCATAATGCACAGTGACAAGTCAACTGAGGAGCTTTTTTGTACTGTTACGGCAGGTAACACTATCTGTGATCCAAAATGCTATTATTTATGATTGATTTGTTTTTATTAAACATGACATCTATTAGGATTTAGAAAATGTACTAATCTGTACCTTATGTCGAAGGCTCCAGAATTAAGTGGGGATCCACAATGCAGAGAACTTATTTTCTAAGGGATACTAAAGTGTCCTAATGGAACCTAGGTGAAGGCTATTTGACTAGAAAGAGTTCAGTTTCTCCTGTTCTTCCAGCTAACAGTAAAGAGCAGTGCGGCTTTCCAGGAGATGTAATGTAGTGACAAGGATACGGAGTGAAGTTAAGTAGGGTGACTCCACCCGCTTGCCTAGAACAGGTGGCAAAAGGCAGGATACTAGGGGACACATGACCCTATACCTGGCTAACAGTGGAAGCACGTCCTTTAGGGCGGAGGAGCCACGCCGTCCCACCTTTTGTCCCTCATGAAGAGTGTCTGTCAGGCTGAACAAAGGTCAGGCTGACAAACACTCTCCATGTTCAGCTCAGGCAGCCAGGAGCAGACATGGGCGATTTGTGCACACTCCTGGCTGCCTGAGTTGAACTTGGCTGGGCTGAGGAGGTCACAGCTTCTATGGGCGTGACCTCCTCGGCTCAGCAAAGGTGCCTCGAGACCCTCCCCTGGGTGACAAGAAAAGCGTCACCAATTGACACTCTCCCTGGGCGTTTCAGGTTTAAGCCCTGAAGTGCCCAGGGCGAGTGTCAATCAGTGACACTTTGTCACAGAGTGGGGTGGGGTCAACAGTCTCACTGACCCCATCCCACTCTGTGACGAGGCTGGGACTTGCTGCCTTCCCTCTGGAAGGCAGCATTCCCAACCCTACTGGGACCTGGAGGCTGAAGGTAAGTGAGAGTGTGTGTGTGTGTGTGTGTGTGTGTGTGTGTGTGTGTGTGTGTGTGTGTGTGTGTGTGTGTGTGTGTGTGTGTGTGTGTGTGTATGATGTTTTAAATTGAATGTTTGGTGCGCGCGTGCATGTTTGAGTGTTATGAGTGTTGTTAATGGATGTGCGTGCGTGTGTGTGATAGAATGAGTGTGTGCGATCTTTTAAAATGAATGTTTGGTGTGTGCATGTTTGAATGATATGAGTGTTGTTAATGGATGTGCGTGCGTGTGTGTCTGTGTGTGAAAGTGTGTGTGAGAGGGTGAGAGTGTGAGTGTGTGTGTCCCGCCCGCCCCCCTCCCTCCCTCCTAAAGCTGCCGGCCGCCACTGCTGGCTAACCTCACCGGGACAGTGTCCCCACCGCCAAAAGTACCTGATGCGAGCTGCACGCTACTGTTGGCTGCAGTATATTGATGGCAAGACTGCTAAACTAGCATACTCTTCACTAATCCTGCTGTGGCAGGCAGAACTCCAGGTAATTGAACACCACAGGGTCCAAAGGTGGCAGGAAGCAGGACTAACACAGAAGGGGGACCTTTATGTAGACGTCCTAATTCTCTCTTTAAAAGATCTTGGGGACTCTTACGATATCCCTGTTGGTCACTTCTTGACATACCATTCCGTACACAGGGCAGTAACATTGCACTGGGGAGCGGATCAGGCAGAACATTCCAAAATCCCCCGCACCCCATGACTCCTCACGGCCCTCAGTAACGGGAATGGATGCAGGTTATATCAGACTGTAACACTGTTTTATTATCTTACAATTCCACCCCGGCCTTCCCCAAGCAGCACTGCTGGCTCTATATGTTGCCTAAATGGGCACATGTAGAAGCAGACTCCCTGGTGGAAGCCCCAGACAAAGAGGCGAGGAAACAGTAGTTATGATTTAGGACTCATTGTCCATGAAGAAGCATAAGAAATTGAGGTGGTAATCGCCCCTTTGTCTGCACTCTCAGACTCCAGAGAGGGCGTGACGACAACAGGCCACTCAGAACTGTTCCTGGCCGCCACTGGAGTCGAACCCAAGCCTAGTACCTAAGCACCACACATTTCTTGGTCCATCGATGATGTCAAAGAAAGCAGAGACCTTTAGGCAGCCTCAGATGCACATTACCAAAACTCTCTTGTGCGCCTTTGGGTCACAAAGATCTGCAGGGTCCTCCATTTGGACTTCCACCTCCAGTTCCATTCTCTGCATTCTGTGCCTCTCAAACCTGCTAAGGATTCAGCATATGCTTTGAGTTCAGTTTAAGTGCTACCCACTGCACTATTTCCATTAGCAATGATGCTGGTGCTGATTCTAAAGGAGTATTTGCAGCCTATTTGCTTTCCGTTGCAGAGCCAACTCCACCATGGTCTCAACTGAGGCCATGCCCTGATGTCACTGGAGCACAGCCAACTGACAAGGCTTCTGATTCTATACTTTGCCCCTACCATGTAGCGGCATCCAGATCTTTCACACCTTTTCAGAGCAGACTTGGACAGTTACAACTTTGGAGAAGGGGTGGTTTTATCCCTCAATATGATAAGGACAAATTTTATGAAAAACTACTAGATGCCAGTGGCCTACTGGGAGAAATTGTGCTACTGGTTGGGGGATGACCCCTTTTAAAACAACACCTACAATCCCCATCAGGATGAACCACAATAGTCACTAAATTCACCTTTACTTAACCCTTGGTAGCATGGCACAAAAGAAGTCAGGCTTAACCTTTAGTATTTAATATTCAAACTTTTATTAATACTTTAGCTTAACCATTGGAACCATAAGCGTAGTGGTGCAATGTCAAAGTCCTACTGATTTTCCACAAAGTAGTAGTTCTTTTTATACTACTACTTTGGAGAAAATCAGTTATACAGTGCTTTGAGATTACACCACAATGCTTATGGTTCCAATGGTTAAGTCAAAGTATTAATAGAAGTTTGAATCCTAAACCCTCAGTAAGAGCACCAATATACCAATCATAAGAGAAGACAAATAACGGGCTCCTCAATAGGTTGATTTGAAATTTAGGAGAGTTATGAGTAATGAACCAAAGAAGTGGTTAATATAGATGTCCTTATTATGGTGAAATACAGCATAATGTGACATAGTAAGTAGACAACCAACCAAAAGGTGTGATGTCCAATCAGGGAGGGTACTATGGGTAATTTCATAGGCAAATACAACCATCTCCCTCTTAACTTGAAATGTCAAATGCAATCTGAAGGCACAAAGTGAGGGCAAGAAAATGTATGATTGCTGTTGATTATGAGGAAATTGTAAATTCTATGTCGGCCAATAACATAGTATTGTAGTAACTTATTCTTGTCTCTCTCTTATACTTTGATTTTCATATAAATGTCCTGATTAAGGTGGCGTGAACCATTCTGACTTCTACCGGAATGCAGCATCAACAATTTAAGATATTTGTATACAATATTGTAACAAAATCAAATGATTTACGGGTTGGATTATTAAGTTAATGATGGACACTGTTTATGTATGTGTTTTTTAAAGGGCATTTTATATAATTTTAATAAATAATACTCCATGAATGGCCAGTGATACAGATTGTGGTTTTGTTAACAATTGTTTAAGAATATTTTTTCACCTTATGCACTAAATATTGCTCTAAACATGTACTCCTATAAGTATGATGTGGATGTATCTAAAGGAAAGGCAAGAAAAGGAATATAGCAAAAGAAGGAAATTAATTGTTTTTCTGTTTTAAGCCACCCTGTAACTTCTGGTTAATAGGACTTTTTGAACTGAGCCAGTTCACAGATCTACTGCCTATTGAGATACTTCTATGGTATCTATTCACTAGGTGAAGAATTTGTATGTAGAAGTATCCTTCAGAAAAACAAGTTACTTACCACTGGTAACAATCTTTCTGGTTGATCCGCTATGTAACTACAGATTCCTCACAAACCTCCCTTTTGTGAACTGGGCTCCTTTTCCATCTAAAAAGGTCCTGATTCAGAGATTTGCACACTGGTCATGCGAATCCGATAAGGCTCTGTGTCTGAGGGTGCGGGCAGCCTAAGAAAGCAACTGACATCAGCAGAAAGGATAGCACTTTTATTCAGCTTTGCCTGTCAGCAGAGCAACATTGCTGCAGAGCTGCACTGTGCCACCTATCACTGCACAGGTGTAATGCTTTAAAGTTTCCAGATCCAGTCGGTCATCTGTGGAATATTCACAAGATGAGGAATCTGTGGTTAGATAGCTACCAAAGGTAAGTAAATTGTTTGATAGGAGTATCAGGATATTTGTGAAAAAAATATAGAAAATTGGGAAATAAGACCATTGTTACAATCACAGTTCCTCCTGCTAGTGAGAATGGGTAAGGAATGTTATGGCAGAAACCCTTTCTTTAGTTTTCTCTATGACTGGCCAACAATTATCTTGAATGACCCTCTCTGCCTTACGATGTATGCTGATGGCCAGATAACGAACAGATGCTTCACATCACTCAAGTGGAAAATCACGCTTGGGCTTACCAATGGTAGGAGTAATATGAACACAGTGGGACTAACTCCAATTAATCTGTATCAAGAATAGAGGCTACATTTTAAAATTTCTCAAAGTAAGGGAGAAATGTGAATGACGTACAGCAATATGGTCATCACCATACAGCAATATCAGATAGTTGGTTCCAGCAAACCATAATCTTCTATGTGCATGTGTGACTCTGATTATACAGGCCTGGGGTGCTAGTGTAAACACCAATGATAATAGTGGACCCCTTGCCCAGTAACTCAAGGAAACAGGAATGTATCCCATAGATTACCATTTATTCTAATTTAGGCTACTTGATGATTGTAGAGAATAACAATCCAACTAAGTATTTCAGCCCCAAGCCCATTCTCCTCAATATAGCATATAAGGCCACTCAAGTAAGTCAAAGTTCTACTGTGCATCCAACAATAAGGCTGTGGCCGAGACATCTGCGTCTAATTGATCTGTTTACGAAAAGAATGTGCACAGGTTAGCACGAGTCATCTAATATAAGGCTACAGATGAGTCATTATTTTTGCAAGGGTTTTGTTGCCTGTGTTTATTATTGACAGTTGCCTATGGGGGCACAATGGCTCTGGAACTCCCAGGCTTTAAAAGCACCACAATGATGTCCTCACAGAGTGTTGAGGAAACCTGTCCCAACCGATATATCTATATATTACTTGTAGAATTCTGCCGTCCGCCCATCTATAATTGGGGCTTTGCCATTGGATAACTATTTTATTATGCTTACTATCTTTTACAGTGAGGAGTGATTTTGAATTTCAAGTCAAGGCTGCAGTGGAGAAATATTCCTCAATCCTATCTTTGCGAACATCAATTCTGGCTGAATACAGATTCACATAGTAATCAGAAAAGACCTCTAGTATTTCAGGTTTAGTCGTGCCGTGAGATCCATTTGGGTTGCCAGTGTTTAATATGTCTCTGGACAGGATTTTTAGCTCCATCTCTAAAGCTCCCAGCCCAGTACATATGAACCTGATACCAGTCTGCTTAAAAATACAAAAACCTCTAATGCTAGCTTTGACGACTTCCCATAGTACTGCTCCACAGACAAATTATCTTTCACTTAATTCAAAATAGTCTTCAATGCCTCGTCTAAACTCCTCCCCGAACACGCAGTACAGTAATGTCCTAAAGAGAAAGACCTACAGGGAGTGGAACTAGTATGAGCCACAGGCATCAAGTACAGTAACTCTGGGCAGTGGTTAAACAGGGTGCTGGGTAGGATTACAACTTCCACTATTTTTGTACAAATGTCTCTAGCTACCAAACAGTAGTTTATACGAGATGTAGCAATGTGAGTGAGGACAGTAAAAATAATATTTAGTGTCAGGGTATGTAAGTAGCAATACATCTGTGAAGGCATAGCTATCTAGCATTGAGTGGAGCTTAACTGAGGCTGACGAAGGAGCACTATTACTTTTTAATTTTCTATTTCTATAGACATCTAGTATTGCTATAAGATTGCCTCCCCCAAAGAATCATGCAAGGATCCAGCTTATCATAGGTGGCAATTAGTTCATTCAAGAATGCCGTTGAGTCTATATTGGGGACATAGGAGTTCACGAAGGCCACAAGTTCATTATTTAAAGTACCTTGAAATATAAGATATTTATCCTTTGTGTCAGTGTGTGCATATTCACGTCTCAATTGGATTGCTTTACTGACTAGGATTGCCACTTCCCTGGAATAAAAATGATATGATGAAAAAGATTGATGAGCTCCCCAAGATCCGCCAACACGCTTTCAGAGATAGAGGTTGAATGAGGCTAATGCAGAAACGTAACATCTATTTGGGGTCTACTGAGATATGCTAAGACAATTCTAGCTTTCTGGGGGCTGTTAAGGCGCCTAACGTTACAGGTCAATAAGAACAAGATACTTACCTTCCGTAACGCATTATCTGGTAGAGACTTTCTAGCTGCAGATTCCTTACCTTTGAATTCCCTGGCGTCAGCTTGAATTTTGAGTTTTATGCTGAGCAATACCCTGCGCGTGCTGTAAGGTGGCGTAATTCGGATCCGCGTGCATCGTTCGGCTCCGTGTGGCGTCGTCAGCGTCAATGGAGCCATCTGTGACATCACGGTCATCTATAAAGGCACCACCCGCCACTCACGTCAATTCTTTTACAGACAAACTTCTACACCAGAAGCGCAGAGTCATGGATAGAACAGACAGTTTGACTGTGCAAAAGTAGGGCCCTGAAAGGGATAAACCCTAAGCCTACTACACATATCCAGAGAGCGGGGAGGCATGGGTGGGTTTAAGGAATCTGTAGCTAGATAGAGTCTATACCAGATATTGAGCAGTGGGCTTCGGATAAATCTCCTTTACACTAAAAAGTCCTGTAGGATTGAACAGGCAAAGTGTCCGTCCCTCCAGACCAGATTGTCCAGGCAGTAATGTTTTGCAAACGTGTGCAAGGATGCCCACGTTGCTGCCTGACAGATATCCAGGACTGGTACGTCCAGGCTAGTGCAGTGGTACAAGCTTTGCCCCTGGTAGAATGAGCCCTCAAGAGGCTGCTTCCTGGCCAATACGTAGCAGATCTTAATGCAGAGAACGACCCAGCGTGAAATGGTTCATTTCTGCACTGCCCGACCCTTTTTTGTACCCCACAAAGTGTTGGTCATCCAGCCGGAACTCTTTTGTGCGGTCAAGGTAGAACGACAATGCTCTTTTTGGCTCCAGCCAGTGAAGTCGCTCCTCTTCTTTAGAGGGATGCGGTGGAGCAAAGAAGGTGGGTAGAGGGATGTTCTGACCCAGATGAAATTGGGTCACCACTTTGGGGAGGAAAGAGGCACGCGTCCTGAGAACCACCTTGTCTGAAAATATGGTGAGATAGGGTGGCTTGGATGAAAGGGCTTGCATCTCACTCTTCCTCCTGGCAGATGTTATTGGCACTAAAGAGTCTTGAAGGGGACCAGCCGGAGGGGAAAGTTGTGTAAGGGCTCCAAGGGAGCACACATAAGAAATGTGAGGACCAGATTTAAGTCCCATTGGGGCACAACAAAGGGCATAGGGGGAAGATATGTACAAGTCCTTTGATGTATCTATGTACAATGGGAGAATTGAAAAGTGAAGGCTGATCAGGCAGCTGAAGGAATGCCGATAAGGCAGAAAGATAGCCCTTGAGAGTACCCAAGGCAGAACCCTGCTGGGCAAGAGATAGTATGAAGAGAAGGATATCAGAAAGAGAACGGAAAGAGGATCAATAGACCTTTCTGTACAGTAATATACAAAGCCTTTCCAACAGCAGGCGTATACCGTTTTAGTGGAGGGACACCTGGCTGGCAAAATAACTTTACAGACATCAGGAGGAAGGTCAAAAGACATCAACTGCTGCAGCTCAATCTCCACGCATGAAGGCACAGAGTTCACAGGTTCGGGTGGAGAACCCTCCCCTGCTGCTGCGACAGAAGATCGTCCCAACAGAGTGGCCTGGTCGGAGGATCGATGCTCAATTTCAGAAGCTCAGGATACCAGACTCTCCGTGTCCAATCAGAAGCCACCAAGATTACTTGGGCCCGGTCATTCTCAATCTTCTTGAGAACTCTGGGCAGAAGTGGTATAGGCAGAAAAGCGTACAGGATGCCTGAATTCCACTTGTGACGAAAAGCATCGCTGAGCAATTGCCGCCTTGGAAACTCCAACGCACAATACTGCTGACATTGCGCGTTCACTGCAGAGGCGAACAGATCTAACCAAGACTTTACCCACTGCTGAAAGAGTCCTTGCTCCACCTCCAGAAGGAGATACCATTCGTGATCTGTTAGGCACGGACGGCTGAGTTCATCCGCCCTAGCGTTCAGAGAACCTGCCAGGTGTTAAACCACCAGGGTTATGCCCTGCTGTTCCAGCCATGTCCAGAGACGCAGAGCCTCTTAAGAAAGGGTCCACGACCCCACACCGCCCTGCTTGTGGCAGTACCACATTGCAGTGGTGTTGTCCGTGAACACCTGCACTATCTTTCAGTTTACAACAGGAAGTAATGCTTTCAATGCCAGTCGGATCGCCAGGAGCTCCAGTAAGTTGATATGGAGTCTGGATTCTGCCAGAGACCAGAGACTTCTGGTCTCCACCTCTCCCAGATGGCCGCCCCATCCCAGAAGAGACATCTGTCACTTCTGTGAGATCTGGCGGGGAAGGGAGAGAATTCTGCCTCCGACCCAGTCGCAGTTCACTAACCACCAGTGCAGGTCTTTTGCAGTTCCCTCCGAGATCTGAACCATGTTGGTAAAATTCCCCTGATGCTGCGCCCACTAGAACTTCAAGTCCCACAGCATAGCCCTTATATGCCATCTGGCATGCTTGACTAACAGGATGCAGGAGGCCACGAGCCCCAACAGCCTCCGAGTCTGTCTCACCGAAATCCAGGATAGATGCTGAAACATCGGTATCATAACCTGAATATTCTGGACTCGCTGCTTGGGAGGATAAGCCCGAAACAGCACTGTGTCCAGAACAGCTCCGATGAAAGGGAGCTTCTGAGAGGAGTCAGGTGTGAGTTTGGCACATTTATAGTGAACCCCAGCGAACGCAGGAGGTCTGCCATAGTCTAAAGGTGGTTGACGAGAGCCTGGAGTGTAGAAGCCTTAAACAGCCAGTCGCCGAAGTAGGGGAAGACTGAAACCCCCCCAACCTGCACAGATGAGCTGCTACCACTGCCATCACCTTGGTCAACACCCGAGGGGCACTGGTGAGAATGAAGGGGAACACAGTAACCTGAAAGTACTCGTGGCCCACCTTGAACCCAAGTAACGCTTGTGGGCGGGCAGGATAGGGATATGAAAATAGCCATCCTACAAATCCAACGCTACCATCCAGCCTCCTTGGTCTAGGGCAGACAAGACCTGAGCAAGAGTGAGCATCTTGAACTTCTCCTTTTTGAGGAAGAGATTGACGTCGCACAAATCCAGAATGGGGCGAAGACCCTTGTTCTTTTTGGGAATCAGAAAGTAGAGGGAATAACAACCAATGACATTGGGACCCTTTGTATAGCTCCCTTGGCCAAGAGAGACATAACGTTTTCGCGCAGCAAAATTAAGTGATCATCCATCAGCCATTCTTTTAATGGAGGCATAGAGGGAGGTAAAGCCTGGAAGGGGAGAGAATGGCCCTTCTGTATCATCTGCAAGACCCATTTGTCCGATGTTATGGACCACCAGTGAGGGATATTAAATCGAATCCACCATCCAACTGGACGCACGTGGTCTTGCAGAATCACACTAGGAGGACTTGGGTGCTGGGGAGGAGGGGGCTGGGTGGTTGCCAACCTCTGGCTAGACTCTCTGGGTTTAAAGGTACCACATGCTCGCACTGGATGCTGAGATGGAGGACGGTGGCTAATCTGAGGGTGGCTTGGTACCCCACCCCTTCCTTAGCCTCAAAAAGGGTGAAAAGCAGACTGCTGACAAGCTGGTGCCTAGAGGCCCAGGGATCTGGCCAGGGCCTGAGAGTCCTTGAACCGCTCAAGCATAGAGTATGCCTTTTCTCCATAAAGGCGTGAGCCTTCGAAGGCCATGTCCATGAGGTTTGTCTGGACATACCTCAAAAAGTCATTAGTACGAAGCCAGGCGTGGTGTCGAAGGGCCACTGTCGATGAAATAGCCCTGCCCAGCGAGTCGGTCGTGTCAAAACCACACCAAATCATAAACTTGGCTGCATCTCTCCCATCTTTGACAGCTTGAGTGAAAGTCCTGCATGCCCTCCGGGACCTGGGGCAGCACCTGTGCCACGGTATCCCATAAAGTATGAGAAAAACGGCCCAATAGGCAAGAGGTTTTTACAGACCTCAGCGCTAGGCTGGAAGAAGAAAACATCTTACCAAGCTGATCCAGTCTCTTGGATTCCCTATCTAGGGGAACAGAAGGGAAAGCACCATGGGAAGTGGTGGCCTGGACCACCAAGCTCTCCGGGGTGGGGTATTGGGTGAGGAAACTAGGGTCAGTAGGAGCTGGTCGATGGCGGCAGCCGACTACTAGTTACAGGAGCCCCTGTGCTGGGTTTGGGCCACGTCCCCAGCAGGACATCATTGAGGGCTTCGTTGAAAGGTAACATGGGTTCTGATGTGGAAAACCATGGCTGAAGCACCTCTGTCAGGATGTTAGTCCTGACCGGCACCGTAGGCAACTCTAGGTCCAATATCTCAGCTGCTCTACGCACCACCATGGCATATGAAGCTCCCTCCTCCATAGCCACAAAAGGAGGTACGAGCATGCCAGTATCTGGAGAAGTATCCAATCCACTGGCTTCCACTAGATCCTCATACCAGTCCTGCTCGAATACATATTCTTAAGGGTCCTCAGACCCTTCCCATTCCTCACCTGTGCATGGCTGTTTGAAATAAGCCTCAGACACTGATCTAGGCTGTTTCGCCGCTGAAGTCCGAATCGCATCGTACGTCGTTCCAGCTTCAGATCATCCAAAATGAGGATGGTGCTCGCACCACCGGTGGGTGCCGGCAGTGGGGGGAGCGTTGACATCAGGACTGTCGCCAGAGGAGGCCGACTGTGTGGTACAGACATCATTCCGGATCCGATATCCTGAAGGCTGACCAGTGGGGGCATCCCACTCAAATACGAGGCGCATGGCTTTGTAAAATTCTTTAAGTTGAGCAGGGGTCGCTTTGGCTCCTGGATGGGGAGGGGGAGGCGTGAAGTCAGCCCAGACATCGGTTCTGCTGAACCGTGCGTAGAACGCCGAAGTTCCAAAGTTGCCTCGTCGGACGACAGGCGTGGCAAAGTCGAAGTCCTCTCTGACTTCTTCTTGTGCCTCTTCCCCGAGTGCCCGGAGGACCTCGAATGCGAAGAGGACGACTTGGGGCTACTGGAGCGGTCCTGAGACCTCTTCCTCAAATGGGACTGTGACCTCCTAGGAGTCACGCCAACCGACGTTGATTGCCAGGCCACCATGAGCTTCAGAGACTGTTATCTCAAAGCTTTCGGGGCCAGGGCATGGCAGTCGGAACATGACTCAGAGTCATGGTCTCTGTTGAGGCACCATAGACATACAGGGGGAGGGTCCGTCACAGTTATGGTACCATGCCATGTACCACACGGCTTGAACCCTGTTTTCCTCGAGGACATCTCGCACAGATGAAAGAAATCTTCCACAAAAAAGTCAAATAAGGCCTGCCAAAAAAAGCCTAGCTCGATCCCAGCCGTCACTTAACCGGTACAAAAGGAAAAGAACTGACTTACGCGCGCCGGAGTGGTGCCTTTATAGATGACTGTGACGTCATAGATGGCTCCATTGATGCTGACGACACCACATGGAGCCAAACGACGCACGCAGATCCGACAGTGACGCAACCAGGGTATTGCTCAGCAAAAAATTCGGGATTCGAAGCTGATGCCAGGGAATTCAAAGGTAAAGAATCTGCAGCTAGAAATCTCTATCAGATTCTTATAATAGCCATAGTCATAAAAATATACAAGAAGCTTACTGAGTATACTGAACCCCCTCTATACCTATTATCATGGAGAGACTAACTAGCAATGTTTCAAATCTACATTAATGGCCTCGGCAAGATACAGAATTATTGTTTCCGAAATACGAAGTAATTGTCATCTAGTGGTCCAGATGCACATCGTTTGGACTTGAGAAATTGCATACCTCAATGCTGCTAAGTGAAGAACATAAGTTTGCCTTTGTATTTCATCTTCAATTTATTTGGATAAAGCATTGCATAGTCAAAATTTAGTCATTATAGTGGTTTCTTTACTGAGGTGAAAGCTAAACATGCCATCTGCACCATTAATGTGAAATTGGGGGTATACAGAAACATTGGAACCCTAATATTCCAATTCTTTATTTTCTCTGACTAAACACAGCATCACATCTCTCGCCCCATCATTCAAAGGTCTGTTATTGGCTGGGTGGTGCTCCTGGTGGGGGTTGCGCTGCCAAGGATTGATGTGCCTACTATGAATAATGAGGAAAAACAATTGTCGCCAAAGAGGTCCTCAAGCATTTTATCTATGAACAACTCCAACTGTTCTGCATTCATAGTCTTGACAATGCGAAGGTTATTGTTCATTGAGTAGGATTCAAGATCCTTGTTGTTATCTCAAGTTAATTCAAGGTTGTTTTTTTGTTATGTTTTTACTTTGCTGTAGAGTTGTGCCCTTTGCAATAAGGTCATCTTCAATGTCAGATATACAGAGCTCTGAAATATCAATTTGCTCAGAAGAGTTGTGAAGCTGGTGCTTCATGTGGTCAACCCCGGTGATTAATTTGCTCAATTATTGTGTACACATTTCTTTCATGCCAAGAAGTAACGCCTTCATTCATTCTTCTGCTGTGTTGCTATTGTCCATCCCTGAGATTTCAGGATTGCGTCTGGGGTCCTTTTCATGCTGCACTTAACAAATGAGCTTCTGCTGCTTGGCTTCCGTTTTGCCCATAGCGCCAGAAGGTGTGTGTGCCAGTATACAAGGATCAGTGCAGATTCTACCCACTAGGCTACGTCCTGCCTGGAAATTACATACCACAGTTCTCTACAGATGTTTCATTATACCCAGTATAGTGAGTGACCAGCCTGTCCTTGACTCATAAGTGCAGGGGCTGCTCACCCATCCTGCACTATAATCTCTTGTATGGGGAGAAAGTGCTATCCTCACTTCCCACTCCAGGCTAGCCCATGCTTCCCAGGCCGAAGCCTTCATACAGGACAGGTATATTCTGTTGCCACTGAGTGTTACCCCAATCATGGACTGCGTTCCAGAATGATGAACCCAACATGTGGGCCAGGTCCCAGCCACCCCGTCTGCCAGGGAACACAACTGGTGTTTACCTCCCCCCCCCAGGTCTGTTGCAATCGCAGTCCCCTACCCAAACCAGGCCTTTGGATCTCCAAAACTACTGCACAAGAGCTGCCCTTAAATCCATAGGAATCTGACCCATTGCACTTTCTGAATTACAATGGTTGTATATAGGTATCACTCACTTTCCTTTTCAATAATCAGTCTATTTGACTGTACGCACTGAATGCCAGAAAATATACAATTTACAGACCATGATGTATCATATATAACTTATATTTAAGAAAATCCATTATTCTTTGTCACTGTAAATATTTAGTACAGTGTGTCCCAGTGAGAAAGAAAACTACACTCCAAAGTGTAACAAAACCAGTGGAAAAAGTGAACTCCAAAAGAACCTGAGTTTTTTTTTTTTTTAAACAAACAATGGCAGTAGTTGATACCTACTAGGACAATGTCAAATATCCACTTGTTTGTTTTTATTTGCCCCTGACAAACAGAAAAAAACAATCCGATGGATAACTTAAAACTTACGGGGAAGAAGGGAGGGCTGCGGGAAGATAATATATACACCAAAATATAACTGCTGAAGACATCTTTCTTCTCAAGGCAAGATATTCCCACAGATTCCTCAACTTATGAATGACTGTCAGAGCAGTACCCTGAGGGAGGCAAGACTGACAAGTGGTGATGAATCAATTAAATCATGCACCAGGCAGGCTTGACAAAGTATCTGTCAGTGCATGTTTGAGTTGTAAGGTTGACCATGTGGCTACCCGAGACCCTCTGGAGAAAGACGCGGAGGCAGCAATCGCTCTACTGGAATGAGCACAAAAGTCAGCTGGCGAGTCTTTATTGGCCAAGCCTTGACAAGCTTAAATCAAAGGATAAGCCAATATGAAATGGTGGTTTTGGTCACAGCTCTACCCTTTTTATCTCCCACGAAGCAAGAAAGAGCTGAACATCCACACCTGGTGGGATGTGAAGGGGGAAAGAAAGATGAGAGTAAAGGACTGGCCCATTTGAAAGGCAGATGCCAATTGTGGTAGAAAAGTCTGAAAAGTGCACAATAATAGGTTATCAGGGTATAATATTGTAAAATTTGGTCTAACCTAGAGGGACTTAATTTCTCCAACGCTGCGAGCTGACATCATTGCCACCAAGAAAACAGAAGTCAACACAAGACTCGAATCCCAGTGAGGAATGATCAACAGAGTGAGAGAAAACACAAAGTAAACCTTTCACCAACCACACCATTAGACACAACTTAAACTGAAAAGGAGGATCAAGGAGACACATACAGAAAAATATGCCAGGCAAATACCTTTTTGCAGTAGCGCCTGCTAGGCAAGGGACAGTGAGAATCACAGAATATCAAAGGTCTGACTAAATAAGGCTCAGATTTTGGGTGAGCAGGATCAATTGTGCTTGATCTTCCTGCACTTTAGGAAAATCTCTTGACCAAAATGTATTCTGGGGAAACATTCCCAGCAGGCCCAGTATCCAACTAAACCTGAAGACATACCCCAGGCCAACATGTAGAAGGAACTGTATACTCAAAACTGAGAAAACTTCAATTTTTGGGCTGTGGCAAAGAGATCCATGCATGGACACCTCAATCTGAGGCGATCAGGATTATCTCTTCGGGGAGAAATTCCCACTGGTGGTCCTGGAAGGAGAGACATTGCAGAGCATCACCCTCACATTGAGGGAGCCCAAATGTGCCGTCACTAGGAAAATGCCTGTTCACTGGGCCACCATCTTGTATGCTGATTTAATCGACCGTGGAGGTGTTTCTGAAAGACCTTCAATGACGCTGTCTTAAATGGAAAAGATAAAGGCTTTCATGACAAGATAGACTGCTGCACTGCCAGCACATTTATGTGAAAGTGCTGCTCTGAAAAGGGCCAAAGAATAGGTGACGAGATGCTATCTAGATGTCCACCGAGCACAAAAAAAAGAGGGCATCCATGATTACGGTAGCCTGCAACTGCAAATGGCTGAAAGGATGCCCCAACTACAGATTAGGGGGACACATTAACCAGTGCAACTCTAAGGGGACTGATTCAGAAATTTCCACTCAAGTCAGAAACCTCAACTGGTGCTGAAGCAACTGCATTTTTAGGCCTCACTGAAGGGCCCTTAATCTGCATCTAGTGTCCGGCACCAACAGAGTGATTGAGGTAATCAGAGTCAGCAGGCTTATAACATGCAGAATCAGGAATTGCATCCAAATCATACTTATGGGAATATTATCCAAACCATCCATAACCTCTAAGAAAGAGAAGCCTTGATATGAATCACGTGGAGCACCAATTAGACTTCTGGGCATACACTATAAAGTCCAAGTGATGAAGAAGGGTCAGAGTGCACCAAAACTGTTCACAGATTATAGTACAGGCTAGGTCTGAAACAATGAAGTAATCTAAGTACAGAAATTCCTGGCCTCCATAGTGAACCTGTCATAAGTGCCAGCACTTTTGTGAAAACACATGGTTTTATCATCAGTCCAAATTAAATGTCTATCAACTGATACTGCTTGGACTCCATGGCGACACTCACATAACCACTGTGGGTGAAGGGCATTGGTGGATGGAAATAAGAGCTCTGGAGGTCCAGGAACTTCATCCATAGCCCTGGTTTGAGGGAGAGTTGGACGTTGCTCAGGGGCAGCATCCTGCTGAATGAACAAAGGCAAAGGTTGATGAAGGGTCTCAGAGGTCCAATATTTTTAGGGGACCAAGTAAAGTAGAATCATGTGCCCCTTTCTTCCAGAAGCACCACCCATATACCTCCTTTGTTCAGCAGAGTAAAAATCTTTGCCTCCAAAAGGCCTTTGCCGGAGAACACACATTGGTGGAAGCTGGGTGGTCCTGAGTGAATTACAAAGGGAAGAGCAAAGCCCTTGTGGATTAGCTGGATTACATATCTAGCAGTTATGACGGTCCTCCAATAAGTGAAAAAAAACACTGTCACCTCTACCCCAGTTCACTACTCCTCACTGAGAGATAGAGGCATAAGGCATGAGGAGTGACAGAGGTTTCGTAGCAGAACAGATACCGGAAGATAGAGAGATTGCATATGATGCAGTTGTTGGTGATAGTTTCCACTGGATCCACACCTGCACTGAAATGAGTGGTACATCTGTTGGGCTTCTGGATCTGTTGCAGAAATTATATTGCTATGGCCTTACTTGTGAAATTGTGCCTAATGAGCAAGCAGTACCTTAATATTCCTTATTCATCTGAATGAATAACCACTTGCCTTTAAAGGCAGGTTCGTGACTGTAGGTTGGGCATCTCCAGATAAGCCTGTGAAACGGTTCCAAGTATGGCTGTGTCCATGAGTCAAGCATTCAGGATTTGTTTGACAGCAGCTAACCATCACTGATCACTATAAGTTTTGAGACCCAACCCAGAGGGGAAAAACTTCCACAGAAAAACCAAGTTACCCCTTGGTGGCATGCTTCATCACTGGGTTTCTTCCAGTTCTGCTGCAGAACGAGGCATGCTGCGACAGACTGAATACGTGGGAGCACTATTGCTATCAGCGATGCGGATGCTAGAAAAGGATAGGAGTGGTGGGGTCTTAGTAAATTAAAAACACCCCCTCTGGATGATATTACTAGTTTAATATGTCTCACAGGGGTGGTATGATAGAAGAGGGGTGTCAGGAGGATGGGTATATTATGTACCTGTCCTCCTTAATGGTCTACATGTTTCGGAGTTTTCCCCTAAACTCCTCTTCAGGACCAAAGTGATCTCCCAAGTATCACTCCTCGTGCGCCTTACACTAGTAGAAGTACTTTTACTATTTACTGTGTTAAGGTGATATATACCAATTAAATTAAATTAAATTAAATAAATAATACCCATCAGTGTCAATGCTCTGCTGGGCAAATCTGTGGAAGAAAAGAGAAAAAAGTAGACGTAAATGCATCTCTCAGGAGTGTGGTGGAGTTGTCACCATCACCCAGCCAAATGGCATCAGTAGTTCATACATAAAAACGAATACAAGACGTACTACATATAGGAAACACTACAAAACACTTAAAACACGTGAGGAACCTCTAGGAAAACACACGTGGTGCATGCGTAACCTACTTTTAGTGTTAATGCTATTTGCTGTAGGGATTTGGTCTTACTACAGGGATTGCGGTCTTATTTCGGGCCACGGCGAGTTGAGGAGTAGGTTTTAAGGCGGGTGTGTCGCTTTGAGGAAGTAAGTACTCTGTATGCACTAGACCACCAGCAGTGATTAGAAAGCGCTCGTTGAGCTTGATCTTCACCGCATTTTTATTTGTGTATATTTTACAGCGTGTGACTACAAGCACACACCCCTCCCAGAGGACCTATGATGCAATTAGTGCTTCTGCTGCTTTTAATACCATCAAAGTGAACAATGAAACGACTTCTGATGGAGGGCCATAGGGATAAGCAAAAACCCCCTCCTGAGAAGTATCCAGACTACTTACATTATGTAAATCCGAGTAAAGGCCAGAATCAATGTTGTAAGAAAGGAGGAGGTCATCAGTCTCTGAGTTATTGTCTTTGCTATGTCATAATCTTTACCAGGCATGTAAAGAGTATCTGAACAGGATACAAAATGTTTTGAATCTGGTCAAATAAATGGGCCCTGGAAAGAGGCTGTGTCAAAGGCGAGTCAGCAGACCTCGCATTGACTACCTCAAATTACTCGAAAGTCAGCTGACTTTAAAGTTTTTGGACTCAGGTTCAAGGGTAAAGCTGATGTTGTAAATGGCTACATAAATGTAAGGTCAAGCACTTTAAGAGTAGCAAATTCCGTGGAGTGCTGAAGATGGAACCTGTGGAGCCGCTAGACACACAGGACCAGGTCCACTCATGAGGGCGCTACAGGATAAAAGGGCCCTCATGAAAATATTTGCATGACTAGCTGGAACGCTCTGTCCAGTACAGGGGATGGCTTACTGAGCTGGAAATTCTGGATTCATCCTTTTCAATGTGGGAATGGTTATGTCCCAGAGAATGGACAGTTTTCTCAAAAAAGACGATTTTCCTCTCCTATGGCATAATTTAATTTGTATCAGACGATCGATTCAGTTACCTGTCAGGGAACCTACTTGAAGGGGAAGGGCCACACTTCATCATATCTCGAAGGGTCACCTGGTGGCATCTGAAGATATTTAAAGAGAGGAATCTACAGAAGGAAGTATCTATCAGATTTCTCCTGGAAGAATAGGAACCAACCAATGCTCACAACATTGACTACAATGAAGCCTCTTGGGTTTCCATTATTTATAGAATGGTTCTAAAGCACTTATAAATCTAATTCTTCACAGATTACACTGGTTGCTGTAGCGGCCATCTTCCTATTCAGATGAAAATAACTTATCTCTGTGGCTACAGAACTTGAATAGTACAATACTAACATATGAAAGCCGTCACTTCATTAGGTTTGATGCAATATATTAATAATTTACTCTCTCCTTTGAACCTTTGGTTTCCCAGACCTCATTCCTTCCCACTGACTATCATTTGGAATCAAGTGATCAGGAGACAAATTTGTCGTGGGTTGTGAACGTTCTAGTGAATTTACCTGATAAAGGATCAAAAATCAAAAAGCTACTGTCGTATTTGCTTAGCTGGTAAAAAATTTTCAGTCAAAGTGATTGCCCTGTACAGTGACCAACTACAATAGGTTTTTCAGGCACAAGTTTACCTGGGGGTCCACTGAACTTTCATGAGTGCCAAATCCTCATTATCCAATGACATTCTATTTTCAGCTTGACTCTGACACACCATAAAAAGTAGTACTTAGATGACAAATGTTTGTACTTTGTATGCCACTATTTATAGAAGAAAAACGAATAAAAAATGTTTTTTCTACTCCTGGTTTAAACAGCCATAAGCCAAGTGCAGAAATAAATTAGGCTTTTGAGTATAAGATCAGCTGTGCTGTTTTCACAAATCATAGATTGAAATCCAATGCTCTTAACTGATTCAACAGTGGAGTGGGCCAGGATGAGAGGCATTACTTACTTGGCTGATTATACTCACACACTTCTTTCGGCCTTTCAACATTCGTAAGTCGAAATCCATGTGATGGTGGGGATACGTTTGCTATTCTATTCTACTGTGCATGACTATCAATGACAATCCTACAAAGCAAAAGGAAAAACTACTTGTAATCCTACATCTTCATTGCAGCTATCTTCACTGAAGTCAAACTACCCACCCTTTAATTGCTAATTGGTAAAGCAGATTGCTCAGGTGGTCCTTTATGTTATTTCTCATTGGGCTACAATGTGATATAATGTATATTATCCATTCTAATCATAGATGAAACATTTTCAAGACAGTACCATTTCAAACAATGTAGTCTCAAAAAGCGGCTTCATATATTTACTTACATTATGGGGTTTGAATTCAAGCGAATGTATCATACAATTTATGAGTTTAAAGAGGCAGAATAATTAAGCTGGCAAATGGAGAACCCTTAACCATCACTGGAGGAGTTTTCCTAGCAAGATGGAAACATTCTTCAGAAACCTTTACTTGCCTTGTCATCAAACGGTACAATTCAGGGCCTGGTGGGAATGCCACCAAGAACTGCCTCATTCAAACTGGGAAGCTTCATATTACTGAATGCTGGAAAACCATTAATTTTAAGATTGATTATTGTGATGCGTTATATACAGGACTCTCAGCAAAGTTTCTGTACAGACAGCAGCAGACCCAAAATGTTGCAGATTTTTGCCTTATTATGTATCTGATGGGAGAAGGGCCTTATAAAGGATGTCCATAAAACAGATCCTTTCTTTCCACTATGTTGCCTGGCCTATAAATTCATCTGCAGCATGGTTCCTAGCTATCTGTTGTTGTTTATACCCTTTTCAATCATTTTAGGAGCTGCAAGACAAAGTGCATTAGCTTTTTCCACAGAGCTGTCCAAGCTCCAAAAAGTCATATCTCAGTCCTAGTTATGAAGGCCTGGAATAACCATCCCGCTGATGTACACCATTGTTGGCGAAATACCTTTTTTTTTTCTTTTTTAGAGTGAACCTCCTCAAAATGTGTATTCCTCAACATTGTTTCTTCAATCCCGGTCTTGAAGATGTACAATGACTAGTGCTTTCAGCCCGGAGGGTATGCGATGCTACATAAATACTGCTACCAGTAATGGCTTTCGAAAGGATATTCACAAATCATCACTGAGTACAACAAGGATAAAGCACAAAATAGTACAGACGGCAAAGAGAAAGTTATCAGATTATCTTCAAAATAAAACATTTTTAATTCAACAGAACAATAAAGAAATAATGCAGAAATATACAGTTGATTAAACATTTACCTCTCAATGCGGACTGCTGTATAGAGTCATTTTTGCTTTTCAAGTTCTTGAGTAGCTGCATGGACTTTCCAGCCATTATGATCTGCTTCAGCACTGGCTTTAAGAAGGACACCATGGTGTGCTGTCTGCTTGAGGGTGTCTGGTCACTGCCTGAACTGCCACTAGCATTATCACTCATTTTGTCTTCATTATCGGTTTTTTCAGAGATGCTATATAATGTGTAGGTAGCATACCAAAAATCTCGATGATTAAATGGGACATCCTTATTTCTACAAAAAGGGAAAATTATTAAGAGAAAATACATAACTTATGAGAACTTTAAATAAGAGGTGTAATCTACACCAACAGAAACTATTCTAGAGGGGACGTTAATAGGTGTATTAAAACATAAACAAAAGCTTTTCATATGTTCTCCGACTCTCAACAGTGTTTGTTAGTATAGATAACACATTATTTAGATCTTTGATACATTTACAGTTGTAAGGGGCACATTTACTCCCATAGCAATCAAGCAACTAAAAGCAACCATGGGCTTAGAATAAAAACACAATCACATGGTTGTTAATTATTTTAAATGGGAAATAGTTTTTTATCCCAAATAAAAGGAATATTTTCAGATGCTTCTGTAACTTCTGGGCTGATGTACTAAATCTGTTAGTGTCTGGACAGAATAAGAAAGGTTGGGTTTTTAGAGAAAAAAACCCCTATGATATAATTATAATGCAATTCACAATAAACACAATCACAGAATTTGTCCTCAGTTTATTTGTACTACCAGTTCATAATCAGACTCTTTGGCACGTAATGCCACGTCTTAATAACTGCAGTCAATAGAGTTTAATAACCATTAATAAAACTTCACCTCAAAGAAGGGTTAAAATTAGAATTCATTTAATCCTGAAAGTGGATAAAGCCTCCTTGATTTGGTATAAAAATGATGGTACTTCAACTAATCTCTGATATTCAGTTAAACTCAAGAATGTCACAGAGTACATGATGCAACTTTTAGATGAGTTAAAACAAGAAAAAACACACACGTCATCCATCATGACATTCAGGTCTATTTGTAAAACCACAAAGGAAGCACTAAAAAGTTCTTAAGACTATAAAACGGGTTGAAAACACTGAACAACTAGGGTTCAGTGTTAACTTTTTCAAATGGAAGATAAGTCAGTAATCATTTTAATTGCATCCATTTGCTGCTGTCTATTTACCTGCAGTTCAAAGACTTGCTCACTGAGCAGTCATTTAGCTCTCAGTAATTCCTCTGTTTCTCCTCAAAGCACACACTTACATCATCCAATACCTTGCCGCAGCCAAACACTCACTCACGTAATCTGTCAGCTTCCTGCACTCCTAATTGAAGCTCCAATGCCATGGATCCATCTTACAAAGTTATGAATGAACTCTAATGCCATGCATCCACTGTAAAGCCACTTTTACACTCTCATGGACACCATAGAACATTGATTACTTGAATTTTCCTACTTTACCCAATTTCCTACCAATTCTCTTGGCTTTGTCTTGACCCACAACTTTCTATACTCCACAAAAAACATTGCTTTCCTATTGTATTGTTCATTTGAAAGTCATGAAAACTGTCCTTAGGTTTTTACCCCTGAATCTACATGGGGAAGTGATAGCATCTTGTGTTCAACTAAGATTAGATTACTGCAATCTCCTATACGCTGGTCACCCTCAACTAGCCATCTGTCACCTTCAACTTATTAAGAACTTTGTTCATGGGGTAACATGGTGGCTGGCTGACGCCGATTGTGGAAGCTCGGCGTCAGGAGATGGTGGCATGCAAAAAGCATAATGTAGAGTGATACTGTTCACTCATCTTGGGGGCACAGTCAGTCTCAGCCTTCTAATCTAGAACTTTGCCAGCAACCTTGGCAACCTCGCATTTGCAAGTACCTACCTAGCAGGAATTCCAACAAGGTTGATACTGCCAGATGCTGGAGGTTTTCGAAAGCCCCACTGCTGTGAGACACCTGCTTCGCTGCAGCATGTCCACATTGTGGCGGCCCATATTAGCTTCTAGGTCGGTGCAGGCAGGCTTAACACAGTGTGAGGTGCCCTGTTAGAGCAGGAGGGGCTCTTTGATTTTCAGGAATTGGCGGACGCTCCTAGCTTGAGGATCAGTGGCTTGGCGGCTGCAAGTGAAAAGAAGCCAGCGTGAATGGCAGCACACCAGCATTTTTCTCGGCATTCTTTCCCTAAGGGGCACTGGCAGCAGAGGTGTGGGGGATAAAAGGAGGCAATAAGGGCACAGGGCTAGGCAAGAAAAACAAAACAATAGAGCAAAGAGGTTGTGAGAACGACCCAGCTAGAGACACAGATAGCAATCCCCAGGTCTCTATTGGAAAGGCTACCAACCGCTTCTGAGGAAGCGATCAGAACAGGTATTCACTATTTTCAGGTCTGGATGGAAGGTTGAGGAGCTCCTTGGTTAAATAGCATAAGCTGGATGCAGTGACTACTGCAATTGGGCCAGCAAAAAGACCACCAGCTAACCAAAGAAAGATAAAGCACATCTTTGTTTGTAACAAGTGAATTTTCTTGCCACAAAGCCCACTCCATCACTCAATTATTTTCTCCGGCTAATGGAGCAGTCCAAGGTTTACAATCAGAGTTGATTATGACATAGCCTGAGTTGGATGACCAATCTCAAATCAGCGAGGTGAGAGATGATTTCTATCCCCACTGCCAATCACTTTGCCCTGCTTATGGCTGCGAGGGAGGTAAGGGACTCCCCCTCCCAACAATAGTCATGGCCTAATGACTATACACAGAAGCTCTGGAGGTAACAAGTACCGCTGGGGGACGTGGAAAGAACACAGAAGTAAATTAGCTGGCCAGCTCTGATATAAGGAATAGTCTGTATGAATCTGTATAGGATTTTCTGTTAAATTTCAGATCGGATATAATGAAAAAATGGATGTATCTGAGTCAAATCAGGAGCTCTAGGCGAAATGCATTGTATTTGAGATAAAATGTGATGATTTGGTGAATCATACTGCCGTCTTAGAGGAAAATAAAAAAAGATGAGCTTGGCCATGCACTCTAATGCTCAAGAGATAGAGGAGCTTAAACTGCAGAATAAGGTGCTAATGGACAACTTTCAAAGACTGAAGAACCACTTGAGACTGAGGCTGCTGTAAATCCTGGAAGGATCAGATGCGGGATATGTAAAAGCCTATGTAATCAAACTCCTGAAAGAAGGCATCTTGCGAGATAAACCAGAGGTAGATCTAGAAAAAGAAATTCAAAGGGCCTACAGGAACCTTTTTAAGCTGGTCCCCAATCGTAAAGCCTCTAGGAAGATCCTCGTAAACTGTCATACGTATGCTGTAAAGTAGCTGATTTTGAGTCGCACACTGATGAAAAAAATGCTCTGAACCATGGAGAATACACTTATCAAGAGAGGTTGGATATGAGCAAAAGGACAGCACACCGGCAATGAGAGCTTGGTGTCAGAATTGATGAACTACAGAAGCTAGATGCCAAGGTCCAGAGGAAGTACCCTGTAATGCTGCAGATCATGTGGAAGAATAAGATGCAGAATCTCCGTGACCCTGCCAAAGTTGCTGCCTTAATTGCAGAGATCAAATTAGGCTTGTAAAATGAAGAAAATTCGAAAGAGAGTGGATAGTTCACACAAATGTAATGATTACGATAATCATACCAGGTGGGAGTTAACAAATGGCGGACAAGACACCAAAAGTTGAAGGAGAGTGGTCATTAGGGTCGGTGGAAGGAGGGCCCTCTGGGTAGGGAAGCCTAGGGGTAAACAAAAAACAAAAAAAGTCCTCAGATTACACAGTTGGAACAGAAGGTAGGCTGTAGTCCTAGACAAAGTTGGATGTATGGCCCCATCCAGGAAACAGAATGAAGGGGATAGTAGGAAATTTGATAGTGAGAACCCTAAGATTAAAATAGTAACTTGGAATCTTACTGGACAGAGGTCTAGGAAGAAACAGGGCTTAATTGCAAAGTATTTAAGGGACAGTGGGGCTGATATTATAATGCTACAGGAAACTCCCCTAGAGAGACTAGAGTTTAAAACCTGCTTCAGTAAGCTTAGATGGGTCCAGGAGGTGGTGAGCTTGGAGCAATGGGGTAGCACAAGAGGGGTGGCCATCATCATTAGGAAAGGCGCAGGGATACAGCATGTAAAATATTAAACTGACAGTACTGGGGATGGTTAGTCGAATTTTGTTGATCGCTGGTATGCACCTGTCTTGCGCTGCATACTATGGCCCAAATGTTGATGACTCAGCAACATTGGAGATGCTACAATCTGCTTGAAGTACCCACCCCTGGTGGTGAGGTGGCGATTTTAACATCGTCTTAAATAAGGATGTTGATAGAACGTCTAGGGCTAAACATACAAACTCCCCCAAAATGTCACACATCCAATAGAACATGAGTGATTTGAATCTTGTCGACATATGGTGTAGGAAGTCAGGATCTACCTGATTTTAGATGGTTCTGACATAGTTAGGTTGTCTGAGTCTGATAAAGGTAAACATAAATCTGACCTTAAGAAAAATGTTCTTTGATGTAGATCAAACTGAAGAAAACTGAGCAGAACCCAGGGAGACTCACATCACATGACACATGGTAAAAAATCTGAGTTACTGGAGCCTCTGTGGTGAGGGTTCTAAATGGTACTGTCGCCTGATTGGCTGGACTTTTGGATCTTCTAAAATGATGTTAATAAGCTATTAAACGTAACATCTTTTAACACCGACTTCTATGTAGGTTTTTCACTAGTTCTTTCTATCATACCAGGGTACTTTCATTTCAGCAACGGGGAATGATTCAAGCATGTGAATCTATAAAAGATCCTATACTGGAGACATCAAGCCTTTCTATTAATTGTTCCATTTCCTTCAGAGATTATTCCCTGATCAACAATCAACACAAGGCATCTTTTTTTGCACTGAAGCATAAGACACTTAACTACTGCCACCATAAAGCAAGAATTACTAAAGCCTTTACTAAGCTAAAGACACCAGTGCATGGATCTACAAAATTATGTGAAGGTAAGGAGTAACCCATATTCTAAGGTGTCTTAGCTGAATTATACAAAATGCACTTTGCTGCTCTGTGCAGAAAACGGAATATCAACAGACATGAAACAAGATTAATTTTGGAGAACAAAATGCTCATATAAACTGCAATTTTTTTATGACACAGTAATTATGAGGAGTTTGCATGATACATGGATCAAAAGTTAAAACCATCAAGAAAATTTCTTGATTCATGTATTCAGCTAAAACCATAAAGAAGATTCATAAATGAGTATATTAGTTACCCCTGAATGATAAATTCCTTCGCAGGGTCAAGTAAATTTCCATGGACTATCCATTCATCAACAATCTCTAAATACGGCCGAACGGTCTCAACCCAGAGAGAAAAAAGAAGAGCCACCTGCAAAATGAAAAAAGGAATTTCCTCTCCAAGATTATCAACACACTTAAGCGATGCACAACACCACTTTATATCACAATACGCACATTAAAAGCAAGAAATGTTGCAGTGCTGATTAAAAGAACAGATTTTCATCCCCTTGAGAAACCCCAAACCTACTGTATGCTCAGACGGTTCGCCAACATTGTCGTAATCAAGAATCGCTTTATAGAGTGTATTGAGCAGATGAGAAGCTTTCACAACATTCCGCGTGTCTGGTGGCACTTCGGCAACACCAGTGCTGAAAACCTTGTGGAGGATCTTGAGTTGGGCAAATCTGGGTGCCAACTGGTCTACTACTATTGCAAGGGTCACTGTTTCATCTAAAGAACAGAAAAAAAGTAAACAATTTTAAACAAAAAAACTGCTCTGTTAGTAAGAACTGAAAGAACAAGTTACTTACAGTATTCACCAGAGAGATCATTACTTAAGGTAATAGCAGATTCCTCACCTTTAAAATAACCCCAGGTGCCAGACTGGATCTGTAAACATTTTCAGCATAGCTCCTGTAAGCCAGTAAGATGTGTTGTGCGACTCCTTGGAGACTCCGCTTTGCCCCGCTATGACTAGATTCCCATATAGGCAACAACCCAGCCAGTGAACGTGAGTTTCTTTCTGGATATTGTTCATACCCTCGGACGCAGAGCCCAAAAAACAATTGTTTGTACTATTGTGAGACCTTACTAGATCATAAAGAGTCCATTGCACACAGCAGGAAGGAGGGAGGGTGTTGAGGAATCTGTGGTTGGTTAAAATATCTACCAGAAAGAGGGTCACTGAAGGTAAGTAACTTGTTCTTTTGAGGGGCACTTCTAACTGTAGATTCCTTAACTTTAGAATGGATTCCAAAAGCAGTACCCCTGGTGGTGGGTCTGTGGAATGATTCAGATTAAGGAGTCCTAAGGGATCAAACAGACAGAATGCTATTTCTGTCAAACCTGGCTATCAAGGCAGCATTGCTTTGTGAATATGCGCACTGATGCCCAAGTTGACAGATATCCAGGACAGGCACTCCATGCAACAGCACAGTGGTAGCATCCTAGGTCCTGGTTGAACTGGCCCTCAACCCTTCTGGTGGCTACTTATTGGCCATCACGTAGCAGATCTTAATGCAGAAGACTATCCAGTTGGACAAAGTCCATTTCTGGATTGACCTGCCGTCATTTGCCCTGCAGAACCTCACAAGCACCTGATCGTCGACCTAATGGTTCTTGGTACAATCAATGTAAAATTAGAACACTCTGTTGGGGTCCTAACAATGGAGTCTCTCCTCCTCTTCCGAGGGGTAAAGTGGGAAAAAGAACATCAGAAAAGTGATGTATTGTCAAACATAATAGACAATCACACTTTTTGGCAGAAAGGCCACTCTAGTTCTGAGCACCAGCTAATCAGGAGAGAAGGTGGTATAGGGCAGCTGGATTGACAGAGCTTGAAGCTCATACACACAACAACCTGAAGTTATCACTACACGAAATACCATCTTCTTGGTCAACAGTTGTAGGGAAACATCTTTGCAATGGCTCAAAAATGGTACACATAAGGAAGGTAAGAACTAAATTAAGGTACCACTGTGGCACACAACGTGTACAGTGAAAAGAACCCTGTGAGAAAATGCATCACAAGACGTGATTTAAACAGGGATGGTTGGTCTGGTAAATGCAAAAATGCTGGTAGGGCCGAAAGATAACCTGTGAAAGTGCCCAATGCAATTCCCTCCTGGGTCAAAGATAGAACAACAAGCAACACATATGGAAGGTTAGGTTGTAACCAGTCTGTGTTAAGAGAGCCACACCAAGCCACAAAATCTTGTCCCAGTGTCCAGCATATACAGATCTTGTAGAAGGCCATTTGGCTGCCAGGGTGACATCCACTACTTCAGGAGGCAGATCAACCGCAGTCAACTGCTGCCACTCAATCTCCACGCATGGAGGTGTAGATTGTGCGTGCTTAGGTGCAAGACACTGTCTTACTGGTGCGACAGAAGTTTCTTCCGAAGTGCAGCCTGATTGGCGGACAGAGGCTCTTGTCATAGGTTCTGGGTAGCACACTCTCTTGGTCCAATCCAGAGGCACTAAGATGATTTTGGGCCTAGTTGTTCCTGATCTTTGAACCTAGTAGAGGCAGCAGTGGGAAGGTATAAAGGAACCCAGTGCTGTTTTCTGGGCAAAATGGGTTTCTGAAAGACCGCCATCTTGGGAACTCTAGCGTGCAAAACTGCGAACAGTGTGCAATCTCGGCAGTGGTGAACAGGTTGAGCCAGGGTTCACCCCATTGCTGAAAGACACCCTGCGCCACGTCTAGGTGTAACTGCCATTTTGTGATTTGCTAGGCATCACTGGCTAAGTTAATATGCTCAGACGTTAAAAGATCATGCCAGGTAGTATTTTGTTCCAGAAGCGAAGCTCCTTTTGGCACAGGAAATCCACACTGTCCTGTTCGTTTCAACACCATGAACAATACACCCATATTTTTTATTGTTTGGGAGGGATGCAGTGAGAGAACTTTTAGTGGGTAAAGGCTACCTTCTCTTGTTCTACAGTTATCACCTCAAAGGTATCCTACAACCAAAAATCACTGAGGTATTCATCCTCGTCTACGCAACACTGCATTGTTTTTGTTGACCTTCATACACCCTATTGGTGTAATGCTTCATCATATCTCATCCTTGTCTCTATAAACTTGGGTGGGCTCCACCGTTATTTCAGGGAGCACTTTGATACATAACTCTAGATTGGGTCTACCGTAAGAATAAAAATACCTAGAGGTCGCCAAGGTATCTATTTATTCCAGTGCCTATGGCATGACCAAAAACAAGTAATTCTTGGGTGTCACAATAAAGTGAGACAATATATTACACACTACTTTGTTGGTCTCAGAATAAAGTGTAACAATTTATTATACCTTAGTCAGCCAACATGTTTCAGCCCCCAGCTGTAGTTAGGTAATGACGGGTCTAGGGTTTTTGATTGGACCACTATGTAGATGCCCTTTGATGTGTCTCTGTTTCATAGCTGGTCACAGGCAGCATAACATAGACAATATGTAACACAGAACATTAATGCGAAGCCTATTTGGCTGATGTTCTTACGAGGGCACTTGTTAATGCCTGTATTGAAAAGACAAACAACGGACTACAGAACAGAGAAGATAATTATATGTATTCAATTCATTTTTTCAGTACGCCAGCAAGTTTCAGACTCATCCTCACTAAGATCCAGGACTGAAGGGAAACATTGGGATCATAGTTTGAATGTCCTGGACTATATGGTCTAGAAGGAAGTCCCAAAAGTGCACCGTATCCAAAACAGCCCCAATGCAAGGGAGCCTCTGCAAAGAAAACAAGTGTGACTTTGGCACACTGATTGTGAATCCCATTGATGTTAGGGGATTCGCCATCATCTGGAGGTGGTCTTGCACCGAATGTGACAAGCTTGCTTTCAGCAGCCAATCATCTGAGAAGGAAGATGGGGGAACGGTGTAACCATTGCCATCACTTTCGTAAACACCCAAAGGGCACTGGTGAGGGCTAAAGAGAACACAGCAAACTGAAACCTGGACGACCTTGAACAGCAGGGAAAGTCTGTGGGCCTGCAGGAATGGAATATGGAAAGGAAGGTCCAAAATCTTCATCTAGTCTCCTGGATCCAGGGCAGAAAGAAAATGGACTAGTGTGAGCATCCTGAATTCGTCCTTTCACAGAAAGAAGTTGATGGGTGGAAGATTTAAACTATGGCGAAGACATCCACTCTTTTTTGTCACTAGGAAATGGCAGGAATAACACCCTGTTTCAAACTCCAAGGCCAGGACATGCTCTATAGATCCTTTCACCTGAAGTTCTTGCCACTAAATGGACAAATGGTCCTCCGAAAGCCACTCTGATATAGGTGGAATAGATGGCAAGCGGAAACAAATGGTAGGGCATAGCTCCATTAAAGTATCTGCAGAACCCACCTGTTGAATGTTATGGCTTGCCATCTATGGAGAAAATGAGTGATATTGCCTCCCATGAAATGATTGTGTGCCACTAAGGACAAACAAAAGTGGCTTCAAGGCTACTGTCTGAGAGGCTGGGGACTGGGAATAATATTTCCCCTACTGTCCTGGAAGCTGCCAGATGTCCTACCTCGATCCAAAAGGATCAGGGTGCTTTTTGTTAGGGTGGTGAGCCTTGATATCTGAAGGTGAAGCTACTAGCAATACCTTAAAAGAGGCAAACTTGTTGAAGATACTGCTTTGCAGGATTGGAAAGACCAAGGGACCACACAGTAGCTCTACTCTATTTAAAGTGCTTGAGGGCAGAGTCAGCCTGCTTGCCAAAGAGGCAATGTCCATTAAAAGGCAAATCCCTGAGTGATACCTGAACATTGCCCAATACGTTTTTGGATCTCATCTATGTGTGGCACTGGAGCACCACACCAATTCTAACCACTCTGCCCAAACAGTGTCCAGGCCTCCTTAAACGCCTCAACCTATTGTGGTGTCACCAACAGATCTGGAATTTCAGGGGGCATGGAGACCAGTAGCAGAATTAGTTAATCGGTCAGTAAGTGGGAGTGAGACTGTGGGCGCTTTGACACCCTTGCGACTTCTCAGGCAGAAAGTGGTGAGGCCTACTTGGAAGTCTTGAGTTGTTTAATTAATTTTTACTTACCCAAAGACTTTGACTTCAACGACAAACTGTTGCAAGACTGGCCACTGGAACAGGACCCAGTCGGTGTCCTTGACATCTAGCAGCAGCGGTCCATACATGACTTCCGATGGTGCAAAGTGACCAGGCTCTGCGCTAGACTGGATAGACTCAGTACATCAGGGCACACTCCTTGCATGACCTGGAGTTGTCTCCAGAAGCCAAACACCAGAAATACACCTTGTGCTAGAAAGCTTAAACCCTGTAGTCTTGGGGGGGAGGGGCACATGTTCTCAGGCACGGTGGCAGAAATAGGGAAAAAAGAGCTCATCAAGGGACAATAAAAAAATAACTCACTCTGGATCAGTGTATAAAAGTGCAAAAAGAAAGGAACTTACATCAGCAAGCTGGTGTGCCATCTAATTGTGGCTCCAGTTGTCACTTCTGAGGCAGAGAGAAATCTATGTACAGCCACACACCACCACCTAATGACGCTCAAGGACAAGGCTGAAAAATCTTCCAGATCCAATCTGGCAGATGAAGATACTTTAAAGGTGAGGAATCTGTGATTAGAAGTAACCATCAGAAATATATTTTGCAAATAATGTACATAAATAAAAAATAAAACCAAAACTAGGAAAAAAGCTTATACTCTTACAATTCAATAGGATTAAGGCTAAATGTAGAGCACAACAGACCTAAAAGTATTTTACAATGCTTTAATATCTAGCTTTTTCAGAAAAATTATCTTACCCTTGTTGATAATGCATCTCTCAATTTCTGTAAGCTCTTGCCTGAAAGTCATCAAGTATTTATATAAGGCCCATGTAAATGCTTGGTAAGTGCGGAAAGGAGCTTCGTTACCCCTCTTTGGAACAGGGATGGACCCTGACAATACAATCTCTTGACTGCTTCCTGTGACTTCATCAATGAACTTCTGCAAACGAAACACCACCTGCCCATATGCTGCTATCTGTTCCAGCACCGAACTTAGGCAGTTCTACAAACAAGACATTTTCAATATTAGCAAAATACATTATTCCGAACAAACAACACAGCAAGGTGAATATTTCATAATTAAATGCATAATTTAGATGTCAAAAACGTCAACAAAAGAATTCACAAACAAAAATATAAAAATACTTTACAGAATATGAGAACCAGCAGTACAGTTGTAATTTTTCTATTATCCCTCATTCCAGTAACTATAAAGCTAAAATACTAATTTAAGGATTTCCAAGTGACTTATTAACCTTGGGAGAACAGAAGACTTGACTTAAGATAACCTTGCTCTCTAAACAACTGTCTTTCAGACGTTAGTGAATGCATGGGGCTACATTTTCTAAAAAACAAATGCAGAAGAAATCAAATTTTCGGTCACCGGGGGAGCTCAAATCTTTGGCAGCCCTCCTTATGGCACCATGATTTCAGCACTAGCCTTAAAGCCTATCTTTAAAGGAGAAGTACTGACAACAAACGCAGTTCATTCCGCCAAGTGGAAGCTCAGGTAGCATCTGTTATCTCTTCCCACTCTTTCTACATGATGAAAATCAGGCCAACCTTGCTCTTCTAAATGAGTATGGGTTTTGGCTAAAGAAAACAGCCTTGACCGGGTCCCCCACTGCAATATTGCCAAGGAGTTTATCTGGGAATGAAATCTTCTCTATTCTAAAGACTTCCATCAATACAAATTCAAGTAACTTGCCTTTTCAGGTCGGCTATACAGTCCTGCAGAACCACTCTGACAAACTCTTCACTAACTGCACAGTCAAGTCAGTATTTAGTTTGCGATGCCCTGTATCATCCATTCTGAAATCTATGTGGTTCCCTCTTGTTCTTTTGAAGTTGATTGACTCACTACATACTAAACCATACACTGTTTTTCAAATCAATTAATTTTACATACTCCAGGTTTTGGACAACTTCCTATAGTGGACTGGACCATAAACTTTGGAATTCATTGCCACTCAAACTCGCAACTATCTTCTCTTAGTTTATTTCAGGAAAGGAAAATAAATTAAAGCTCTCATTTGCTTGAAATTACCTTTAATTCTGTCTGGCTTAACTGACCAATGTAAGGCGCCAAGAGATTCTAAAGGGGACTATAAAGGTGAGAGCACTCTACTAATCTTCAATAATATAACACATTATAGCCAGCTGAATATCAACTTAACAACGGAAAGCAGCTTTCCTTAATATAATACACATAAATTAGGCAGAAAAAAGATACAATTAGCAAAATATAATAAACAGCATGGATTGCGTAATGGTCTGGGGTGTGCTACTGGCTATCACTGTGGTCCAGTACGGGATAAAGCGATTTTAACAGCAAAACTCTTGTACTTGCTGAAAAGTCTACACTGTGGTATATAGTAACTAGACGCTGAAAATACAAAGGACGCTTGCCACACTTGGGGAAAAGAATGCAGGTGTGGCAGATCTGGTGTAACAGCGCAAACTGCATGCTGATGCACTCTGACTACAATACCATACAGGCCAAGGGAATGGAGAGCCTTTTGAAAGTGTAAGACAAAAAAATTATCTTGGGGTGACTGTACATGATTTTATGATACTGTATGTATGACAGATTGCAAGATTAAGGTACATTACTCTAAAATAAAAAACTGACGTTGCACTATAGAAGGTGCAAAGTTGGTTCGATTTACAACACGTATGAACATATCTGTACCTATTTATTCATAAGCTATTTATGAAGCACGTGATCACTCAAAGGTTTCTCGGAGCTGCAGCTAAAAACAAGGACTGTAATGAACCAGTAAAAAACAGCAAGTTTCGGTCGCAAATTAAATAAAAAACTAATAATGCAAAAAAGTTTTATATTTTTCTCTGAACATGATTGTTTTGTGACAGGTCTAAAGTAATTTGTTGGACATTCAAGAAATTATGATCAACAAGGTTCAACCTTTCTTTAGTCAGCCAAAGAAACAAGGCACTTCCAACAATTTGAAGGGGTGAGTAGGCTTCAAGAGTTTTGTACAATTATAAGGAATACATTTGTCTTTTCAAAAACTGTGGAGCATTCACATTAGTTGTACTTTGCGCAGTTCAAATATGTAGCAGACAGTGGAGCTGCTCTGTTACCAATTTGTAGGTGTGCTATGTGGTACTTAGGAAAACCATGATATCTGTTCTTTTTGTAGTTTAGACAGGAATCATGAGAGAGACAAAAAGTGTGGATAGGACTCAACCGTGTCAGGAGATAATAAAGGTTTGGGCAGAATAATATGGGGGTGAGAGATCACCTTGAACTGTGGCATTATCCAAGGGGAGCTGGCATGTCAATAGAAAGTTTGATATATAAGATGGGCAAACTGGTACTGAACAAATGGTAGGTAAGATGCTTATAATCTACAAGGATATTCCTCCAGTTTCTTGGATGAAAGTAAATGTGATATTAAACTATCTTTATCAATGTTCGCAGACACTATTGACTATAGCTGAAGTTAAGCATACACGTTTCACCGTTTTTAAAAGAACTAAAAGGAACATATGACGGGGGAAGTTTCAACGTTTCAAAAATTCTTTAGTGGCTTTCTGATTATAATCATTAATTGTCAAAACACACAGTTGTAAGGCAAATATTATAGCTGGGCCCAGAGAAGATTTCAGATCCTAACATTGACTCCTAATTCTCTCAATCTAAACAAATATTTGCAAAAACAATAAATGGCAGTAGATTGTGGTGGGAGCTAAAAGAAGAATCTTCCAGTGAAAAAAATGGGTTTATGTTAAAGAGCACCTCCAAACAAAGAAACAAAGGAGCCATAAACTATATTAACCAACGTAGCAAGGTACAGACCAGAATTTATCCTAAAGCCCTTGTTCTACACAAGGTAACTGCAAAGCGCTAGCCTAAACACAGCTGACCAAGTACAGGTGACGCAGAGGCACACAACCATAAACTTAGCCATCTCCGAATTAGGTTTAAGTCAGTGTCTACCTGCCAAGTTCCACATTATCAAAATGTTTCAATTACATTTCTTAGCTGTAGTACCAAAGTCCAAACAACTAGACATAACCTGATTGTCATCAGCATACATCCACGGGGTAAAATAATGATAGCCAAAGGCTGGACACAGGCTAATATTGTCTTAAAGTTCATAAATATTACAAAAGGATGGCATTAATAATTGCAATAAATGGCCTAAAGATACAGTCTTTCTCTACAATTCTCCTCAAGTACTCCTCTCCGCAGTACTAATTTTTTTAAAGTGTTACAGACAGGCAAAGTCTGAGTTGTAAGGTTAGTGTCACAGTTTACATATTCATTCAAGTGTTTTGTAGAGCACATGCAGGTAACTTCACAATATTGTAAGGGGGTCCCTAAGATGGATGCGGGTTAAGTTTAACCTCAAAAAGTCCTAAAGCACTCCGTTTTATCTCAAGAAATCTCCAGTACATTGGGTTTGTGTAGCTGATCACTTGGATGTGAGAAGCATAGCAACCATTCACTTTGCTAATGGGAATAGTGGAACTTGTGGAACCCAAGAGATGTTGTTAATGCCTACTTCATAAGTTGTTCTCAACTTAGCTCAAATGTGAGTTCCTTTCACAGACAATATCCTACTGCTATGGTTTTATCTCTTTTTCCTAATGGATTTAGGTCTTAAAAAGCCATAACACTGCTGGATAACCATCTCTTAATCACTTACTCATAAGTTCCAGCAGTACGACATGCTTACTCAATGGAAAGCCAGCTTAGCAAATCTGGACTGAAAGTAAACAGGTCTTACTTCTGGAAATTCCTGATACATCTTTGTCATGTGTGATTCTGAAATAAAACAAAACACCTCATATAAAAAATGTTGTTGTGAATGAAGTTTTTTTAATTGTCATGATAACTGACACCAAATTTAATTAAACAATCATCTGGCCAGCCCACTGTAATCCATTTCAAAAACAGAGTATTATTAGGGACTTCAGATGTATTGCCAATTCAACCACCGGAAAACATTATGCAAAGCTGACATTAGGTGAAGGTGCTCTACATAATAGGAGGAAGTGTTACATTATATTCGTCAATAAAGGGAATTGAAAGGGCAATAGCTTGACCTTCAGATGCTGAATAAGCTGTATTCATTTGATGGCTTTCATGTATTCTAAAAATCACTGCCACCCATTTTCCCCATTGTGTTCTTAACACAATTTTAAAGTCAACCAGGACCAAAGTTAATGCTGTTCACAACAGTTACCTATTTTCACCGCAACTTTGCTTTCAACACCATATCTAAATTTTGCGGCTATATATGATCACTGATTGGTGAAAGTGTTTCACTGCAGATCAAGAATTGGGGACTGCAGACTGTGGGGATCCGAACAACCAACCCAACTGGAGGACTGGAAAAAAGATATGGATTAGTGCAGGCTGGCACAACAAGTGATATAGGAGGGTCACAGTTGCCCACGCATATGGACAAAGATCTGGGGTCACTGGAATGGATATAGAGGAGACATTTGTCATAACCCGTTATAAGCAGCAACACCGAAATTGTGAAATGTGGGGCTCCATGCAGATATGGGGGAGACACACCAGGGGGGAACGAGTCCAGCTGTAATGCCTAGACCACAATGTCTCTGTAATGTGGTTGCTCCTCTTATGATTGAAATTAATAATATGATTTATTTAAAAAAAAAAAGAATTAAGGACTGCAACTACTACATTATCTCTTTTATAACAATATAGCACAAATCTGTGATTTTCTTTTCAACATACTCCATCTCATTGTGACTCTCTAAAAAAATAAAAGTGGCAGCAGAATTCACAAACAACCTAACCAATGTGAGTCTGCAGCCTGCTGTGTCCTATATGAATTGTCTTTGGTGCACTTTGGCACATACAGGCTATTGGCAGCTATGACGCATAAAAATGTTCTTGGTCTTGTGAAATCGAATAGAGGATACAGTAATACGTGTTTGGCACACATATAGACACTTGGCTTTATCACATTACTTTAATGGTGCAACATAAATTAAATGCTGCCCTATCTGTAAAGAAGCAGTAAAAAGACAGCATCTGCTCCACCCACTAAGGAGGAACCAAAAGGAGAGGCTAAAAGCTCCACAACTAAAGATAAAAGAAAGGTTAAGAAAATTAGGGGCAAAAAAAGATCCAATCAGTTTCAAAGGATACGCCCCAGCAGGCAATAAAAAGATGATTCTAAAATACTTATGTGGGCTGATGCAAGATGTGACCTGCTATGTCGCAAGCCAATGACTAAAAGAAGCTGAACCAAAGCCTATTCAAGTAGGTATAAAATACAATATTTTACCTGAATGGCACAAGCACCATTACACATCAAACTTAAAAACTAGACAAAGAAAGCAGGATATGGAATTTACAAATAAACAATTAAAATGCATGCCAACTTATTAATAAAAGGCAAAGATTTCTTGAATAATCATTACTTACTGGTTAGAATGTCTTACTTTTGCAAGAGTAAGATTGGGGATCTGGTATGCAACATGTTTATGTTAACTGGCCAGATTACAATTTGGTAGAAACGGTCTCAATTTACAGAAAAAAAGAACAACTTTTCAATAGCCATGAATATTTCCAGGAGAGTGGCTTTATCTTTTTTTTTTTTTTTTTTTTTTTTTAAAGCAGCCTTGCCAATTAGGGTGCAGATTAAATTGTGGGTTTATACATGTTGTGGATAATTGTTATATAAACCCTAAAAGTCTAATAGACTGTGGATTGAAATTAGATTCAGTTTGAGTGACTGACGGACAGTATTTGAAAGGGGTTCACTACCCAAGTTGGTCTCTGTCACTGCACATAAATACAGCTAAGCCAAATGTGGATGTGTGGAATGCAAAGTTCAGCTATATGCAAATCCTGAAAACGAGACATGGATTCCCCCTCTTGTGTAACACTAACGCTACATGAAGCACAGTAAAATCTAGATGCAGCAACTTTAAACGTATATATTTTCGAGCATGTATTATTGTCTGAAGAACTATTAAATTTAAAAGTGCAATTCTACTATGCTAATATTACAGCAGCAGATAAGTCTAGTCATCTTATGTTTAGTTATTTTTATTCAGATATTCCACATCAGTTTTATTTAAAGCAGCAAAAGATCATCAGTGAGGCAAGATGATAACCTGACCCAATTCAAGTAGATGGACAAGTTCAACAGCTATTATCGGTATATAAAACCTTCTCTATTTGGTAATGCTTTAAGTTACTTACATGGGTGACATGAGTCACTACAATGTCACTCCTGACTGTCACTTTCCCATCATTCAACTGAAAGATAAACATCTTTTTCACTCCTGACAGTAGCCTGAAAATGGAAAACAATATTTTACTGGCAGTCAAAAGTCTAAGACCCTAACTCTAAATTTTGCATCCAGAACAGTTTAAGAGCAGAATAAATTTGTAAACTGCAACAACAGTAACAGAACTTTGAAGCAATCTTGGTACACCTTGGCTAGAATGTCTTCCACAGAGAAATATAGAACACAAAACACAGGGTATATATAGTCTAGTGAAAAATCACAATATAACTTGATCAACTGTAAAGAAACAGAAGGCCTAATAATAACAGGGACACTGAATTCTGATGGAAAATATAGAAATCTTAAATTATGAGATTTTATTGGGACACCTCAACAGTGCTGAATCCTGCTACCTTAGGATTAAGGAGAGTTAAACAACAATTCTAAGACACACCAGGTGAAAGCAGAGAATCTGAAAGAGACATCTAACCACAGATTCCTTACTTTACAGTCTTTCCCAGACGTAAGCCTGGACCAGAAAACCTTTTACCCATAGCATGTTCTGCGATTTGGAAGAGGGCATCTCGTGGACTCCGTCATGATGTTGTCACTGGATGTTATGTCCGCAGAGTCCATATAGCTCCCTCGCCACTGACCGTTCCTTCTCTTCCACGCTTGCAACGCAGATCCGATAACTGTTAGTCAGGCCATTTTCGACCTACTTCGATGTTTTCTTTGTTGAAACAGTGTGCTTTTTCTTGTCTATGTCTTCAGGGTTCAAACCCTGTGGTCCTGTGGACGACAAATGTGGGCTACGGACCCCCACTCGATTTGTATGTGGTGTCTGGGTGAGCACCATGACGCCGAAGAGTGTGACTTCTGTTGTCAGCTTCAACCAAAAGCTCTGCGAGAGTGTCGTGTGAAGCTTCTGGCAGCGAGGATGTCGGAGTCGTCCCAAACTTCCTGTCAATCAAGGTCTCATTCTCGTACTGACGTCCATTCATGGACCCGTTCAAGGAGTCGTTCTCGTGGTCGCCATTCTCCATCGACATCAAGAGTTAAGTCTTGACGCAAGCAGTCGAAGTCACATAAGTTGCCGACTTCATTACATACAGCCTCCCACCGTTCCTCAGCTGAGGAGTCGAGGTCAGAGTCTTTCAGAGGCCGGGGAGACTAAACCAGATGCTTGAGTATTACGTTTCCGTTCATGCTGTTTTTGGTGAATCACCTTCCTCTGGCGCGCCTGTGTGTCTCAAGGAGGTGCAAAGTGCGTTGACTGTGTCCATGCCGGCAGGTTCGCCCTCAGCTTCAGTTAGGCCTTCAGGTTTAGTTGAAAAGCCGTTACAGTGCCAGTGCACAGCCCTTTGGGGTTTCCAACTTCAGTTTCCATATTCGATCAGCTGACTGGCGACTCCGCTGGCAGTGCTGATCAAAGTTAAATCCCTCTCCCCATCTGAAGTCAAAATCAACGTCAAGGAACCACCTTCTTGACGCTGTCTAACATCTGATACGGCACCAGTCATGCCGGTTATCCCTGATCTTCATCCACATTCTGAAGAGTCCCCTCATTTTTATCCTTCTAAGGAACATGGTGGAGAGGTTGTAGAGGAGTTGGATACTTGTCAACCTCATAGAGAGGACAGCTGGCTAGCTGTGGCTAGTGGTTTGTATTCTTCTTTAGCCTCAGGCCTAATCCCTCCCACTCCCGGACTTTTATGGAAGCACACTCCTCTGTTGTTGACATGCTGAGAAGGGTTGCTGTAGTTTCTTAGTTTTGGATCTAACACTTTTTTCATTGGAATTAACTTCAGATCGCCTAACTGATGTCCTCCATCAAGGCCAAACAGGGGTTGTGCCAGTGCTTCCTTACAGCGAAGCCCTACATGATGTTTGGTGGGGGCTTGGGCTAAGCCTGATACCGGGCTATATCTCAGAGGAACCAACCTGCCCTTGGTGATCTGGCTTGTCTCGTAAGACATCTTACTCAGACATTTGGTGGTACAGGCCACTTTGCCCACCCATGATATTGAGTCTCTCTCACATGTCCCATCTGAAAGAGATTCCAGGATTCTAGATGCCTGTGGCAGGCATATGTTTTCCTCCACACGTTCTACTCTTCGCTCTGAACATACAACTTGTGTTCTTGGACGTTTGTCTCATTCATTATTGGACTCATTGGCAAACATCTTGCCTACGCGTCCGGAAGATATCAGGAGTACTCTTACCCCTATCATTCAAGATGGCCAGCAAGCAGCTAAACGAATCATTTGCTGTGGTTTGGATACTACTAACTCTGTGAATCGAGCTATGGCTTCCTCAGTCCAGCCACGTCACCGTGCCTGGTTACATACCTCAGGATTTTCAGAGCCAGTCCAAGTCACATTGATTGACATGCTGGCTGATGGTGCCCATTTATTTGGTGCACAGGCAGACTCAGCTTTAAGGTGTTTTCGTGACAGTATGGGTGGAACAGCATATTAGCTTGATTCCTTTCTACCTTTTGGTCTAGTTGACCCTGTACTGGCTGGTAGGGGGATATCTGTATTTGTTTCATGGATTAGCCATGCTTCAAGCAGGGCCATGAGGCTTTTTCAGCTCTATGTCTGTTCCACCTAATGGTGGCACCCAGAGGGTGTTCCCGCTTTTGGAAGGAGTTATTTTTCCTTAAGTTCTTATTGGGTATAGTGCCCTGGAATCCTATAGTCCTTTTCATGCATAATGTTTCAAAGCTACTTTCATAACTGTCATCACTTGGTGCACAGTGTTGGCTTTCCACTTCAAGTTTGTCAATAACAGCCTCTTAGAGGGTTATCACTTTTTATTCACCCGATATAAAGGAAATATTGTTTACTTTACTCTGGAAAAAAAGGTTGTGCTTAAGAGTTGTTACCTTCATGGTATATACCATACTCTAAGTGGATGATCTGCTTTCATGCCGCTGAGCATTCACGTATATGTGCACAATCAGGATTCCTTAACTTTTGGGCTACTACACCTTCATCTGGGGTATGGAATTGCTCCCTCTGAAGACAGTTTAACTTGTATGATTATGGAATTATACTAGTATCACTCATAGGGAACATGCAATATTAACAGCTCGTTGGGAGTGTCAGTATATTGTTTAATATATGTTTAAAGAGGTTTCTTTAATGATTCTACAGCACTAAGGGTGTCTGTTTACTAACTCCTTGTAATGTCAAACAAGGTAGCTGTTGATCTACACTAATTGTGCTGTACGTTCTACTTTTACCTATGATATGTTTGTGTCAGATGTTCTAATTTTGGTAGATTGGACACTTCAGAAGCCATAAAGTATCACCTTGACGACTTTAAGACTTTCCTAGTTTTGCTCTTACAGGTTTTATATTAGAAAGCCATCACAATGTAATGTATTTCTACACTTTGGTGTAGACAATTGTATGGTGTCAACATGTTCTTTGAACATTATTCGTTTCCTGGCTTATATCAGTTTATCATGGGTCTTTACTGAGACGTATCTCTCTGTAGATTCTGTCCAGTCTCTTGTATAGAATAATTAAAATTATTGACTCTTTAGGAGCTGTTCTGCTCTTTTGTGTTTGGGTTCAAGACTTCCTTCCTTTCGGAAGGATTTTACCCTCTTCAGGGGTATTTCTTCTTCTCTACGATGATATTTATATCTGTTGTGCATAAGAGGGTTATATGTTAATACCTCATCTAGGTACACCTGTTTTCATCGTTACCTGACACTAGTTGTAGTTTGGGTTCACACATTTAGAAGTATTGTCATAATATGGAATATACAAAATTGGATGGATTCTTTTACTTCAAAATTCTGTAAATTCTCTGTTTTTGCATCATTGACACCCTTTTTCTAGTTAATCTGTAGATGAGTCTTGTTCATTAAGAGTGTCACGGTCACATCTTAGTTTCCGCCACACTACTAAGGACCTTTTTTCATGTGTGCGGTTTTATTCATTTTTATAATATAAAGAGAAATACACATATATATTTTGTTGGTTACTACATAGGCAGCTGTTTATTATACTCCTGCGTCCGTAGGTATATATTGAGAATATCATGAAGATGTTTTTGTCATCTCAAGCTACTTTTCCTTAGGAAAAGTATAATTATATGCCAAATGGTTGCTATTGTTGCCTTCAACAACTTAAAAAAACAAAAAAAGAGCAATTTTATGTTTTCTCTGTAAGAGATAAACATTATATGTTTCTCTTATAGTGTTGGTCTGGTTAGGATATACATTTACAATGTAAGAGGTGCTGCTCAATGACATGTCATGCTGCTCTGCGTTCCAACAGGGTAGAACATGCAGTTTCAGTCTATATATAAGAACAAATAGATTTATCTTAACTAGATCATTTGGCGATATCGTCCTATGGTCATGGGTACAGTTTCTTAGCCATGTTTTCTTTTTCTACATGACTTTCATTGCAGTAGTCTAGACCACAGTACTTCTGGGGGGCTCATGCATGGGTTCTGATCCCATTAAGGGAGCAAGTAGTTTTATATTAATTTTGTTACTTTGCCTCCAATACCAATTGGTCATTTTAACATGGATTTTTAATTCCATGTTTTGAATGTTTTTGACTCTTTATCTATAGTTTATCCCACAAGTTTTACGTTATAAAATATGTTAAGGCTCACCTACATTCTTATGAATGCCCGGTCTTTTTTAATTATTCTGGACTGTTTTTGATCTAAAGCCACATTTTTATTGGTCTCGATCATTAAGAGCATGGAGATAGCATCACCCATGTTTTTATAACTTTTTCTTACTGTGGTCCTTTACACACGTCTTTTAGTAAAGAGGATGTTTTTCCTCACAGGTATTCTCATGACTACATGGTATATTTCTCTTGTACTAGACCAGTTTTTTTCCGGTTAGAGACTCTCAATATTGTTGGGTCGATTCTGACAAACATTTCAAATACTAACATGGATGAATTTATTCCCATGGTTTTTAAGTATCATGGTTTTATTTACCTGTGGTTCCTTCCACAGGTTTTGATGTCGTCGAGTATATTATTATACTGACCTTAATTATTATGATTGTCCGGTCTTTTTCTCTTGTTCTAAAGTGTTTTTTTTTTTTAAGGCCTCAGTTCACATTCCCTCCTCCAGGTTACTATGACTTTGGTATCGGATTCTAAAGTTAGGAATATGTGGCTAGGTGTCTCTATCAGATGAACAAGTTACATACCTTCGGCAACACTTTATATGGTAGAGATAGGATCAAGTGCAGATTCTTTAACAACCCTCCCATACTCCTTGTTCTGCAAACTGAGTCCTCTTTGGTCTCAGAAGAATTTGTTATGGAAATCTACAACCTGAATTAAGAAGTCTGAGATTATTTGACACAGGTGCTAGCACATTGTTGTAATAGGCAAGTTTCTATAGGAGGATCCATGGTTTGAGCATGGAAAATAGTCACAGAAGAAACTGATGTCGGCGAGGGGGTTATATGGATGCAGCTGACATCACATCATGTGACGCGGTTGAGACGGACTCGTACAACGCCCTCTTCCAAAGCACAGAAGTGCCATGGGAAAAAAGGTTCCGGATCCAGGCTCACGCCTGTGGAAGATTCTAAAGTAAGGAATCTGCAGCTAGATCCTGTCTCTACCAGATAATGTATTACCGAAGTAATTAACTTGTTCTTCTATGCTTTTATTGTGGGATGCATGGTTTAAAAGCTTAAACTGCTTTCCATCTCTATCTTCACTGGTTCTCACATGATCTGTTTGAGAGCGGTAAACATTCACACGTCATAATTTGCTTTCGGTGTTAAGATTCATTTGCTAATTTTCAAGAGACAATGGGGGTTATTACAACTTTGGAGGAGGTGTTAATCCGTCCCAAAAGTGACGGTAAAGTGACGGATATACCACCAGCCGTATTACAAGTTCCATAGGATATAATGGACTCGTAATACGGCTGGTGGTATATCCGTCACTTTAGGGACGGATTAACGCCTCCTCCAAAGTTGTAATAACCCCCTATATGTAGACTGCTCTTTGTTCACTTGTAGAACCAAACAAAATATTGTAAAATCTAGGATGAAAAAACAAGGCGGCCATAGAGGGAAGTATTAAGCATACATGTTTCTGTTCATCATTAGCAGCAGCAGCAGCAGCAGCAGCAGCAAACCATCCTTATTAAACAGCCACGTTTGACTATGTCCTCACGACTGAGATTGGTGCAGACTTATTTTCTTCATGCAGCATATTTCTCGCCTGGAAGGCTGCACGCGGCCGGCTTTACTATACGATATACGATATTAGAAAAAGTAAAACCGAAACATAATATAATCAATAACAAATATGTATGCAGGTCATAAGGTGTGGATAAACAGTTCAGTATGCAATATGCAGACTAGAAAAAAGGATGGTGGCAAGAATGTTAGCTCACCTTTACTGAAAAAGATGTCTCAGAACTGCTTGGCCTACAGCAACATCACCTTGAGGGATGGATTCTTAACAGTAGGATAGTGTAAAGGTGTGTGTACTCTTCCAGATAGGTGCTCTGCAAATGTCCTGTAGTGGTACACCAGCATGCAATGCCATTGAGGTGAGAAAGATCTTGTGGAAGGAGCATGTACTGAAGTCTGTAATCACTTTCCTGCTGCTTGGTGACAAAAATGATTTGTAGCAACAATCCATCTAGCTATACTCTATTTGGAAAGGGGTTGCCCTTTCCTTGGTGCACTGTAAGCCCCAAATAGCTTATTAGATTTATGAAAAGTCTTGGTATTGTCTATGTAGAATCTGAATCACCTCTTGACGACCAAAGAGTAAAGGGCCCTTTCAGCTGGAGTTGCTGGGTTCAGAAAGAAGGTCATAGGGATCAAAGACTCGTTGAGATGAATGTCCAAAGGGACTTTAGAGACAAACTTAGGGTTTGTGGGAAGAACTACCCTGTCATCTTTAAAATGAAGGAAGTGCTCTTTAATAGTGAGAGCTTGGATCACACTGACACATGTGGCAGATGTCAGGGCCACAAGAGCAACCTTCCAAGATAACTATTTTAAATCTGCTCTGTGAATAGGTTCAGATGGATGCTTCATGAGCTGTGACAATACAGTGTTCGGGGGCCAAGATGGAAGAACCTAAACAATCCTTTAAGGAACTGTTTGATTACTCTGGAGGACCATAAAGAAGGAGACTTTGGAAGGAAGTCTGAAACCAGGTATGTCCACCAGGTAAACTCTAATGGATGCATGGGCTAATCCTGAACTTGTCAGATGTAATCGGTATGGCAATATCTGCTCCAGCGATGAGGTTATGGATTTATCTGTTCCCGATGACGCAATAAACGACATCTTTTCCATTGTGAGAATGAATCTTGTTTGCACTATCCACTCTGGCCTTTGAGAGTATCCCTCTACATTTCGGCAAATTCATTGTGATCAGGAGCCAGGCCGATCATTTTAGAGACTTGGGATCCCGATGCAATTCTTGGCCTCCCTTCATTGTCAGAAGATATGGCGAGACCTTCAGTGGAATGTGAGGTGTCTCTGACAGAAGGAGAAATTCTGTAAACCAATGGTGGCGAGGCCATCTTGGGGCTATCAATATTAGTCTGCAAGTCTCTATCTTCATGAGAAGTCTCGGAATCAGGGGAATGGCTGAAAAAGCGTAAGCAAAGGTTCCACAGCATGCCATTGAAAATGCATTCCCCCAGGATCTCGGATGGTGATGCCAGCTTGCAAACACTCAGCATTTGGTGTTCTGTGGGTTTGCAAAGAGGTCCAGATTGGGTTTGCCCCACTGTGACAATACCTGGTTGAGTACCTCCTGACTCAGTTCCCACTCATGGCACGAGGACCTTGTTATGCTGAGAGTATCCGCTATCTTGTTTAGTTTCCTTTGGACATGCTCCGCTCTTAGATGCACTCCATTTCCAATGGACCAATTCTAGATGCCTTGTGAAGCAATCTCGTACCCCCTCGTTTAAGTAGTGCATCGTTGTTGTGCTGTCTGTGTGAGAACTGCAGAGTTCTGTATCTTGGGCAGGAAAGCCGGTAAAGTCAGATGCACTGCCTTCAGCTCGAGTAGGCTGATGTGACAGTTCTGAAGAGGTTTTTGCCACCTTCCACTGACTTGCAGGTTCTGGAGTTGTGCTCACCATCCCTCCAGGGAAGCGTTAGTGGTAATGAACATCTGAGAGGGTTGAATGAAGAAAAAAAAAAAAAAAAAGACTTATTGTGAGGTGTGTCTTTAGCGTCAATCAATGTAGGCCTTCAATCATGACTGGAGTAACTTTGATGGTATTATTAAACAAACTGTCATCTGTACCCATTGAAGATCTAATTCTTCCTGGAGGGGTTTCATTCTTAGATGGTAGAATGAAACCAGCTGAATGCCTGACATCATCATCCCCAAGAGTGACGTGTAGAGGCATACTGAAAGAGACTCTTCTCTGAACAGACTGAGCCAAGGATATAATCTTCATTTGTCTTTCTGATGTGAGGCAGGCCCTGTTGTTGACTGTGTCCAGGGTCGCTCCAAAAAAGGTTATAACCCACAACGGCTGGGGTTTTGATTTATTCCAAATCAGAGTAAGACTCTGGTTGTCGAATAGGGCAATGCAGTCCTCTGTTGACCTCTGGGTAATATCTGTCTTTGGTGTTTGTTTCCTTAAGAAGGATGCTACTGGTCCCAGACACTTTGTGAATATCCTGAGGGCTGACTTCAGGCCAAAGTGAGGATCTCTTAACTGGTAATGGTTGCTGGCTACTGTGAATCGTAAGAATTTCCTGTGGGCAGGATCGATGGGGATGTGGAAATATGCGTCTTGTAAATCTAGAGTTGACATATAATCTCTCTGGTTTAGACGCAGGAGAATGTCTTGTAATGTAACCATGCAGAGTGACAGTTTTTTTTTTAGATATTTGTTGAGATGCCTTAAGTCAAGGATAGGTCACCATTCTTTCCACTTTTTGCACATGAGAAAGAAACAGGAATAGAATCCCTTTCCTTGTTGTGGCGAAGGTACTCTATCGCTCCCTTTCTGAGAATGGTCTTGACCTCCAACTTGAGCAGTTTTAGATGTTCGGGGATGGAGGTGTGTGGTGGGTTTGAAGGTGGGATCTGAATAAATCATAAGGTGTGGCCGAATTGAAAAGCTATAGTACCCAGTAGTCCGATGTTACTTCATGCTGCCGTTGGGTGAGCTGGGATATTTTTCCTCCCAATTAGAGTGGTGGAGACAGTAGTAGCTGAAGCTTGTAACAGGTCATTGGCAACGACCCGTTTATTTTTCCCTGGCGAGCTGCTCTCCCTCTAGGTGGAGATCTGTTGTAGGCCGCTTGTGGAGGATGTGTTTGGGAATATTGCAGGTGAAATTGCTGAAAGGCAGATGTGTAGGAGGGGTTGCAGTATTGGTGGAAGCTTTCTCTATAAGATGGTATCCCTCTTACTTTGGCACCATGAAAGGGTAACTTCCTAAACTGGAGAGTCCCCAACAGTCTGGCTGTGTCCATGTCTGTTTTAATTGCTTGCAGGGCTTCATCTACATGTTTGCCAAAAAGGGCTTCTCCATCAAAGGGACGATCTAAAATCTTGTTTTGCACCTCTGGTCTGAAAGTGGCAACCTTAAGCCAACCTTGCCTTCTAAGTACCGCCAAACCTGCCAGTTGTCTAAATGCAATGGTGACACTATCCACTGCACAGTCTATGATTTCACCAGAGGCCCGCTCTCCTTCTTGTAATATCTCCTTTGCCTCCATCTTGGTTTCTTCGGGGAGTTGGTCAAAATACAGGGTGATGTCAGCACATAATTGTCTATCATATCTCACCAAGACAGCTAAGGAATTCGCCACCCTAACTGTTAGCCTGACATTGAGGAAAAACACTTTCCAATATTGTCCAAGCATCGTTCCTCCTTGCCTGGTGGTGTAGTGATCGGAGTGGGCGGGTTCTAAGATTGCCTCTGTGCTGCCTGTGTTATCACTAAATCAGGCTTTGGATGCCCAGTAAGACAAGCTGGGGCGTCCTCCAGGGCTTTGTATTTTTTGTCTAAGTGTGGAAGGACTGCTGTTACTGTAGCTGGATTTTCCACCACTTTTAAGCCCTCTTCCCTGATGTAACTGACAATGGGCATGGAGCTTACACTCTTTTGAAATGATTCTTTGAAGTCATATAAAAACAGCCCATCTGTTTAGTGGGCATGGGGAGAGCAAATGTTTTAGTTGCTCTTTCCAGCGAATTGTGGAAACCCCCTATGTCTTCTGGTGGAGAGTCCACTAGAGTGGGAGACAGACATGATGGTGTGGAGTAAGGAATTCATCCCATTCCGAATGAGTGTCCTGGAGCTCCCCTTCCTCAGATGTATCTGGGTCATGGAGAAGCATTGTTTGCGGAGTACGTCTTGTAGAAGTAGGCAATGAGATAGGCCTTTGTACTGGAGTGGACAGCTGAGCCGTGGGAGGTGAAGAAACCATGGAAGCTTGTTCTGGAGGATCTGTTGTAGATGCAAAATGGTTCCTATAGTCAGAAAGCATAAGTTGCAGGTCTGAAATCAAAAAACCAGGAAGACAGACCATTTTCTCCTGAAATGGTTGTTGATACTGCCCCAGTGAAGGACAATACTCTTGTTGTTCATATTCCTGCTCAAAGCCTTCTTCTTAATCTTGCCACATTACATGTAGCTCTGAAGGACTATGTGCGACCCTGCTCGTCAGAGTCTTCCTCCTCAAAGACATAGACAGATATCAAGGATGTCACTTTGCTATGAGATTTGTGTTCTGGTGCTAACAGCTTGCTTTTATGCTGTTGTTGAATTCTTTCTGTTGTCAGCGATGTCGACAGTGAAGCCAAAAAAAGGTCATCGATGGAGGTGTTAGTTTTTTTCTTGTCTGCTGTTGACAGAAAAGTCATTGATGATGCTGTTGTCGTTGGCAAGGTAATCAGCGTCAACAGTGGAGCAGTCAATGGTGCCGTCAACAAAGGCTTCATGGAGTTCTTCAGGGCTAATGGTCTGTAATAGATACCATCATCAATGATAAAGAAAAGGTGGTGGGCAACGTGGCAACTCTCGACATTGTCGTCATGGCAGATGCCGTCAAATGAGTGTTCATCAGTGCTGTCAACGACTATGTTCTCGTCTACAATGGGGTACTCGCCTACTATGTATCATGGGCATAGATGAAAAAGGCTTTTAGAAAGAATGTCTGATTTTAGGAGGAGGTGTAGGCAGCTCAGAGGATGATTTTCTGGCCTTTTCTGAGAAGGTTCTTCTCTCCATTGTAGCAGGTTTTTCTTTCTGAGGAGATTTTGAAGGACTGCAGCCCCAGTAAGACCCATGGGTGGTCTTTTTGTTGGATTTATTTGGCTGCTCTGAGGAAGACCTGGAAAGGGGTGATCTATACCTCTTATAGGACGTTGAGGTGACAGTGGAGTCCTTGCTACCAGAGTCAGAACCTGGCTATTTTGTGGTCTTGAGCTTCTGCAGTCAAATTAGCAACCTTCCTTCCCTGTCCTTCAAGGTCTTAGAAGAAAAGGTATGAGATACCTTACAGTCCTTAGCAGAATCGCCTGGGTAGAGGCAATGAATGTAGTCTTTGTGAGGGTCTTCTGAGTGAAGCCTTTTTTTTTTACCAGAGGAACTGCAAGCCCTGAAGAGACTTTTTTTCCTTGTCCGACATGACGAACAGAAGTCAGACTCAGCTTTTCTGAAGAAAAAATGCAGTGTAACCAAGGAAAAAGACTTTCCAAGTAGATAATACAGAAATTCTTTGTTTAAATTATCCAAGAAGGAAAAAACTGAGAAGAGCTCAGTGGCAACTCCCTGGCACGGCGTGCATAAGACAATCTGTGGGTCGGGAGATTCTCTCAGGAGGGTTCTACAAGGTGGTGTCACCTGATTGGTTGATTGTTAAGTTCAGTTCTTTTTTAAATAATGACTATGATATGGTACTAAACCAAAAGGCCTAGGACCTCTATGTTTGTGTCTATGGTGACATTACTTTTATAAGATAACAGGGACTCCCATCTCGACAATGGGCAATGATTCAAGCATGTGAATCTATGAAAGTTCCAATACTGGAGCAATCACAAGTTTGTAGGTATTTGAAGCATCTGATAATTATCGGATGTGTTAATTCACCCTTCGTTAAATTTCAGCAGGTCAAACCTGCCAAAATTCATGTTAATGTTGGTGCATTAAACACTAAAATCTGCATGCCACTCCCCATGAATTTGTATAAGCGTTATATATTGCACACGATAACAACGTACTGCATGGTATTAGTTTTCAGTAACACCATAGCTCATAATCATGGACTTAGTCTGAAGGTGCCATGGCTGCAGGTGTGCCGAGAACAACCAGAGATGGCAAGCTTGCCTGCAAAATAAGCAGGGGTGATAGTTGTGATGACTTTGTAAATGGTGCAGCTTGTTTTGAAGATAGTGTGGGCTGAAAAAGGGAGCCAATGGAGTTCCATAAGGATAGGAGTGATGTGATCATATTTCCTCAGGCTTCAGATGAGGCATTCTGCAGCATGTAATAAGCCCCTAATGGCTGCCGATGTGGAGCCTAGGAAACCAGAGAGGACAGCATTATCACCATCCAAATGCAAGAGAACAAGGGCTTGAACAGCAGTTTTGAAGTAAATTTTCTGGAAGAAAGGGGTTGCCTTTATTTAAAAGAAAAAGCTGGTACCATGCTATCTTTGGTTTTTTTGGCAATGTGAATCATGAGGGAGAGATTGGTCTCCAGGGTGAATACAAGTGATTTGGCATTCAGTGAGAGTTGGGGCTCGAAACCATCAAGGTTCATGATATTGAGCCCGGTTTGAACTGCATATTGTTTGTTGTTCTTGGAAAATAATAGGAATTATGTTTTGGTTGAGCAAAGCTTCAAGTGTGTGCCAGACAATCAGGCCTGGATGCTGTGCACACAATGTTTGCAGCTTTGGATGTCCGAAGCAGAGAACTTCAAGTAGAATTGCTTATCATGGGCATCATTCTAAGCCAAGTTTCGAATGCTGTAGTGTGATGAAAAAAGCATTCAGGGTTTATTTGTAAATTTCAAACTCAGAACACTGTCAGTCGTATTCAGAAAATGTTGCTAAAATTGCGGCATTCAGAGGGATATCCATATCAGACACACAAATACACCTTTAGTGCCACAGCCAATTCAGTACAAAAACAGGTAGAAAGCTTAAATTAATCTCAGCCACTGATGATAGTTCAGGCCGCATTCAAGTCCATCATTTTCACCTCCATGCCACAAAAGGAAGGCCAGCCTAATGCCAATCTGTACTGACTTTGCTCTTCACCAGAACAGCTCATCCAGAATTGCCAGGCAAGGTGTCCTCCAGAAGGTATCATAGGTAACTGTACAGCGATTTCTGCCTATATGGCTTGTCAGTTATGTGCAGACTGAGTCCTATGGCACAGTGAGCAAGGGACTCGCACTAAGTGCAACAGGTATGCTCGATGTATCAGCTGCAAAAAAATACCAAGGTGATTAATGGGACGTGTGGATTAATCTCAGCCACTGACAACCGCTCATGGTTGTATTCCAGTCCATTGTTTTTCACCCACTATGCCACTCTAGATACAGACCTGCCTTATGCAAATAATGCTAACACTGCTCCTCATGTGAACTGTCTATACCAAACTGCCAGGCAGTTCTCTCACTAGGGTTTCCACTCCTTCTTGAGCTATATCAATCTCTCAAAGAAAGTTGATCTCAAGAATAGTGATGATCTTGAAATATCTGGAGGAACTCGTCAGGGAATGTGCGCAGAAAGACACCTGCCTTATAAAAACAACACCTCCCCAAAAAAGAAACAAAAATGAAAAAGCATAAAATAGAGAGATTAAGAGCTACAACAATAATAGAAAAGCTAGAACAAAGCAACAGATATTCATCTACAGGCACAGATGTCACTGACTAAAACAGTATGTCAGACAGTAAGAATATTTTTTTTTTTACATCTAACAGCAGATGGTCAAAGCCACTGAATGAATAAGGTAAAAATATTTACTTGACATGAAAAAAGGAAGTTATAATAATCAATAGTTGTTCTGAGATACTTCTCTTGTGACCCTGAAAAAAAGAACTGATGCTGGTTGGCAACTGCCGCGACAACGCACTCTGGAAAGGGGTGCCTCCCAGGTTTTTAAAGGGCCAGACTAATTTTGCTTATCTCAGTTGTCAAAGTAAGCATATCAGTCTGTATTTTTACGCTCATGTCCTCTGCTGAAAGTGGTTTTCTCTGCTTTTTGATGCTGCAATGCAGTTCTAGGACTTTAAGATGGAGAATTATTTTGAAGCTTCGGGAACATATTAAGCCTCTGTTAGGTTTCCATTTCACAGATCTGTATGTGATCTCCTGGATGACTACACTTTATGATGCTGTTTACGTGGAAAAACATCTATACGAAAAGGTGTGCCGGGGTCTACGCATCAAAGAATTAGTTCAGCGTTTAGGAGTATTAATAAAGAGCCAACAATCCAGAAGAACAATTTACTTTTCCTGAAGTGACTGGCACACAACAGCAACCAATATGAAATCAGATATCTGACATATCAAAGCAAAAGTTAGTTTTTGTGTCAGAAGTTGCCTCCCTACTTAAATTCTGTAATGTTAAGCATTTCGGAAACTGGAATAAAGGATGGCTTACAACAGCAGAGACATTTAACTTTCTGAAGAATTCACACCAGAAAGAAAAAAAGTTTTTTTTAGAAGCAATTAAAGTGCTTTCTGCGACACTATGTGTAACATGCTTCGGCTAAGTGCCGGAACTGTCACTACTTACCACAGCGATTCCCTGATTACTTGTGTTTCCGTGACAAAGGTCCTGTCGTCAGGGTTATATTGAGGATCACTGTTGAACAAATGATGGTCCCTACCGAAAAAGATAACAGCATTTTCAACTTACTTATTACGGAGAGGTTGTATTTGCAGTCGAAGAATTGAAGAATGTATGATGTTTCTATGTACGAATGATTAATTAAAACATTTTGAAGTGCAAAACAATGTGCAGACCTAGAGAAAATGGGTTGGCCAAGGATACAATTTATTATTCAAGTAATGTGCATGCACTAAATAAACTGCAAACTCATGCCTGCATGTTAATTAAATACCAAAATTTAGAAACGTCATATCTTTTAGCACATTGACACACTGCTTACATGTAACAGCAAACAAAAAGAGAAAAAGCAATGGAGCAAGAAGGTATAAACCTGTAAGCCAATCAGATACATTGTTTTACATATAGCCTTATAGTATCACTCTCTAAATTACCTTACGGTAGTGTTCAATCAGTAACAATGTTGTCAACATTAAACCTACCCCAAATTTTTACAAAGCACTGTGATTTATAAACTTGAACCATTATTTAATCAAAATGGGAGACGTTAAGAAACTTGAGTCCAGAAACAGCTATCAAGAGGCAACTCCTCTTTCCAGCACTGTGCAAGTCTTGAAGATCGTTGTTTGCAACAGCAGTCATTTCTAACATCATCACTTGTGGTCGATAGCTCATCAAGAGCCCGTGCATAGCCAAGATTAGAATGAAAGAATCTTGGCCTAATAAAACATTGCTTTGGGCACTATCCAAACATATGAACTCTATCACTCGTTGAGAGCCTGCAACGAGAGAATCGTGCAAGTTGTTCCAAGGGTGACATTTTATTTGGATATTATGCCAGGTCACTTAGAAATTGAATGAGCGCAGTAGTGCTAGAGTTGATACCTGGATCGAAGTGAAACATTTTGCAGCTTCTGTAGGGACTTGACAAACACAACGTATGCATCTGTAACGATTTACACCATTTTAAGTTACGTGCAATAAACCATTTTCTAACCCCTGGAAGAAATAATTATCAATAAATATTCAATCAAGTTGCCCCCTGAAAACCAAAAGTACTGCATAAGGATTTAAGGCCAAGGTTGCAGGTCTTTGTTAGCTGAAATAACTGGGTATCTGCCATTAATAGGGTAAAGGAAATTTCAACTGAAAAGAGAAACTGCAAATTTCTCCAATTTTAGGTCTGGACTGGAGACAGCTGTAGCGGCCTTACCACCTAAATGTATTAAAAAACCCAAAGTACAAATTCATACATAGCACACATGTAGGGGCTTTGGTTCAGCTCTTGTCATCCACTGGCTTGTTATTTCGCTTCCACCAATGTAGCATGGAGGAATGGATAATCCCATTAGATCTCTTTCTCGGTCAGTGACAGCATTTTGCCTAATCAGATGATCTGCCAAAGAAGTACCACACTTCAATGTTAGGGCTGGTGGGCCACACATTTTCATTCCTTTGTTTATTTACTATTTATATTTTTCACTTTTAAAAGTTGCATTTCTGTTACATGCCCCTGCCAAAAACAAAAAACAAAAAATTTAAAACCGCACAATTACTAAGAAAAGACCTACTGGCTTTATTAAGAGATTGCTTCCTGTGCTGCAGAATGCTGGCATCCCCAAACACCAATGCAGCCTGACCTGACTACATCTCATGCCTCCTTCCATCACCCTAAACCTCCTGTCTCTATCTCATTCTTGCAGGCTCAAATTTGCGGCAGCTGTCTCCCTTTGTCATGGTTTCCCCATCTTCCTCTTCCAAATTCCTTTTCTCAACGTATGCTTTTCTCTCTCTTCTCTGGGTCATAGTCAAATAATAACATAAATTACAGCCCCTAAATTGAATCTTGGTGCCAACCACCTGGACAAGCTAAACAGATCGGGAAGTTGTTGGGATGACCACAAACCAGTGGATAATAGGAGAAGAAGAAAATATGGCATCTCCATCTGTGTGTTGCACTTATTTTTTAAACCTCCTCAGGCCTCTCAGCCGCTTAAAAGTGTATTTTGAGGTGACCAACAAAGGTAACAGATAAAGCAAGTGGGTACAATGAGTATTCTAGAGCGGAGAACAGTTAATGTCTTAAATACTTACCTGTAGCCAAACTGGTGGGTGTTCAGCCTTTTAATGTAAGGATGTGAGAACTTGTTGTTTCCATTAAACTCTCACATTGCTTCACCTTTTCAGGCCTCCTGCTCTATAGAATACCAGCCCTAACTACAGAATTTGTGCAGGTCATTCCAGAGATCATGGCATCTCATAGCCTCCACTCAGCCAACTCTACAAGGCTGGGGGGCTTGAACCTTCATTTTGATGATGCCTCCTGCATACAGGCTACCACTCTTAAGCAGCACCTAACCCCAAATCACCTTGCCCAATGGGTTTCATTCCCTACGCATACAAAAGGCCTTATATTATACACAATGTTTTACTAATTTAACCATCTTGTCGGTAGCCGACCCCTTTCCCGTTTTTTGGTCAGATCACTTTCCGATTCAGTTTTCAATCTCCAGTAGAGTCCCACCTAAACCTAGTGGCCCTTTGATTAAACTTACAAGGCTAAGGTCCAAACTAAATCTTGCTCGCTGGAAGGAGGCCCGCAGGACTCAGCCCTGAGTGTGAATGAGAACACAAACATTTCAAATGTCTGAGGATTGGATCAAGTCAATGCTAGATACTTCTCCCAAAAAAAACTTTTGAAAAGTTACCCAAGCTACTGGCAGCACCAAATGGTTCACTCCAGAGATTAGAAAATTGAAAAAGGAGTGTAAAAGGGCAGAAATAAAATAGAAACTACACTATGAGAGACAATGAAGAGTAACTATTAAAAAGCATTAAAAACGTAACACCACAAAATCAGGAGAGCTGGAGTAGAGGACGTTGTCTACATGATTATTCAGTCCTCTCAGTACGCTAAAGAGGTCAATGCAATAGTGAACTCCTTTTTAAATCCTAGAGTTGCTGGAGAAGACCCCATTCTGTCGAAGGAACGCTGCTAGCAGTTAGCTGACTTTTTCCTTAAAAAGAAAAGTCAGTGTTATTCATGATTACCTGGCAGCGATCTCAGAGCCCCCATCTAGCACTCAACCAGGCACCTTAAATGCAGAAGCTGCAGTGGCTCCATCACCCTTCCCTCAATTGAGTAGTAATATCACTCTATCCGCCGCAAACACAGTAAAGTCAGGCTCCCCTCGGGATCTGGCTACCTCTATATTTTACAAAAAGGAGGTGGCGCTACTTTGTATGTCCTGACCTACATCTATAATCAACCTTTGGAAAAAGGCCCAGTCCCAGAACACGGAAGCACACAATTATCTGCCTGCTATTGAAAAAGCCCTCCTTAGATTCTGACAAACAAGGTTTAAAACAGGTTATAGTACAGAGACGGCCCTTCTTATGGCCACAGAAGCCCTTAAGAGTACACTAGAGCTAGGCAAAAACCACTGCGCTCATTCAGCTTGATTCGAGCACAGCTTTCGACATGGTCTCCCACCCAATTCTCCAATGTAAGCTGGAAAAGCATTACAGGAATGGCGCTAAAATGTCGGTCTTCTTTCCATAACAATAGACGCTTCCAAGTTAACGATGGAGCTTGTTTGAATGAGATTCATGAGATCTGATGTGGAGTGCCACATGGCTCATCCCTGAGCTCCACTCTTTTTAATGTGCCCATCCGCACTTTAGCGGACATCATTTGCTCATCAGGTTTCACAATGCTGGTGTATGCAGACGACACACAGATCAATGTTACTATGTCACATAACATCAACTCCACATTCGAGAAACTAACCTGTTGCTTGGAGCAGATGAATAAGTGGATGACCACTAGCTGCCTGAAACTTAATGGTGATAAAACTGAGGTCATAGTTTTGGGAAACAATCTTTCACACTGGAACCTCCTTAGTTGGCCAGCCTGCTTAGGTGACCACCCCTCCCCCAGCCAGGAGTGAAGAACTTGGGGGCAGTATTGGATACTGAGCAGACGATGGCCTCCTGGGCAAAGAAGGTGGCCTGCTCCTGCTTTAGCCTCTGAGCTCTCAGGAAGGCTCTTAAATGGGTCACTCTAGAAAACAAGAGAAGAGTGATACAAGGTCTGATACTCTCCTGCTGTGATCATGGCAACTCACTGTTCATAGGCAGTCCTGTGTATGTGGTTAGGAGGCTGCAAGTAATGCAAAATGCTGAAGCTAAAGTCCTATTGGGCATACCTAAATAGCAATCCATAGACTCTGCACTTGCTTATCTCCATTGGCTACCCATAAAAAAAAAAATGATTTTAAAGCCCTCTGCAAGGAGCAAGGTAAAATATGCTCAAGGCGCGCATATTCATCTTATCACCCACCCTACTACAACCAGAAAGAGTTAAGATCTAATAATCGTTCCTTGTTATCCATTCCCAGAATCCAAAGAGTGTTTGATTGTTTGCCTGCCTAGTGTCTAAGCTCTGGAGCTCCTTGTCTACTCATCTTAGAACTAACACAAATCTGTTGAGCTTTAGGAAGCACCTGAAGACCCATTTGTTTGCCTAGCCAGCGTAGTTATTCTTTGCCTCTGATTACCTAGTACATTCACACACCCACACATGGTGTTACTCATGTCCAATACCACAGAGAAACAGTTTGAAGTAACAGGTTTATTGACCAAAGTCTGGCTCGGTGTCCCCTATCAACTGTCCCACTTAGACTCATCCTGTCCCCTACATTCCACTTAGATTCATCCTGCCCTCTACATTCCAAGTGTCATGGAGATAGAATTACTGCCTTGGAATACAGATCACAGGTTACATCACCACAACGTCTCTCCCCTTCACATAACAAAAAAACAGAACAATTGCTTAAAACTATATCAACCCTAAACATGGCACACAGAATACTATTAAACAATAATTGGAAGAATAAAAGAACAACAACAAAAAAAAGGAGCTTAATATAGTTTTCATCAAAATATTTGCATCAAATACAGTTTTCATCAAAATGCTTGCATGAAAGAACTTGGATACAATAATGCATTAGCATCCGAAATTACTCTTCTCGATATTAGCTATCTTGATACCTAACTGGTTTAACTATCACCCGATTGCTCTTTCATGGTGTTTCTTTCCCCCATCTGACTCATTGTTCTGTGCTTGCCGTGGAACAGCACCCTCACCTATTGGATTAACTTTCACTATTCTACTTGCATTCCACCATTCATGTTGTTTAATGCAAATGGCATTCTTAGAAATGTCATCAACTCTTTCTGGAGACCTAAGTATGGATCTTTCTTTACTAACATGAATGGGATCTTTCACATGGACCCAATTACCCACTTTGATATCACATTTCACTTCTTTAACTCTGTGTCTGGTGTCATATTATTTTTTCATTTTTTCTTGAAACCTTCCTACACAAGGCCAAATTATCTTATCTTATGATTTCAGTCGCTCAGATTTCAGCTGATCTTACTTCAGCCATGCCCGGGCAAAGTAATGATGCTGGTGTTTTACCCCTCATTATTTCAAAAGGAGTCTTTCTGTTACATCATTTGGACTAGACCGCTGGGACCATGCTCTCTACTGCTTCTTGAACATCTCTTATTTTGTATATAGATGTAAATAGAAATAGAACTTTCTTCTACTACAGACAACTCTTCGCACGATTTACGTGATAACTCCATAGCCTTCACAATGCCAATCGTTTCACTAAGCGTAGGGTTTTTCAAAGTCAATAATCTTTCTTGAACTTTTTTGTCTCAACAGTGTATGACGAGTTGATCCCGTATGAGCTGTGACAGTAAACCCTCAAACATACATTCTGCTGCCAGAGTGCGCAACGTAGGCACACAGCTATCAATTGCCTCAACTTGTTGTTGTTCCCTTGTAGGAATGTGTCTATTGACAATTAGACTAGGTTGGACATCAAACTGTTTTTCTAATTTTTTGACCGGTAATTGATATTCATCGATGTCTTTATCACCCTCGAGTATATTGTAAGGTGGTAAATGCTCATACACAGACTGGCCTTCAAAGCCTAAATTGTGCTCTAATAAATATCTTTTACGCTCAAGGCAATATCTGTTGTCACCTATTGTGACCAGATATTTTGGAAAAACTCTGTACCAATTACGCCAAGGAATGGGTGGGTGTCCTGGTGTCTGCATAAAGGGTGGTGGAGCACTAACGCTTTGCATAATGATTAGTATTATAGAACTATCAGTATACTACGGGGTACTTATCACCATGCAAGTAATGTGCATAATAAATTTTGTAGTATCCGTTACTACCGCTTAGAAACTAGAACTTATGCTGTATATATTGTATGAGTAAGTACAAAGGTAATGTGTGCGTATCACAGAACATTGTTCAATTCATTGATTTGACACACATCTGAAAACTGTGTTGGGATCACAGGCTCTCGTCATTGACTGTAATAAAATCTTGAAATGTTTTCCTAGTTAAAGCCAAATGCTGACTTTAATTATGTATATGTGTGTATCACAGTATTTCAAATGTAGATGTGATACACATTACTATCACACGATTTTATGTGTATGCATCATAGTATATCAAGGGTACTAGCGGTGCACATTATTGACATACAGTATTGACTGTGTGCGCGCATCACAGCGTTGTGGTGCGCAGTATAACAAGCATAGATGTGATGCGCATTACTAACATTCAGTTTTAATCTTGGGTGTGTGCATCAGTGATCCATGAATGCAGACTAGTCTTTGCACCTGAATGTGCTATTAACGTAATGAGCGTATCCGGAGTGCAACATCTGGAGGATGCTCCAAGGTGTTGTGCGAAGGGCAGTTTTGAGTCAGCACAGTAAGCTAAATGTTACGTTGGGAGGAGCGTGGGCAACACTGTATCATTGAAACGACTTGCGGTGTGATTAATTAATGCTGTGCGCTAGCTCCCAAACACGCTCGTATTATCTTTAATTACAGAGTTTTCCACCTCCGCACACCACCACAACAGGGATATTCTTGAGATTTGTCCGGAGACATCACATAGATGATGTTGATTTGGCACATAGCTTTTCACAAACTTGGAGCATCGGAATATACATGGAGTCCCACGCAGTCGAGGATATCCATTTTCATGCATGGATTCTTCACTGTGGCCAACTCGTCAGCAATTTTGTGGTGTTACTCGTGTCCAATACCGCACGTAGACCGTTTGAAGTAAAACAGGTTTATTGACCACAGTCTGACTCAGTGCTCCCTATCAACTGTCCCACTTAGAATGTCACATCATCATCCTGCTCTCTACAATCCAGGTGTCATGGAGATAGAATTACTGCCTTGGAATGTACATCATAGGTTACATCACCACACCACAGTTCCTGATAGCGCTGGGAAACCCATTGTCTGTATCTATGAGCTTTATAAGAAACGATAACATAATTTGCTTCGCCAAGGAATTAAAACCCGTTTGTTTCGTTGAGTGTGCGCGAAGGTACTATTCTTGAATTAGCTAGGCTCTGTCTCTTTGCTTGATTTTATTTTATTTTTTTAACCTGCAGTACGTTTTGACTATTTTGGTGGCTTCACATATGCTTGCCACAGATTTTAAAAAGTGGCATGGAGACGTAATACCCTGTATTCTTTGGAGTGAGAAATGAAGTTGAAAAGTAACCTATAGTCACATGCTTGTTTTACACTTATAAATACAAAGCAACATGTTCTTATCAATAGACTGTTCGCCCATGAGTATTTATTCGTACATTACATATATTTCTTACCTCAGAAACAGTTGGCTGTGGTATGGTTCTTATGCTTTTCCTGTGGCTCTCAAAGCATGCAGTGCACGAGGAAGTGCATGAGGAGATGTTTCTTCATCATCAAATTAGTCATCATCTACTGCAGGTGGCAGACTGTTCCCCGTTGCAATATTGTGCAACATTGTGCATGTGTCTATGACTTTGTGACATATCTTTAGGTCATGCTCTTTGCCCTGCCAATGTTGTGTTGCGAGAAGAGTCTACCTTTCAATATGCCAAATATGTGCTTTATTACAGATAAAGTCTGTTTTCGGCTGCACTGTACTTCTGTTCTCCAATTGTCTGTGGATCCTTGGTCATAAGACATATGCATTGCTGTCTAGAATAGGTAGTATTATGGCACTACACATCCCTTGGATTACTTGGTTGATTTATAGTGGTTCCTGGCAGCAACTCCCTTAACAACCAACCATCTCAGAGTTCTGCTATGTACGCTGGTAATAAAGGGCTGAGTGGTAGAAGACTTATGATGCTTGTAAGCTCCCTGGGCAACATGTCATGATGTTAGCGCTAAAGAACTTGGCATTGCACGTCACTTGAACATTCAGGCATGGCCCTTCCTATTACTGAAGATGTGCTCAAGAACTGTTGAATCAGCCACTGCTGCAGTCTCCACCAGACACACAGCCAGCTAACATAGACTTGTCAACAGACTACAGCAGACCAACCCAGAAAGAAGTACGGCGAGCCATCAAACATCTGAGAAATTGGAAGGCAGCAGGACCTGACAACATTCCTCCAGAGGGACTGAAGGCAGACATTGAAACATCAGTAGACATGCTCTAACCCATGTTTAGAAGGATCCAGGAAGAGGAAAAGGTTCCATAAGATTGGAAGGAGGGATATCTCATTGAGATCCCCAAGAAAGGTGACCTGAGTAACTGTGCAAACTACAGACGGATAACTCTATCAGCACCGGGCAAAGTGTTCAAAGGAGTCACACTGAGCAGGAAAAAAAAAGAACAAGTTACTGCTCAGCTGCGAGACCAGTAACCTAGCTTACACATCAATAGATAGCTGCCCTTCTCATCCTGTGGCCTTTCTCTCCTGACTTCCTCCTCACCTTGATTTACCCTCGTGATTCTTCCTTCCATCTCGCTTCTCTTTCTCTCCTGATTCCTTCTTCCCCTTGATTTACCCTTGTGATTCTTCCTTCCATTCCGTTTCTCCCTCTTATCTCTCTTCTCTCTCTTACTGACTTGCTCCATCTCCATCTTTTCCGCCCCTCATGCCTCTCTTCTTGATTTCCTTTCTTTAGCCGTTTTTCCCTCTAGGTGCCCTCCCGCCTCCCGCTCCCCCGTTTTCCTGCCACCGCCCCCGTACCGCCCCGCCCCGCGCCCATTCGCCGCCCTCCCTCCCGCCTCCCGCCCCCCAGCTGACCCCTCCCCCCCTTCCCTCTTATGGCAGCCATGCCGCTGGCGCGCCAAAGGTAAGCCTGTCTGCGCCCATCCGCCCAGGACCGCGCCCAGCGCCAGAACCCCTGGACCCCACCGCACCCAAACCCCCCATCTCAGATACGACGCCGCCTCCCTCCAAGCTCTCTACCCCAGGCAAACCGCCAACTGCTACCAGGCCAGCCCCAAACGCACTCATGGACCCTTCGCCTGTCAAGCCTGCAAGTACACCTTCCACCGAGCCTGCAATCCCTCCACCCGCCGGCACACCAACAACCACCTTAAGTGTATCCTCCTCAACACACGCTCCATCCACAGGCACGCCATCGAGCTATGGGACCTCCTGGACACCACGACTCCTGACGTTGCCTTCGTCACAGAAACCTGGATGAACGCCTCCTCAGCTCCTGACATCGCCACTGCCATCCCCGAAGGCTATAAGATTGCCCGGAAAGACCGCGCCAAACAAATCAGGGGAGGAATCGCCATCAGCTACAAAAACTCCATCAACATCACGACCTCCACCGAAGACCCCCTCCTCGCCGCCGAACACATGCACTTCCAGATCCACACCAACCCCAGGACCACCCTCAGAGGTACTCTCGTCTACAGGACCCCTGGCCCACGCGCCCTTTTCAGCGAATCTATCACCGACTTCATCACCCCGCACGCCCTAGCCTCACTAGACTACATCCTCCTCGGGGAACTAAACTTCCACCTGGAGAAGAACAACGACACCAACACCGCCACCCTGCTCGACAACCTCGCCAGCATCGGACTCAAGCAACTGATGAACACCCCCACCCACTCCGCGGGCCACACGCTCGACCCCATCTTCTCCACCAGCAACCACATATCCTTCAGCCACTCCTCTGAACTACTCTGGACCGACCACAGATGCGCCCACTTCACCTTCAAACGTGAGACCCACCACCTCCGCACACAACAAATCCCCCGCAGACCCTGGAACAAAATCTCCACAGAACAGCTACTCGCAACTCTAAACCGCAACCAACCAGCCATCACCACCAATGCCAACACCGCAGCCCTCAGCCTCACTCAGTGGATCACCAACTGCGCCGACGACCTCGCCCCTCTCAGGAACCACCCAAGAGAGACCAACATCAGGAAACCTGCGTGGTTCACTGAAGCCCTCAAGGAATCCAAGAAATCCTGCTGTTCCCCCGAATAAACCTGGTGCAAAGAACACACCGCAGAAAACATGTCAGCCCTCAAGGCCGCCACCCGCGAACACCACCAGCTGATCCGCTCCACCAAAAGGACATCTTTCAAAGAGAGACTTGACAACAACACCCACAACAGCAAGGAACTCTTCAACATTGTCAGAGAGCTCTCTAACCCCAACGCCAGCTCAAACACCATCACGCCCTCACAAGAACTCTGCAACTCCCTCGCCAATTTCTTCCATCGAAAGATCTCCGACCTACACGACAGCTTCGGACCCCAAACCTCGCCACCCACCACTGAACCTACAGCTCCAGCCACTACCCTCAACGCCTGGACCCCTGTCAGCACCGAAGAGACCAAAATCACCATGAACACTATCCACTCCGGCTCCCCATCGGACCCATGTCCCCATCACATCTTCAACAAAGCCGACGCCATCATCGCCCCTATCTCCAAAGCATCATCAACAGCTCGTTCGCATCTGCCACCTTCCTCGAAAACTGGAAACACGCGGAAGTCAACGCTCTCCTGAAAAAGCCCACGGCTGACCCCAACGATATGAAGAACTTCCGCCCCATCTCTCTTCTACCCTTCCCGGCCAAGGTCATCGAGAAGGCCGTCAACAAACAACTGACCAACTTCCTCAAGGACAACAACCTGCTCGACCCCTCCCAATCGGGCTTTCGCACCAACCACAGCACGGAAACCGCCCTCATCGCAGTCACCGATGACATCAGAACATCCTACTGGACCTCTCGGCTGCATTCGACACCGTATGCCATTGCACCCTAATAACCCGCCTCAGCTCCACTGGAATCCAAGGTCAGGCCCTAAACTGGATCATCTCGTTCCTTTCTGACCGAACCCAAAGAGTCTACCTCCCGCCCTTCCGCTCAGAACCCACCAAGATCCTCTGCGGTGTTCCACAAGGCTCTTCGCTCAGCCCTACACTCTTCAATATATACATGAGCCCCCTCGCGAACATCGCTCGCAAACACAACATCAACATCATTTCCTACGCCAACGACACAGAGCTGATACTCTCCCTCACCAAAGACCCAGACACCGCTAAAGCCAACCTCCATGATGGAATGAAGGACTTTGCAGAATGGATGAAGCTCAGCCGCCTGAAGCTGAACTCTGACAAGACGCAGGTCCTCATCCTCGGACACTCCCCGTCCGCCTGGAGCGACTCATGGTGGCCCACGGCTCTGGGCAACGCACCAACCCCCTCTGACCACGCTCGCAATCTCGGATTCATCCTGGACCCCCTCCCCACCATGACCAAGCAAGTCAACGCCGTCTCGTCCGCCTGCTTCTACACCCTCCGTATGCTCTGAAAGATCTTCCGCTGGATACCCACCGACACTAGGAAATCCGTTACCCACGCCCTCGTCATAAGCCGACTGGACTACGGAAACATCCTATACGCAGGAACCACCACCAAGCTACAGAATCATCTCCAACGAATACAGAACGCCTCCGCACGTCTCATCCTCGACATACCGCGCCACAGCCACATATCCGCCCACCTGAAGCACCTACACTGGCTACCCGTCAACAAGAGGATCACCTTCAGGCTCCTCACCCACGCACACAAAGCCCTCCACAATAAGGGCCCCGAATACCTCAACAGACGCCTCTCGTTCTACACGCCCACCCGTCAGCTCCGCTCCGCCAGCCTCGCTCTCGCCACCGCCCCCTCGCATCCGCAAAACCACTGCTGGAGGCAAATCCTTCTCCTATCTGGCAGCCAAGACATGGAACTCCCTCCCCGTTCACCAGAGAACCACCCAGAACCACCTCGCATTCAGGAGACACCTAAAGACCTGGCTCTTTGAGCTGCAGTAAAAATCCCCCCCCCCTAGCGCCTTGAAACCCTCACGGGTGAGTAGCGCGCTCTATAAATGCCTTGATTGATTGATTGATTGATTGATTGATTGATTAGATACTGTGCAGACCAAATTGCAACACTGCGCATCACCATTGAGCAGTTGACAGAATGGAACTCCTCCCTCTATGTCAACTTCATCAACTATGAGAAGGAATTCAACAGCGTGAACAGAGAAACCTTTTGGAAACTCCTCTGCCACTATGGTGGGGCGGATGAACGTGTAAGAATCTCCCAACAAAGTCCAGACCTTCATCAATACCTGTCTGAGAAAAATCTTCCAAATCTGCTGGCCAAACACCATCAGCAAGATCAACCTATTGCAGGAGACTTTCTATCTCCCTGTCCAAGAAGAAAACATGGAAAGATGCTGGGGCTGGATAGGTAATCCCCCGAACACCTGGCTGCTTTTTGGGAACACTGGGAACCGGAACCCTTGTTGAGCGCGGTGCTCACAGGGAGCACACCTCGAGGACAGCACAGGCAGTAGGAGTGGCCACAAGGCTATCGGATTGCGGCTGCCCCTGGTGACCCTAAGTGCTGTCGGGGGAATCAGCGCGGCCACCGGGAGAATCACAGTCACCCCGACTGTCCTGGACTACAACTACGGTGCTGGTTGGTGCCAGAAGTTGACAGGGAGTGGCAGCACAATGCACTGCGCCTTCACCCAGTGGCCCCCCCTTGTAGAGAGTTTGGGATGCTGGCCCAGATGGTGTGCACCCATTTCCCCCATTTACCTGGACCTGGCGGCGTTCAGATCTGAGGCACGGAGTTGAGGGCTGGAGGCCATGGCTGTCCAGTGTTGAAATTGCAGGGTGCTATTCCCTCCCCTACAAGACCACAAAAAACTGGCAGACAGAGTAACAGAGACTGAAAGCACTGTAGCCCAGACCTGTTAAAAAGGGACAGAGAACTGTTCCGCCCTACAGGCGTTGGAGTGAGAGGTGGCCAGGCTGGCAGACAAACCAAATGATTTTGAGGGCCACACCTGACGTAATAAAGCTAGAGTGGTGGCGGTCCCAGAGAATCTAGAGTGCAGAAGTGCTCCCTCCATCTCAGGATCACTGCGACAGACTGGCCATCTTCTTCCACTTGAAGAATCAAAGACATCTACGACAGTTTGGGTTCCCAAGACTATCTGAGATCACCAACAACACTCTTACCAGGATCCGCCAAACCCACACTACTCCTGCATGCCTAGACCCCACTCACGATGGATGAGACCCTCTCCATCAGGAGCAGCAACAACTCTGGAGGCCCGACCGACCCCTGTCCACACTACATCTTCAACAAGGCCAGCGCCTCGATCGCACCTAAACTCTGCAAGACCATCAACTGCTCCCTAGAATCAGCAACCTACCCTGAGGACTGGAAGCACGTCAAGGTCCGCCCACTTCTGAAAAAACCCACAGCTAACCCAACAGACCTAAAGAACTACCGCCCCATCTCGCTGCTGCCCTTCCCAGCCAAGGTTGCAGAGAAAGCAATCAACACACGCCAAAACATGGAGGACAATAACATCCTGGACGTCTCCCAATCAGGATTCAGAACTAACCACAGTACCGAAACTGCCCTGCTCGCCGTCATAGATGACATCCGCCCCCTACTCAACCATGGAGAAAAAGCAGCCCTCATCCTACTTGATCTTTCAGTCACCTTGCGATACAGTGTCTAACCGCACACTATGCATCAGACTCCACGCAGCAGGCATATGTAGCAAGGCCCTCCAATGGATGCGCTTCTTCCTGACAAGAAGAACACGCAAAGTCAGGCTCCCACCACACCTGTCAGAACCCACCAACATCAGCTGTAGAGTAACCCAAGGATCATCGTTGAGCCCCACGCTGTTCAACAGCTACATGATCCCACTCGTATGAAAACTGTCTCCTATGCTGATGACACCCAGCTGATCATTTCCCTGACCGAAAACACCTCAACAGCCAAAAAGAATTTCAGGGATGGGATGGAAGCAGTCGCCACCTGGATAAGGGGAGAGCTGCCTCAAGCTGAACTCTGACAAAACCAAGATCCTCATCCTGGGCCCATCCCCATCAGCCAGGGACGGCTCCTGGTGGCCCTCAACAGTCGGTAGGCACCCCACCCCTACTGACCACGCAGAAAACCTCAGAGTCATCCTCGACTCAACCCTCACCATGACCAGACAGATCAACTCCGTCGCCTCCACCTGCTTCCACACCCCCAGACTCCTACGGAAGATCTTCAGATGGATACCAACCGACTGCCGGAAGGTGCGCGGGTGAATATCCACCCTGACTACACAGCAGTATTCCAACGTCAAAGGGAATCTTTCTGGGCAGTCACGTAAACCCTCCTGCTTCCGGTGAAGCTTAGAATGGTGGATCAGAACAAGATTAACTTTTTTAGGGCGTCAGATGCCATCTGACACTAGCTGGAAAGGCAAGAGTACCACCCATTGGAGAAGAAGGAGCAGTTTTAGGTGCCGAGATGGCAGGAGCAAAAATGGAGCAAGGGTTGCGGTGGACCTCCAACAGAGAACTTCCCTGGAAACCACTAACAAGTGGGAGGCGTTGATGGTGGAGCGGGGGGGGTTATAGTCATCAGAGCAGAACTGGGTCTGTGATGCAGATGGTGAACTTGGACCCCCACACAGCCACCTCGCAGATCATCGCAATTACCTCAGGAAAGATTGTGTAACTGGTTTGATAATGGGTGTTTGGACTGGGGGTGCTGGGCAATGGTGGATCTGAGAGAAAATGGGGAGACGGTGGCCACTGGAGGGAGAATGTGATTGATATCTTACAAAACTGGGTGGCTCAAGGGACCATGGTGATTTGCTCTATTGCCTGCACTGTTGAATATGACCTTACTCTGTATTTCTGAGTGCATTGGGCGATGGACAAAGCAAGCATTGGAGTGGCGGACAGTTTTAAGACCACAGCATGGCATGGTAGGGTAGGATGGAGTTGGGTTATTATTGTAGTTCATGTGCTTTTTGCTTGCATTCAAAATAAATAAGAGAGAGTGGGGACTAGGAGCCAATGAAGGTCCAGTATCTAGGCTCCAAAAACTTTAATTCAAACAATGGAGGTACTGTTCCTATCAGAAAGAAAGAACAGAGCAGTGGATGAAGCCAGCAGTGGGAATCCTAAAGATTGTTTCTTGTTGTCCTCACAAATCCCAAGGGCATTTCATCCTTCATAATCGGGCGTTCTCCTGGTAGGGCCGGTGCTGCAATGCCCTATGGGCCCCACAAAGGGTTAGTTTAGCAGAGATTTTTACTTTGCTGTACGATGACAGGTGTAAGAGTGAGGAAGTCCTAAATATGTGAGGTGGGGTAGACTGATATATGCAAAAGTAAAGGAAACAGAATAAAACTGTCTAAGAAATACCTGGTTAGGTTTTAATATGATGACTCCCTCGATAGGATTAAAGAAAACTAAAACAAGAAATGGTTCAGGGCTACTATGGGGCATAAGGTACCAAAGTAGCCTCAAATCGCTGAAATGTTAAGAGGCTGGGCAGCATGATTAAGAGGGGGATGGTGACAAAGGCCCTTATCTGCTACAGTGAGGATGTGGTGTTCCTCCAAGAAAAACACCTGAAGGGGTCTAACTTTGCCCCCTGGGACGGGGTGGTTATGTAGTAGTGGGTCACTCGGTTTACACTACAGGATCCAGAGGGGTAGTGATATTGGTGAGAAAGTCCCTCCCCTTTCAAGTGACACAGATGCAGTTAGACGATTGCAGTTGCTAAACAATACTAATAGGCATGTGGGAGGGGGAATTCATAGTGCTGATTAGTATGTATGCCCCCCTGTCCCCAGCGCTGGTCTGCAGGCGGCATCTCTGCAGCTCTTGTGTCAAGTACTGTGGAAACTCCCACAGATGCAGACTATCATCGGAAGGGACTTCAACGACGCAGCAACAAATGAATAGGTCCCACCTTCTGCAGTCCCATAACCTTCACGTGCAGGCCATGGGGTTGGGAGACATTTGGCGGTCACTGCATGGGGTGTATAGGAGATACTCTTTTTACTATGGTGCAAACAAAACCCAATTGCGCCTAGACTACTTTTTGATGCCCCTGCCGGCTTTACATAGGTTTGTGGAAGGAGAGTTTTAGGTGTGGGGAATTTCAGATCACTCCCCACGGATTATTACGACTAATAAACCAAAAGGTAGGACGGAATGAAGGATGGTGTCAAGGCCCATGATGAAAGAGGAAGTAGTGAACCACCTAGACAAACCCACAGAGCTTTATTTTAAGGAAGTTGCAGTGGAGTCAGATGCACTGGTCTGATGGAGGCTGAAAAGGCCACTCTTTGGAGGGTCATCATCACTGATGAGGTAGGGGAAAAGAGGGAGCAGGCTCACCGCCAGTTAGAACTGGAAATTAAGGACCGGAAGTCAGACTATAAACTAGCGCCATCTAACACTAAAAGGGTGAGAATCTTGACCAAATCGGAGGAATATTGTTCTTTGTTCACAGAAGAGGTTAAACGTGTGCAAATTGGCAAGCAGAAGCAGAAGGTGACCGGAAGTGATGACATCACAGATAAAATGGGCAACTACATGGGGACTTTTTAGGAGGGCATTGTGAGGTCTCTGGGTCAGAAGTGGAGTAATTTCCAATGGAATGCCCTTGGAGCATGCTGGGGGACGACAGCTTTAAAATTAGAGGCTCAAGTCACGCTGGAGAAACTTCTCCTGGCGTTTGCACAGCTACATGCATGGAGGACTCCGGGTCCTAACGGCCTTCTGGCAGAGTATTTAAAAAAAAAAAAAAATGTTTTAAGGATGGCAGGAAAAATTGCTGGGCTCTTGCAGAAGATGTATCTTTGAGCGTAGCAAGTGTGGGTGCTGCTGAGAGACCTGTGCACATCTAGTGGAGTAGTGAACCCCGAGGCGGGTAAGCCAAACAAGTAGTGTAACTCATATAGATCAATCTCTCTCTTGTAAGCGGATGCCAACGTTTTGGAAAAGCCCTAGCAAATAGACTGCATTGCCATATTTACCTGGACCAAAATCGGTTCATCCCCCATAGGTCGACTAACCTAAACCTACGCTGCCTAGACAACGGTATAGCGGCAGCTGAGAGGCTGGAGACCCCCTTGGCTGTGGTGTATCTGCATGAGTATAAGGCTTTGGATTCCATTCACTGGCCCTTTTTGTTTGTTATTACAGCAAAAATGGGCCTAGGGCCTCAATATTTGAACTGGATCCACTTCCTGAATGTGCTACCTCAGGCCAGGGTGACTGTGAATGGGGTTCTCTCTCAAGATTTTCTCATCTGGAGGTGTACACAACAGGGCTGCCCCCTCTCACCGATGCTATTCACCATTGTAATAGAGGCACTGGCGAAGTGGGTTAGGGTGGATGTTCAGGTGTGACACTGGCGCAGAAGCGACTCGCGGGAGGACCAGATCTTGCTATATGCAGATGATACACTACTTTATACAGTAAACCCGGATGCATTATTGCGGCAGGTGGGGGACATTTCACGGGTTTACTTGCTCAGGGCTCAGAATTAATTGGGAGAAGTCCCTGATCTATCAGACTGGGGGATGGTCAGCAAGGAACAAAACGATCATTGCCACTAAAGGTGGAACCCCTGGGCTTTAAATACCTGGGCCTAGGGGTCTCAAGGGTGGGTACCATGCATTATATGTACTATGTGGTCCCCTGCTGCTGAGATTGGAGTGGGGCATAAAACTTTGGAAGGCCCTGCCAATATCGCTTCTGGGGAGGTCAGCCACGTTCAAAATGATTACGCTAACGAGTTTTACATATATATTGCATAATAGCCTCTTTGCACTCCTGGATGCATTTTTCTGGGCCACAGATGCCATGCTGCCGTCATTCCTCTGGATGGGTGGCCCTACACAGATTGGGATGTCCATGCTGCGCAGGTCAGTGGTTGAGGGGGCTACTGTGCTCCTGGATGTCCAGAAATACCATGAGGCTGCACAGGTGCAGGTTGGCAACAAATGGGTGTATGACCCATTGGAGGACCCTGCATTCCGGATGCACAGAGAGAGACTGGGAGAGAGGGGTATCATGCACATGTTGTACAGGAGGCGGATAGCGCATGATATGCCCCCATCCGCTGCCATGGTTGTCACTGTCTGGCATAAGCTTACAAAGAGATGGAGGGACTGGCAGCTGACACCATGTACCCCGCTGTGGGTGGGCACACAGCTTCGCTCTGTACTGGGCATGCCAGGTTTTAAGAAATGGGATACGATTGGCCTCTCCTCTCTGGAGTCTGTGTGAAATGGTCCCATTTACACATTTTTAGGCAGAATATGACATGGTTGCCTCTCAAATATTTAAATACCTACATTTAAGGCACACTTAAGAGGCCAGGATTTCTAGGGACGAGGAAATTAAGGAGGATTCACCACTAAAGCTTTGGCTGTTGAAAGGCCATTTGGACAGCAGGGCCATCTCCCTCTCATATGTGACATTGGTAAGGAATACGCAGGGGGAGCTAAAACGATCAAGGGAAGGATGGCAGTCAGAGGTGGGATTTCAAGGATGAGGACTGGTGGGAGGCGTTACAGTTCCCATTTCCGTCACATCCAAGTTAAAATCCTACAAAGGACATACTATACCAGAGTTTTGTTATACAAAATAGCCTGGGCTACAGACAATCACTGTCTCCGGCGGTGCAGACAAAGAAGTATCTTCCTTCATATGCTGCGAGACTGCCTGAACCTTAAACCCCTTTAGGAGGGTGCAATGGCATACTTGGGGGAGGTCGCAGGGGTATCCTTGTTCTGCCTGCACCACAGGTGCTGTTGGGGATTTGGGCTGACCTGAGGTCTCTTTCTACACCAAGCTATTGTTAACCTGTGCTACACTGTGGCAAAGAGAGACATTGCTAGACACGGAGGTATTCCACAATGCCCGAGGTTAAGATTGTGGTGGGAAGGGATGAAACTGTGTAGAGTAAGGAAAAGAATGGGGTATGCACAATTACAAGAAAATATGGGGCACTGGATGGGGAGGGAACCTGCCACTGGTTCTGGGGTAGGAGAGAATGGGGGAAGGAACTGAAATGCTGGGGTATCTAGGGCGTTGAGGGGGTAAGGAACGTAAAATGTGAGCCGCCTATTCTTCTGAGTAGGGGTAGAGAGGGGTAGAAAGAGACCAGATAGGATTTGCTCTATTGATGCCTGCTGGGTTTCAATAAATTTGTATGTTTTGGTTGTTGTTTAACACGTCTTGTAAAATCAATACACAAATATATAAAACAAAGAAAAACAAAAACAAAAATCAGAAATGCAAAAGGCTGCAAATTTTGGCTAATAACTTAGTCAAACTCAGTACATTGTGGACTATGTCACTACACACAGAAAGAAGGCAGCCTTGCAATTCTCATGGGTTAGGTGGCTGGTGGTACAGAAAGGGGTCAGAAAATACATATCTGATGATTTAAATTTCAGATAATGGGACCCTATGTAATGATTAAGGCTCCTAGTTTTCAGTTTTTACTGATTTTTACAGAAAGATTAAGACAACAAATTCTGCATTTTTTGAGTGATTCTCCATGCTGGTATTCCTGGCTTCTAGGCCAGAAGCTGAGGAAATTGACATCATGTGGAGTTAAAAAATTGTTAGGATCAATGCATAACTCTTCGTTTATTTGTAGTAGAGGTTTAAAAACTTTCACAGAGGTATTTGTTTTATTTTATTTGGCTCTTTATTGTGTTTTAACCCGACAGGCATCAAAGTAGGATTGCACATTTATTGGTTAAATAAATGTGGAACTATACAGGGTGCCGAATTAATTTATTCACAAAACAAAATAAATATGGATATATGAGAAATAAGATTGCCATAAAAACAAATAAGCAAAATACAGATGGAAATGTAAAAATATATATATATATATATATATATATATATATCATAAAACGGGAAGCCCTAGTAATGATTAAAGAAGAAAATGCTGTTGACTAAGACAAAAGTATTTTTAGACCTGGTGCCATCTTATAATCTTGGGTGTTGGCATTATAAATCTCCCTTAAAGGTTTGTACTGTTTCAGACACTGGTCTGTTTCTTGGAGAAAAAAAATACAATAAGATTGTTTTCGCTTAGGTAGTCCTTGAGGTCTCAGTGCAATCTATGTATTAAATTAACATGCAGTCAGGCTTCGGATCTCAGACATTTTATTTAGGTTCCCTGGTCGAGATTCTTTAGCAGATTTTCTACTTGCCAAACTATCAATTAAACTATACCTTTATGTATGAGATTTTGGGAGATCCTGGTCCCTTCATTTAAGCTTCGGAGTTTAAAAGCTCATGACAGCCCAAGAAGCTAAGAGTTCAAAACCAGCTGTGCAGTTTTTCAGAGTTATTGAGAGTAGATGAGGAAGTTAAAGAAATGGACTGCTTTGCTTTATATAGGAATTTAGGTACTCGCTGTCAATCTAAAATAGAGACTGCTTGAGCCGGAGGAGAACTAGGAAATAGGCCAGACAGATTTCCCCCCTTTTCTCTACTTAAGGATGCATTCAGTCTTACAATCAAGTGTAGATTTTCTACATATCTACATTGTCAAAATTGCATTTATACCCATCTCAATGTTTTGGAAATGGTCATTTAGCAGAAACTCCACAAAGGGTTTATCACAGGGGTGTAAACAAGACTCAATGACTTCTGAGAACCCCTAAAATAAAATTAGAGAGAAACACTTTTCAGAGGTAAACCTCAATTTTCAGAAGCTAAATGGTCTAAAATTAATATGAAAATACAGTCCTTGCTAGTGAAAGCACGTATTAGGCATATGCACTATTTGTTAATTACTGATTATACTAGACTCTGGAACAGCTACACAGAATCCTACTCCAAGGACTGCATATGATGCTCTAGTGAAGAGGGCAGAGAAACACTGTTACATGGCAATGCTCCGAGGCAGAAAATTTTGGGTGATCAGTGTTTGTGCAGCTACAGAAGGCAAGTGCAGGATATACAAAATCAGCCCTCCACAAAGCCCTGCAGGCCAACAGCAAAGGCCATGAATGGGGCACAAGGCCAAGGACAACCTTGTATTTTTCCCTCCCTTGCCACTGGCATTTGATTTCTCAGAAAAGGAGTTCACTGAGGCACCAATCAAAATGAAATGGATAAAGAAAATTAAAAAAATGTTTTTTAATTTTTCAAGTAAGAACAAAACAGGAGTGAGAACACTGCTTCCTAGCGTATTGATTATTTCCTGTGTAAACAAATATGCGGAACATCCCTTACTTAAACACATTGGCTGATTTGGTGGAAAGGTTCTTCACTTCTTTAGGATTGCTTTTACATTTGTGCAGGTCATTCAAGTGTCAAGAATGGCAGGCTGGTGTGGAGAATATGACAGTTGGGCCTAGAGAGCAGATAAGCTCTGACATAGCCTCCCCAACAAGTGAAGGAGATCTGGTAACAAATATTTTAATTGTCATTCTGGTGCTTCAGAATAGTCTTGGCTTTTCAGCAAGTTAGATTGCTTAGTACTGCTGAGATCAATGGTATCAGATGGCATGCATGGATAAATTGCCCTGAATAGGTGAATAAAAAGTAAATGCAATTCCTCCCAAGCTCACAGATTCAGGATGCAAATTCAGTGAATCTGCTGTTGAAGGTGTGAGGAGGTCCAGTTGTGGAACTCCTCAATTTCTAATGTCAAGCAGCACTTTTGATGATAAAGACCTTTTCATGGCTCTCCTGAAACAATCGGCTGAGATTGTTTCCTTCTACTTTGACGCCTGGCAGGTGTTTGTTCCTTCTGCTTGGTAAAATGGTACAGTGTGGTGGAATAATCTGTTGGAATGAAGACTGGGTTATTCCAAATGAAGGAAGATGTGCAACGAAGTACCTTACTTCTTCAGAAGATCCAGCAGGACTCATAAGTGATGCATCAGTGACAATGAGCTATGATAGGAGATGATGAAACAGAGATTATTTTGGGATTGTATGATAATGGAAAACAATTCATAGTCGGAGTAACATTTTGCTCTTGAACACAAAAAGACAGGATCCACAGATTTTCTTAGCACTGATGAATATTTCTCTATGAATGAGTCAGATGGCATAGAGCACAGTTGAGAAATAGATCAGAAGCACTCTTTAATTCTAGGTCTTCTTAAGTGTGTCACTTTGAAATGATAGAAAGCTATCTTCCCTCCAAGAGAAAAGTTTGTCTTTCGGTTGTTTAAAAGTCTCTCCCAGAACATTTAGGGGCTAGACAGAAATTGGAGTACACTTAGGGTACTTGTTATGAGGCCTCATGTTTGTTCCAGAAGAGAAACCTTATGTTATAAAATATTGATGTGTCTCCTTGTAAGTTGAGGCCTTTATGTACCTGTCTTCCAGCTACAGGCAAATGAATATGGTTTCCATCCGAGTAGTGTATCCAGTACTGCTATGGAGTTGAATAAGGCACACAAAAATCAATTAATGCTTAACAGGAGCACCTCATACTGTAAAATAAATATGGGCAAGATCGATGACTTGGGACTAATCCACTTAGTGTAGATGCAAGTTACGTGACTAATCTTAGTGCATGTCCTTACAGAGCTTACCTGCAAACTGCATGACTTCACACTGCAACCCATTAATGCTGAGCAGGCAGATTTAGCAGTAGCTAAGAGCCATATTAGTCTGATCTCATTCTCGCCTTATCAGATGGAACTGAAGATAGCAGAGAATAATGCCTTTTCCTTGCTACATCCACTATCATTGAGTCAGTCTCTGGATTAATTCTGAGGAACAGAGAATCTTGTTCTGGTGGTATGTACTTGTTTCATGAGACTTGGCATCATAGCTCCTGTGATAGCTACCATGAAAAAAATGCCCATAATAAGCTCAATGAAATTCAGAACTAAAGACAGTACAAGCGCTGAACACATGTTTAAGAGGTTAACATCGTACCAGCATCTTAGAATGTATAACCCTTCTCTGAGGAGAGCATCCCACTTAGCATACCTCCTTAGTGTCAAAGCCCTTGATGGTGAATGACGGGAACAATGTTATTTTTCCATCACATATCCCCATTCCAGTTATAACCATGCACTGATCCCAAGAGGAAACAGTGCAGTTTCCTCTGGAAGAAGCACCTTTCCCTGCCATTCCAGAAGGCAAATTCTATTCTTCAGCAATCTCGGAGTCTTCGGGTATCTTCCTGCCTCTATGTTATCTGTCAAAGTATTCACTCTGAACTCAAATATAGCAGAACATCTTTCTTATGTGGGATCCCAAGAACATTGCTTTTTCAAATAAATGTTTGAACAAAGAAAAGTGGCTACAAGAGGGAACAAAGTCTAAATGATCTCCTCTTTCAGTTTCAAAAAGTAAATTCAATCAGCCAAACTGATAATACATTTGTCTGATAACAGTAGTGTACTAGACCCTTTTTTAAAACCCCCAAAATAAATTAACATCTAATAGGTTTGGCACACACTGTACAAATTAGATATTGTACCTTTAAGTAAATCCAGAGGCTGCCAGCCTTTCCATCATGCAGTACTCGGTCAATGAAGCAGTTCTTTATGAAGAAATAAAGCAGGAAGATAGATCACTGCCTTTATTGTATTTTCCCGAAGGGCCTTGGAAACTGCGTCAAGCGGTCTGTTTGCACATTAAGAGATAACAGCCATGGCAAAGACCTGGGATTGAAGGTAAGCATTTTTTTCCTTCTTTGTCAAGGGGTTATCTCTAACACCCACAAGAATTAGAAAAGAGTAACAAGCTAAATTACACCAAAATCTAAAGGAGGGTGATCAAGGGCTGGGCAAAGATTTAAAAACATCACTGAGCAAACTAAAAATGAAGCCTGACCTACTAGTGTATATTTTCTGAACTCAATCTATATACAGTAATGGTTAGAAAAGGTGTGTACCAATGTCCTGGTGGCTGCTGTCCAAATATCTGGCATTTTCAAAACGTACATAAGAGCAGCAGTAGCTACTTTGCCACAAACCTTGAGCTTAAACCTTTGGCTGCCAATGATTGAGCAAGGAATTACCCACTACTTATAGTTTATTTTGTAGACGCCAACCCCATGGGGACAGAACCATAATTTATGAATAATCCTTTGCACTATCTAACCGATATGCTTTTATCCATGAAATATATCAGATCCCTTTTAACATTTAATTTACAAAGTGATCTTTCGGACAGGATAGAATGATCCAGAAAAATGTTGGGAGCAAGAATTAGTATTGTGATTGCAGAGATAGACAGCAGGAAAGACTTTAGACCCAGATGAGAAGCGAGCATGTTGCTGTGATACAAATCTGTTGGAGGCTATCTGCCCTGAGGAAATATGACTCCCATCGGGAGCTCCTGAGCCTTTCAGGAATGGATCTATGACAAGTAACACCGAAGTGGAAGGCTTCTGAAACAGGATTGCCTGTAATTAACTCCTTGCACCACCATACTAGAGTGAATGGCACACTGAGTCAGTTATTGTCTCTCCTCCGTCCCCCTTTTGAAACCACCAACTCTAGGCTTTCGCACTTTTTCTGAAGCACCTAAAGACAAAAAGTTAATTCCTTTGTTTGTCTGCAACATGGGGACGTCTTATCCAAACTATTCTGCCAAGAAGAATTGCCACCTCATTACTAAAAATGTGTTGGGGATTCGGCACCTTCATCAGACTGGAAGTTGGAGAACAACAGAATCTCATTCTAAAACCAGATTTAGCAATATTTGGCACCCAATGTCTATCTTTTTCCACGACTGAAAATGGTTTCAAATGCCCACTCCACACTAGCTGCCTAGCAGAAGCAGCATAAATAAAATCATCATTTGATGGAGGGTCCTTACCCGTGGCCGCAGGAGGTTGCTGAGAGTACGTTTTCCTGACATTTCTGCCTCTGAAAAAAACGTTTCTGCGATTGTTGTTCCTGGTACAATACGTGCTGCTGCCTTTGCCAAAAATGATACGATTTCATGATTTTTATCTTGGTTATCATGGGCTGGAGTTCTTCATAAGTACACATTCCAAAGACAGAAGAATCTGAAAAACGCCTGGCCATAATATTTTTCTGCACCTGTGTGGTCAAAGAAGTGTGTCGCAGCCAAAAACTCTGCTTCACAGCTATGCCATGACACAGTTATGTGTCACACATTAGCAGAGACCTTGGCAGCACTTATCAACTGATCTAAGATGAACATTCCTTCCTGATGTACTTCTCCGAATGTCGTCTCAATTCTCTGCTGGAACCCAATCAATAACTCATACCAGAGAGCTACGCAATTCTCTTTTGTCTTGGCATGAGAGCACAGTAGATCTTGCCACCCTCAAGGCTGTGACCAAAGATGTACACTGTTTTCTTTTTGTTTTTACCAACAGCTTCCACTCTCTTGCTCTTTTTTCTGTAGGATTTGAGGAAGTAGATCAAGAGGTACTGTTTGGCCTCAAGGAGGCATACACAAAGAGTGAGTCAGGGACCTTTAATTCTCTTAAAAAAATAGGATCCAAAGCTAGTGGTCTATATTTTGTTTCTTGACGACTGTCAAATAATTATCATGATCTGTCAATCAGTTTCATGAGGTCGAGTCCAGATGATATGCATTGTCTGTTCTAAAATATTTGGAACAAGATTTACCACAGGTCTCACCTGCGGTTATGAAACCAGGGTTTCAATGACACAAGCACTCCTGTTCATGAAACAGGGAAAGATGTTCATTGTTCAATTTCCTGGCTGATCTGTTCATAACCTCATGAAAGAAGACCAGAACAACTGTCAGATCATGATAAAGATGTGACCCTTCTCCAAGAACTTGGAATCTCTGATACCTGTCAGAACTGGTCTTCCTAGTGCATCTAGAACCACTGCCCTTCCCACATGCCCTGATCAGTTAGCTTGCTGCCCTATCCACCTACTCCCTAACCTATGTTGTCCAAGTCCATGCACCAGCTCCCTCCTTCTTGCCCTGCATGGTCCGATTGGCTGCCAAGGTCTTCCCATTTTGCTTGGTATCTCTGCCCACTTCTCCTGTGCTCCCTTGCCCAATTCTATGCCCCATCATTGCCCTCCTTCTTAGCCTCTGTGCAGCTTGCTGTCCCTACACTCCTTCCCTCTGCCCTACAATGTCTGTGTGCATGCCTCTGCTCCCTCCTTTTTGCCCACCATGTTCTGTGTACCTGCCACTGCCTCTCCTATCTACTCTGAGTGTTCTGTTGAGATGCCACTGCCCCTCCCACCTGCCTAGCATGTCAGATGGCTGCCACCCGTCCCTGCCACCTCCATCCTGCCTTTCTGAGATCCAATGCCTCTATCCCCTCCCTCCTGTCATCCATGGTCCTTTTTGAGGCCACTCCCTTGCGCCCTCCAGGCTCTGTTGTGCTGCAACTGCTCCTCCTGCTACCCTGCGTGGTCTGTTTTGAAGCCCCTTATCCTGCCCGCTCTTGTCTGTGTCCAGCCCCTACCCCTCCCTTCTGTCCTCCGTGGTCCTTTGTGCATGCCCCTGCACCCTACCTCTTGCCCACCATGGCCACTGTGCTGCCACTAACCCTCCCGCCTGCCATACATGCCCTGTGTGGTCAGCTGCTGCCCCTGAACCGCCCCCACCTTCTCTCTGCTGTCTGTGTATATCCCATTAAAGTCTCACTGTTGCCATCCATGGTATATTATGCTTCCAGTGCCCATCCCTTCTGCCTTGCATAGTCAGCTTGCTGCTCCTGCTCTGCCCCCTTACCCCCACCCTCAGTTTTCCACATGCAGGCCCCTATACCCTCCCTCCTGCCTTATCTGGTCTGTTGTTGTGCGCCTACACCCTCCCTCATGCCCTTCATGGTCCGCTATGCTGCAACTGTCCCTCCTGTCTGTCTGGTATGGGCAGCTTGATCCCATAGTTCTTGGCAATTATCCTGCTTTTTATTCATATCAGGTTGGTACAGCCAACACGTGTTTCACTGTGTTACAGTGCCTAGAAATCTGGGGCTTTCTCAAGGCTTGTATTCAAATTGAACTTCATTAATGAGCCATAGCGTTCGAATTATTTTTTTTATCAATTATTAATATGAGACCAAGGTCAATGATGCACTTGGTCTGCGTTAGGGAAGTGTCAATGTCAAAAGTCATTGTAGTCCATTGCGGCGTATGTTAGAATCGAGATTCTAACTATGGGATCAATAAAAAGAGAATTGATATGTAAGTATTTGTGTTTTCAAGAAGCTTTTTTGCTGTATACCAGGATATAACGGAGTATAAAATTTCATTAAAGACCTGACACTGAGCAAAAACATAAAGGTCCATACTGTTCATGCTTCTCATTATGTATTTTTATATTACATATTTATTTTGTGGTAGTTTTAAACAACTGTTTTCTTCAAAGTGCAGCTAGCAGTGGGCACTGATTGTAAATAAAACCCTTAGGTTTTAAGTTTGGTGAATAAACTATCAACAATGGAAAATGGTGAGCACCAGTGGATTTATGTGATTCTGTAGCTGCAATTATTGATATACCAGATTTTCAAAATGATTTGGCATATCATTTCAAGAAATCACAATTCTAGCTAAACTGAATGCTAGATAATGTGCAGGATAATTCACATTTGGGCAGAGTAAGTTAGATGGCCATGCCACATAATTTAGTCCTCTATGCCGCATCATCCTGGTAGCCCTGACAAGAGTGAAGGTTTTCAGTTACTGTTAAGATGATAAAATATGTAAATTCATAGTGAGCAGTATAATTTTCGTTCATGGTTTTCTGTGCAAAATAGGGTTTTAAACCACTGCTTTCTGCTCAATGAATGAGTATAATAATATGTAATATATTTAATTTGAAATAAAAAAAAATACATAGTTGTATTAATTTTTTTAAGTGCAATCTGCCCTAGAGGAAGCCTCTCAGGAATGGCTTGGGTTTTGCACCTGGAACATGACTCTTGAAAACTGCTGTATATGTACATGCTTCCTATCTGGGTGGATACCACTTAAGGACACACGCTCAATTTCAACAATTTCCATTATTTCACAAAAATCCAATGGAAATTGCATCGAGAATTTCAGTTTTGGGGCTGCTCATTTTTGTCTGCCCTCACTTGACAGATCACCCTGTTCTAGGAAGGAGTTGAGGAAGATCAGTATTTTGTTTAGAAAGTTTCATTTAGATTCGTCAAACAGCGCCAACGTTATTATCATACCAAAATACCTAAATCCTCTGAAAAGTAGGTCCTAACTAGTGGAGACCGAGATTATATAATATATATATACACAAAAAAGGTATTTAATATAAATATATGTCTATATACAAACACAGACACACATGCCCAAACACAAGCATCTGTAATTTTTAAATTACATTTGAAGATTTAAAGGTGTTGGAGGAGTTAGAGTTCAATGAACAAAACAACTAAATAAAGGATTGAGACAGTTTCTATTGCACACTATCCAACATCTGCACAGCATGGATTACTTTGTCTGTGGATCCCATTTATTACTCAGTTTATGTGTAAGCATGCAAGTGTGCATATGTATCATGTGATGCAAATAGTGTTGTTAGTTTTAAGTTGCACTTTGAAACGTTCCCCCACTCATTTAAACATTACACATTATCATCAGATAGCCCTTTCACAGTATATTTCTGAATGGTACTTTTATCACAGTGACCGCAGGCTTCTTACCATATAGCTGTTAAATTAGAGTGTAAATGTAAACTGTGGGAGAATCTAGGAGCTTTGGTAGTCCAATATTGAAGAACAACATGCTGCTCCAGCCAGCTACGTGCTTCAGGCTCTCCCACTAAAGTAAAAGTGTAAATATGTTGGATTAGAAAATTAGATAAAATGACAAAATGACAGATGAACGGTTTAAAAACAAAGCACACAAAATGTTTTTTTTTTTTTTTTTTTTTTTTAGAGGTAACCATTTATACCGAACACTAATTTTCTACAGAGCCCCAGCCTCAATGCCATCATTTTAAGTTCTTTCAGTAGTCAGGACAAGGCAGCATGAAACTTAATTCTGAAAAAAGCGGTGTGGAGCATAGCTTGTGAAACTACCGAACACATACCTTGGCAAAGGTCTACCTTTAAATATCATCAAGTTCTTTTACTTCATATGTTTTTCTAAAGAGTCACGTGCAGGTAAAAAAAAATGTATAAAGAAGTGACAACCAAAAAGTTAGATTGTATGAGCTATTCATTAACTAATAGGGTTTCTGGGGCCACAAGGAATCAATTACGCATCTGCTGAAGATTCAAAACGAATGCAGGAATGCTTGCAGAACATATGAACTAATTCCCAAGCAGTATAGATGTACAATTTAGAAAAAGGAGTGCTGTCCACACAAAGAAGTGCAAGTCTTGATTCTCTAGGTGCAACTCTCTGATAACCAAGAGAGGATTGTCCATTTCAAAAAATATATTTGATGCAAATCACATACTTGAAAAACATCCTCCTTATTAGATGTAATTTTGGTCTCAAGAGTATGGAGGAACTACTTTAGCCAGAGCAACAGAACCATGAAAGGAAACTGTAAGAAATTGAGCCTGATTTACAAGACAATATGACCCAACTGTAAGCAGTCAGGCTAGCTGAGAACTAAAATGATAATCTTTGTACAAAAAGTATATATAGTTATTTTAAGGATGAGCATACTGTTAACTCATTTTTCTATCAAAAATAAAAGTGACAGTGAGTGCACCTTGCCTTGAGGCCAGATTTGCATATGTTAACAAAAGAAGCCTAATTCTGCTCCAATACAAATAATTTTAGACGTATATGATGGAAAAGGGCTCTTCACTAGGGGAAATGTCTCACTCTGTTTTTAAAAGATTGGTATCTTGAAAACTCATTGTTTACTCCACTCAAGGATAAACCAGGACAATGTTGGAAGATGCACAGAGGACTATGCAAGGCAATGATTTACAGCTTCATGAATGGTAATCCTCATGTGAAACAAAAGCATAATTCAGTGAAATGAACAAGCAAGTTCAAACTTGGTTTGTCAATTGTAACCTCCACTACAGTCTCTCTATCTCAAATGGATTCGAGAAGGAACATCTGTGGAAAGAAAACCACATGCTTAATGCTGCAGCATCATAAAGAGCACTTGAGGTGTATGTTCAAAGTAGAATAAATATCCCAACTCTCATGTAAGGGGTGGTCATGTGGTAGTTCACCAATTAGTCAGACATAGCAGGAGCTATTGCAGAGGCCTTGCTCACAGTTTGAGGTCTGGATGAAGTTTATGTGAGAGAAGGACAATCATAAAGTAGGCATCTGGATGTGAGGCCTTTTTTGGCTTCTGGGCTACGTTTACAGGGTAGTACTCTAAATGGTCCTATTATTAACCAGTGTTGACCGGAACCTCCAATAAATACTACTGAATTTCAATTAGATAACCAGGTTACTCCCTTTAGACCAACTGGACTAAAGGGATACAAAGGAAAGCAGTGAAGGCTCACTCTAGACAGTGGCACAAATCCGAAATAACATACAAACTAAATGCAAAGCCAGTACTAAGAAAAACAAACAGTTATTGAAATGCAACAGTTACCCATCAACAATGTTGTATCGTATATAGGATCCAAACTGTTTCACTACTGCTAACAGTCGTTTGAACTGTGTCATTTTAAATACAGAAATAAATATGGACTGAAGTAGACAGATTACAGCATCAGGACAGATCACTGCTAATCACAGAAATGGTACACAAGCTATGATTCTCACTGCTGGGTCCTAAATGCAGAATAACAGCTTTTTGAAAGCACTGTTTAAGAGAGTGAATATGTCAGGGACGCATATAGGACTATAACTTTATTAGAAGATGTCACAGAGGTAAGTATTGTGCAATGGTGTGACAAAGGCCCTCACAGCCCCATGGTGCAGAGGAGGGGACCCCACACTCCAGAGGTCCCCCTCAGCACAGCACCCTGGCCTCCATGTACTTTGCAGGGGCAGGGCCTCAGGTTTTGTTATGCCACTGGTTCTGTGTAATAAAGGTGAAGACAACCAAGAAAAGAGACTTGAGAGTTGACAAAAAGATGGGCATACATGGGTGTCTTTACTACAACATTCACTAGTGTAATCTGTCACAAAACTAGATAATCCAAGAAAGAACAGCAGTAAAGATAAATATTAGATGGAACCCAATTTGTACCCTATGTAGTTTTATCAGTACAACCGCATATCAGTGGGAAAGGTAAAGGTCATTTCAATAAAAAACGTGCTGTATGTAACTGACACTGTGCTACCACATCATACTTTAGTTTTATATATATATATATATATATATGGAATTTTTAAACATGAACTGATAAACATTCCTGCCCTGATGATAAAGCTATTTATGAATTAAAAGGCAAGCCTGGAGTCCTGTGCACCTTATATGTGAGCTAGATTCTTTTTTTGTTTGAACTACTTGAATAAACATTTGCTTCATTATAATAATGTTGTTGTACTGCAGACATACTCAACTCGCATATTTGAACGTTCTAGTATATGTGATAATGAAGACAAATTAAGCATGAAATGAAATATTTACCTAGGATCACACATCAGTTTATGGGTCAAGACTATTACAGTTAGGTTGAGTAGATTATTCAAGTTACTAGACCCACAGGTCTGGTAAAATTTTTAGGATTTGTCAAGGTCTGGTTAAGGGAGAGGAAATGTGTGTGGAAGCAGCAATTGTTTCTGCAGAGTCAATGGAAGGAGGTAGATTCAATTTAGAAATCCTGTGAGGGCTTTATAACCTTGTCTTGGAATAAGGAGGGTTGCTGGAGGGTATGAGGTTAGAGGTGGGAAAAGGCGGGCATACAATTCACTGAAGAATGTTCCAAATTGAGAAGGTAGTTGGAGCAATGGTGAGAGGGATAGGGGAGGAGACTCCGAGGCAAGTAGATAAATAAAGGAACATTAAAGAGTTGTAGTCTGGGCTTTATGGAAGATAGTGTTGATGGGCGTATTAATTTTGCTTCACAGCCTCTCTTGCTGAAGCTGGGAGAGACGATGAATGTATTAACAGCTGTGCTCAAGTAAGTTTGAGTCTTATTATTAGAAGTCTGAATCCATGTCAGTGATGGAGAGGCGCTCCCGGAACAGGTTTTATGACTGTTGACAAACTTCCAGCTGGTGTTATCACTTTCTTCTAGTGCTTTAGAAATCTAAATGAGCATCTCAGAAGGCAGATGAATAACAATTTCCAATAGCATAATGATTCGACAGTGAGTATGCACTTTGACAAGATCTACACAACAAGTCTTTACATTTCAATGAACTAGGCAATAAATGTACAAGATATCTGAAGACCGCACCTTTCCATGAAACATGTGGAGCAGTTTTCTTGTTTTGATCATGGTCCTCTTGTGGAGTTCCATCCACTTGGATACCAGAGTCTTCTCTGCTCAGAGAATCATTAGCATCCTCTTCTTCACTGGCATCAGACCATTCCTAAGAACATCAAAATACAACTTAATGTACTTGGAACAGGCATGACATTTTGTTGCTAAATGATATCCCTCATTTGCCACAATATCACTTTAAGGTTTGAAGAAAATCAGAAGAGAAAAATACAAGACAAAACTTGTGTACATGTGACGGATATTTGGCATTTGCTATTTCAAAAAATATTATTTTATTGTGCATCTTTTTTTAAATTACAAGTGCCGCACCATGGGCACGGCAGACACCAGGTATGGTACCATGCTGCACCCCTACCACAAAACAAGACCACAACATCAAAATCGTTAAATTAAGATAGCTCTAAAGTATGACAATGTTTAACTTGTCCTAGTGCAGATTCTGCCCAACTAGTGTGATGAACCTCGGCTTTTCTCATATTGCACCAAGGTCTTTTAAAACAATTAAGTTGGAAAAGTGTTATCTACCTGTAATAAGTAAATCAAATGCTCATTACTCTATGGAATGTATTCACACAACCTGTATGTCAGTAAAGTAGGCTCCAACATCGCCTCTTCTGACAGATGTATTAAACCAAACTTGTGTTACTTAATATTCCATGTGATTTCTTAGTCAGCTCAAAAATATCCCAGTAAAGTCAGTTTCTTTCATATAACAGAAGCCCAACAGTGGTAGTTTCTACAGATTCATTAATATGTTTAATATTCATTCATCCTGGCATCCATGAAAATACCCCAACTCTTTGGAATGTGTATATCTTCCGTGTAGCGTTTAAATCACTAGGACCATCCACTGAGCAATCCAGTCCTTTAATGACTAGATTCCTAAGTACTTGCAGAGCATGGGACATTAAGTTCTGTTGTGCCTTATGCGTTTAGCACTCACTTCCTTGGCCGAGAGGACTTAGAATTGGAACATCACGTGGGAAGTGGGGTCCCTCTTTTATACACAACTAGCAGACAGGAGAAGCATATCTTTGTCTTGAACTGAAGAACCAGTTTACGGTGGTTCTTTTTTAAACGTGCGTCCAGGTTATTCTCCAGACACAGCCTCTGTGTAAAGTAATGCTTCTCACAGCAGGGCAGTCTTCAACTTGGAACACCCAAAACAGCAGCACAAATAGGTGTGAAGTTCTTACACCTGGCTGTCATCAGCCCAACTGAAGGAGTACTCAGGGAAATACAAAAGGCCAGGCCTCACCTAATGACGTTCTCACCTTGCACAACAGAGTCGAAGGTTTCAACTCTGGCATACTGTTTTTCCTTGTCAAAAAGCTAATAAATTCTGACGCCTCGGTATGCAGTGCACAGACTCTTCTTTTGGAACTACATCCATTCATAAAACAGTACACTATTGCTCAACCACTCTTGGATGTGTAAATAAGAGTTTAGAAAGCCCTACCTACTGCTCTAAGCACAAATACTTTAAAAAAAAAAAACACTTTCAGAAAGGTTGTTAAATAGTTCCTTTTTACAGATATTATTCTCAGCTGCTCTTGCACTCACCTCTTATTGATCTCTCATGCTTTTACTACCATTTCACTCCATTTTGACCTGGTGTTATCTGGCACAGCCAGGGAAATTACTTTGTTACAGTGTCACATTTCTTTAGTCTATTTGCTTACAGAGATTTATGTTCTGAACTTCAAGTACATCTAAGTGCTTCCTCCAAAGTCCAGTACAGCTAAGACTGCCTAAACAAAACAGGGTTTACCTTTTTCGAAAGCATATCAAACTGGGTTGAAGCCTCAATGATATGCTTGCTAAGATTTACCTCCTGCAGTCATTCTTTTGACGTTCAGGCATCAGCAAGATTTATTTATCTTGTAATTCTCCTGAGCACCTAGGGTCGTAGGAGATTTTTCAAATAAGCAGTTGTTTGAGATGTTATGGACATGTGCAGTAACCTTAAAATGAATTATTTCTTCTACAAGTCACCATTATAATCTATGCAAGTACTAGGTCTGTAAAAGCTCTGTTTTTGGGGTTCTAGTCCAACTCTGTGTGTTACATTTCCTATTATTTTGTAACCTGGTCAACAATAGTTAGAGACTAATTAGAGAATAGCAAGACCTAAAATAAGAGTTTAAACCATACATGTACTGCCTAAATATTGTGACTGAAAACACACATCCACATGTTTTTGGATTATGTATTTGCTCAGAATAAGCTGCGCTTTTAATCTTTTCCACCAAGTAATTAGAAATGTTTTGCTCCTCAACATACAATGGAGAGTTAAGGCCGCACTCCCTCAAACGGTGATCATGTAGCACCTCAAAAGGTCCCAGCTATCTTGACGTTTGTGAGCAGGGCAGAGATGTTCAGAGTATATCACTCCAATTTCACTGCAGTAAAGTAGGTGCATTCAGTCTTACACAATGGGTGCTCAAAACCAGTGCTACTTTTTGTTTCATTAGTCGCAATGCTATAGCAACCAGTTTTCTATGGGTCACAGGTATTCCCACAAGATAGGCCATCAGGACTATGATTGGAGTCAATTGCATGCCTGAAGAAATCCCACCTCCAGAAGCTCATATACATGTCTCTAGCAGTCCTGTATTGATGGGAAACTCCAGGAGAGATGTAAAAATCTAGCCACATTGCCTACCGGAGTTATCTAGTTCATTCCTAAATCTGTGAAGCCTCATTGGTGTGTAGTATAACAAATGTAGACATTTAAACAGCAACGATTTATACTCGTTTTTCATGAATATTTCGTTGACTTGGCTGCATCAGTAATTCATACACTCATCTGATACCTTTTGTACCAGGACTCTTGTCCATTGTGCCCTACCTAGTGGGGCCTCATGCATCCAGAACTGAACGGAGGCACATCCAAGTAAAGAAAAGAAGGTAACTTCCTACACACCGCCTTCACTACCCTAGAAGAGTTCAACACACTCCATTGGCGGACAGTGCCTCACGTGGTGTACAGCTTTCAGCAACTAAATAGTCTCAAAATACAGGACTGATAACAGCGAGGCTCCTCCTCTATCCTTCAGAGCTTATCAAATTAACCACCTTCCCTCTGGAATGAATCATCCCTCTCCTCCAGTCAAAATGCAGGAAGTAATATATTTTGCAACCTCCTTGTCTACCGTCAATGGAAAATTGGAGTTATCATCTAGCAATAAAAGGAGTCAGGGGGTATAAATAGCTCATTCCTGTACTCTTGGCAAGGGCATGATAACTTCTAACAACTTCAGGCCAAGCCCAACTTATATCACTTGTAATATCTATTCTGGATGCTGACACTGTCTGGCTCTTCCCTAGTGTGGTCCATCGTATGCCCTCTGCAGAACCCTAGCTTTCCACATGACAAATTTAAGATTACTTTTAATGTAGCATGAAAATAAGTGTAATATTACTCAAGCAAGATATGTGATCAAATTAGGAGCAAGATACGTAAATGAAAATGGAAATTAACAGGCTACGCTATTGAGCTGATTATGAATACTGATGGATTTGTTTATATAATACTTAATACTCACCGGAGTATCGACATCAAAATTTACATCAATGTCTTCTCCTTCCATTAAGTATTTGCCCCAATCAAAGACTGGCTCCTTCTCTGAAACACAAATACGCAGTACATTAAAATGAAAGTACAATTTGATCTGCAGTGTACTTTATTGGGAAATAAACTCTACTTTGTGAAATCTGGATCTACTCAAAGGCAGAATAAAATATTACTTAATTATAATAATAACTGTCCTAAATGGACATCCTCCACATTCATTACTTCTAGAAAAAACTCCATTTATTAAGGATATCTTGAAGTATAGTTTATATATTCTGGGTAACACTTCTTTTAGTGGTTACTAGACAATACAGATGTACAGATGATCTCACCAAAGAACAAAAATATATTTCTACTACAACGTTTTAGCTTCTGCCTTTGTCATGCAGTACAAGATGGTTTGCTCAGTGGCTGCACAGCTGACACTTCTGGATTTTCAAACATACAGTTGAGAAAATGTACATAAAGTTAATCATACACCATAGCTGCTAGGCATCTGTTTATCTTTATTATGTTGCCATGTGCTCGACAAACCTCCTGAACTTTGATGATTGACCTTGTGCTCGCAGCCTTGGGCTGCAATCTGCTTATCGCTGCCATATTACTTTTCCAATTACAGTTCTGAGAATTGTCGTGCTTAATCAGTAACTGCCAGAACAGGTTTGTACAGGTCGTTGCCACTTCCTGCCAGCTGCATCTGCACCTTCTCCCACCACACGTGTATCCCTGAAATATTCTGAAGGCCGCAGAGGACCTTGAATACGTTAGGGGTGGAGTTGTCCTCTGACTAAGCAGTTTTGTGTGTATATAAGGTTGGGTGCCCCAGAGTGAAGGGGCAGCCTCCGTAGGATAGACACTTTACTGTCCTGGGACTCTGTATTAGCTCGAGCTATAATCCATGTAATAAACTTCTCTTTATTCCTCGAGTTGGTGACTCTGTCTGATTTGTGAACTCTCTGCTAAATTGACCCTGAGGACATAAAGGGCGTCCCTCCACCACTGGGAAGGAGACCCCGGGTGGGGGTCTAATCTAATCTGGTTCCTCACAGTGAATGACTTCCGTACACGATTCAGGAACCACAAATCAGCAATAATTATTAAGAAACTTGACCAGCCTGTAGCCAATCATTTTAACCTTGTTGACCATTTACTATCAGATTTGAAGATTTTCCCTGTGGAACATGTTTTAAAGGAAGAACTACTGGACATCAGAGAAAACTTCTGGATGTGCCGTTTAAAATCACTGCATCAAGATGGACGGAATATCACTGATAATACCACTTGATTTCTGCATATCTGAAGAGTTCTCAGGACTGCATTGATTCCACATTCCAACTGGAATCTTCACTCATGATGCTTTCTGAAAATCCAGCAGTGTCAGCTGTGCGGCCCCTGAGCAAACCATTTTGTAATCGTTGAGGAAGGCGGAAGCTGAAACGTTGTAGTAGAATTATATTTTTGTTCTTTGGTGAGATCATCTGTTTGAGTCACATATTATATATTTATTTATTTTTTTCAGGAAAAAAAAAAAAAAAAAAAAGGAGGTTGGATGGATGTTATAGTTAGGTTCTGAATTTCCATGCACAAAACCACAAACATTCTGCTCTTAGATTTATTTCAAGTACCTATAATTAATGCCCTAAGGTAACTATAACTCAGGCCCCTGCCATGCACAGTTTTATCATCAATAATTTGTTTGCAAATATTTCAATGATAATATCAATGATGCTATTGAAGATGTCATCAATGATGTAAAATGTTGTGGAATTCGCTGTGCATGGCACGAGTGATAGTTACTTGAAATAACTAACTTGAACAGCTGAGTTTCTATGGTTTTGTGCGAGGTAGTTCTATCAGGGTTGTCAGGTACGTCGGTCAGTGTCGTCCACCTGTTCATCCATACACAATCCTCGCCCACTGTCTCCTTCCAATCCAGTATCTCGGGAGTCGGCTTTCATAGCTACCTGGTGTCCTTGTTCAGAGTTTGTGTCACTACCTAGATATTCCCAGTTACCTAAAACCTCCATCCAGAGTCCCGCTAAAGTGCGTCTTTGTATGCCCCTACTGTCTTCCCTCCGAAGGGCCCTCTCCTCGGCTGATGCCCATGATGTAACATCCTGTATCCATAGGTCTATCATGGGCCCTTCTAGGATTTCCAGGCCATTGTTATCCTACGTTTGGCTAGTACTATGGCCAGGTCTAGGAACCTAAAACCAACTTTGCATTTCTTAGGTTTAAGAAAATTCCCCATTAAACAGGCCTCTATCGAACATGGGGAAGCATGTCCAAGCACGCGATGCAAGTGCTGAAGTGCTGCCAGAATATTTGACGTGTAGGGCAACTCATGACAGAAGTCAGCAACAGGGTGTCCACACTGAGGGCAGCTCAGTGGGTCACCACCATACATGACTTGCAATCTGTAAGGCGTGAGTTATGTCATGTTCAAAAAACTAAATTGTCTATATTTGAGTCTCATATTGTGGGACACTTTCCTAGGGTACGTCACAATCCCGATCCATTCCTTGTCTGTGAGCACCTTTCCCAGGATACCATCCCATCTCGCCCATAATGCTGCCAAAAGGTTCCTTTCCATATCATTCAGAGATTGGTAAAACCATGTAATCAACCCTCGGGCTGGGCACATAGTAGGCAGAAGCAGTATGTGTAAGGGGTTCCTTCCACAGTCCCATACAACTGCAAAGGTCAGCACCAATGCTTCATAGGTGAGGAACTGACCACTGGGCAAGGTAAACTGTTCCATTAGTTCCTCGAATGGCAGGAGTGTGCCCATCGAGAAACAGTCCCCCTACTGTTTGCAACCCTGCTCCCTAAATATGTAGTCAGGCAGGCCCTGAGACCCAGGCCTAAGGCTGACTGACAATTCATAGGTGGGGCTGCACACAGCTGGTAGGCACACACGCAAACAGGAAACACAGGTCGGTCCCACAGATAGGCGCAGCAACACCCCGCTAGTTTTAGGAGATTGGCCCCAACAAAACACATATGGCCGGAGGCGTACGTGCATTCCTAAACACCATAAAAGTCAGATGCCACATACAGTTAGGAACACTTAGCCAATCAGAACACCGCATGCACAATAACATGCAGTGATCATGCGTACCTCATGCCAGGTATCTGGACACATATCCACTGGTCAACATTTTGTCCTCGTCCACCTGGACTTGTTATCAGGATTTGTTTTATGACTCCAAAGACAACCGCTCACATTCCCAAACAAGGAAATAATTTTCTAATTGTCTTATAGTGTACAGAAAAATGTATAAGAAGGGACTTCAAATCCGTGTACTTCGATAGTCAGATCTCAGACCCTAGTTCTGTAACTGCTCTGCCTGCCGTAATGTTTTATTAAACGAACTGTTCCTGCTTTGTCAGAGGCCTCTTGTTTTTTTGTTTTTTAAGGTAAATTACATATTCCTGAAACACTGGCACACTTCTAGTGAAGTCAGGAAGGAGACCAGTTTTCAATGACACCATATATAGTAGTTCCAATTTCAAAGCCAAGGCATCTAGGTATGTCAAGTCTACTGGTGGCCTGTCCGGCCCCGGGGTAGGGTTTGGAGGTGTATGTGTTCTAAAGACCTGGCCGGCAGGGACTCTGGGACATCATAAAGGATACCAAAGTAAGACCAAAACTCATTATTGATGAGCCCCGGTCAGGTGAGGATGGGCAAGCCCCATAGTTCCGGGGAGGTGAGCCAGGTTTATAACCTCCCAGATTTGCCTTCCTTGTCATGAGATTTGGCCACATAGGTCTTGTGGTTGTGGCATCTCAGCCTCCCAAGGATAGTGTTACTTTGTTCCATGGCTTCAGTAGGCCTATGGTGTGTAGTGGGATCTGTCCCCAGGGATTGTCTAGAGTATGAATTGTTTGGTCAAGGGACTGACTGGCCCATGCAGTGAACCCCAATTACCACTTGAAGGCCTCCCATTCTGTAAGTACAGAGTAAGCTGAGCCTTGGTTAGTTGTGAAGTACCCCGTGGTGGCTGTGTGCAAGGATTCCCTATAACAAGCGTCTTCAAGCGTTGCGGGTTGAAGACACCACAAAGGGATCGTCGGTGTGTTGTCCAATGTATTCAGACACAATATAAGAGGGCTATGGTCCGACAGGGTGTGGCCTAAATACTCAGTAAACTTCACGTATTAACACATCCCTTTCGAACACAGAAACCTATCCAGTCTTGTATGAAAGTCATGAATGTGGGAAAAGAAGGAAAAGTCCTGTTTTGTTCCATGCTGAGTGTGCTAAACGTCTGTCCCTTGAACCTTGCGGCTATTTTATGGCTGGTGCTTCCTGCAAGTGAGGTGTAGAATAATCCAAAAGGAAATCTGTGATGTAGTTAAAGTTCCCTCCCAAAAGAATATCACCACCCATCAACCTGCCCAGTAGTGCCGACAAGGTCTGGAGGAATGGAGGCTGGTCAGGACTGGGGGCGTAAACACTCCTCAAGGTCACCTCCCTTCGGAAGAGCCTGCCGTACACTAACTCACACCTTCCATCCTTATCGATAAAAGATTGTGTGTTTGAACAGGACTCCAGCCCTGACTCAGCACCCCTTGGCAAAAGCAGGATAAAAGGTGGCAGATAGTTGCCCACATCATCAACAGTGAAGGTGTTCAATCTTTACCCCCATAAAGTGAGTCTCCTGCTACATTGCTATTTGGACCCCTCTGGGACACAGTTATCTATGGATTTTATGATGTTTTGCAGCAGATCCCATCCCCCTGACATTCCATGTTAAACAACTGAGTTCCTGTCCCATTTTGATGATTGCAGAGCAAACCACACTTAGGTAGCTCCATACTCCACCCCACCCAGACAGCCCCCGAGACAAACAAAAATTAACAGTTCCCCCAACTTCAAACTCTCCCCCCATCCTACAGTCCGAGCAACAAAGGTCATCCACCCAAACTAAAGAACATCTCCAAACAAAAGAAGGTTATGTGTAAAGCTCCATCTGGCACTTGTAAGGTGTCAGATGGTGGGGTATGTGGTCTCATGAGTCAGTATTCACAGTTTTGCCCCGGCCAACCTAGAGGACTTACACCGGGTATAAGAAGCCTGTGGCATTCAGACGTCCAGTGGAGCAATGGCTGAGAGCATTAGTTATCACACCGTGTGGCCAATCCATCAGGCCTCGAAAAATCATAAAAATGTTACTAGACTTGCAGGCCGAGTAACTTGAATTATCTACTCGACCATAACTGTAATGTACTTGACACGGTTTTTAAATTTTGTGATCCTAGTCAAATATTTTAGTTTACAGAGTCACGTTTTTTCTTCATTGTCACATATGAGTGCACCTTCAAATATGTGCATTTCTGCTGGACTAAATGTTTGCTCCATGTATCAAAAGAATCAAGCCCACATATAGGGAACACATAATCCATTACTTACCTCTTAGTTTACTAATAGCAATGCCATCAGGGCAGACGTGTTTCTCAGTTTATGTTCAAACACTCACTTTTAATAAATATTTTACCAAAGCATTATGTGGTTGCACACTCATTTACAGACCGGACATTTCCAAGAAATGTCCAAATACCTTCCCGCTATCTTGCAGCTTTACTGATAAAACTATATAATGTATTAACAATCTGTGAAAATCGGGTTTTAGAAGACATATTTATTATTTTCTCATCACCAAGCAAAGTGTTCTAATTTGTTTTCATCCTATTAAAATATTTTTATATCACACAGAATTACAAACAATGGGTTTCACAACTACTAAAATATATTTGAAAATGTTTGTACAGTTGACTTAACTATTTAAATGTTGTGTGTTAGGAAAAACCTGACAATTTCCTGGAAGTCTGCAGTGAGAAGGAAAATTAATTGTAAGACAAACTGACTTTTGACCTCAGTCTCTCAACACAGAGCAAATTTGACAAAAAGATGATAAAGGTTTCTTTATGGCTCCTCCACTTTCTGGCTCAACAGAACCTGTTATTTGTCAACTCGCCAGAAGGGGGCAGTAAGTCCTAAAAATAGCTCGACCTGATAAACGATGACTCGCCATAGCGAGTGGTTGAGTAGATTTTTCAAGGCCTGTCCATCCTTCTCCCCACCTGCAGGTACTGATGTTGCGGCATGATGAAGGGATGAGATATCAAATAAGGTAATCAACAGTTTATAGGGTCACCACCGGGGGCTCACTCTCTTCCTGAAGGGACTTCTCTGATTCAGAATCTGCCGTAGAGTGTCTCAAACCATGCCTGGAACGTCGCCACCCTATTCAGAGCAGCCTGTGACTTGGATGGTCTCTGGAAGAAGCTTCCACCTCTAGCTCCATGGGGCTTTTTTGGGGGCGCTGCGGACTCTCTTTATTTATGTTGTTTCCTTACCCAAGGTGTTCCAGACTTATAGGTTTCCAGCCATTCCCAGGCCTCCTACAATTTTCCAGCAGAATTGTTTTTTTTTTCCCATCCAACATAATTTTCATTTTAGCTGGGAACATCAAGGAATAGTGGAGACCACCTTCCCTGAGGGCTCTTCTTTTTACCACAGTGAAGGAGGCTCTCTTGGCCTGGACTGCAGCTGTCTAGTCAGGGAACAGCCGGACGCTTCCATTATTGATGTAGTAGGGACCTTCCATGCAGGCTTTCTGTAGTAGGGTATTGTGCTCCCCAAAGTAAAGCAGCTTCGCAACCACCGTTTGTGGTAGGCTGCCAGGGGGGGTGAGCAGGGACAATATGTGTACTTTCTAGGGTGAAGAAGGGAGCAAAAGCAACCAAGGCCACCAGTTCTCGTCCAGTTCTCAATATAGGACACCATGTCTTCGCCTTCAGTCCCCTCCGGAAGGCCCACTATCCGAACATTATTACCTTCTGTGTCCTCCACTCGGCGCTCCAGGATGCTCACCCTATCGGTTAAGGCCGCCATCTGCTGGGTGAGGTCTTTCTGTGCTGGGTGTATTTCCTCAATCCCAACCTCGGTCTCTCGCACTCTGTTGGCCAGTTTGCGGTGTTTCAGCCTCAGCAAAACTGCACTTTCGTCCTGTTGGATAGCAGTCTTATCATTATTGATGGCTGCTAGCATTTTTGTCAAACTGTATTTACATGTGGGACGTCTCAGTTTCCATCCCCCCACCCCAGTCTCTCTGGACGTCACCACCTGGGGTTCCAGTGCATCCCTGTGAACATGTGGTTGTTTACCTCAGGCTTTCCCCATGGTTAATAGTGGTGCAGTCCTAATATCCCCCTCGCCTGAAATAGTTGTCAAAGCAATGGCTAAGACACTAAGGCCAACCACAGTACTGCCACGGGGGATCAAATATGAGTCAAGTGGGCAGGTGATGGACGTTAAAAGCATGCATGAGTCTTGCTCCAGGGATTTGAAAGTCTTAACAGTGTCTCCAGTACCCTTAAAGCTTGGCAGAAGCCTTCAGCATATCACCGTGGCAGTAAATGCCCTAGCAAGGCTGCCTTGCTCCCCAGAACCTCACTCAGAGTGCACTCCTCCTTAAATGCTGTGTCCTCTCTGCTGTCTGAGGGTGAGGTTCATAGTTCCGAGCTCTCCCAGTGGTTTGCTCTCAGGGCTGTAGCACATCCCAGCCCCCACACCTACAGGGGTTCAGTGCGTACATCCAACTGGCACTCCCCGCAGACCCGGTCAAAGTACTCCCCGCGGATACTGCTTGGGGGTATCCGGTCAAAGTACTCACCGTCAGATACTGCGTGGGGGTATCTTCTGTTTCTCGGGCCTGGTGAGCCTACTAGAGTAACAGTACACTCTAGGCATCCCACAGTGTCCTCTCAAAAGCAGGCCCTAGAGCATCCTCTCTTGAGCATGAATATTGATATTCTCAGGCAAGGTTCATTACCCTCACATAGACTGAGCAAAGACCCCAGCAAGATTTGTGAATTAAGCCAAGGGTGAGTGTGTGTCAAAATAGTGGGCCACAGGGGTATTGGTCTGTGCAGGGCCCTAATAACGAAAGGTGTAATCAAATGTAGCGGTCCAAAGACCATCACACATCTCCCAGGTCGTCGGCTCCTCGTGCAGGCCTAGTCAGTCATCGCCAGTGTTCCTCCGCCACCCCAAGTGGGGGCAGTCACTAATGCTGTCCTAATGACTACTGAGGAGCCTACCGACTCCCCACAGGCAAAGCCAGAGTGGGCCCAGGATCCCAGGCCTCACCCTATTCTTGAACGCCTGGTCACTCAGCCTGCAGTTCACTCCATCAACTTCCCAGTCACGGGCCTCACATCTTCATAAATGCTACCACTTCAGGAGCACCTCTGGGACAGTCTGAGCACCAAGCTGGCAGGCTTCATGCCACACAGCAGCATTATGGAGGGCCCTCTGATCGCCGGTGCTCAGGAACCACTGGGGGATCTCACCGCACAGTATCTCGTTGGCATAACCCATAAATTCCCTTCTGGTGGGGAGCAGCACTTCTCGCAGTAAGGGCCACGACCATAAGAGCACCTCTGGGTTCACCCCGGTCCTTGAGCAGTCACTTCTGTGTCTCGCACCGTTCCCCGGAGTCCCCAGTTTCCCGGGTGCCCCAGTTTCCCGGCTCCCTCCTCTACCCCAGCCCACAGCGCAAGTCTCGATTTCCCCTTGGCGTGAGGCTCGGAGCTCAGGTAGTTGCCACCTCTCGTCTCTGAGCACCGTGCCAGTCGACAGGTAATCCAGCCCCCTTGAGGGTGTGTGGGCATGAATTCATGCTATTGTCCGCTGTGCACCGCCGGAGGAGCAGGGCCGCCTCTAGTTCTCGGTGGCTCCCCCATTCATCCTGTGCAGCCGAAGCTTCCCTGCAGGCCTCCAGCAAGTCTCTCCATTGGGGAGAAAATCACTTCATCGTGGGGCCTGGCTTCTCACCAAAGTAGGCAGAGCAACTGCAGAGGCAGATGGGTTACCAGTGTGGTGATTGTGCAGGAGAAATGTGTAGGCCGTGGCAGAGCAGAGCCGTTATGCGTTCACCATGTTTGGTGACTAGCCACAACCCCCTCCCAGAGTTTTGGACTGAGGCTGCTGGCTTTTTGACACAGAGTGCACAGAGGCCTAAGAACCATAGCTCAATGCCAGTGCACTAATCCCTAAATGTTTATGTTTTTATTGGATATACCCAATTGGTATAAGCTAACTGTGGTAGGTTGAACGGTATAAAAACCCACAGAGAGTAATTATGATGGTAAGATAAATGATTTATTTGAGTTTTTATGAGAACGTCTCTAATTGTCCCTTTTCTTTCTCCTATGGCTTCAGTCTTATGGTCTTGTTTTTATTCTCCTTCTTGATTTTTCTTGTCTCTTCTTCCTTCAGGTGGATGTTCTCCCTGTCTGTCGGCAGCCTCCGATGGGGTGATACCGTGGGGAAAAAGGAAAACGTTCAGGTAAGTGGGGTATTTAATTATCTTTAACAGTTTATTAACTTAAAGGGAAAGAGGTGTCTGGGGGGGTGATGGTTGTGAGTTAGGGTCACGTGAATAAACTCTCTACAGTGCACTTTTGTGGCTCTTGTGGTTTTTCTTGTGCTCATTAAACTCCCTTCCAAATCCTCCCCTCACTCTGTTTCTGTCCCCTTCCCCAGTGCCCTCTTAGTTGTGATAATCCCTTTTGTGTCCCACAAGGACCGTACCTTAGCAAGCCACGACCCTCCTGGGTCGTGGCTGGTGCTGGGGTGTTCCTTCGGCGTGATGTCCTGGACACTCCTCTCCGTTTCCTCTTCACTCTGTGATGGTCTGGTCTCTCCCGCTTCTCCCGTTCTTCGTTCGTCTCGCTCCTTCTCCTCCTTCCTCCTCGGGTCGTTCGGAAGTCCCTTTAAATCGGGAACTTCCCGCCAGCCGTCCTCCGAGGGCGTTCCCACGGCAGCGTGGGAACGCGGAAATGACGTGTCGGAGAGGTCCGACACGTCTATTCCGGTTGGTGCAAAGATTGTGTTCGGGCTTGCCCGTTCACACTAACTTACTCATAAGTCCCTAGTACACTGTACCAAGGGTGTGCATGGCCAGTAAGTTAAGCTGTCCCTCATTTATTTGCCATCCTGAGTGTGACAAAGTACAACATGTCTCCCAGCAACATATCTCCCAGCCTGCCACTGCAGACTGATAAAGCAGTTTTAAACTGCTAACTCGATTTTGTCATTTATGACAAAGTTCAGAAATCCCTTCTTAATATATATATGTCACACCTACAACAGGCCTACTGAGTCCTAAGGCACAGTGCTGGATATTAACAAGTATGACATTTTTATGCAGTGGAAAGGCTAGTAGCTCCATTGGTTAGTATAGAGTTACTCAGCTGTGTTAACTCCTGAATGGGACTACTAAAGATGGTACTTCAAAAAAAAAATCAAACTAATAGTTACATTAAACCTGATTAGCCACAAGACAGCTTGTTCCCCTCTTTGGGAGAGGTATGAATGACTCCCAGGAAAAGAAAAATGGAAGCTTGCAGCTGGGAGAGGTGTCACCTCTCCCAGGCAGGGTGCCCACACAAGGTGTGAGCCTAAAGGGTGAGCTGCAAGGCGGAAGCTGACTCTGAACTGTGAATTGTGGACAGACATGAGAGGGGCTGCTCTTTTGTTCAAGTAGACAGGTTGGTGTCGGGGGACAGAGGGGCAAACAGTTGCCAAACTGGTTTTCCTGTGGGATTGTACCCTTAGGTAGCCAAATCTCTCAGGTGGGCTATCAAGCTCCACAAACGAAGCCAGTGGTTCTACCATCCTGGGAGTGGGCAGAATATTGCAACCTGGGATAGTTGGATGCCACACATCACAAGAAGTGTCATCTTCAAGCTGAAAGAGGCCTACAAACCCATTGGCTTGTAACTACCACACTCCCAAGAGCACTTTCTGGGCATAAATATGGTACCCCAGCACTCAGGTCACATCTGTACTGGAGAGACGACTGAAGACGGACTACCCTGCTGTTCCCTGGACCTGGAAAAGAGAGGGTTTGTCCCAACAGCCCCCTAGACAAATTCAGATTGTGCACTGAAGTAAATGATTTCATTAGGAAGATCAAGCTAAGATCCTTTTTTGAAGGTCAGCCACCAGCAGACAATTTAACATTGGGGGGCACAGGTCTACGCATAAAATCGTCCTTCACACCTCCCAACACTTCTATCCCAATAGAAATCCCCGCCTTTGAAAAAGCGGTTCTGAAGGATATCAGTGAGATTAATCCTAACACTTTGAAGGTGTTCCATGACACTACCAAGAACGAGAAAAAAGCCTTACGGGAACTAGCTAGCAACAACATAGTAATAAAACCAGCAGATAAGGGAGGCACTATCGTAATCCAGACCTTAGAAAACTATTCTAAAGAATGCTTAAGACTATTGGGTGACACACGTAACTATGAAAAACTCAGGGAGGACCCTATCGATTTCCTAAAGACGAAGATCAACAGCATGGTGGAGCGAGCTTTAGCCCACAACTGGATTTCCCAAAAAGAAGATTTCCTAATTAATACAAACCCACTAATTCTTTATTTCTACACTAACCCCAAAATTCACAAAAACCTTGAATCACCTCCTGGTAGACCCATCGTATCAGGTATCAATTCTATTTTGGAACCTCTGTCCCCTTTTGCAGATGCGTTTCAAGACCCATAGTCCAATACACAGATAGCTACCTTAAAGATGCAAAAGATGTAGTGTGTCTTTTTAAAGACAGACCTTTTGATCCAGCAAATGAGATACTAATAGGACTGGTTGTGGAAAGCCTATACACGAGTCTTTCTCTCCCCGACACATTACACATAATTGAGGAAGTTATCTTTGACTTAGATTGGGACTACCAAACACCACGGAATGTGGTTATGGAATGCTGTTTGTGGGCCCTAATCAAAAAATATTTTGATTTTGAGAAAAATTTGTACCTTCAGAAACACGGGACAAGCATGGGAAGCACCTTCACTCTGAGTCTAGCCGGTCTCTATGTCCATCATCTAGAGAAAGAGAGAATACTAAACCCCACCAATCCATACAGAGACAACATAGTATTGCGGAAAAGATATATTGATGACATATGGTTATCTGGAAAGGGGATGAGACACAAGTGGTGACATGTTTAGAGTGATTAAACAGACAGGACCCATTCTTGAAATTCACTCACACAATGAGCAAGGAACATTTGGTCTTCCTGGATTCAAACATTATAGCCACCAATGGTGCTCTTAAAACAACCACCTATGAAAAACCAACAGCCAAAAACTGTTTACTCCTGTTGACAGTGCTCACCCCCACCTTTTGAGAGCGAACCTACCGTTTGGACAATATCTCAGATCAAGAAGGAACTGCTCAAGCGATATCAGATAACAAAAAACAAATCCAGCCTAGCATCTAAACTGGAGGTTAGGAAATAACCCTTCCCCCCCCAAGAATAATCAACCGAGCTATGAAGCGAGCTCTCAATAACAACAGAGAAGCCCTTCTGGACACCCCTCCCCAAAAAGAGAAGGAGGAAAGACCAATATGTATCACAACATTTAACATAGGCTCCAATCAAGTAAGCAAGATCATCAACAAACACTGGTGCATCCTAAATAATGGCTCATTAAATATTCCCAAACCTATGTTTTTACATAAACGGGGAAATAATCTTATAGACATGCTGGTACACACCGCCCATGCCATCTTCGTAGTTAACCAGATGTCAACTACCTACCACTACCAAATGGACTTTATCTATGTGGGAACTGAAGTGTGCCATCTAACAAAGATCACTAAACAAGTCACCTTTAACAACAGCCCAACTTGGGACATTAGAGACTTCTCCAATTGTAACACTCAGCGAGTAGTGTACATGATCACTTGTCCATGCAACCTACATTATGTGGGGATGATCACCTGCAAGGTTAACACTCACATCTGCGAACACCGTAGTAACCCGAGATGTGGACGGGCTACGACTAAAATGTCCACTCATTTCAAACAGAAAGCACACAGTGAAGGATTACCAGTGGGTTATCCTAGAACACCATAAAGAGATTAATTGTGAGTCTACACTTCAAAAAAGAACAATGATGGGTTTATAAATTACACACACACCAATTTGGCCTCAATGAGAACATACCTTGGAGCCAGCTGACGAAGTACTAACATCACTTTAATCATTAGTCGGATATACATCTCCTGAAATAAATGGTACACCTAGACAGCGCAAAAGGTCCTATGTCCATCTCATTCCTTTACATTCCATATTGTCACAAAGAGCAAACCCTCAACAATAATTATTAGCTACTCACATATACATCACCATCACGGTAAGAAGGGAACAAGTAACCCTTCGTTAAACACCAGAAAGAAACTCCCAAATAATTATGAAAACGATATGGGAATCCCCAGTTCTGCCTCTGAGAACCCATGAAGCTCCAATGACCTCCGTGCAATTACAGGCACCCACAAGGGATACCTACTTTTATGGTCCCCTCGGAACCCTATTTTGTTCCACGGGAGGCCGCCATCTTGGGGAAGTTAGTGGTCTAGTGCTGTACGCTTTAGCATGCAAAGATGCAAGAACGGCTGCACATTTAAACTCTGCTCCCATTTGAGCATTCAAGTTTCAGACCCCAGGGAGGTGAGCATTAGGTACAGAGCGGGAGTGTCGCCTTGAGGAAGTAAGTGTCTTTTGAACACTGCTTACATGGTGCTACAGATACGGTAAGATGGATCGATTCTAAAACTTTGCCAAATCTTTAGAGTGTGACTACAAGCACACATCCCACCCGGAGAAGCTGTGATATGAGAATCCAAATACTACCGAGTAGGTTACGCATGCACCGCATGTGTGCTGGTTGGATTGTTTCACGTGTTTACATGTTTAAATGTAGTGTGTCTTGTACTGTTGATTGAGAGAGTACTTTAGTCTCTCAGTCCTGATATTCACGAGTGCCGTTTCCCATGAGTGTGGTGCAGTTTGCAAATAGGTGGCACCACAAGCACAAACAACATATATAGCAGCCCTTTACGAATGGGGGCTATAACTATGCCTCTCTTGTATTTCCACAGGTATCAATGACGGACACCATAAACTATAGGTATCATCTTATGATACCACATTAGTAAGGTGAATTGCACCATATTGCAAAGCATGTATCATTTATGCTTTTATTAGAGGCAGTCAAAGAAGGAGTGGCACCAGGGAGTCCACCTTGGTCCTGAAGAAGAGCCTAGGGGTAAGACTACGAAACACGTAGACTAGGAAGTCAGGTACATTACATCCCCCACTTCCGCAGCCCCTCTTTAATCATTCCGCCTCCAAGAGATCTATTAAATCATTGGAATTACTAGTAGACAGGTATTTTTAAATCATCCAAGACCCCACCACTCCTATCCCTCCTGTGAGTCACATTGTCGAGACTACATCAGTGCTTCCACATATCACGTAGGTCGTAGCACGCCCTGCTCAGAGCAGAATGGGAAGAAACCCCAATGATGAAGCATGCTACCAAGGGGTAACCCTGGTGGGTGAGGGTTTTCCTAACAAGAAAATCCTTTTTCTTGTCCATCCTGTGGTAGTTCTTTTAGCTGGGCCTCTTTTATAATGTTATACAGGCTATAAGGAGGACAGACCCAGCCCCACAACCTCCTTCTCCCTCTTTGTTTTTGTAAAGAGAGGATGCACCAAAGACTGAACTGCACCTGCTGCTCCTTGGCTGGTAAGAGAGGATTGTGCCTGTGGTGTACTGCTTAGAGAAAAGTCGACCCCTGAGCCCCAGACAGAAGAGGTGAACTCCAAGAGTCAGTTGGTATACTTCCTGTTACATACGAGGGCCACAAAGCTGAAGAAGCCCGCCTTGGCAAGTCCGTAGCCACAATCACTTGTCCACAAATGTACAGCCTGGTAGGCAGAGTCTGGGTACTCAAAAGTTGCACCCAAGCCCACTGGACCCTGAGAGTTGCCGGAGTGTTATTTGGTTGCCCAAAAAGGACACTAGCCTCCACCAAATGGAATCGCAGGTATTGTTATGACCAGAGACCACTGGTCTAGTGGCAAGTGGACTTTTGCAGAACCCACCAGGACTTCAAGGGACTCCGGGTCCCTGTGGCCAAAGTTGTGCCACCAAGAATGGAACGAGAAGTAGCCCCAGGGAGCCCCACCCAGTCAACAGCACAGTATCTTCAGCATCCTACAACATCCTGCATCCCTTACATCAGGACCACTCCTTTTAAATCTTTGGTAGTTCGCCCCTAGAGCTTGGAAATGGATTGGAGATGCTCTTGTGACAAGGTAAGCGTCCTACAAATCCTTAATAGCCCCCTTGATCTGCTCCCTGCCTGAGCTGGTCACTCAAAGAACAAGGGAATACCCAAACACCACTTTATATGTTTTTAAAGTTTATGCTAATAACCGTAGTTACCAAAGGTTGTTTACAGTTTTGAGTGAAAAGCCGCAATTTAAGTGTTATTTAAAAATCTATATCTCTGGAACTCCCTAGTCGATTGTGTCCATTTTGGTGTCTAAAAATTAATAAAAATAAGACTTAATTTTACAAATTAGTGTCCGATTTCTTTCATGTTGTGTGACTTTCTTATTCAGTTGTTTTGGTACTTCTAAATGCTTCTTTTTGTTTAAACTTAGCTGCTCTTTTGTTTAAGCATAACTGCTTGAAGACCCCACCTACCAAAGTTGAGCTAAGGCTTTACAAACAAGCCTGAAAGGACCCAAGACAGTATTTTAAGTGCATTATATGGAGATTTCAAACAATCATACCATATAATACACCATTTTCCTATTTCAGGGGGCAACCTCAGCAATGCCACTTGCAGCTCCTGTGGTGCAGTCTCAATCCGGCACCAACACTACTTTGAAAATGCTCAAAGCAGCCAACTCCACTATGGCAGCTCACCGAGGGCTGAGGTGCTCACTCAAATATGTCCAACATAGCATTATGGGTGTCGCCACATTGATAAAAGGAGAAATATGGCATAATAAACCCAATACAACACCACTGAAATCAACAGGATGGTACCATCTCACAATGAAATTCAACATTCCGGTTGACAATAAAGCTATGCAAAATATGAATTACCATCATTGCCTGGCGCACTACGAAAACGTAACATATAAATTCAAAGCTGTTGGAAATGGCCCTTTCTGCAGGGTTATCCCCAAACTTTTTGCCTTCCTCCTCCAATTTTTCTGACACTCTTTTTGTTTGTTTTAAGACTCTGGACACTTTACCACTGCTAATCAGTGCTAAAGTGCACGTGCTCTCCCCCTAAAACTTGGCATGATTGCCTTACACCTGTTTGGCGTTCTGATTTACATTTAAGTCCCTTGATAAGCAGTATACCATATATCCAGGGCCTGTACTTTAAATGCTACTAGTAGGCCTACAGCACTTATTAGGCCACCTAAAGAAGTAGCGTTTCAAACCTGTACTAGACAGATGCCTGGACTTGGGTAGAAATACATTAACCTCAATTCCTTAATGAAGGGGATCACCAAGGGTTACAGTTTTCATCTCAGGCAAGGTTAAGTCATGAACTTCTCAGCATACTCAATCTGCGCTGATCTCCTGGAAGGAGAAGGTCCCTCATTGCTGTGCCTAGATGGGTTGAGAGCCCTCTGGAGGGTAGAGGACCTAATCAGAGGGGTAGACACACTGACATCCTCAAACATTCGGAAGATATCACTGCATGTACACATGGCCTACATTAAGAAAAACACTGGCAGAAACGCGCCTCCAGCACAGTCTGTGAACATTCAAAATGTAAGCAAATAAATATCAACATATGGAACTGTCACAATTCATTCAGTCAGGGAACTTTAGTGTGGGTAGTTACCCAGGCATTCGCACAGGCTGTGCAGGAGCCGCTAGCCACCATTCGCCATCATCTGTAGGGAATGGGAAGATGACCTGGGAAGGGAGATTGCCATGAAGGATTGGGTAAAGATCACGGAGTACCCTCATAAAGTATCCCAGAATGTAAAGTTCCAGCATATCCAACATAATATCTTACACAGAGCGTATCTTACGCCTGTCTCTATTTCCCGAAAGTGTGGCTCCCTGTCCGAATGCCCACGGTGTCAACAATAGGAAGCAGATATCAGACACATGTTTTAGACCTGCCCAGTTGTGGAAGAGTAATGGACTCGGATAATAGCTGAAATAGAACGAGTCTCAAATCGTATTGCCCCATTCATGACTGAAGGGGCGCTGTTGGGCCTCTTTCATAGACCAGTGCCGCTAAAGTTAGTAATAGGTTCATAGATCTGGCACTACTCTTAGCCCATAGACTCCTTAAAATGCACTGGAAATCCCAGACATTACCCACCACTGCGCACTGGCAGGCAGCAACACTTAAATAGGGTCGGGCGGAGGCGGTGGCCTTACGGCAAGAAGAGATAAGGGTGTTACGGAAGTACCCCATAGTCATGGCCTGGGAAACACTGCTCACTGATTTACACCCTTACTCATAAACACCCAATAACTCACAAGAGGAAGCATGAGACCCACTCTACGCCTCCCCTCCTGCTGTAGTCTCATTTCTTCCAACTTTTTATTTCATATACTCCACGTCATAGCCAGAACATACACAATTCAGACCATGATTTGAGCTAGATGGAACTCACTGCACTGTCTAAATATGGCCCCAGGGATCAAGTCTGCCCAGAACGAGTACACTAATATCAGGATGACGTAGTACGTGTGTCACAAGTTAGTTTTACAAGTGGATGTGATTTTATGGTATGATGTAACATGAATGATTATCCTGTCAAATCAGAGATTTGTATGATAAAGCAGTGAACAATGTGCAAATGATTTTATAGCTTAAGTCCCTAGATTGTTCCATTGTATGAAACTGTACTTGTGTACATTAATAAAAATGGTTTTAAAAAAATTAAAAAATTAAAAACTCTCAGCTCAGAACTGTAAATTTCATATAGCCTTTCTTCATTTGAACATGGATGGAAGGTAGATGATGTAGCAGACACACATCTAAGGGCAGAACTATGAGCTATCATGACTCTGAATGACTCAATTAAAATACCAATCTTTGGCTTGAAGCCATCAAGTTTGTTATTGATGCAAGAACATAAAAATATGCATAACCTCCTGTAGCCTGATTTCTACAGTTTTTGTACATTGAAATGATTATTAAGATAACATTACCTTGTGGTATACAGACTACTAACTTTTCCTATATTAATTTATAAGTATACTTTTATGCTAGTCCAGGTCGTTTTGTTTCTCAAATATGCACAAATGATTTGTAGTCACAAGTTAATTTCTTTACCTATAATTACCTTTGGAAAGAAGAGAGTAGAAAATGTATTTCTCGCAACAGATGTAATAAGGCTGGAATTTCCAGACCTTCTCTGCACACAGTATTGTGAGCACCACAGAGAATTTTGTAGGCCCAACTTATCAACAGTGCTTTTTGCTGGACTTGTTCAACTTTTACCAGGACACTTAAACATATGATATTGAATGTCCTTTAATCCTATCATTTTTTACTTCAATATGAAACACTATTCATAAGCCCCCTTCCAATTTTTAGCTCCTTTTCATTTGATATTATTTTAATATCTTGTACTTTAAGAGATGCCTTAAAATATGCTACAAGAAAACCGTTTGATATCTAAGTGCCAACAACAACTAAACCAATATTGCTGAATTGAAAATCCTTCTCGAATCTCTGCTCTTGTGTGGTGGGAATGGTATTTCTAACCACATGGTAACTGCCCCTTTGAAATCTAAAAGAAGCTCTCAAATGTTTGCTAGTCATTCAATATTGGGCCCCGGTAAGACATACCTTAAAAACCTCAAACATAACCGAGCCTCCATAGAACTGAATTATCTATAGTCTTTATGAAAATAAGTTACTAACTGTAACTGTAGTTCTCCAGTATTGGAAACTTTCATAGATTCACATTCTTGAATCATTCCCCTTCATCGAGATGGGAGTCCCTGGCACCTTATAAAAGTAATGTCACCATAGGCATGAACATGGAGGCCCTAGGCTTTTCGGTTTAGTACCATATTACAATCATTATTTAAAAAAGGACTGAACTTAAGAACCAACCAATCAGTTGACACCACCCTGTACAACCCCCCTGGGAGAAGTTCAAGTCCCTCAGATTTTCAGAGCACTAGTGCTTACAAGCAGTACTGTACTGAGGGAGCTAAAGATGAGCCCCTTAGGGGAGGCAGGAGGGTCGCATGTGTATCTATGAAAGATTCCAATACTGAAAAACTGCAGTTACAGGTAAGTAACTTGGTTTCTTACTTCAGTATTGGAACTTTCATAGATTGGAGCAGCGCTGTATGCGGAGTACGTCTTGCAGAAGTAGGCAATGAGATAGGCATTTGTGCTGGAGTGGACAGCTGAGCAGCGGAAGGAGAAGAAACCATGGAAGTTTGTTCTGGAGGATCTGTTGTAGAAGGAAAATGCTTCTTATAGTCTGAAAGCATAAGTTGCACGTCTGAAATCAAAAAACCAGGAAGACCATTTCTACCTGGAATGGTTGTTCATACTGCCCTTGTGAAGTATAATACTCTTGTTATTCATATTCCTGCTCATAGCCTTCCTCATAATCTTAACACAGCACACGCAGCTCTGAAAGACTATGTGCGACACCAAATGGTCCCTCATCTGAGTCTTCCTCCTCCAAGAGATGGACAGGTATCAGGGGAGTCACTTTGCTAGGAGATGTGTATTCTGGTGCCAGCAGCTGCTTTTACGCTGCTCTTGAATTTTTGTCTGTCATATACGATGTCACGGACGGGGTCTTCGACGGAGGTGTTAGTTTCTTCTTGCTTGCTCTCGAAAGAGAAGTCGCCGACAACGTTGTTGTCATCGACAAGGTAAACATCAACAGTGGAGCCGTTGACAGTGCCTTCGATAAAGGCTTCATGGAGATTTTTTGTGTTGAAAGTCTGGTCATAGACGCTGTCGTCGACAAGAAAGAAGTGGTGGTGGACAACGTTGCCACTGTCGACGTTATCGTCATCGCTGATGCCAACGTGTGTGTATTCTTCGTCGATGTTGTCAACGACGATGTTCTTGTCGATGAGGGGTTACTCGTCGACCATGTATCCGTCAGTGGAGTTGAAGCAGGCTTTTTGAAAAATTTCTGATTTTAGAAGGAAGTGTAGGCAAGCTCAGAGGATGATTTTCTGGCCTTTTTGGAGGAGCCCGAAGATTTTTTTCTCTCCTTTTTAGCAGATTTTTCTTTTTGGTGGTCTTTTTTTATTGTCTTCTTTGACTGCTCTGAGGAAGACCTGGAATAGGGTGATCTTTCCCACTTATAGGATTTTCTTGAGGTGACAGGGTAGTCTGTATGGTCTTGAGCTTCCGAAGCCAAATTAGGAGCCTTCTTTTCCTGTCCTTCAATGTCTTAGATGAAAAGGTATGACATACCTTAGTCCTTAGCAGAATGGTCCCGGTAGAGACAATAAATGCAGTCTTTGTGAGGGTCTTCAGAGTGAAGCCTCTTTTTACCAAATGAACTGCACGCTCAGAAGAGACTTTTCTTTTCCTTGTCTGACATGATGAACAGAAGCCAGTCTCAGCTTTCCTGAAGGAAAAAACACTGTGTAACCAAGGAAAAAGACTTTCCAAGTAGAAAATTCAGAAATTATTTGTTAAAATTATCCAATAAATAAAAAACTGAGCAGAGCTCAGTGGATACTCTCTAGCACAACATGCGGTAGAGAATCTGAGGGGCTGGAGCTTCTCTCAGAAGATTTCTACAAAGTGGTGTCACTGATCGGTTAATTCTTAAGTTCAGTCCATTTTTAAATAATGACTCAATGTGGTACTAAACCAAAAGGACTAGGGTCTTTATGTTTATGTCTATGCTGACATTACTTTTATAAGGTTCTGTGGATTCCTATCTCGACCACGGGGAATGATTCAAGAATGTGAATCTATGAAAGTTCCATTACTGGAGTAAGTTCTATTACTTCTGTATAATATGTTGAATGTTGACAGATTAGTCAATGCACGCATACAGAGGTAATTTCAGAATTATTGACTTTTATTAAGAATATGTGTGATTAATACATTCCGCCACCCGGTTTGGGTTTGTTATTTGATACATGGCTCATTCTTATGTAGCCATTCAGAACGCAACTGGTTTGTGTTAAGACTTATGATTCAACATTATGCTTAATGCATATTTATTGCATGTATTGTTTTGACATTAATTGCACTGGTATTGTACAACAGTTATCCTGAATACAATATTCAATGAATTTTATACAGTGAAAAAAGGCATTCTCATGCAATGAGTACATGGAAAGCCCACAGTAGCACATTCTCATTGCAAGTACACATTGCTGTCAAACTAAGTACTACCTAGGAGATCTCAATCAAGGGAACAATAAATAATTTTACTAAAACAATTAAAAATTATTATTTGAAAAAACAGGATGGCGCTTTAGTAAGAAAATACTTTTTTTTTTTTTTCGGTTTTTTTTTCAAAGCTCCCAATAGTTCAAGAAGCTTAAAAGGAACTCAAAGAAATAAAATTCATATCAAAATTCGAAGCTATGAAAACAGCATTCATAGAGCGTTAGGGCACTTTGGGCAGAGAAAGCGTATTTGGAGAATGTAACAATTTCTAAAATTATATTAAATACTCTTTTCACCTACCAGTCTCTTTTTCTCTTGGCTTCTCCACATAATTGGTATTGGAAGGAGAATCAGACAAACAAAGCAGCAAGGAAAGTACAGCATAGTGAGTGTCGGTCTGCAAAATATAAATATAAATCAGATTAAAAGGTGATAGCAATATATTACCTGTGAAAAATATTTATAAAGTCAAAGGAACCTATATTTTGGGTCTCAAATGGAGTTTTATTTCATTTACTTCTAGGTAACTGGCTGTAGTTAAAGAATCTTTCTTGGGTTCAACACTGTTAAAACATGATTTGACAGCTCACTGAGTTAATGAGCCTGCTGCAGGGATTCATTTACAATCTACAGGACTCTAGTTTGTATCACAGTAACTTCAATCTGTTTCCATAGTGAGATCTTGATAAATTTAGCGGTATTAAATTCAGCTACAGCAGTACCTTTTCCAGTCTAGTAAAACTGTATATTTTCAATCCCATAGCATATTGTACGAACTTCTCCTTTCCCTGCATAGGGTGCCCATTTCTTTTCTTGCTTGTTATTTACGTCTGAGAGGTGTATGGGACACCTGTACAATATTGTAGGTAATATATCTACTTCACGGGCACTGTTGATACCCAAGTGCATTCTAGCCCCATCTAATCCTCATTGTTTATTTTTAGCTGCGGTTCACTGACTGAAGTCTCTTGGTTTGATTGTTAACCTTCCTGTTCAAAGAACAGAGGAGTTTCTACAGTGCTGAAACAATGTGGCCTCCGTTGTTAGCTCAATCAATATACCTCTTAAAAAGTCAGCTACCAGTATCGTCATACCTTTCCTAGTGTCTTTATTTGTTACCCAATACCATATCTGTAAGTACTGAAACCTTTTAGGCCATGTAGGAGGCTTTACACATTTTTTGATTTAAAATGCTACTAAGCGAACATATCTCCTACTTTAAGATATCTATGCCTTTTCCATATCCCAAATATTGGCATTGTAGATTTCCAGGGGAATCAGGGGTTATAGTCGATATATGTGAACAGTGATTGATCAGAGGTGATCATTTTATTTTTTGTTCCTTCTGTCCAGGTGGATAGCGTGAGTTTAGTCACAAGTTTCAACACAATTTCCAAAACAGAAACTGGGTCCTAGAGACCAACAAACACTGGAGGGAAGTTGATTAATTGACACAGTGAAATTGCAGAGATATATGCCAGCTATTATTTGACAACATGTTTGTCCTCAGTCACAAACTCGCCAGAAGAAATACACGATATTCTCAAGGACATACCATTTCCCAAGCTCTCAGTGGTAGATGGGCAAGCCCTATGTCGGGAGAATCGAGTTGATGCTATTGCTGCAGCAATTCGAGAATTGTATTCCTACCCAGCAAATGGACCTAATGGTTATCCATCAAATTATGTAAAAGCTTACCCACCACAATGTCCAAGCAAGTGCTGAATAAGGTCAGAAGTAGGGAAGACTCCCACTGGATCAACCAAGTGGTAGAATGCTTCACAAACCAGTAAAGTGTATATTGTAATTGGGACTGACTCGGTTCCGGAAATAGGAGGCGGGACCAAGGAAATAACCAATATACAAAATAATACCCCTACAAGATAGCTTTTATATAATGCGTGAGCAGGCGAAGCTAAAATTCCATGCCTCCCATAACCAAACTTCATTGGAAATGTATTTGTATTACTTTTCAGATGTATCTTTGCGCTTCTCTACTTTTGATGCTTGCATGCTTTATGAATCCAAACAAACTGGCAGACATGTGAAACACACATAAAAATATACACAGAAAGACTCTGTCATTAATTGATTTGATCCGTCCGCACAAGTTATATCCATAGGACAATACAAAACATAATCGCATAAACAATAACTTAAACCTGAAGAAAAACTTACTCAATACAAATGGCATCACTTTCTGTTACATATAGTGACATTTTACACATGGTACTTCTGTAATCAACATTCATAAGTGTCCAAAATATATTGTGCTTATTATTATAATACATCTGCTATCAACTCACGTAAGTGTTCAGCATCTATAGTACCTGTAATATCAATAAAGCTGAAAACGTGTCCAACAAAATCATTTTATAACACTGGGGTTGCATTCTTTTCCTCCATATGTGTGGTCCTCCATAGGGCCTTATGGGGCTGAGGCATGTTCTTCTTCATACGTTGTGAAACCATGTCAAAATTGTCAATTTATGTAACAAAAAGTGATGTCTTTTGTATGATCATCGAAGTCTCTTTTGCTTTAAAGAAGAGTTTATGTTATTATGTTTTGTATTGTCCTATGAATATAAATTATGTGGACAAATCAAAAAAATCCATCATAAAGAGTCCTGTTGTGTATATTTTTACCTGTGTGTCACATGTCTGCCAGTATGTTTAGGGTCATATCATGAAAGCATCTAAAGTAGAGGAGTGTGAGGATACAACTAAAGGGTAATACAAATACATTTCCAATGAAGGTTGGTTGTGAGTGGCATGGAATCATTAAGTAACCTGCACAAGCATTATATAAAATCTATGGTGTGGCGGGGTATTATTTTGTATACTGGTTACCACAAACCAGTATGGACAGCATATCGGGGAATGAAGAAATTTTTATTACAAGGAGGAAATGACAGAGGTAACTGTGTCTAGGGACCAAAAATAATTTTGGAACTTGGTGTTAGCTTATTAATTGCCTTTCAGGAGCTGTCCAATGTTCATCGAGGAAGACACCTGGATAGCACATCTGGAAAATGCATATGGCCCATGAGATGAGCTGGATGGTACTTAGCCTGTATCAGTCCATATTACCAGTTTGTTCTCAATGAGATAGAGTTTTACCCAAATTAGGTAGCTAGCCATTTAAGGAATTGTTTTTCAGTAAAGGATATTAAGTCAGCCATAGCATCGCTCAAGTTGAGTCGAGTAGCAGGGCCCAACAACATTTCAGCAGTAGTAATAAAGTAATAAAGACCAACGGCAACTGGTGGCCCTGAGTTCTTCTAGTCTGTTTAAATAGATAGTCTCACCAGGGACGTACCCAGAATCCTGAATCCATAATAAAGTCCCCCCATTCCCCCCCCTTTTTTTTTTTTTTTTTTTTTAAGAAAGGTGATGCAAGTAGCCACACTAATTATAGATGAATTTGTGCGTTAGATATCTCAGAGAAAGTTTTTCAAAAATTCTCTTGATACAACTAGACGAATGGGTTACGGCTAATGACCTTCTTCCACTTGAACAAGGGGGGGGTTCTGTGAAGGACACTCTACAGCAGACCATTGCTTTGCATGATGGGCGATTGTTAGGAAATCCAGAGTTATTAATCAAAGGCTGTGCTGTTGCTTTATTGACTTTCCACATAGCCTTTGATATAGAGAACAACTGTGGGCAAAGTTGAGTGCTTGAAGGATCCCTGTGGATTTGTTCTCTGCAAACCAGGAACTCCTTACTTCTAATTGGGCTCATGGGGAACTGGATAATTTAGGAAATGATCAAAGAAATTACTTATTAGAAAGGGTCTACGGCAAGGCTGTGTCCTTGCCCCCCACCCTTTTTAGTCTTTATGTGACAGATTTACCAGCTGAATTGAGGAACAAAATTGTTCTCCCCTAAAATGGTTTATATCCACATCCCCTGTTTATAATAAGTGGATAATTTGATTGTACTTGATTTTAGAGCCATGGGACTTCAGAGGAAACTAGACTCCTCAGGTTGTCATTGCAAGGAAAAATGACTAACAATACATTAGGGAAAAATTAAGATTCTGGGTTTTAAGAAAAAAGTTAATAATGGCACTTGGATGGCAAACAGACTGAGATTGTGAGCTAATATAAATATTTGGGCTTCACATTCTCAAGAAATCTGAAGTGGGAGTTGTGTATGGACTATACAAAAACCAGGATCTTTCTCCAGTCTGGCTTGCTAGTAAAATTCAATTTAATTTATGGTGGATTTTCGTGGGCACATCTAATGAAAGCACATAGCAGCACAATTCTTCCTTCCTTTAGCCTTGTATAAGGTGGAGGTTTTTTGCTTGGACCAAATGTATTCCTGGGATGCCCTTGAAGGGGCTGCGCTAAAAAGATTATTGTGTTTTACCAAAAGGTTCAATGGTGTAAGGGATCCGGAGTGAATTTAATTTAACTACCAGGATTTTAATGGCCGGAGTCTGCTTCCTAAGATTTATAACCCATTAGCTCGGAGTGATCGGCCTCCAAAAATCTCAAAGTTGTGCTGGGAGGAGATCTACGTTGGTGAAGGGGAATGAGCCAGAGCAGTGGTCAATAATTTTAATGAATTTAAAATGTTGTATACTCTTTCAGGAGAAATATCAAAACGGGACCCCTTCTCCTCAAAATGCTTACTGAAGGTTTCAGTAGGCCTTGTTTCCTCAAAACACGATTGATAACGACCTGCCAATGAGATCCTCCATCATCCTTACTGTTAGATGACAGTCTTAGAGTGGTATTCCCCCAACATTCTGCCTGCCTCCCTCCATTTTACTGACTTCGTTTTTGCGACTCTGCACACTTTACCACTGCTGACCGGTGCTAAAATGCTTGTGCTCTCTTCCCTAAACATGGTAATATTGGTTCATACCCAACTGGCCGATTTAATTTACTGATAAGTCCCTAGTAAGGTGCACTACATGTGCCCAGGGCCAGTGAATTAAATGTTACTAGTGGGACTGCAGCACTGGTTGTGCCACCCACATAAGATGCCCCTTAACCGTGTCTCAGGCCTACCACCACAGAGCCTGTCTGTGCAGTTTTACTGCCACTTCAACTTGGCATTTAACACCTCTTGCCAAGCTTTAAACTCCCCTTTTATTCCATATGTCACCCGTAAGGCAGGCTCGAGGTAGCCCAAAGGGCAGGGTGCTTTGTAAGTAAAAGGCAGGACATGTACTTGTAAGTTTCACCTGTTCTGGTACTAAAAAACTCCCAAAGTCATTTTTCACTCCGAGGCCTGCTCCTCCCATATTCCAGCATCAGGAACTCCTTAATATACTTTTAAACTGTAATTCCTGATTAGAAAGGAGTAGCTGAATCATGTTTCTTATCTTTGGAATGGTAATGACCTCTTTACTGGTAAAGCCGAATTTAACATTATTTTAGGAATGCCACTTTTAGAAAGTGGGCATGTCTCTGCTCTATGTGCCTTACAGCCTGTTTCTAATACACACATGGGCCAGATGACAGTTACGACTTGTGCATTCCCTCCAGACAGCCTCAAACACAGGAAGGCTAGGTATGGCTGAGTACCCATCTACATACATCTGCATTCTGAAGGCCCTTCCTAAGCAGGACAGGAGGAAGGGGCTCACACTTAGACTTCAAAGGGTAGTGGCCTGACCCCACACAAAGGACTGATTATGCCCCACAGACAGCCCAGTGCACAGGTCTGGGTTGAAAGGGATACTGGTGCACTTCAAAGCCATTCTTCGAAGTCTCATCCACGTCAAAGGCATATTTGGGTAGGAGTACTGGGTCTCTGAGCCCACCAAATGCGACACTTCTGGACCTACAACTGTACTCTGTCAGAAGAACTGCTGTGCTGCAAAAGAACCATTACTCTGTTGGTCTGCTGACCTGGAAGGACTGCTTTTCTGCTGTAAAGCCCTGCTGTCTGCTGCTCTCTGACCCTTTTGAGTAAGATTTGACTCTGCCTTTCAACACAAATAAACTCCAAGGGCTTGTTGGCTTGCCTTCTCTTGCTTGAGACTCAGACATCAAAATCTCTATCTCTGCTCCTGTGCCTGGCCCCCTAGAAGAGGACCGAGAGGCTTGCAACATGGAAAACGATGCATCTCCCGTCTGTGTGTAGCACAACCAGCACATCGACCTGGTTGCAGAAGTAAAATTGGCACATTGTTCTCTGAACCGCTGCACTGTCTTGAGAGCCCAACACTTTGGAACCATGCTTTGCCGCAGCAGCAGACTATGGAGATAGACAAATCCCTGGACTGCGTGGGAAAACCCAGCAAATCATGGCTCCATTTCCCGCCTTCGGAACCAATGCATCGTCATCACTCAGTGGGACAGATCAATGATTCTCGCTGTTGCGACCATGAAAGGTACTTTGTCCCCGTGGGCCTACGCGGGTCCTGCAGCAGGCTTGCACTCCATCGCGGTCAGCCAGACATTTGACTTTGACCCAGTCCAGCACAACCTAAAGTAACCCCCAAGTGCGCTATTTGATTCTAAGTGCTATTCTGCATTTATTCTTTAAAATGTCATATCTTGTCTTCTACGCATTGGATTTTTGTCCTTCTCATCTTATTTATTCATAAAATCAATCTATTCTTCTAACCTGGTGTGGAGCCTATCTGTGGTTTTTCATTGTGTTACTGTATGAGTTATTTCACAAATACTTTACACATTGCCTTCTGCTTTAATTCTGCCTACTCTTTGCCAAGTTACCAGAGGGTAAGCACAGGATAAATCTAGGTTGTGTTGTGACTTACCCTGACTAGGACTGTGGTCCCTACTTGGATAGGACGCATACCTCTTCCAACTAGAGAACCAATTTTTAACATGGGTGGAATCAGTGAAGATAGGACTTGTGTTTGTGCAGTGTCATACAAATAGCTAGGTGTACACTACCCATCCACATTTAAGACCATTTTGAATTTTTCTTCTGCATTTTTTGCTTGATTTGCATTTTTGATACATCCTATACATCATGTCTCTCGCTGGATCTATAAGTGGAGCCATGGAGTTTGAATTGGCCAAGCTGGAGGATTATACAGTTAACCAGTTGAAAAGCTTCTGCAAGGAGACGGGGGTACCTGGCCAAGGAGCCACCAAAAAGCTGGAATTTCAAATGGCGCTGAGAACTTGGACAGAGGCCCACTTCCAAGGGAATAAAGGACTTGGAGGGGCATGAGAATGGCTCTTCTGAGGAGCTACCTGCAGTTGTTGATGGGGACATCCCTGAATTTCAGCGAATTGTGGGAGCAGGAAGCAGTCTTTCCAATCATGGCCTGTCCCCAGAGGAAGAGACAGGAGAGAGAATTCCAGCTACAGTTGGCAAAAATGAACATGGAGGCTGGGGAGATAAAGGCTGAAAAATCCTTAGCAGAGAAGAAACTACTTCTGGCTCATGAACTGAGTCTAAAAGAGCTGGATATCAAGGCCGTCAGCCTGAGTCCAGCAGTGAAGGTGGCAGCATACATGCAGTACCTAAGGGAGATAATAAGGTTCGTATACCGAAGGATTTGGTGCCTAGTTATGTGGTGGTAGATAACAGTGATAAGTTGTTTCTGCTTCTGAAGTTGCAAGGTACATAGGGTTCGGGAAGTGGCACTGGGGGGCGGGTCTGTGGAAACACATACCAACATTTGGGAGGGACACACTTGTAAAATTAGAGGTTGGGGGCCAAACCAAGTATACTCCTATGAAAACTATCTTGCTTGCCAAATCTGGACTGACCCCCGAGAAGCATTGCCAAAGATTCAGGGGCAGTCAGAAGCTCCCCAAGCAATCCTGGGTATATTTCATTGATTACTTCAGTAAGGCAATGAATGGCTGGGTGAGGTGCAGAAAAGTTAATGAATATGTTGGGTTGTACAATTTAACCATGAGTAAGCAAATGCTCAGTATCTGTTTTACAGAGTTGCACCAGCACCTAGCTGACAGTAAGTTGACTGACCCCAGGAAGCTTACAGAGGAGGCAGGCCTCTGGCCAAGCACCAGAGTGTCCGAAAAAGTATCTAGGGTGGGGGAGGGGGGTGGTCACCCACAAAGGTGGTCAGGGTTCCCAACAGAAGAAAGAGGGAGGAGAAAACTTTAAAATAAGATGTTCTCTAAAAGATCCCAAAATAATTACATTGAGGACTTGGATCAAATGAATACTGAATGGCCACCCTGTAAACAAAATTCCTTGGTTAATCTATACAAGATCTTGGTTATTTAAGCTGGGCTTAAAGAACTTTTGGTTATATCCCTCTTCCCTTCCCCGAGATGCCCATGAAAAACTAAAATCTTCATTTTACAACTGTGCCCTAGAAACAAAAAAACTCAGGAGTTACCTCAGGCGGTTTGACTGATTCTTTTTTGTTGTTTAAGAGTGCTCCAGATTTTGTGCCATACCTAAACTTAGTTTCTAAACCTTTAGCACGTCCACTTTTTCTTAAGTTTAGACTGGGGATTCTACCACTAGCCTCTTTTACCTGTTCTTGGCCCTAAAACGGAGGCACGACAAATCTATGTTCACTGGGTTGCGAGGCAGTCAAAAATATTGAACAGGTTTTATTTTTTTGCAAGGCGGTTTAAAAAAAAACTAAAAAACATTCACAATGAATTAAGCCCCTTTGTAAACTCTATGGATTTCAAGATTGTCACATAGCCTTGAGGGTGTGTAAAGCCAACACAAGTGATCCCATTGTGTTTTCAGTTGTCAGCTACATTTTGGCAATACAGCACTTTGGATCAAATAACCTAACAAAGAAGTAAATAATATTACTGTACTCCTTAGCTTAGCACACTAAAAGACACTTGTTCTGTTTTCAATATATTTATAAAGTGTATAGTGGGAGATATTTATGCTGGACTAAGTCCCTTTGTAGACTTTTAGGTTTTAAGGACTGCCACATAACTCCAGGGACAAGAAAAACCAACACTTGGGATCCCATAATGCACTTAACCTTTGAGTTATTGTCAACAATATGGAACATTAGACCAAATGCCCTGTTAAAGAAGCAAACATTGTAGCTGCATATTTTTGCCTTTGTATGCATAAAAGCACTTAATAGATCCTGTGGTTGTGGTTTGCAATTTTTTTTTTTTTTTAATAAATGTATTCTGGCACAGATTCATTATATTTTAAAGAAACAAGGTTTTTATACATTTTATGCATGTATGATTATGTAATTGATGGCTTTTATTTAACTGATGTGAATGTTATATTTTCTACCTTTTACGGTTTAATGGAGCCAAAATAAAGATATACAACTCAACTAATTTCCAGGGGAGTAGTGGTAACCAGCCCCAGATTCTGAGAAGAAAGTGTTCTTTGACCGTACGACAGGGAGGTTTGTACCCAATGTACAGAGTGCTGTAAGTATGGTCACTCTAACAGTGACTCCAAATGTCCTAAGAGCTCATAGTCCTCCCCATCGGTTGGTCGACACCTGGATTGGAGAGTGTTGCGCTCGAGGAGGAGGTAGTCCCAACTAGTTTTGAGGAACAAATAGAGGTAACCCTGGTGTCCCTGTTGAATAGAAAAATGTTGCCAAAAGCTCACAGGCCTGCAAATACTTCCAAGTATAGGCAGTGTGTCACCATTAATGGGCAATGGATGGAAGCTCTTGGAGACACAGGAGCCAGCATGACAACTGTCAAGTGTCATCTGGAGTCTGTAGAGCAGGTCCTACCAACACATTAAGTGGGGGGTTTGGGTGTGTCTCAGGTTCTCTGAAAGTTGCTGTGAGCCCTGCCATACCTGTAGATTGTCTGTTTGGCAATGACCTGGAGCACACTAACTGGAGTGAGGTAGAGCACAAGTTTCACTTGGAGATGCTGGGATTGCCTGAGTGGGTCCGCATGACCACACAAGCCATAGCTGCACAGAAAGGGAGTCAAGTAAGTCTGGAGCCTGGAATAATGGTCCAGACAGCTGCCAAGGAGAGGGACAAGAGGCGTGAGAAACTGGTCTCTGAAGTTCCACAGTGGAGGAAGACCCTGCCGCCCTAGGTGACCTACCTGGACATGCCAGCTGGCAGGGTGAGGGTCTGCCCACCAGGGAAGAATTCTGCTGAATGCAGAAGGAGTGTCCCACTCTTGAGGGCTTGAGGCGCCAGCCTGCAGCCCATGCAGCAGATGAAGCCTCTGGGAATCACTTAATCTACTGGAAGAACAATCTCCTTTACAGTGAGCCTAAGGTACTTGGTGCTGGGACAGCCTGTGTGCTGGTGGTCCCCCAATGCTACTGGATGTTCCTACTGGGTCTGGCTTATGACATACCCCAGGCAGGACATTCAGAGCAAGCCAAGACGTTTGCCTGGCTTGTCTTACACTTCTATTGGCCACAAATGAAGACAGCCTCAGAAGCATTCTGCAGGTTCTGTCCCACCTATGAGACCAGTGGAAAAATCAGGGAGAAGCACAAAACTCCACTGATCCCATTACAAGTCATTGGCACCTCCTGTGAAAGGATAGGCATAGACATCATTGTACCTTTGGACCCCAAGACAGCCCTAAGCAACAACTTTTGTCCTGGTCACGGTGGATCATTCACCCGTTACCCAGAGGCAATCCCTCGGAGGTCAGTGACTGCACCCGTGGTGGCGAGAGCTCTGATGGGTATCTTTATCCGTGCTGGGTCCCCACAAGGAGGTAGTGTGAGACAGGAGGTACTAACTTCATGTCAGTGTACAGTTAAAGTTTATGTGGGAAGGGCGTGGTATAGCTATTACCAACAAACCAATGGCCTAGTTGAAAGATCCAACAAGACCTTGAAGGGCATGATTATGGGCCTGCCTGAGCCCATGAGGCACAAGTGGAACATCTTCTTGCTATGCCTTCTCTATGCCTTCTCTTTGCCAATAGGGACATGCCACAGAAACGAGTAGGGTTCAGGAAGACTCCAAGATGCTACCTTTAGGGGTGATTGAGCCCTCTAACAGTACCTGGTCCAGCCCTGTGGTGTTGGCACCAATGGCTCCCTCACCAGGCAACAAACCAGAACACCAGTTCTGTGTGGAATACAGAAGCCTCAAATACGTCACCAAGAATGACGCACACCTCATCTCAAAAGCTGAGGAGCTCATTGACAGGCTGGGCACTGCCAAATTCCTCAGTACTTCTGACTTGATGTCAGGGTACTGGCAGATAACTCTGACTGAGGGGGGCAGAGAGAGGTAAGCATTCTCAACCCCAGAGGATCATTACCAATTCCAGGTGATGCCCTTTGGTTTGAAGAATGCCACTGCTATCTTCCAACGGTTGGTTTATAGGGTCCTAGTTGGAAAGGAGGCATTTTGGGCCACCTACTTAGATGACATTGCCGTCTACAGTGACAGCCAGGAAGAATCACCGCCAAGAGGTGCTTCAGACCCTGCAATGGACAGGGCTGGCAATCAAGGGCAGTAAGTGCCAGATGGGGTAGGGTTTAGTAGTGCATTTGGGACACCTGGTGGGTGAAGGTAATATGCAGCCCCTCCTGGCCAAGACTGAAACTATCATGGTCTGGCAACTACCTAAACCCCAAACAGAATTGAGAGCCTTCCTTGGCCTCACTGGCTTCTATAGAAGATTTGTTAATTGATATGCCACCATTGTTGCCCAGCTAACTGAGCTGACTTCAAAGAAGCAGTCCAGATTGGTGATCTAGACAGAGGGAAAGTCTGACTCACTCAAGAGAACCTACCTGCCAGACATTTCTGCTCAGAAGGGACTCATGGCTCTATAACCACTTATTCGCTACAGGAGGAGGGGCTTGCCTGCAATGAGGGTGCCGTGGGTGATGTGTTATAAAGCGGCTGCATCTTCCCTACAGCACAGGACTTACCTGCCAGACATTCCTGCTCAGAAGGGACTTGCGGTCATATAACCTCTTATTTACTACAGGAGGAGGGGTTTCATATATCTTCCCCGTGGCACAAGACGTGCCTGGGCCAAGGGTGTGCCCGTTCTCGCCCATCAGCACCAGGAGGAGCCAGGTGGTAGTGTGTGGGGTGGTGGAGGGAGGGGGGTAGTGAGGAGTCTACCCCCCTTGGATTTTAGTTTTAACATTGTGGAAAATATCTATTTGCTGGGAGCTGGTACTTGTGCTACTAGGCACATCCCATCACACTACTGGCGCATGTAATTTCTCTGCGATGTGATTAATTGACTCGGACCTCTTGCTTGAAGAGTTGTGAGATCCCTGCCAGTTCCCCCATGCATCTCCCTGTGTTTGGTGGTGTGCCTGCACTGAAGCAGTGTGTCCTTTCCAAATGAGGAAAGAGAAAGGATGACCCCCTCCATTCTTAAGTTCCCCCAGCCGGCCCCTCTGGTGGCGACGATTGACAGGGTTCTCTCTCAGGCATTGAGTGTGACGTCTGTGTCTAGGGAGGATACCCCACTGATTGCCCCGGCTGTAGATAGCCCTGTCGGGATTCTAGTTAGCTCTCCAGCCACGGGCACTTGCACAGTGGTCCGTACATGGGGGCACGGGGATGGCCTGTCTCATGTGGATTTTTGTTTACCCTCCTAGAGATGTCACCTGTGAGGTGGGTGCACAGAAGGCTCATAGTGTCTCTAGCCCCCCCGCCCCACGAGTCCAAGGTACAAGCGCACCCTAAAGCTGTTTGTGTTTCGGTGGGGGTGCAGTCCGAGTCTTGAGGCAGGTGGGAAGGTGGCAGGAGACGACTGTTGGGACGGTCAGTGGCATGGGGAACACAAACCTGGTTGCAATTTCGTCTAGGTTGGAAGTAGTTGAGGTGAGTATTGCGCAGTTGGGGGCTCAATTAAAAACCCTAGACGTTACGTAAAAGGATATGAAATGCCTGGTAGAACTGGGCCATGAAACCTGCAGTGCTTCAAGACCTCACTGTTTCGTACCTAGTCGGGAGGAGGTAGTTGCTTCTTCAAGACCAACTGGGTCTTTGTCAGTTGTCCACCCACAGATGCTAGTCCTAGCACTCTATGGTAGGGGCCACCTTCCCAATCAGTCATTCATACACCAGCCTTACGCCCGGGGGTAGTGATCAACTTGCCTCCAGAAGCATCCCCTTATGTGGTAGTCTTAGGGAAAGTACCTCAATACAATGGTTGCAGTCCAGAAACCTTTGAATAACTGAAGGATAAGGTTGTGCACTGGTTTAAGGTGCACACGAGTTTAGGTATGGGAATTTATGAGTCGATCATCATGGTCAGGAGGATGAGCTGGATAGGACCAGATAAGAAATGGTCAGGGGATTGTGTGGTGGTGAATTTTAACAGCTCCCACTTCCTAGGGTGTATCCTAACCTTGGTCAGTTTTAATAAGTCCCCTGTTACGACTGATATTCTTGTTTAGCCTTTGGATATATATTTTTTTTTTAAGCTATGTTTTGCAAGCAACACTCCTTGGATACAAATAAAGGGTGGTGCGGGGCGTCACAACCGCCCCTTATTATCCCCAGCGGTTCCCTTTCCCTTATTTATGAGTAATAGATTTGAGTCCCTGAGTCATCTAGACTCAGGTACTGACTCCCAGTGAAAAGGGATTCTTTGGGTTTGGCAGCTTCCTTGGCTCCTGAACAGTATATCCATTCTCGTATTAGTGGTGACTTGCGGTTGCTGTCCTGGGACATTGCAAGTTTGTCGACTAAGCTCCATGATAAAAACTGTGTGCAGTTTGTTTAGCAGTATGAGGTGATTTGTTTCCAGGAAACCTGGGAGGTAGAGAATTCTTCCTACCTTGAGGGTTTTTTAAGCCGATTTAGTTCCTGCGGTGGCGTCTGCTTCAGGGAGGGATAAAGGGGGTCTGGTAATTTTTGTAACCTTGGATTTGGGCGGTTACATTAAAGAGCTCAAGTGGGATTCACATGTTTCAGGCCCTTAAACTGCACATACCAGGCTCTATCCCATTTTATTTTGATTCATTTTTACAACGCAAAATCTACATTCTCTGGGACAAGTAATTTTTGTAGCTTATGCTCTACTGTTAATACCTTGGAGGGGCAGGGAATGAGACAAGTGAAGCTTGTCTTGGTGGGTAACTTTAACTGTCAACTGTGCCCTAGCTATCTAGAGTCTGGCCATGTAATCGCAAGTTACATGATTGAGGAGAGACCGCATAAGGCACATACACCCGAAGGTAGTGAGCTCAATATCCTTTTGCATACCCGTAATTTGTTTTTTTGCATCGGAGAAGTTGATAATTCAACTAATCACCATACTACCCTGACATTTAAAGGGTGGGGCTGTGCATCGATAATAGATTTTCTTTTTGTTTCTGCTTCCTTGTTTTCGTTTATTTAAGGTTTCTTTACTGAGAGGGGGGCAGGGGACGGTTGGGGGGGAGGGGAACGGGGGGGGGGGGTTTAAGCCTGAGCCTGTGATACAGAGTGAACTTATTCCCTTGGATTAAGGTAGAAGGTTGAGATGGCTGCCTGGATCCAGAGGCTTTGAACCGGTCACTCTTCACGGAGTGCTGAAAGGAGACTACTCTGTGCCTGGATATGGGTGCCTCGGATTCGGCGATTCTCATAGCATTCACAGGGATCACACAAAGTTTTGGCATTACTTACGGTCCCAGTTCCTAGGTCCAAATTAGACCACCCTAAATGGTTCAATCAAGATTGTTCTAAAAGCCTGCACCTTTTAAAAGCTGCTCTCAAACAGTTCCCTAGAAATAAGGAGCTTGTGGCGAAAAAGAAAGATTATCAGATGCTCATTAAGAAACAAACACACATGTGTAAGGCTGCCTGGGAGGATCTAGCCCAAGCTAGTGAACTGAAAGATAGTGCTCTCTTTTGGCGGGTGATAAATAGGCCCCGTTTTAACAAACATGCAGGGCCGGTACTGTGCCACCACATTTCGGAGCAGCAGTTGGTGGACAATTTCAAGTGTATCTATAATGATAAGTCTATAGAGGATGAGGGGTGTCAGCCTGCCCTAATGTTGGAAAAAGTCAATGTGGTTTTTAAATTTGAAGAACTTTGCGAGGGTATTCAGGTCCTTTCTCTAAATAAAGCCCCAGGCTCGGATGGTATACCTCCTGACTTATTCTGGGATAATATTGATGTGTGGGGGCCAATTCTTACTCTGGTTCTAAATGCTGAGGTCAGGGTAGGCCCGCCACCCTTGTGGTCCTTGGCTAGTATCATGCCTTTTTTTAAAGAAGGGGGACAGGAACAACCCACAGTGCTATCATCCAATATTGCTTTTAGACAATGTGGTTAAAGTTCTAGGGAGGATACTGTTAAATAAGCTTGTGTTGTGGGTGGATTAAAATAACATACTCTCTAAGTTCCAGTATGTCTCTCCGACGAGCAGGTCGACTGTCGATCAGTGTCTTAATTTATATTTAATAGTAAATAAATACACTGTTTAGGAGACTGGCCCACTATGTAGTGTGCTAAGTTAGGCACAATGCGTAGGGGGTCGTCATTGGTTTACAGGGGTAAAAACTAGATAACCTAATAATCTAATTTTTAAGATAGCTTAGTTGAGCCGTTAGTCTAATCTTCGAGAAGTGCAAAGCATTTGTTGTACTCACAGCATCAATCTTGCAACTCACACTCAAAGGAATAACTCAAGACCAATTTATAAAAATACTTCTGATTTTTATGTAAGCACAAGGTAAGTTTAAAGATGGTTCATTGGGGTACTCTTGGAGTATCTAGGTCGCAAGGGGTAGGGGACACAGCAGGTTCTTCCATGCAGGGTACAGGGTGGCCGGGAGCACAGCCAATCGGTGAGCCAGCAGCTGTGTGCAAGGATGCCCTCAGGAGCAGGAGGTAAATTGGTTCAAGGGTGGTTTGCATTCAAAAGGGCTGGCAGAAAGGTCCAGGGTGTTCCTGAATCCCCTTGACTGGGGCTTCCTCCTCGTCCTTTTGCACCCCCGGGCAGGCTGTTTTTCTTGATGTCCAATGTGGGCTGACCAATACCTCTGGTATTGGCAAAGGTTGGCTGCTGGAGGTCACAGTGCCACCAAACTTGGCATACTGGCAGTGTTTGTCCTGGCAGTCGTCAGGTTGCAGTTTGGTCCAGCTGTGGCATCCGGTTCGGGAGTTATCGGCCAGTCAGTGAAGTGACCCTCACTGGCTTGATGGTTTGTTTGGGTTGTAGAGTGGTACCTCCACTCAGAGTTCGCTGGCGATTTCCAAAGCCTGGAGTTCCTCTGGGGTTTTGTGGAGTTATCCACTTGTCCGGCAGCTCCTCAGTGGCGATTGTCAGGTCCGGGGTGCAGCAGACATGGTTTGGCATCTTTTCTTTGGTGCAGCAGGTCCACAGTTCTCGTGCTTCAGATCCTCTTGGTGCTGGTCTTCTTTTGTCTGTCGAGCATTTTAGGGGGAACCTGGTAGTGACGAGTGTGTCATCTATCTTAGGATGGCTACACCTACTAAGTGACCACTTCCTGTGGGGAGGGGTCACTTTCCTATATCTAATTGGCTATTCTCCTTCCATCCAAGATGGAGGAAAATGAAATGGGATGTCCACCTTGCAGGCAACACCTTAGAGGTAGTGCATGCCACGTGGAGCCACAATTCATACCCTAGTATATTTTCCCGCTGTTACTCCCACCAAAAGTGGGGGTTTGCAATGGGGGCGGCCATGTGCTGCTAGCAGCAGGCTTGGGGGCCAAGTTTCAAAGGTGGTAAGCCCTTTGAAGCTCGCCGCCAGGGCAATGTACATTCCTGAGGGTGGAGGTGTTAGCATCTCCACCCAGGAAGGGCTTTGTCTGCAACCCAGAGAGAAGAATCTAACACCCCAAGGTTGTAGATGACTGGTTAGAACCAGTCAGCAACCATGCCAGGGTAGTTACATTTATTCCTAAATGTACACAGGGGTCACCTTAGAGGTGCCCCCCGCAAAAGCCAAGGCTGGCATCACTTTGGATTTATCATTCTGAGTTGTTTGATAGCAAACAATCCAGGGTTCAGAGTGGCCATCATGCAGCAGTGAAACTCATGTTGACCACTGTCCAGCACATGTATAAAAATGGCTGCTCTGTCTACTCACTATGCCCAAGGTTTGGCAAGGACACAGTGGGGGAATAGTGCTCATGCATCTATGCCCTCACATACAGTATGGTGCACCCTGCCTCAGGGCTGGAAGGCCTGCCAGAGGGGTGACTTACCCCTATTGTATGCAGTATGTAGTGGGCAGGGCAAACAGGGAGTTTGTCATATCGAGTTCGGATTTTAGGTTTGCATCAGGGCACTCAGCCGGCAATGGGAGTGCTAGGTGCACTTGAATGCATGCCCCTAGAGGGTGGCACTATCAGTGCTGCTGCCCTCAGGAGGCTACCCTTAGAGCCTCCTGCCCTAGGCACCTAAGTGCCATTAACTAGGGAATTACGGTGGTAGCTAAAGATGTCTCCAATTGTGCCAAAGCATCACAATAGTTTTAGGGAAAGAGTTCTGGCCCAGGGAACCTGGTTAACAGGGGCCCTTGGTACTACAATTTCTAGGCTACATCACACATCAGGCAAAAAGTGGGGGTTAGCAAGTCAAAAATAGGCCTCGTTTTCACAACTGTCACCAAGCCCAGCTCACTTCATCTAGGATTCATGGACCTCACACCCGCATATGATAAGGTAAACCGTAGTAAGGTTTGGGACTTTCTCCTTCAGATGGAAGTGGACCCGCAAATCGTTCTTTTAATTTCGAACCTCCATGCTAGCACTTCAGCTGCGGGGAGGTATTCCCAGGGAGCAGCACTCACAGATGGCTCTGGCATTAGCAGGGGTGTACATCAGGGTTGCATATTAGCACCTTTGTTATTCACTCTTTAAATGCTCTGATATCAGTGAAGGCCCATTGCCTCACGGTAGGTTTGAGATCGCTGACAGTCTTACTGCACGCTGACGATGCAGTGCTTATGGTCAGCACAGTGGTGGGACTGCAGTCTTTGTTGGACCGATTTGCCTCCTATATCGACAGTTTGGACTTGGCAGTCAACTTTTCCAAATCGTACATATTGGTAGTGGGCCCTCAATCAACATGCTCAAAAAACTTTTAAGGTGGGGGAATCATATTCTGGCCAAGGTTCCAGCGTTCCCTTACTTGGGGATATTATTTGATGGCAATATGAGCTGGAACTCCATTGGAAGGCAAGACAAATGATTTGGTGAAGAACATGGTAGCCAGTTTTGCACAGAGGTTGGGTTTTTGACAACCGGCCACTTTAATTAAGCTCTTCCAGTCAAAGTACGCCTCTAAAGTGTTATATGGCAGTGAACGATTGGGCTACAGATGGGTGGATAAGATCAAAATTGCAGAAAATATGTTTTTAAGGTGAATTCTCAGGGTTCCACATAGCCCCACGGCGTGTTCCGTACATGAGAAGTTAGGTCTCAGATAATCAGTGACCTTACAGGTTTCAGGCCTTTGCTCTGTTGGGTCAAGATATGGACTGGGGATGATCTTCAGCTTAATAGGCTGATACTGTCAGACTGTCTATCTCTTGATCATATGCACAACATCTCTTGGATAGTGCACATGAAGGCAACCTTGACTACCCTAGGGAGGGCAGATATGTTTTATAACTATCATTTGTTGAGCTCACCTGATAAGAGAAGGGTAACTGAATTGTTTTTCGTATAAGCCTCTATGCAACGTAACCAGGCACAGCGTGGGAAACCCATGGTCCATGGCACTGTTATGTTAAAAACAGTTCAGGATATGGAGCCATACCTATCCCTGCTATCAAATGCTAGAGATAGGTTTGTGGTGGCTCGTTTAAGAGTTAATATGCTGCACTATCTATTGGTCTTTCCTAATGGCTGGTCTAGCTAAGCTCTACTATGCATTTGTTCTTTAAAAAGTTCTAAAATGGTGGTGTTTTCACTGTGTTACTGTATGAGTTATTGCACAAATATTTTACACATTCTCTTCTAAGCTAAGCCTGCCTGCTCTGTGCAAAGTTACCAGAGGGTAAGCACAGTATAATTTAGGTTGTGACTTACCCTGACTAGGACTGTGCTCCCTACTTGGAGAGGGTGCATACCTCTGCCAACTAGAGACTCAATTTCTAACACTTACTTATAAATCCCTAGGAGCTGGAGATGTTATCCCATACATTTTCTTTCTGCTCAATTAGAATTATCATCTAGAATTGCTTAAAATTCGGATTGGGCAAAATCTTATCTTCCCCCATCACCAATGGTATAAAAGCTGGCATGAGTATCATGGGGCATGCCCATGCAGCCTAAATATGACGTGGTCCACATGCCATATTTTAAACCTTTATTTATCAAATATTGGACATGGTCTAGAAAGGGAGGGTTAGCACTTGATTATTGTGAAGTTTTACACTGATGTAGGACTCCCGTATTTTGTATTCTATATTGAAGATAGGGAGTAATGTTTGCCAATAAAGATGTATTTTAATTCAATAGGATATGATTTGGTTTTATGGGGTCATGGATTTTATTTTATCATGCTGTACTGTCTGTGTATGTTTTAAGAGCATGTGTCCCAATAAAGCTATTTACTACTACCCACCGGTTCAAAGACTAGCCACTATAGTTGTCATACCAAAGGAAGTTGAGCCACCGCACAAATGTGCCTCATATTTTAAATGTGCCTTTATATTTAAATGAGAAGGCCAAACTACTAGCCAAAGTATTACTGACTAGATTAAAGCAAGTAATATAAACAGTAGTCCACCCAGATCAATCGGGCTTCATGCCGAACAGGGGGGCTACACTCAATCTCAGTCACATAAGTGGAATCCTGGGACCAGCTGATCACACAAAAGAGCAAACACAGGTGTTGCCACTATATGCCAAAATGGCATCTGATAATCTTACATGTTCATGGTCTTGAACAAACTGGGCTCTGGCCCTCAGGCAATGTATAGGGTATTTTTTTTCTTTTACCAGTAAGCAAAGGCTACGGTGGCGGTTAATAGACTAAAATCCAGTGCATTTGAACTTAAGAGGGGAACCAGACAGGGCTGCTCACTGTCGCCCATGATGTTTACTTTGTCACTGGAACCTCTGGATGCCTGGATCCAACAGGACCTTCTAATGAAGGGTCTCTGATTGGATGATGCAGAGAAGGAACGATTTATCTTATATGCAGACGTTACAAAGCAGAACTCGAACTGACCATGTCAAGGATAATATAGATATACCAACATTTTGGCATACACTCTGGGTACAGCATAAACTGTGGGAAACCCCCACCTAGATCTTCTCAAAAGGGACACAACTAAGCTAGTGCCAAACTGTTTGATGCCAATTACCAAGGAGGGCGTAAGATATTTAGGCATTCATGGGACCTGAAATCTGTGAAATATCTACAATTTGCTAGACAAATTCAAAAGGGCCATAAGATTTTAGTGGCTATTACAACTGTGACTGTTGGACAGAGCAGCCATGTTAAGGATTATTGAACTGCCCAGATTTCTATATGCCCTCTAGAACATCCAATTTCATATAACAGACACCTTTCAAATGTGGGGGGCCAAATTAAGATTATTCCTATGGAATAGAGGCCCTGCCTTCATAACTCTGCATAAACTGACAAAAGGAGTATATGACAGGCATATAGCTTTATCGGACGCACTAGTGGGACACACAACTGTTGACAATAAATGACTGTGTATTTGCAGCTGAGGATGAAACAGTGGTAGGAATAGACAGATATGTAATGTGCATCAGAGGATACCCTACAGCACTATACAAAAAGAGATCACCTGGGAGAGGGGGGGGGGGGTTACTAGTCCATACTTAAACCCTAATACTGGTCTAGAGAGAGGCAACAGCACACTTGGGATGGAAGAGAATACTAACATAAGAAACACTGCTGTGGGATAGCGATGCACTGAAAAAGGTGGGGAAATTGGAAGCCTTTAAATTGTGTTATCTATGGACAGAGGGAGACGTGATCCCTTTTGAGACCCTCAGCGAGGAATATCAAATGGCGGAGTCTGAAACAAAGATACCTACAAGCTAAGCATGCTCTGACTTCACATATTCAAAAAGGAACAATAATGGAAGAGTCAACACCCTTGGAGGACAGATTATTGGCCAACCCACTGAGCAAGGGTTGCCAATCATTGATATATAAAAAGGTAATGAATAACTTCGATGATGTTCTCCAGAAATTGATAGTGGATTGGGAAAGAGATGTGGGAAAATTTGAAGAGGAGGAATGGGAAGAGGCACTGCTGGCACAAGGGGAAACAGGTTTTATAACACAGATTTTACCACCTAGTGCTTTTACCACAGAACTTTTTTGACCATGCATTTAAGGTAAATTTTAAAGTTTGTGTGTGTGTATATATTTTAGGGGTTCTGGATGGGTAGGGGTATATGTGGGTAGGGGTTTAGGTTGGTAAGGGTATTTTTATGGTTTGGGGTGGGTAAGGGTATTGAGTGGCAAAGGTATTGTTAGGAGTGGCTAAAGGTATTGGGTGGTATGGGGTGTTTTTAGGGTTTAGGGATAGGTAGGGGTATTGGGTGGTAAGGGTAATTAAAAAAGGGGGGGGTTTGAGAGGTCTCCCCCAAATATATAAAACACACATGTATGTGTGTGTGTGTGTGTGTGTGTGTGTGTGTGTGTGTGTGTGTGTGTGTGTGTGTGTGTGTGTGTGTATAGAGATCTATTTATTGACGAAAAATACAAAGGTTATAGGGACGTATAGATAGGTTTTGAATTTCCTCGTTAAAAAAAAAAAAAAAAAAAAAAAAAAAAAGAAATGCAGCAGTTATAGATAGAGTTAATTCAAGCATCTAACTTGCGGCCTATATATTTATATTATCTTAATATTTACCTTAAATAGAATGTGTGGTAAAGGCATGTGGGGTAAAGGCATGTGCCAACTTATACAGCTCAGGATTTTAATAGGTCCTATTATTCAAGAATACTCCTGCTCAAAATGGGATGATGTTTTTCAGGGATTTGTACATGACGCTGTAACCAAGAGGGCTCTTTCTTTTACATCATCATTTCCAGGAATACACTGCTATTGAAATATAAGTCATAAATAAACATAATGAACAAACTAAGGACTGCCCTGCAAGCAATTTGGGGGAGATAGGGGAAATGTACTGATGTCTTGTTGGGTTATGCAAATGGGTTGCCTACTATGTGACCCTGGAGGTTGCTGGTTGCTGGTGAAGAAGTGTTGTTTTTATTGTTTTCTTAGAAAACTTAAAACAAAATAAGATTAAACAATTTCTAGTCATGAAATTGGGAGTGTTCGATAAACCACCATTACTTGCCCATTTCTGTCTACCTAACCAAAGCACTCTGCTATTATATTATAAATGAGTGGTTAAGTCAGGTAGCTAAGCCTCCAACCCCCCTTAGGTAGTGTTATTAATTTCAAGGAGAACCTTGGTTTATTATCAGTGAAATTAGTCAATATGCCTTCTTGCATTACAAGAATCTCCATATGGGTGCACATTGACAGTCCCTGGAAAACAAACAGCAGCCTCAGAAGGATTTTAATTGTGACAGATGAAATTTTTCTCAGCCAGGAGATTAAGTATTTCTGGCACTTCCTTAGGTTTTTTTTTTATAGTTCCTCTTTTACCCTTGGCTAGTTAGCATCCTACAGCACACAATATTTGAGTGTTAAATGTGCTACCGTGTACTGGATGGGCCATATAACACAAAAAAGTAACAATTCTGCATTTACCTCTAATTAGGTGGTCATAATATTTAGGATTTCTGATTCATCCATGTTCACTTTGATTATCACCACCTCCAGTAGAGCTGAATTTCTTTGATCACTGTACTAACTCTTGAAACACTTGAGGTCCTGCAGAGCCAATAGGATGCGAGGAGCAAACATGGACAGTTCTAAAGGGTCTGTTCCGATTGTGATCCTCTGTGTAAGCACATTTTATCTGGTAACTAACCATCCATGAGCATCTATGATGTGCACACATTGTAGAATGTTCGGTCTTAAGTAACAAAACCTTCAACATAGATTATTTGTGCCAATCAATGTATGTTTCAAGACGTCCCTACCTACCCAACTGAACGCTTTTTCTACATCCAGGAAGAATAGGATAGGATAGCTTTCCTGTTGCTTACTTGTAGCAATCTTCACACCGGACATGTAGAAATATTGTGAAGCTTTAATTTCCGAAATGAACCAAACGTCTCACTCCCGTCAGTCCTTTATAAGAATGCCGTTCTCCCCCAGCATTCTAGATTCCCAGTACAGTTCTTTATTAGCTAGTACAGTTCTTTAAAGACAACTTACCCACTAAACAACCTAGATTCAACACATTCCCCCCTTAAATAAAAGAAAAAAAAAAAAAAAAACTAAAGAAAAGAAAACACCAGAAAGTACTAGTGACCAACCAAATGTGTACATTAATCTACATATTCACACATAGTCCACTAATCGAGAAGACACTTGTCTTGATCGACCCTCAAACTTCACTCTCAAAGCTATGGAATCTTCTTTCAACCTCTCATCCATACTACTCTTCCCCCTCGCTCTCTCTACGATCAACATATTCAGGAATCTCATTTCGATCAACCCCTTCTCTTGCACCATCCACCATTACGTCCTCAAAGGCGGGTTCCACTTGTCTTTCGTACAGTATAGGCCTAGAAGTAGCTAAGTTTCCACTTTGTATACCACCATGTTAAGGAGTACACTTAGCCAGTCTATTCAGATTCCAAACTCTGCCATCTTGTGTAGCTACCTTCTTTTTAAACTCTTTCACCACTTTCATAGCCTTACCAAACTTAGGCATACACTTCCTTATCAAGCCTGACTTCCTAAACCTGCCCCAATCTCCTACCACAAGCGATGGTTCTTTCACTCTCCACTTCCTATCATACGCCTCCTTGCTCTTCTCCTGCTTCACTCTCACATAGTCTCTTATCTTTTCCATATCAACTCTTTCAGACTCTCTAGTTTGTTTTTTTCTTGAACCACCACGGACAAAGTTCGGAAACGGGATCTCCACCCCTTAGTAGCCTGAATGGGCTGATTCCTGTGGGGAGTGATACGGTAATACCATAATTTCTCCCTCACTTTCTCTTTCCAAGCCCTTCCAAAACCCTGTGCCCAACAGATAATCTCTTTAAGAACCCGATTAAACCTCTGAACTTGTCCATTCTCTTGTGGTTCATAAAACGAGGTAGTTACATGTTTAATGTTGCAATGCTTGAGGAATCTTTGCATCTCCTTCCATACCAATTGAACACCATTGTCCAACACCACAGTCTCTGGATATCCCTCTTTGGCAAACACCTCTTTAAAAAGTCAATAACATCGTCGTGACCTGCGATACCAGTTTCACTTCTGGCCACTTAGAATGATAGTCCACTAATACCAAAGCAAACCAAGTCTCGTAAGGCAAAAATGGGGACGGACCAGAAATATCAAACCCCCATTGCCATGGAGAATCAGGCCATTTAACTGGACGTAATGGGGGCTGGCACTGTCCTCAACATCTTCTCAGCATTCACACACACACACACACACACACCACACTCCCTGACAGTCCTCTTTGCCATCTTATCCATGCCCGGCCACCAAAAAGAAGTTTGTATCAATCTTTTCATAGATGACATTCCAGGATGCCCTTCATGCGCCAATTTCAAAATGATTGTTTGCATGCCTTTAGGTGGAACACATTTGCCCCCTTTGAATACAAGATCATTTTCAATCTCCAAATCATCTTTTACTTTAAAGAAAGGCCCAATTTCTTCCAAAATAGCTTCTTTCCTTGGCCAACCCAACCTCACATAACAGTTGACTTCCAGCAGAGTTGAATCTTCCTGATCCTTATTCAGCCCTTCTCTCTCCTTAATATTTCTGAAGAATTCAGGGCTAAACTCAGACACAATGTCCAAATCACTAGAAACACATGCATCCAAGGTATTCGAACTCTTCTGAGGAAGTCGTGATAGGCAATCAGCAACAGAATTGTTTTTCCCTTGTACATACTCAACTTGAAAAGAATATTCTTGCAACCTTGAGACTAATCTTGCAATACGCGCTGTCGCATTCCAACCTCCTCCCGCAGACAGAATGCCCACTAAAGGCTTATAATCTGTCTGAAGAACAAATTGTGAACCGCAAATGTAATTTTGAAAATGCTCAATAACCCAGACACAAGCCAATAACTCCTTCTCAATTACCGCATACCTCCTCTTTGCGTCAGTTAAGGTACGTGAAGCAAATGTATCGTTCCATACATCTTTCCCACACTTTTGAGAAAGCACTCCCCCACTCCATACATACTTGCATCAACCGTCACAACACACTGCGCCTTAACATTAAACGGTTTGAGTGTAGGTGCATTAGCAATTTCCCTTTTATTAGCCTCAAATCACACCCCTGCCTTTCAGACATACGCTACATTCTTCCTGGTCAATTCTCTCAAGGATTCCATCTTCCAAATTTTCAATGAACTTGCTATAGCATTCACACAACCCTGCAAAAGACAGTTTTGTACGATTATCCGGTGCAGGTGCATCAGTAATGGCTATCATGCTGGAAGAACTTTACAAATTTGTCCATGTCTTTAAACAAAATAAACATTGCCCTCTGAAATACTGACGCCGCAGACGCCAGTCCAAAAGGCATATGTTTAAATTGAAATAGCCCTTGTGGAGTGATTAACGCAGTGAGAGGTCTGGAATCCTCAGTGAGTTCAATTTGATGGTACACCGACCTCAAATCTAGTGCAGAAAATTATTTTGCTCATTCCAACATGCTAACAACTTCATTAATGTTGGGCAGTGGGTGGCAGTTGATTATAATGTGTGCATTCAATGCCCTCAAATCTACACACAGCCTCAAAGAATTGTTAGGTTTCCGAGCTAAAACAATGGGTGAAACCCACTCAGAGGATTCAACTTCTTCAATAACTTCCTCTTTAACCATCTCCATCAAAATATTAATTCATCCCGCACACCTATAGTAACATTCCTCAACTTCTACACCACGGTTTAGCATTCCCTTTCAGTCTGATCTTGTGACTGTAATTTCTCAACTTACCCAAAGTTTCGGAAAATACATGTGGAAATTTAGAAACAATCCAATTACCCTTGTCACCTTCTTCAACCAACATCACATGCTCACAAGACCTAGGATTCAAAATTATCCCCAGCTCGGCTTGGTCTCTCCACCCCAACACATTTACTCCTTTCTCAGCCACATACAATTTGATTTCTGCAGAACACTCCTTAAAACATATCACAGTTCTTACATAACCCATGACATTGATTGCAGTACCATCATATCCTTCTGCAACAATATCCGAGCATGCTACGTTGGACAGTTTCCAAACCTCATTAAATTTCTGAACAAAATAATCACAGGTGATAATTGTCCACGGAGATCCTGAGTCAGCCATTAATACCAGTTCCTGACCCTCAATAAATACCATACACTTGGGTTGCTTCACCACCCCCCCACTATTGTTAACAGAGTCATTCTTAATAGACAACACAACCCCTTTCTATCTTTCTTCGCACACAAATGAGACTTTCCCTCTACTACCGCCATCACCTTTTTTAACATCCTTACAAACTCTTGCAAAATGTACTATCTTCCCACATTTATTGCACTCCTTTCCCATTGCAGGACACTGTGGAGAATTAGCAAGATGATTTAAACTACCACAACAATAACATGACATTCTATCAGTTCTTCCATTTTTGTCCTCTTTCTAGTTCCACGCAGTATTTCTGGAAACAGCATAGTTACTAAAGCCACTGCCCCCAATTGCTCCAACAACGTCCAACTCAGACATCTTGTTCTTCTCAGTCTCTTGCACAGACATCTTCCATTTTTGTGATTGTTCCAGCACCTTTGCAGTATTTATAACATCTTGTAGTTTCGGATCACCCATAACTGTTCTTGAATTCCTCTGCTCCTAACATGAACAATAATTTGATCTCTGATCATCTCATCGGTAATGGGTCCAAAACTGCAGTGCATGGACAAACCTCGTAACCCAGTCAAAAACTCATCAAATGTTTCATCCATTTGTTGACCTCTAGTATAAAATTTGAACCTATTCAAGGTTATGCTCGTAGTGGGCTTGAATCTATTTTCCAGTTTACTTAGAGCATCTTTAAAAACATCTATTTCTTCATCCTGAACAGGTCCTTGTGGAAGAGTCCTGAAAATGAATTGCCCTTCAGAGCCCAAGCAATGTAACAAAATATTATTTTTTTCTTTCTTGTGACATACCATCTTCAACAATGGCCTTTAAATAGGTTAAAATACTTCCTTCCCTCTAGACAACGGTATAGGTGGGTCCCCTTTGAGTTGTAAAACTTTTGCAGGAGGCTCAAACTGCATTTCCTTTCTATTTTTATTTCTAAATAAAAATGTGTATATATATTTTTTTAATTATTATTTTATTGATGATAAAAAAAATAAAAACGTCCTTTCCTTTTTAATAGGAACAAATGTGCCAAGAAAGAAAGAAACTACAATTGCAAACAAAGAAAGACTATCCGTCCTTTCTTTCCTATAGAACAGGAAGTAGGCAGAGAAAAAAAACAACAAAAAAAAACTTGACAGGCAATATGCAGCTTCACGCACAGTTCAGTAAGAATATTTTCATTCTGTTAATGTAATCCGGTATGCGCGAAGGTTTCCATGCAGTCAAAACAGGCTCAAAGTATGTAGAGCGCGATGCAGGCAGTTAAAATCACGAGCGTCTTTCAACATACACTCGTGACTAGCAGAGCGGGAAATTGCTTGAAGGCAGAACAGCATAATGACGTTGCTATGCAACCATACAGACGCAGTAAAATGTCTGTTAAAATAGAAGCATGTTGAAAGTAAATAGGCAATACTTGCCCGTCCGTAATTATGTTAGTTTCCAAATGCCGTCAGCCCGTCCCAGAGGATCGTAAATAACGCTTACTTTAAAGAAAGGTGCAATTTAATGAACACCAACAACGCCTACTTTAAAATGAACGCCGACAACAAGTAGCCTGATACTCCCACGCAGGTCGATCCCGACAAGACGTGGAAAACATGTTCCCAAACAGCTCGTCACCAAAATTTGTAGCAATCTTCACTCTGGACATGTAGAAATATTGTGAAGATTTTATTTCCAAAATGAACCAAACGTCTCATTCCCGCCAGTCCTTCATAAAAATGCTGTTCTCCCCCCAGCATTCTAGATTCCCAGTACAGTTCTCTATTACCTAGTACAGTTCTTTAAAGACAACTTACCCACTCAACAACCCAGATACAACGTTACTATATATCAGATGAGTTGCCTTTTAAATGTTATGACCAGCTTAACAGCCATTATTATAAACCAGATTGACAGACTGATTGGTGAGGGGGTGAAGTCAAGTAGGTCACAACCGATACTAGCCTGTGGGCTAGAAATCCGGTACCAATGGCGGCATCAGTGTTTATTAAAGTATGTGCCTATCCAAGCCGCAAAGTGCTAAGCCCTTGCCGAGTTCTGAAATAATTGCCTCTAGCAAGGAATGGTGGCAATCTACATTTCTAGCAAGACACAACCGTAAGCAACAGGTTTGACAGAGAATAGGGCTGGATCAGTCATGTATTAAAAAAAAAAAAAAAAAAAAAGAAGGACAGAAAGCCACTGGGTCTGGGCCTCGATTTTCCTTATTGCCTTTGGTTTTTCATCTTTAGTTGCTGTCTTCTGTTAGCCAACGAGTTTAGCTACATCTGCCACATGTAAATGCTTCCTCTACTCTGTTGTTACAGATAATACAGTGGATGATAAGCATGTTAGAAGAGAAATAAGAGACTAACAAGTTTATAGAGCTTGCTACCAAACTGTTGCATCCTACCAAACTGTTCTGTCATAGCAGGAGAAAGCAATAACTGTATGACCGCTGTGGTTATCCTATGAAAAATGAACAGGAAACTATTTGGGAACTAACTGCTATGATCTATGAGACAACCATAATTTCAATAAAAATATTTTGAGTACTACTTCTGAGGAGATTCTCTGCATTTGTAGGTGTGTTTGATCCATTTAATCTTTAATACAGCCACCTACAAGCAATTCACTCCAATTACCCCATTGTAACATTTCTGCTTGATCTTTGGGATTGCACATTTGGCAAAGATCAATAAGGTATGCTTTTAGTTTCTGATCATTAATAAGTTGTTTCATGTTTTCCATACACTCAATGCAACACAAAGTGGTTCATGCACCATCGATTTCCCTTAAGGATTGCATGCATTCCCTCTCTTAACTTTAAACTTGCATATGATAAAGCAACCCCCAACCAAAGCATAAGAGAAGCTCTCAGCATTTGCCTTTGAGACAATCATTGATTTGTGCCTAACTTTTTCCCTTAACTTAATTATGTTTCAACATATACCCCCAGCCTCCAGGTTCAATGCTTCAAATTAGCAGTAACTAGTCTCAGCATCAATGTGACGGAGGCATGGTCCAAGATAAAATTGCTTAATTAGCATTAATAGGAAGTTGTTTGAGTGTGTGACTCACACAAGTGCAAGCTTTCTGCCTAAATAGTCGTACAAGAGATAGTACTTAGTGTTCATGTGGTTTCCTCTTCCGGAGTCGTGAATACTGCCTTTCACATTCTTCTCTTCAAGGCTCTTAACATTCCTACTGAGTTCCTTCTCTTTGTAGTGATCTATCCATCCTGATATCCATGAACTGCTTAATTGTGCCTCCTTAGAGTACCTCTGCTTTGACAAAGTAAACACAGGGGTCAAAACATATTCCTTTGAGGCATTTGAATGAATGTAGAGAAGTCAGTGTTAGTCGCAGTCTCCACTGTTGCCCTGTATCAAAATGTATCACTCCCACTGTTCTTTGCCTTTGAAGAAGGTAAATGCAATAGGTCATCCTCCTCAGAAGTTTTGGAAGGAATGGAAAATAAGAGCTATTTTGAGAACTCCGTATAACAGAGCCTGATCTGGACTGTATTAAAGCATATCTCCTGAAGGAAGTCTATTTTGCTAGTATTCATGCTAGTATGCATCCACACTGTCCCTGTGGTGGAGTCAGTCCCTGCAGGTTAGAAGAGATCACTCTAACCGTAGTGACATTTGGGATTTATGCCTGTTACTTCCACATCTCTATGTGAAACAATTCTGCCATTGTTGCATATCTGCTAAATTCAGGACTCTGCCCTGAACTGCCCAGAAACAAGTCAGACATCAGCTTTAAAGTGCTATACTAAAACACATTTATCTCAAAGAAAGGAAAAAATAAAAGCTGACACAGACATTAGCATTTGTGTATGTATGTTCAGCATGTTCTTGTCTTCCTTAAATTCCATTCTTCTCACTTCAAATACAATGGAGAATGTAGGTTTCTCATTCATTACTCTCAGATGCTGTGGTGTAAACCAATCTTAGGGGAAGAAGTACATTGAGCCCATTGGCCCCCCCACCCCCCTCCAAAACATCCTCAGCCTGCCAACTGTGTCAGATGAACCATTACCACACTCCTGATGTTATCAGCAGGAAAGCATGTGTTTCAGCAATCTATTTAGTGGGTAAAAGAAAAAAATGGCAATAGTTTGAGATTGACATGCTCTGCCATGCTGGCATTTAGGGTTGATATGGATAGGTTTGATATTGATAGGCTTGTAAAGCATGCAAATGCCAGTGGCATCTTGGCGCAGCGTGTCTACCATACTAATTGGCATAACCTGTGCTGAAAGCCCAACTATAACTTATCATAGATAGGAGAACAGCCGCGTTTTGAGATGTTTCCTGTCATTCAGATGACCAGACTGGTTTCTCAACTGTTCCGCTAAACTAGTCCATAGCTGGGCTGTGATCTGGATACAACTTCTGACACCCCAGTTGGATCTCCTGAACTTACAAACACTGATTGCTCTAGAAATTCAGGATTGTAACGTCCTATGGGGCTGGTGCTAGGTGAGATTGATCTTTAGGTAGTCTGGGGCAGCACCATAGAGAGATTTATGAGCAAGGTACAGCACTTTTAATTTGATTATTTTCTTCACCAGCAACCAACGGAGCTCTTATAGAGTTCCTGACAGACTGAAATTTTGAATCTTATTTAGAAGTGTTGCAGGGGAAAGACATTTAAGTTTTTTCAATGAATGCTGGTGAATGCCTAAATATAAGGCATTGCAGCAGTCAAGTCTTGATAGTACCAGTGAAGTCACCATAGCTTTCTGTAATTCCAAAGGAATACACATAAGAATCCTCCTAATCTTGCACAGCAGAAAGAAACAGGAAGAAGTGAATTTGTTAGTTTGTGAATTGAAAAACCGACTGTGGTCGTAAATGATTCCTACATTTTTAACTGTTGATACTAGTATGGGGGGCTCCAAGACACTGCAGCCACCAGGATTGATTTCAGGATGGAGAATTCTTTCTGAAAAAAGAACTTCAGTTTTTGCTGAGTTTAGCATGAAACTATTTCCATTCATCCATTGGACAATAGGCCCCATGCAGCTATTGAAGCGAGAAGCTGTATCTTGAAAATTGCCTGGCATGGACACAATCAGTTGAGTGTTGCCTGCATATACAACAGGAACAAGGACCAAAGATCAAATCTGTTTAGTTAGTGGGGTCACAAAAGATACTAAATAATGTAGGGCTCAATGATGAGCCTTGAGGAACTACATACGGCGGTGAGAAAGGCTTAAAAACCAGTTTCCCAAGTCCACAGAATGTTCTCTCTGGGAGAGGAAGGATATGAAGTGTTTCAGGGCAGAGGCTCCAATTCCAGTATCCACCAGACCAGATATCAAAATGTTGTGATTAACGGTGTTGTAGGCTGCCAACAAATCTAATAGCAGCCTTCCCACCTGCATCAAATATACTTCTCACTTGGTCAATGGCCACAACCAGGGCCAACTCAGTACTATGATTTGGCCTGAAACCAAACTGGGCTGGGTCTAGCACCCCATTCTCCTCAACAAATTTAGATAAAGTGATGTTCATGTTTTTCTAATACCTTAGCAGGTAGGAGTAGACGTGAGACAGGGTAGTAGTTTTGTTTTTTTAACCTCTTTAGGTTAGAACGTTGGCTTTTTCAAAAGCAGGAGAATGGAATCTTTTTCCCATCCTATTGGAAAAGATCCAGAATCCAAGATGGTGTTCAATAACAGAGGCAGAGGAGGTGCGATTACTCCCACAATCTTATGCATTATTTTAGGAGGGCAAGGAACAGAATGGGCCCCAGATTTTGCTTGACCGACCAGTTCAAATCACTCTGTACCTGTGAGCAAGGGAATATTCACTAAAGAGTTGAGACTTTGGGCTGCGTTATATTGATCGCAATAAGGAACAGGTGCATTATCCTTGTCATTTAGTTCATTGAAGATTATCTCTACTTTTCTTTAGAAAAAATACCCAACTTGATAGCAGAAGAGCTGGCAGGGAGCTGAAGTAGGGTCAGACGGTAAACTGCACAAGGTTTCAATCGTTCCTTCATGGAGTTTTGCAGCATGAATTTTTTTTCAAAAAGATTTAGGGCCTGATTACAACTTTGGAGGAGGTGGTAATCCGTCCCAAATGTGACGGATATACCACCAGCCGTATTACGAGTTCCATAGGATATAATGGACTCGTAATACGGCTGGTGGTATATCCGTCACTTTACCGTCACTCTTGGGACGGATTAACACCTTCCTCCAAAGTTGTAATCAGGCCCTTAGTCTTTTCGGTTATGATAAAATGTTTGTATTCTTTGATAAGTTTTATATATTTCGCTTTTTCCTCTGATCTATACTGCTTCCTGTGGACTATTTCTTGCCTTCTGCATCTGTTTCCGCTCTCTTAGCTACAGAGAAAACCAAGGTGCTGAAGGTCTAGATCTAAAATTCTTAATCGTTTTCACAGGGGCATGCTTAATTATTGCAGCTCCAAGCGACTGAAAAAGCTCTTGTAGAGGTTATTTCATCTCTTAAAAGATGCAACTGTGACTTAAGTGTCTATAAGCGCTGGAATACAGATTTCCTTCCAAGCATGGATGCTTTAGTTTGTGCACGTTTATTTATGTGAGAATAAACGGACTCAGAGCTCAAAATGATGATCTTGTGATCTGACCAGGTAATCGAGACTTTCAGATCCAGCATTGGTGTTACTGATGTTGTAAACTTGAGTTTAGCGACCAACTGTGTGTGTTCCTAATTTCACAGAAATGTTTATGAATAAATGATACCCTTAAGAAAAAGATCTTTACAGCAATCTTTTTGTAAAGGATGTACATATGCTAATGAAATGCAATGAATTAGTGAAGATCAAATGCCATCATCTCTGCTTCTTCCCCTTGAGTCAAAGCAGAGTTTCAGTCACTCTGTTTGCAGTGGCCTTTGTGACTTTTAGCTAAGAAGTAAAGGAAATGAAAAGAAATTACACCCAGAAACCACTGTTTAAGATGCATGCTCTTATTGCAACAAGAAATGGCCTAGTAGTTAAGTAGTATTTCAGGCCTGGATATAAAATCCTGCCTCTTAACTGTGCAATCCTGGCAAGGTAATACATCTGCCCAATCCCTACTTTCGTGGTCTGCCAAAACAGGAAACACAAACAGGTGAGTCAGTTGGCATTTGAGGCAGAACTATATCTAGGAGTCAGTGAGGCAGACGTCTTGGAAAATGTTTAGAGGAGTGTGGTTGCCTATTCAACCCCCATGACAATTTGATTAAATGTGGTCAAATTTCCTTTGTACAACAGTACTTTCCAAAGTAAGTAGTTATTTTATCCCTATGTTTTATAGCCCAAGAAGGGGAGTTCTCAGAAGAGAGACATATCAGAGTATTTCTCAGTACCCAAAAGCATTATGCCTTTGTGAATGCAAATCATATATGTGCCTAACTCAAACAGTAAATAGACTCCCAAGATTCACAAATAATTTATGCCAAAACAGAAGCAGTTCCATTATTGTTTTAGTGCCAGTAATTAGCTCATCAAAATGTTTGTGTCAGAAAATGAAATAGCATCAGATTACTGTTATTAAGCTGCAATTGATAAACTATCATAATAGCAGATCTGGAGTGGCTTCATTTTCTGGTGGCCTGACTAAGGTGAGATACTGCTGACATCCTATGCCAAAGGACTTATATGTGCATTTGTATGTTTGAATATTTTAGGGAGCTGCTCTAAAGTTGTGAGGTGCTACTAATAACCTAATGCTCAGTGTGCCAAATAGCCTGTCTGGGTGTTTCGCCATTAGAAAAGGCATGTTCAATGCACTAGTGGTGCTTATTTTACCTCGGCTGCTAAAGATGTTATTAGAAATGACTGTTACACATTGCATCTGTTTACCAGGTATTACAGGACTCTAGGTGCTGATATTTGACAAGATGGGTTTAGCTGGAGGTAAGGCACTAGAGGCACCTTGTGAAGTCCTACATATCTGGCATTAACTCAAGCCCAAAGTGCTCCATCTAAGAGTAATCCCGACTGGTCAGAAATAAGTAGGGCGTAACTGGCCAAGGGTAGAGTCTCGGAGAGAAAGAGCCCAGGTGTTAAGGTAGGTTCAAACATCAGGTTACTGATCAGTTCTCTACTGTGCCATCCATCAATCACTGTACATCAGGGGATGGGGATCCAAGAACCTAGCAGTCTGTCTCTGCAGATTTGGCTCAAACATTCTTGAGAGGAAACAAGTGCATACTTATCAAATCCTCCAACTTTCCACAGCCCATATAACTCTGGGTCACTATCAGAAGCTATAAGGCTTTAAGCCTGCATCATGTGGCCGTTGGTGGTTCTCTCACTTGGTTTGGCATCATGACCACAAGTGCTTGAGCACTGCATGAACTTATGTATGGGCATCAAATCTCAGAGATAGCTGAGCATCACACTTACTACGGATTAAGTGATGGGTGCTCAGCCCCAAATCCAAAGGCTCCAATTGGTTGCCCATGTCTCCGTACGAGACCTGATATTAGCCAACACAAGCCCAGTCAGACGGTCAGTCTCCAGCAGTGCCTAGTTCATTTACATTTTTTTAAGGCCACAAGAAGGTAAGACAGGAACGCTAGCCAAAAAGCCACAGGATTCAGTTTTGAAATCTGGAGAAGATAGAGGTGCCGCAATGTTATCCCCTGTTGCCTAAATCTGTACGTTTGGCAAACCTAGGCAGGGCAGGGCAGGAGCTGTGCAAATCTTATTTGCACAAACCTTTAAAAGCTTGTGAAACAGAAGTGGTAGCCTGCTTTGCAGAAACAGGGCCAGTAGCGGCTGCATAAGAGCAAGTCAACCTACAAAACAAGTACTCCACTGGCTGAGGCTAAATGGTAACTCTGAATAGAAAGGTGTGCACAGGAGCCAAACCGTCCTGTGCCATAATACAACACTTCAGCCAGGTCTGGTGTTTTATCCAGAACACTTTGCATGCTGGGATTTTAAAGGACATGCCAATAATATAAATAAAACAATGGGTCCCAGAATTTAAAACAATCTTGGCAACAAGGTTAAGACTGGTGAGAGGCATCACATATGATACGGTGGCAGCTTTCTGGTTCTCCAATATCACTAAGAAAGATGCCCTGAACCCCCTTTAAACTGTAACAGCATGTACAGCTACTGACTACCATAAAGTGCAGTTTCAGTTTAATTTTGAAAAAAAAAATCCTATTCTGACCCAGGAATGGTGCTCTGCGAGCTTGAGCATACACTCTTCTCTGGGATCTAAAATATTAAATTTATGTATTTTAAACAGAAGTTGTGTATTTATTTTCAACTTCGCCACAATATACGACCATGAGGAATAGGCCTGTAAAACAAGCATCATTTTTGTAGTTGGTCTTGCGTTCTCTGGTTTGCAAATCATTTACATGAAGTTTTAAACAACTTGAAGTCAGGAAGGACTGTTAATAGAGGTGTTCTGGGGTAAAGGCGAAAAAGCGAGAGGCATCCGTCAAACCCCTATTGCCCCAGAGTGGGAGGACTTAGTGACGAGCTGGGACGACTTGATGAGGGGGGCCGGTAACACCCAATGTGGAATCAGCAGAAATAGAAGTCTAGGAGGACGTAAGGGTGAGATGGGTGATAATACGCCCAACAGAATGTGGCCCTAGGGAAGGACCCTGAAACCAAATGTAAGATGGGGACGAAGGCACCAACAGACCACACCGAGTAACAGGGGGCAGGGACTGGTCGGGCACGAACTACCACGTACTTGCTAGGAAGGGGGGGAAGAGTACATGGCTAGCTACCTCCCAAACAATGGAGACTCCTGGGAGAGACTTGCACCAACAGCTGTAGAGGCCCAGCCACACGATGCCAAAATAGTTAAACATTTTTAAAGCTAAGTTAAGTCTGTTATGTAGCCATAAAAACCAAAATGGTATTACAGAGCCATCGGGCGAGGGAATCTCTAATGCAGCAACGTTAGCGCATCAGCTTCTGAGACCGCTTAGTACTATATAGCAGGCATAATGAATAATAAGTTGGGAACCCAAGTATCTGTAACGCTTTGATATGATATTTATCTGTTTAACGATGTATATGATGAGAACAAGATGATGCCGTAATTTGATTTGCAAGTGTAAGACAGCGGATTGTTAATAAAAATATATTTGAAAAAAAAAATTTTAAAAAGAAGAAGAGGTGCTCTTGGGTATTTGGGACATTATATTGTAGGATCTGGATAGCAGGAGACCAAGTCCTTGCACTCCCAGTGTTGGTGGTAATCTACAAAAGAGAAAGACCTTATGTTGACGTCTCAATTACCAAGCTCTTCTCCAGACCTGCTCTGTACAGCATTTGGGAATTCAGTTGCAGAGAAAGTGAAAATCGCCAGTTCCGCTGCTGTCTAAGAGCCCAAGATGGAGACCTTGCATATGAGTTACAGGGCCTCTCTAGTTGGGCTCCACACTGTCCCCGAAACTGATAACTCCGCTTCAATGGGCCCACTCAGCCTGCCTCGGAGTAGCTGGGTTCCTATTATTTACAAATGTTTTTTGTTCTCCAGGTGGGGCCCCCATGAACTGTAGAACCAGGACCTCTCGCACCACAAGGCAGTGAGAGTCAAAGTTACGGCCCTACTCTAAAGTACATACAAGCTGAAAACAGGAGTCGAAAAATAGGGGCAGGGTATATGTTTCTTTAAATTCTGAACTTTCAACAAATGAAGGAAATCCCCTAGTCAATGGACAAGCAGAAAGCAATTAACAGAAACATTTGCTCAATCCCAGAGTCCACTGTCAATTTAAATATAAGACTAGATTTATATTTCACTTACTGCACAAACTGCAATAATTAATAGGTGTTACTTTCCCCAGGTTTGGGTCTGAGAACAGGGCAGTCAGAGTGCAGGCACTATGTGGAATACCGTTTTTACCAATCACAAGTTCCTGTCCTCAAGAATACCAGGTGCGTGAACAGCAGGTCTGTTTTTAAAGCTAGTATAACATAGTGGGAGGCCGGCAGTGGCTCTGGACACAAGCACTGAAACATCACCTGATCCTCTCTTAGAGGGAGGGGGTATGGTGTTGTGTGGAACGGCTTTACTGGTAATAGATTTATTACATACAACCCAGGCTTGATTATATGCCAACACGAACCCACCAATTGCTCAGAGACCTAGAACGTGAACTATTTCAATGGTAATGCCAACAAATGTGCGCTTGATTGTCATATTGTAGTCAGGGCTGCATTTTTAGATTAGTCATGTTAACAAAACAGAGAATCAGAAACTTTCCACTGTCTGAAAGCTTCAGATCTAGATATGATTACTTTAGCCAGAAGGCCATCCTGACTTGTACAGATCCTGTCTTGGAAGGAAGCAGGAAGAGTTACATTTGCTTGCCTTCCATACACTTCTTTAAAATGCTTTCTAAAGAAGCAACATAAGAGTTGAGTAAGAGTGTCCCCTCCTTTCTCCACAAGAAAGTTTTGGCGATGAATCTTTGAAACAATGCTATAATTAGGAAAGGTCAGCATACACGGGGCTGTGTGCTAAGGGGGTATACTGATATCCAAATGTAGATCGAACAGCTGTGTAAGATATGTGGGCAAAGTGGCACAATTTGGCATTATAAAATGTAGTTAGATTTCATAACCAAACACAGACACATAGCAGCATGGCTGGAAGCATATATGCAACGCAGGGGCAGGGATTAAACTAACAGAGTAGGCATGTGTGATGAAATGTGCTTGGAGCTTTTCTAGTAATTTCTCTGCTTTTCATAATGACTGCTGAAATTGCCATAAGATCATCATTCTGGTGCACCGGATTTCTAGATGAAAAATGTATACTAAATAAACATATGCAGTAAAATACCAGCTATTTTGTGTGTGTTACTATATCCAAGAATATGGGTGGAGCTATGTATTCAATATGCCCCCTGCAGATAAGCGATTGTCTGACTGGCGAGAGACAACTACCTGCAACCCTTACTTTTCCCCTGGGAAGGTTTGTAAACTACCAGGTGGGGCCCCTAAAAAGCAGGAAACAAGCCAGTGCAACACTCCCCCCAGCCTGCCGACATCATTCCATGCACTACTACAGCATCCCTACCCCAAGCCCTGCACCCACCTGCGCAGAGCAGGGAGTAGAAGTGTCCCATTAATCCAAAATCTACAGGCTGAAAAAATCTCTGTAATTCTAGCTCCGTGTGGTTATTCACCATTCCGGTAGTGAATTACACAGTGCAGTAATGCAATTATTGGATAGAATAAAATATTCAGGCACAGTAATTTTGACAACCATGACCACATAACTCCTTATTGAGTGCTAGATTGTACTCATTTAATTGTCCTTGCAAGGGCTGGAAGGCTGAGTAAATGCAATTATATTCAAACCTGTGACAGCATGCAGCAGCCATATTTCATGCTGCACACACATTTCAGTAGGAGGCGGCTTGCCCACTTAACTGTACTACCTGGTTATCCTATCATGCATTCACAAAAGGGCTTTGATATGCTCTTTGTACGAAAAGAAGTATTCCTAAGAGTAAGTTGTAGGAGAAGATACAATATACTTCCGGGTCTGGCTAGCAACAAAATTAGAGTACAATGTCACACTGTCATTCATTTACAACTTCCCCCTCATCTGGGGAAATTTTATCCATAAGAACTTTCACAAAGAGATATTTCAACCAACATTGTGAGAATTCGGTAGAGATGAAATAGTTACCAAATTATGTTTTACCTTTGTTCCCTGAACATTGGGAAGTGGCAAGCTGAGAAATTCTTCAGTCAGTCCCTTCCAACTTTCCGCTTTACTGATATCCGAGTGAATGATCAACTTTTCATATATCCTGGTAAAACACAAACAATAGTATTAACTGCCGACACTGAAAAATAACCTACTAGCTACTTTGCTAAAAACAAGCATGAAGAGAAGCTCACCCTTCTATTGTTCTCTGCAAGCTGTGACTGTTCACATCAAGGAAACGGTGGTATCTAAAAAAAATATATATATATTCACAAGATGTTCAATCACATTAATTGCAACAGATGCAAAACCAAGATGCATTAATAGGCTAGCAGGGAAGCAAGATAAAAACATGTTTCTGTTGATGCACATTTATCCAGAAAGAAAGTACCATCAGCAGGGGAAGTCAATTCCATTGACTGAATTCACCAAAGACTGAGGTCTCCAATGGGTAGTTCGGGAGCTACTAGTAGCTTGCAAGTACCCTGAAAGTAAATCCTTGAAGTGCAGATAAGCAGAGTACTTAATTTAGATGGTGTACTCTAGCCAGATTGAAGAAGGTCACTTTGCAAGAAAAAGACAAGATGCTCTCTAATTGTGTTAACTCCGAATAGAATGTTCATAATTGATAGAAAACTATGTATTTTGAAAAAACGATATGCTCATGTTTGAAAACAAAATGACTGCAAATCTAAAACATATTTACACTGCCCTTTGAATGATAGCTCACACCAAGTTGTGCAGGTTAACACCTTGTAGTATTTGCTTTGTGCCAGAAGGTACTTACTGTTGTGACTCTAATGTCATTAGCATTTTATTTTAACAAAGCTGTTCATGACACTGCTGCTAGTATCCTCATTTCATGTATTGGGGTGGTCGAAGTTCTACTACAATATTTAATTTTAAATATTATCCAGAAAAAATATTCTATTCAGACTAGAGGCTACCACAATATTTTGGAAGTATGTATACAAAGGTAAGTATAGTTCTAATTACTTTTATTAACTCAAATGTATTTATCTTGAAGGCATGTAAGTGGAGTACTGCGACTTATCTGGGTAGCCACTACTATTAATCCAGCAAGGTGTGCCCACTATTTTAATTGTCTCTGATGTGCTCACTACTGCAACAATAGTGGACGTCATCTATAGCTCTGGACTATTTCCACTGTTAAGAATTAGTTCATGCTATAGAAAAGATAGGAGACCCCTGACCTAAGACCATACATAAAATTCTAAACAAATGGGTAGAGAGAGAACACACTAAAAAGTCTTGGAGCAAAAATCAAGGAAAACTTTATATGCATTTCAATGTTTTTGTTGAGGGTTATCAATGAAAAAACAGTCTTTTATGCATCAAGCACTGTCAAATTTTGAGTGTTTGAGGATTATAAAAAAAAAAAAAACTTTGTTGTTTTCCCCCGTCGAATCATTATCATTCACAAAAATGCTTGAGGAAATACCTCTTCCAAATGAACATTTAAGATCTAATAGAAGTGGCAACTGGAAAAATTTAAAACATGACTAAAGACCTTATTTAGTGTTTGTGAGACGGGACACTCAATCACAACATAGCAGATATCCCGTCCACCATATTGCAATTGTCACGGGCTATAATGCACTTCTAATATGGCATATGGAATAGTCACAACTTTTGTGACAGGGTACTGCACCCACCAAACACTAAATAAGGCTCACAACAACAAAAAATCTAACACTGTATACTTTACATCAGTGGTTCCCAACCTGTGGTCCGGGGACCCCTGGGGGTCCGCAAAGCCTTCTCAGGGGGTCCGCGAGAGCCTAGAAAATTAAAAAATATTGACAAATTTGGTCCTCAGCTTCCAGTAATGACTCAGGCGGGGGTCCCTGGATTCTAATGATGATTCAGTGGGGGTCCCTGGGTTCCATTAATGTTAAAGTGGGGGTCCACAGAAATCAAAAGGTTGGGAACCACTGCTTTACATCATTTCATTTCACTGTGGGGCAGTTCCAGTAACATCCTCAAAGGAGGAGCTGGGCACAGAGTCACTCAAGTTACCTACTCAGGAACCTGGTTAACACTACCTGAAAGGAAGATCTTTTGGAATGGGTACATAGTTTTAACAAACGGCTCAGATGAAAACTTCACCAACGTTAGGGTGTCTGAAAGGAAATGAGAGATCATTATAAATAACGTTTCTTCTGTGAAGATGTTGTCCCACTAAAAGTTCCACTAGCATCTGGATTCATTTTAGGAGATGGGGTGTTGAAAAGCTACATTTTAAAGCAAACTGAAAACCAGCAATCATGTCTTTCATGAGTTCTGAGAGACACAATGTGTTTTAGGGTTGTGGTTGCAGCGGGAATTGTTTCTTACAACTTTTGTAATCCATTGCCTCATACTTAAAGGTAACTTAAAAGGGTGGGATTTATGTCAATCTGCCACTATTGCACTGGAAAGTTCTTTTCTGCAAGAAAGGTAATGTTGGTGCACGAATGAAGGTCAAGAACCATTCACACGGCCCTGGCCACGTGCACAAAACAGCACCTATTTGACAGTTCCTGGCCTCTTCCCCATGCTGCCTAGGGGAAAATGCAACTCCTCACTTCAACCTTAAAGTTTACAATGTGGCTGATTAGGGCCAGAGGGGACGGAAATGCAATAGAGAGCTACAATCATCGGTTAACTTTCCTGAATCTAGAAATAGTTTTGTCTCATGCTGCAGGGACCCAGGTAAGACTTTTACCTTAGGATAACTAACTTTCATCATTCTCTGGCATACACAATGAGGAAATTAGCTCCTGAGTATCAGAACTTACCTGCACACCGAAAGTGGTTTTGGTTGTCATCTACACTCAGCGCCTCACTAGCTTGAACACAGAGAACACATTTCGAGAAGCTTCAGTCTATGGGTTTGCAGTGGTAGCCTTTTCTGGCTTTTAATGATTTAATGGAAGTTTGGTTGGAGTCATCTCGTACCTACACATAGATCTTGGAATGTTTTCAACTGCAACACTGGCTGGCAACACCTCATTGCTGGTGGATTTCCGTCTTCCAGCAATTTATTCATTCTGCTCTCATACCTTTATTGTTTTCAAGCACATTCTCTTTGAATATCTAGTTAGGTGTTGTTCATCAACTTGCTTTATTTGATAACCAGTACTTAGTTTTTCAGTGTTTCCTTTTCCTTCCTTGCCCAAGATCAATCTTTGGTCTCCCCATTTGGGTCTTCTGATCCATATCGTTCAACGGTAGGAAGTCTTTCTGTGTTTAAGTTGATGTGGACGGATATCTATTATATAATATATAATTGACTCCTCCACTTCACCTTAATCACGTCTTTGCCCTAGCTAAGGGAGGACATTCCAAACTTGAAAATGTTGACTTCCAGAAGCATACCTTTTTCAGAGGCAACCAATCAAGTTTGCTCGAGAAATGAAGGAAGGTAACTGAGGTGACAGAAGTTGAACATTTTTGTTATTTTTAACTCTGACACTGGGACCTGGATCCCTCGAATCAGGGCTGCCAAAAACGTATTTTGGGAACCATGGTGCCTACTTACGTGGAGACACATGCATCACAAATCCATGGATAACACTAATTAAAAAAAAATTAAAAAATTTACAAAAATATAGGACACAGTGAAATACGGGTCTGTAGGGCAACAACTTACAGCACTGCCCTCAGAGGTTAATAGCTTTCTATTACTGACACCAGGATCTCCTTGGCTTAGCTAGGCATGGACATCACAATAGTTCATACAGGAAATGAGAGAGGGGTTATAAACAATAGAATAACCAGGAGGCTAACGACCATAGACAAATAGAGGTGATTTTAAACAGCTATGGCAGAAACCTTTGAGTTTCCACAAAAATAATGCAAAAAGAGAACGAAAAAGTACCAAACGTTTTGAAAATACTCAAACTAAAACTATAAAAGATTCTGTAGTAGACTGCTGAGATAGTGACTGTTGTCAAACAGTGGGATGAGTAAAAGAACCTTGTCAGCCTGATCATAGGTATAGGACTGGCAGCTTGGTGATCTTCTAAGTCCCATAATCGCAAACTCTTATTCTATGTTCATGTGCAAATGTCTGTCTGGTCTGAAATGAGGGAGAATGCACCCAGCTGAGGACTCTCCTGATATGATGAACAGACTATGGTCCTTCAGTGCCAAACGACCAACAAAGAACGGAGTGGAACTGTGCTAGCTGCTTGTCACTGCTATGGAGTGGACATTCTATGCTAGATTTTGTGTAAGGCAGCAGCTGAAGCATTCCCGAGTGAAGGAATACAGGGAGGATGGACTCTTCGCACAAGCCCACTTCCTCCACAGGAAGGGGACTAGAAGATATGGGGCTCAAACTGAAAGTGTTCCTTTGGGAGTTGGAGCTGAAATGGACTGATGTGGACACCCTAAATGCCTTGAAAATCTGGGCCTTTTCCCACCATAACTGATGGGTTTTAGACATCTGCCATTACATTCGAGCTGCTAGACAAAGAACCACTGTAGGGAGTTGAAGGACACTTGCTGGATGCGGGGCTACTGATAGCTGCCCAGAGAGGTGACAGTGATGAAGATCCTACCTAACATTCCAAGGCTCTAGGAATAACTTGGACTAAAATGTGGACCTGGCTCTCAACCACAGCCTGTACTTCTTGGATTTGATGTTTTTGCACTGCATGAGTTGACAATAGATTGGCACTCACCTGGTGGACAGCAATACCACAGAGACACTGGTCAACAAGGGCAAGAATAAAAATGGTAACCCTGCGCAGAAGAGCAACATAGATCAATACACTGCAAAAAGTAGGGGGGGGGGTGAAAAGCAAAGCTATGGTAAGTGATGATGACTGCCTAGCACTTTATGAGCCCCCTCACAAAGATTTACTTAAGACAATATATGGGTTTAAGTACAAATTTAGTAAACAAGATGGATTTGATATACATTGAAGTGAACCTTCTTCCAGGTAACCTAAGGAAAGTAGCACACACACCAAAGAAGACTAGAGCTGTAGTAGGACATTTGGCTTAAAGTGTACAGCACTACTGAAGAATAGTGACTTTCTAAAAGTGCCATTATCAGACTTGTGATTTAATATTCAACTTTACCATTAAAGAGGATTTTAAATTACAGTTCCTCAAACACCAAACATGATTTTCCTACTCGCTACCAATCAAATGTTAACACTTATTTAATGTAATAAGATATCCCAATGTTATCCTATGGGAGAGGTAGGCCTCATAGACGTGAGAAATAAATTTGTACTTTTTTTTTTTGTTTGTTTTTTACTAATCAGGACGTGTAAAACCTAAAAGTGCATGTCCACCTTTTACAATGCATCTTGCCCTATGGGCTGTCTGGGGTCTTCTTTATGGATGACAAATGTATAAAAAAAAGGGAGTTGTAGGATTGGCCAGGGGGTTATTTTGTCAAGTTGAACTGGCAGTTTAAAATTGCCAAAAGGCTGCTATGGCAAGAATGGGACATGTTTTAAGGGGCTACCTAAGTGGGAGGTATAATAAGTGCTGCAGGCCAGTAGCAGCATATAATATACCAGCCCTGGGCATATACTATACCACTTTACTAGGGAAATATAGATAAACTAAATATGCTACTCGGGTATAAGCCAATATTACTATGTTTTGGGGAGTGAGCACAAGCACTTTCGCACTGGTTAGCAGTGGCAAAGTGCACAGAGTCCCACAGCCAACAAAAATAAATTCAGAAATATAGACGAGGAAAAGGCAAAATGATTTGGGGGAAGACCACCCTAAGGTTGACAGGTCTAACAATCTGCACATTAATGCTCCATGTAACAAATGCCACACAACTTCGAAAGCCACTGCTTATGCCTGCAAAGTAGGATATTGTGGCAAATACCACACTGGTAACCAGACTAGTAATCAGAGCACTCCATACAGAAACACTGATAACTGTACTCATCTCAATTCTGACAAGATGTCTGTAGTATACTGTAATCTACTCACTGGCAAGCCTAGCACACAAAAATCTATCAACTCAGGCACCTGCAAGTGTGGAGGCACTTGGACAAAGAAGTCATGAAAAAGCTTGAAAATAATCATATCAGGAAGCAAGGTGGTGTACTCTGATCGAGACTACCATGTCACCCAATATGCTCTGCAATAACCCTATATCACACAAGTCACAAAGCATGACCTATAGTCTCCGCAAAGGCTGCAGCAAACAGTTAACTGCAAGGCAAAATCAAAGGGTGTGGAGATGTAGAAAATCTCTTCTAACCATTTGGACTGATCTTACCAAATTTAGCGATTCCTTCCACCCAATGCTTGTTGCAGACCGAAGAGTCAGAAAGCCACGGCACTGCAATCAACCCCAAGGGATTGCAATGGTGGCAGCATTAGAACTCACAAAACTAGAACTCACAAACATGTTGTTCAAATATGAATACTCTTGCAAGCATCACAGTGTATGAAGTTCTAGAAATCATTAGAAGCAAGGACAGAACAACATCCACTAAGCAAGGGGTAGAGGGAGGGAGCTAAAGGATGTTCACTATGACATTAGAACTCTATTTAAAATGAAGCCATTTAGTAGGGAGGAGTCTGGCTCCTCAGGACTTTGGGTTCTGTGAGCTGACCAATGGCCTTAGAATTTAGATTCTAGAAATTCGATCTGAGGATCAATTTGGTCACAGAGTTCTTTCAAGCAATCCAGGTTCTATTGATTATTTCTTTAATTATTTGTCTGTGAATACCAGTGCCAGAGGATCTATGTCTGGAGTTCCAGTAGTCACGCTCCCCCCTCACCCTCTCCTACTATTTCAGAATATGAGGTACTCTGTCCTAAAACAGCTTACCACCCCTTTGTAAAGGGATATTTTCAGACTGTCTTCACTACAATATGTCACATATGCAGAGATGAAACAATCCAATGTGGTCTGGGCCAGACAAGCTGCTCTTTTTGCTATACATAAAAACATTAGCAATACTGTGATGTTCTATCTCGATTCACCCTACGCGTGTACTCTACATGCCTGATATTGTTTGGAATTGTGGTATTCCCAATAACCTGAGAATCAGGATCTTGCCCAAGGTCAAAGAATGGATTAACATAAATGGTTTCAACATAATTAGGCACAATATTTTTTGTTCATAGATTGCCTAAGTTATAGGTGACTAGGCCACATGATTTCCACTGGAAATCCTTCTTTAATGTACAGAAGATAAGCTCGCAATCCCAGAAGGATCAGGTCTGAGGTACTGTTTGGGTGTACCTCTTCAAATGACCATGGCCGGGAAGAAAAGGAATTAATTTTTTGTGCTGATGGAATTACTTGAAGGCATATCCCCTGAAATCTCCTGGCAGTGATCAAAAGCCAGCAACTGTACCAACGTTTCCCCAGCACAATGAATTCTCACAGGCAGAACAGAAGCCAGCTTGATTGGGCCTCAAAATGTTAACTGATACTATGGCAATGTACCTGTTAACAAATATATTTGTACGAACTGTGAACTGGCGATAACCTGTGTTAGCTTGTTAAAACTTTAAATAAAGTTGGTTAAAAAAAGGTTTACTGATTGTAAATGACATATTAATTGCTTGGCCACATAATTAAAGAGTTTAGCTGCAGCAGGTAGGACAGCTACAGGACACACATTTGTCATTATTGTTGGGTCTTATACAATACTAAAGATACAACATAATTATATTATGTGAGAACCTTAAAAATACTTCCAAATAATTAGAGGTTATATTATTGAGAAGAAGTAATGCAGAAACTTAGGTCAGAGGTGACTGTAACAAGCCCAATGAGTAATGGGTTGTGCAATATTATCCAATATTATTGTAGGATCCTCTGTAGTGCTTAAGACTTGAAAATGTATTTTCTTATTCGCCTTAATCATTTTTCTCTTCAGAATTCATTACTTAAAACAGTATCTTGACAGTGGTGGCTGTCTATCACCAGGGCTTAATTTGTAAAAGAATGAGTGCCAGAGCCCAAAGTTCTGCTCAGAAGCCCATGAATGGCACTATTAACATCAGCATACCAAATTCCAAGGATGTGCAGCCTTCAATCCACCAAGGCCTTCTTAATCTACCACCAGGCACTGCCTCCCCCTTTATCTCACTCTTGCCGGTACCTACTTTCACAGTTTTTCTGTGTAAACTCTTCCACCTTTGATCACTTTTGTGGTCCCCCCACCTTGTTCCCGAACAATAGCCAAATATGAAAAATGTGTGCTAGCGGCCCTCACCGGCAACAACAGGCTCGATTTAAGCATTTCCTATTACTAGAATATAGAACGTCTGGAGTCATCATTCTGACTGAACTTGAAGACAGAGAAACCCAGTAACTGCTTTGTTAAAGGCAAGTCTATGTACACTTATTAATGGATTATGTTTTACATCTTCACGTCCCTACTCACATTACAGTACTCCTTGTGTCAGTTATGTAAGCATACATTATTAAGCTACACTTTCTAAAACAACAGCTTTCTTAGAATATGTGTATCTACTAATTCTGCTCTTTATAATCTCCAATATAACCCTGAAATGTGGATGTTAGTGCATACTCAAAGTCTTCTAGTCAGAAAGCCTTAAAATTATCTGTAAGAAAAGAATTGTCTTTATTAGATTAATTCACGGACCACAAACGTCTCCATCAATTAAAAAAATAGAGTGGGTTAGATTTAATCATTTGTATATTGTCTTTTTCTTATAAAAATTGTCATGTTCTCTAAATCTATATCATATGACAAGTGTTACTAGCTTGCCTAAACAAAACATACATTTTATAAATGTTCACTACATAGACTTGATTAGGTCTTGGATACCATGGTTTGATATTAAGAATTAATTTTTGTTTTTTGTCTCTGCAATACCTGCAAAATATGTATTGTCTGTCTTCTGAATAACTATTGTTCTGTCTGGATAACAAAAATGAAATAATTTCTGGACAGAATGATTGTTGCAACCGAAGTCGGTGATTATCAAATGTAGATGCACTTTTCTTCTTTTTTTTTTTTTTTTTTTTTTTTTTTTTAAATCACAAGACTTTTTTAAGTGTACGGTTTTAATATAAAAAGGGTTCTCAACAATATTCTATCAGAGTACTTCTTTTCTGTAATGTTCAGTTCCTGCTTGAATCATACATAATGAGGCATTTATTAGCAAACAATGCCTCACAACTTATTTGTTACCTCATTTTAATCCCTTTCACTGCCCTCTTGCTACTATATTTGTCCCTCATTTTTCCTTACAGTTCGCAACTACCTTTTGTTCACCTTCTGGATGTCTTTACTTGGCTCTTCCCGAATATCAAGGAGAGACTGGTGCCTTGTTATTTACTTCTACATTAATCTTCACCTTCAAACAGGAACTACAGATTTGACAAGGATATGTTTTGCCCTTTGTAGCTTTTCCCTTCTACATGGAACCCTCTAAAGGAAGCATCAGATATTTTTTACATTAAATATTCTCTATAGCACAGCCCCGTGGCTAATGGGAGGAGTTGCCTTTTTCTTCAGCAATCAAGACAAAGCTTTACAGATCATATCAGTGAAGAGACCTCCACAGTTTGCAATGTAAATAGGATTTACTACAATTACCCCTTAAGAATTCCTTTTTGAAGAAGTCCTGTATATCACAGTCGATTGATATCACAGTAGTTCCTTTAAGTGCCCCATATTGTTGCTGCAGATCCTAGGAAGTTAAGAGAACTTTTGGATTCTTTTATGGTGCAGGTTGCTATTCACCCCACAGTTTCATTAGGATCACACAAAGGTTGTTTACTTGATAAGGTGCCTAACTGTATCTACAATTGCCTAGACAACTCCTTTAAATGGATCTGGGATGCCTGCTTGGGGACACATTACTATTCTATTTGCATTTAAGATGTCTGGATGTCCTGGCTTGGAGTACTCTGCTACGGAGCACTGTATATTCAGCCAGGAGGAGTGTATGTACTGATTTACTTGCCTTTATTCCATCAACTAAAAGCTGATACTTAGATATTTTTACTGGGATTTTCTAAATTGATTTAGCACTCTTAACTGAGCAGAGATTTAAAGAAAGACAAAAGATCTTTTCTATAGTTGTTCAGAGGAGTATGTCTCCTGTGAGGCTGTTCCTGGTATTTTCTTCTTTGCAGAAATTAACAACCGTTAATGCATTAAAAAGAAGAGACTGTAAGCACTGTCCCGGGTGAATGTTTTTTCACTCTGATGCAACCCTTGGAATGGAGAGGGTCTGGGGACTTTGTGAATGAATTGTGTTTTGGAATAACTGTGATTGCCTTAAGAAAGAAACTGAGCATTTTGGTAATACTTTACTGCTAATGGAACTGGTGAACGTTCAAGGATTTGGGTGGAATGCACAGACTGCTTCATGTGATTTCACAAGAGATATGGGGAGGTACAGGCATAAAAATATGAAAGTAAGAGCACTGTGCCAGTAACACTGATGTGTGCACTCCTCTGAAGAACTATAGAAAAGATCTTTGCAGACTATGATCTAACAGAATGTACAAATAATAAATGTAGCACCTTAATGTGGAAGCATGTTATGAACTACCAGGACCAGAATGCATATCAGGGTATAAAAGGCATGACATCAGATATCGCATTTGGAAACAGACTCAGCCACCGTGATCAAGACCGGCAAAGATTTAAATGCGTTGGTGTAATGCGGAGGTCAATTAAATTGATTTGGAAATCAAAGCCCCTAGGAGTGCAGTGCCTCTTTGTTTTGCAATTAATTTCTTAATACTGGTCATATCCTTTCACTGCACCAGCAGCAAGAGTGCGCCACCACTCATGGGGAAGGGATAAACATTCTTTATTCGAATGCAGTCACAGCAACAAATGAGTTTCGGTGAGTGCGTTTTTAGTGTCGGCAGCCCATTTTAACAGTTAAGTAAACATTAAGAAAGGACAAAATATATAGCAAAAGAACAAAACATTTTTGAGCGATCGCCATTTTAAAAGGATATTTACCCATTCATTGAAATGCATCTTTACAATACTCAACATCCTTCTAGGTTACACAAAACTATTTAACTTAGTTAATCAATTGATTAATACTATTCCCATCCGTATTCCTTTACTTACTCCACAATTCATTCAATAATACTTGCATAAGTCAATCAATTTAATGCATTCAGTGTATACCATGTAATTTAATTACCATCCAGGGCCTCATAAGGGAAGCGGCGGTTACGAATATGTCTATACAGGGCTGTATAGTAGCCAAATGCACGTAGTATTTCTAGAATATATGATACAGAGAGTAAGGCAGTAATCAAATGACAGTATTTCTGACGCATCATCAATGCATTGTCCCTGGGAGTCATTTCCTTCATCGACTTTGCAGGGCAAAAAGGAACCAACGCTTTGTGCTGTAAACCACCCATCACCTCTCCTTTGGCAGTAAGGAACCGATGCATCACCTACCCTGCAACAGTAAGGAACCAACGCATCTCTGGCTCTTTTGACGCATGACCTCCCCTTCATCATCTTTATTTTTGACACATCTCAGGTACTTTGCCTCAGTCAAGTGCTTCATTGATTTCAAGGAACTACAATGACATTTAACTTTTTTTTTTTTTTTTAAAGTGATACCTTTGCTTGTCATTTTGGTCTTGTTTTACTCAAAGTGTGTGTGGGGTGTGTGTGGTGTGTGATTGCCTCTGAGATAAGCCTGACGGGTTGAGTCAAGCTACCAAGGGAGTGAGAAGGGGTTATCTTAGCTGCGTGACTCCCTTACCCTGACTAGAGTTAGGGTCCATACTTGGAGAGAGTGCAAACCACTGCCAACTAGAGACCCCCATTTCTAACAGTACCTTAATAAAGTGTGCACATTTATGCATGTAAAATGAGCCAACTGAAGTAATTAATTATCACCCTAGCAAAGGGTGTTGGTTTGCGACTGAAAAATAAGTCCCACTGAAGTTACTGGCACTTTTTCAAAATAAGAGGAACAAATATGTATGTGTATATATTGGAATCACTCCCTAGTGGAACTGTGCTCCAGTGGAACTCAACTGCTACTAGTGGGTGACTAGAAATGAGAGCATCCATTATGGTTATTTCATTAACGCCAGAAGGATCTATGTTGTCTCATGCGGGATGCTGTGCTTTCTTAACAGCTCCACTGCCCCACACCCTCTAGTTATCTGGCTTGACTTAAAGTCTGTCCTCTATGCTCCTTCCCTCTTTCTTTTTCAGTAGGAGCTGCATCTGGGTCAAATGATTTGGAGTGAGACACCAGATTCTCACTCCATGCTTCCACCCACTTAACCCCTCCCCCACCCGAGTGGGCATGTGAAGTGTGGCAGGCAAAAGCCTTCTTCCAGTAGTGTCTAAACTTTTTGGGCCTGTTTAGGCCTGGTTAAGGAAACTTTCTCATCCACCAGCTCTCCTTCAAGAGAAACTTGAGATAACTTAACTCCTGGGTTACCTCACGCACAACTGAAGCTGGGTTAAAATAGTCATACATGCATTCAGTAATAAGGATTTACCTTACAGCGGAAGCTAGCAGACAATACACTATGGAGGGTTGGTACGGAAGATGGAGTGATGCTGGTGTTGTGTAGCCATTTTAGTTATAGCTCCATGCACGTTATTTTAGCACACTAGGCCTGCCGCTGTGCACTGTAACCTATATATATTTTATTTAGCTTAGTTTATTATTTTATCAATAGCCACATTTGCAGTCTTGTTTTATTTCTCTCTATCTAGCTGTACTTTGCCTAGGCCAGCAATGCGTTCTTAAACAAGACATTTCTTTTACTGTGCTTTTTTCAAAGCTGCAGTAAGATAGGTTGCCGGTAAACTTGGCAACGCTTTGTCTCTAGTGTTCATAGAAACATACACCTCCTTTTGTAGGGACATTCACAGAACATCAGCTGTTTTATTATAAAAACACTTCTCTGTCCCATACACGTTATAGGGAGATTCCAGCCAGATGACCACAACTGTATGCTGATTACTGAACTCTTCACTACAGCTGCTTCTGTAGACTACAGGCCTCTTGCTCAGGTTTGGGGGATGAGGTCTTCCCAGGGGAACCTGAAGGGCAGAACTAGAGCTTAACATGCAGTACTCTAATATAGCCTAGGTAGGAATTACTCTACTGATTCTAGTGACAACATGGTAGCGTTATTTTTATGCTTTACTCTCCTTGTCACAATGTTAATCCTGTCATGCTTCATCGTCCTGGTTATTGCAGTACATGCTTTATTATCTAAGATGCCGCTGCTTCATTAAAACCTTATTGAAACATATACTTCCACTGATTGTGCTTGTATATGTGAGACTAATGTAAATGAGAGAAATGGATGCAATCTGAGTGACCACAATATCCCTGAGGAGTCAATTGTGTTATGTGCTCGGCTGCCCAATCATCCCTGATATAGGGTAGAGATGAGGCACTGCTAGTTAGCTGCCGCAAAACCCGGATTAGGCCAACAGGTGTCACCTGTAGTGGGTTAGAATCAGGCCCCTACACCGCAGGCGATTCTGCCGCTCAAATCCAGTAGTCTCATTAGAATAATGAGAGCCTATGCGACAAAGGCAGGCCTGGCTGCAGGCTCGCACCCAGTATGACCGTGGCACCTCAGCAACTTCAGAGTGCTCTTTTAAACGCCCCCCCCCCCACCCGACCCCAAAGCTCCATCTGTCACCCCAGTGCAGAGGAATGCAGGGATGGGCATAGAGGCAAATCTGCCGCCACAGCTTGAGCAGAGAAGTGGAAGAGCAGTGTGTCAGTAAGGCACTAGGCCGCGAGTTCCTGAGCTGTGCGGAGGCAGCCGGCTTAAGGTTGGTGCAGCTTGTGCCCCTCAGTGGAGTCTGCATGCCACACACATATACCCGCTCACCTGGTCCAACTGGGCTGCCCTGTGTACCCTGCACAACTTCAATCTCATTTCCCCTTGCTGCTACCGTGTCCTCAGCATTATCCTCAGGACTGGTGCCTGTGCTGGAAACATCACACTCCAGCATACCTCCAGATGCCCGCATACATGAAAACGCCTGGGGGGACCTTCCTGGTTGGCACATTCTACACGGGCCATGTAGTTCTTTCCCTGACCCTCACCTGGAGGGGGTTTCCCCCCATTTGACTGTCTTGTCTGCTCTGACTACTGTCCGGTGGTCTAGCGGTCGGCCGGGTGGCACTCTACCACTATCCGAAGACTAGTGCCCAGAACCTAGCAGCCTTGTGACAAGAGCATGAGATTCAGGCTAAGCAGAGCTGGACCATGACCATAACCACCACACCTAGCTACTCAGTGATAGGTACTTGGCATGCCCACTGTAGGGCCTAAGCCTTAGAAATCATGGAAAATCTCTTGTAACCGGGCAAGGGCAAGCATCTAAGCTAGGGCGCGCTGCTTTCACAAACACAATCCGCAAGCCTCCTGCTGCATATCACGGCAATATGTGCTCTGGAAAAATCAGGGGTCCTATTGCAGATTCAAAATACAGGAGAAAAAGAGTACCCTAATTGAAAATGAGCTCAACTTCATTATCACCAAAAGCAGCTATTGGCTTCTAACAACCTATTATAGTGGAAAAGCCAGAAAGACCTCTCAGCGTAGAATCCAGTCCCTCACAACCCAAAATCACAAAAAAGTTTAATAACTTGAAGGCCTAATCGGGGATGACGAGGTAACGCCATTAAACTCCCCAAACTCTTCAAGGGCAAAGAATTAACTATCAGGTTTGATAAACCAACTGTAGGAGTAGGAGGCTGAACGACAAACACTAAGTACCACAAAGGTATTGAACAGTAAACCTGGGATGCTTTGTGTACCCTCCTGCAGACATAGTAACATGTGGAGGAGATGGACTGTTTGACTGGAAAGGGAAAAAATTATCAACTGCTCAGAAAAGCAAGTATCTCAAAAAGGAGTTGCAGAGCTCATCATCAATTTGCCTGACATATGTGAAAGAGTAGTAAAAACGGCCCACCCCTTAGCAGTGATAAAGTGCCTGAGAGCACAATTCAGAGCAATTTGACAGGGTCAAGCTGGCTAACCCTTCTTATAACTCCCCACCAATCCATGGAAGTGAAGAATTATCAAGCAAATAAAATGAATACTCAGATCAGCCTTCCTAACGACCTGGCTATGTATGTTTCCGGGATTGATGAGAAAATAGCCAATTTGAACAGTCTGATAAAAACAAGCACAATCAGAAGCATTCAGCATTGGGCAAAAGTGTAATTGCTCGCTAATCCTGGATAAACTGCTGATCCTTCCAGAGACTCTAACGCTGTGTCAGCAAAGGCAATCTCAAGGCATCTTAGTTGGAAATAATATCAATCAAAACAGACTCCCGGATAACACAGGTGGGCAACCCACGGAGAGTTGCAACACAGGGGATGCCCATGGTGAGGACCCACAAGCTCATATGAATTCTAAAGGGCCACTATACACTCGTCTCGGCCCGAATGAGCTGAGGGAGGAAATCAATTTTGATCCCTACTGGGAGCTCTTTACTGAAGGGGCAAATTCCAAAGCAATTCGTTTAGCAACTCCCAATTAAAATAATGGAAAGAAAAAGGAAAGGACTTAATAAAAATCAAAAAACTCCAATCTGCTAATCTGATAGAACAATATTCTATTTTTTTTAAACTGAAAGAAAGGGCCCCTTCCTCAACTCAGAACTGTAGGATGAAAGCACTACTGGGGATCGGGGCATCAATCCAGATAAGCTGTTGGATGTAACTAAAGTCAACTAGCCAGAGGGTCAGCAAAGTGGGGCAGGACTGGGGATATAATTATTCAATCATCTAGATGGCCCAATCACCCCAATTGCAATAACCAAACAAAACAATCTCTTTACTACACCCACAGGGAACATCCCGTTCTTTTGGTTTAACTAATGAACTGATGGTCGTAACAGCCATAAATAGAGCCAAGAGGGTCAGCTTAAAGCATCCAATGGATCCTCCTAAAAACACAATTCAAGAATCCGAGCTGCAGAAGTAAAAACATACAGCACAAGCCCGGCGATTTGTGGGTTCAAAGCTTTGGTCAAGCCTCCCTCTAAAAATTATACGTTGGAAATGGCCACTGTGGGAGTCTGTCTGGAGGTGCAAACAACAATATCTAAGGAACAGTGGTGCATCCTTCTTCACCCAGATTATACTTCTATAGGACCCTTTGATATCCTTAACAAGGAAATATATTAAAACTCATACATTTGATCCCCTCACTTGCTGGCGTCAGAACTAGGGATACAGACTCAAAAGAGTTTCTTGACCCCGGCCCAGGTCATCGGAATTAAACCACCCAAGTTATCTGGGGAACCACTGATGTAGCATTGAAAGTCTTAAAAGAAGCAAACACCTTCACAACATAGGGAATATGGCTCAATGTTCCATCAATTCTAGGCTGTCCTCTTCCCCTTGTTGAACTCAGGGAAAATTGTGAACAGTCTGGCCAGCCAAGAAGGGCATACTCGTTCCTAATGAATGCATGTAGTAAGTCACCAAGAACCAACAATAAAAAGGAAGGCGAGAATACCTCCAATTTCCAAACTTTGAATGGTGCAGAAAGAGGTTGGGGCTGATTATCTGAAGTTTTGATTAGAACTGGTAAGCAGCAATGAATCAAAGTCAACCAACAAAGTAAAGGACCCATTCTGGTTAAGACGATTCGGGTGTGCTCATGGAATATCAACAGCATAGTTAGTAAAATGGGTGTTCAAGGGGAAATTACATAACTTCAAACTTTCCATATGGTGTTACTTGAAGAAACAATGGCGGTTAACTCCATGCCAATACAGGACCTTTATTACTATTTTGTCTCTGTGACCAAAGCTCATAAATATGGGCACTGTAAAGGGGGCCCTTGTAATTTACATTTTACTTGCTCTCACAATGGAAAGCAAAAAGGTCGGAGCCTCTGGAGAAGGTCTTCAAGTTGTGGAACTGGCCTTGCCTCTTTTGGATGGGTCCACCATCACCATAGTGAATAGGAAAGCAAGAAATGATCCATCACACAGCCTGGTGGATGAAATTATAACAATACAAACTGAAAACCCCAGGCCCAACCTATTAGTCTCAGGGGACTTCAATATGAGGCTAATGGGCACACCAGAACCAAATGACATACTGTTGGCATAAGAAAAATGCTGGAATATCCTGCAGCAGGAAAAACGTTTTGGCACAAAACTTGCAAGAAAGGTCTGTCTCTGCTTGGCATCCTACAGCACCTGGGCTACAGTTGCTAAATGGTAATTTCATCCAGATAATCCACTGGCTTTCTCATGCCACTCCAAGACAGGAGTCTTGCTGATCCACTACACCCTGCTGTGTTTTCCTTTAATGCAATATGTTCACCGATTCAGGCTAGGTGATAGGCCAGACAGCGACCATCTGCCCCAGGAGTTAAGACTGACAGTTAGGATTGAAGTTCATGATATTTACACCAGCCCAGTAAAATCAACATGCAGCATTGATAATGAGTGGATAAAATGTATGTCTAACTCCCGGCAAGCTTTAGCTAACCAAATCAAAAAACTAGTGCAGGAGATAGCAAAAGAAGGATTAAATCGCTTAAGCAATTGGAAGGTCTCGGTCTCCAAACTCACAGGAAGACATGCTGCACCAGCAACTCATGGAAGGTGCAACATCAATAGAATCAGAACTCAACAGGCAACCAGGCACAGAGACATACTTTTCAAAGAACTAAAAAGAGACAAACTCTGAAGAACACCGAGAAGAGCCCCAAGCAATCGAGCTATAATTGCTGAACTTAGGAAATATAAGAACAGCCTAAAAAACAGAAGTCCGAATTGCAAGAAATCATAACAACTCCTTTTGGTTGACATTGCAATGGGACACCAAGAGGAAGAACTGATCCACTTTTCAGAAGACAGTAAGTAACATCAACAACTCTCTACCCAAAGCATTACACTCAAACATCCCAGAAAGCACCTGGGTTCATTACCTAATCGAACATTTTAACTTGGGGAACAACAACTGCACAAGTAATGAAAACCCCAACCCCATACACTCAGTGTTAAGAAAGCAGGAGCAAAAAACTCCGGCTAAGGACTATCAAAATAAAATCTTTGAAGCTTGAGGCCCCATACAGGAACTCAGCCCGTGGGGAGCATTCTGAATAACACTCTCTGAAATAAATCACTCAGCCCAGAAGGATCCGATAATGGAGAACTATTGATTAGCTCGAGCCATCCAAAGGCAAATATTTAAGGGCATCAAGAAGGAGCCTAAGGACCAATTGGGGGTTCCCCACGAGATTTTCAAGGAATATCCAGTGTTCTAGGGCATAACAACTTACTCCACTCTTTAATTACATCTTATGTAGTAATCACATCCCAATATCATGGAACGGGTCAATAATTTCACCAATATTCAAAACAGGAGACAAAGGTAAGCCTGGAAACTACAGATTGATTGCTTTAACAGACAATTAAGCCAAACTCTAACCTTGAGCTGGAAACAACACTACAATTACCCTAAATCAAAAGTGTTTCACCAGGAACACAGGAACAATAACCAACATCATGGCACTCTCCCTACTATCTGATTTAGTGGTGCTGTACAAGCATTCAATCGATTTCTGCTTTATAGACTACAAAGTTGCTATCAACAGGGTTGATTGCACAAAATTATGGCACAAAATGGTCAACCGGAACAACCCATACAGCCTGCTAAAGGCATTACAGATGTTTTATACTGAAACATAGACCCAGATCATGCTGATTGATAGAAAAAACACAAGGTCTAAAGCAGGGATGTTTGCTTGTTCCAACCCTTTTCAATTTGTTTCTTTCTGATCTTCCATTCGCCCCAGGCAAGATCAACAGCCACACCCCAATTCTGGGAGGGACTCAACTTTCCAGCTTAGTCTACATTGATGATCTAGTGTTAGTCAGAAGGGCGAAAGTAGGCTTAAAACGGATTTTGGAGGCAACCCTAAGCCTGCTCTGAGAGTAATGGGCTTACAATAAATATGAAAAAGAACAAAATCCTAACCATTAACAAACAAAATCCATACCTGGCACCTGTGGAGAGACCAGCTAGAATCCAACAATGACTATAAGTACCTCAGAGTGCTCTTCAATGCCAATGGAAGATTTATCAATCAAATGGAAGCTATCAAGAGGAAGGGCAATGCCCTTGCAGTAGCTTTGGGAGCCTTGTGCATGAAACTGAAGGGTCCAAGCCTAACCCCATTATTACAAGTTGCTCAAGTAAAGCTCCTTCCCAGTTTGACCTACGGGAGCAAGGTCAAGATATCACATTTTGGGGAAAACAATAACAAAAATCTTTGGAAGTTTTTTCAAACTACCATCATATTGGTCCCCTGACTGGATCAGATTGGGATTTGGCCTTGTAAAGCAACCCTTGGTCCAGCAGGCAGCCTTTGTGAACTGCTGCTACAATTTCAAAGCAGCCAGTAAGTCATCTCTGCCTTGGAATATAAGGAAGGGCTTGATCTCCAGCAAGAGAGTACTTAACTGCAGCCATAACCAATTCAGGCCTCTATTCATCCTGGGATTTAGCATTAAGCAGAGCTGAATTCAAAAGAATATCAAAATTAAGCACTAAAACTCTGTAATTCCTGGGGAAAAAATCTGCACTTGCCAGGCGCAGTCACAGATAGCTAACCCGTAATAAATATATGAGGCTTAAGCCCAGGTCCATCTAGGAAAGCTTACAATAATTTGATTAAAAAAAAGATACATGGCAGTCCTGCTTGTACTGGAGCATGCCCCGCCCCTCCCAAATGGAGGAGAATAGCATGGCAGGGCAATTGCAGGTTATGCGGCCAGGGGGATCACAATCATTGTCCATGTGCTGTGTTTATCCAAAGCCGTCCTGGTAGATCGATGGGCAATGCTAAGAAGGAAATTCAATGTTTGAGCGATCAGGGCTTATTGAGGGGTAGTTGCAATCCAGATGATTCTCCAACGAATTGTGCAGTGGTAGAATATCCTTAGATGGTAGAGAGGAAGGTGTTGGCACGAGAACCAAAGGTGCTGGCTCTGTAAGATCGAAGCTCCCACTAGGAGTTAAGCATGCAGCATGTTGCACTTTTAGAAATCTCGTCCAGATTCCAAAATAACAGACCAGGCGCAAAATTATCATACGTTGTAAATATGGCATGGCTCTTTCTATTGATACTGATGGGTCACGCCAGGTGGTCAATGCACTGAAATACTTCATTACTATGAATTAAACGTGGCAAATATTGCTACTACAAAAGAGGAAATTTACATTTTTCCATCTGACCAGCCAAGGGCAAGGTCTTGTGACATTGTGTTAACAGAGACATAATTGTTAAGTCTCTCAGACATTAAGTGCTGCACTTATTAGAAGGTATGAGCTCTGGAGTAGAGTATGCATCTGAATAGTCTGCACCAGAAGGAATGTAGACACAAATCCACTTTCATCATTGTATTATTGGCTGTGCCAGGTGGGCATATTGCACTAAAATACCTTATGACTACTGAACTGTATAATGTTAGCATTGTCACTTTTATGGAGAACCTTTTTTCCACCAACCTTAGCAAGGCATAATAGAGGGGGCGTGGCTTGGCCACCGGGCAAGATGGGCGTCACATTGTGAGGCTCTGCCGGGGCCGAGCAATTTATGCGATATAACTTATCCTGCAGGCGGCGGTGAAGGGAGCGGACCCCTGAGACTCCCCCCTGGGGACCCCAACGACGCTACGCGAGCCGGGTTTGGCTGCTGCGGGCGTCCGGGAGCTGGATTCGTGTTGAGGGGCCTGGCGCCGGCGGTCGCCCGCGCGCGCTGACTCCTGCAGTGCGTGCAGAGAGGAGAGACGCTGCGGCTTTTCCCGGCCGAGGGGAGAGGAGACGGGAGTGCGGGGGAGCCCGATCGGCGGCTGCTTCGGGCCGCGGCTCCCCCCCCCCTTCTTTCGCTGTTTGCTTCTGGTGTGCGCGGCGGCTGGGGACACCGGCCCCCTGGGCCTCTTCCGACCCTCAACTAGGGAGTTCTTCCGGGCTTTCCGATTCCCGGGCCCCCGGCAGGAGCGCGCTGGGCCCGGTCGATAATAGGTGCTCTCGGAGCGCGCTGAGACTGGAGGAGGCGAGGGCCTGAACTCGGGGCCCTGGTGGAGAGACGACCTGGGGGGACCTCGGTTTGGCCCCCGGTTGCCTCCATACGAACATTACTGGTGCCATGCGGACTGCATCGGGAGCCCTGCACTGCCTTGGCAGCACAGAACCAGGTGAAGGGCGATGCGAGAGGTGAGGCGGGGGACGGAGGCCCTGGCTGGTACGGCAGCGTGCTCCCGAGTTCTCCCCTGGCTCGTGGGGCTTAAACATCCTGGTTTTGGAATCTGGTGCCCGGCTGGCCTCCCTCCCCCTTTCCTCCTGTGCTGTGTGGAACTCCCTGCTGCTGGTGGGGTTTGTGGAACCCCTATACTGGAAACGGATTTGACCTGGGAGGCGGAGAGACTGTTAAGTGCGCCTGGGGGCCGCCTGGTGGCCTGGTGAAGAGAACGAAGTTGCTGGCCGGGTGATTTTTCGGAGACAGAGACCCGCAGTCTTGGTTAGGTCCACTTGGACTGGCGCTAGTTGCATTATTCGTGAAGTATTGCAAGATGGGCAAGGCAGATAAGCGACAGGCTAAACTCTCCTTCTCTGGAGGAGAAAAACGCGGTGCCCCTCCCGCCTCCCAGCCTGGAGACGCAGACGCCAAAGGGGAGTCTCCAGAGATGTCTGTGAGATCTATGTTCATGGAACTTAAGACCAGCTTGGCAGGTATAGACGCTGGACCATGTATCGGAGCGGCTTGACCGCATCAGAGCCCGGGTGGATGACCACGATGCCAGGTTTGAGACTTTGGAGACTCGCACATCTGAGGTAGAGGATGCGCGCAGTGGTGATAGAGAACAGATTGCGCAGATGGAGCGTCTCCTGGAGGTGATACGAAACAAAAATGAGGACCTGGAGGCCCGGTCCCGACGCAACAACATCCATATCGTGGGGCTGCCGGAGGCAACCGACATGGGCCGCATGGAGGACTTCGTCGAGAATATGTTACAAGAGCTGTTTGCTGGCGAGCTCTCTCGGCTGTTGGTGATTGAGAGGGCACATCGTTCCTTGGGCCCTCGCCCCCCTCCTGGCACTCCTCCACGCCCAATTATTGCACGACTATTGAATTATAGGGACCGAGATACTGTGCTCCGGTTAGCTAGGGAGAAAAGACCTCTAGTATATAAGAACTCCGAAATTAACTTTTTCCCCGATTATACCCCAGGTGTACAGGCCCAGAGGCGGGCTTTCCTATCGACAAAGCGCCTGCTCAGCCGGGCTGGAGTTGGGTTTGCCCTGTTATACCCAGCTAAACTGAGGGTGCGACATGAAGGCAAAGTGCTGTACTTCTCGGATCCAAAGCAGGCGACTAAGTTCGCTAGACGATTACCCAAGCAGTCGGGGGCGGGGGGAGTGGGCGCTGAGGACACCTCTCTTAGTGACAATGATTAAGTGTCATGTGCGGGACACCATTACGTCTGAAGCTGTGGGGGCGTGTGGGTCCGCTCCGCGATCTGGCCCCTGATGTGTAGCTGTTGCTTGGCCCGTGGCCCCTCTCCCTAGAACATCTGGGTGGAGAGTCGATTGGCAGGCTTCTGCCCCCACGGATGAGTCTGGTTGCTACCTGTTTTATGTTTGCAGTGTGGGCTTTGGGGTTGGTTGGGTGGGTCACTACGAGGGTCCGATTGGGGGGCGTGGGTGGTGGGAGGATGGGGCTAATTGGGGAATGTTTCAGGTTCCCTTTTTGTTAAGTTCTTGGCAGGTGGAGAGCTGTGTTCATGCGCAGTGTTGTATGACTGCGGTTCTGGATGGGGGATGATGTTATCTCTGCTGTGAGATGCTTGACATGGAATGTGCGGGGACTTAATGATAATCGAAAGGCCCGGCTGGTGATGGCTTATGTTAAGCGTCATGGTATTGACATCTGTAGGATACAAGAAACGCATTTGATGGCATCGACGGTTGGCAGGCTGAAAGCTGGCTGGGTCGGGGAGGCTCACTATTCTACATACTCTAGCTACGCTCGTGGGGTTGCAATCATTATCCGTAAGGGGTTGCAGTGGCGTACGCGCGAAATTATTTCTGACCCCAATGGCGGATACGTAATACTGAGTGGAGTGTTGTTGGACAGGGCTTGCCAGCTAGTGGCTGTGTACGGTGACCCGGAGTTTTTCCTGGAGGTATGGCGCCTAGTGGAGTCGCTGGGAGCTGGAGCTGTGATCTGGGGCGGTGATTTTAATGTAATCCTAGATGCTTGGCTGGACCGAGAGAGTGCGGCTAGAATGCAACATGTTTCTTCAGCGAGATCTTTGACAGCAGTAATGGATAGTGGTGCGCTGGTGGATCTGTGGAGGCAGAGACATATAGGAGTGCGTGAGGGCACCTGCTTGAATTACTTCCATAGCAGTTGGTCTCGTATTGATCGATGGCTGGGCACTAGAGATGTGGAGGCTTGGACTAGAGCAATAGACCATCTTCCCCGTACGCTGTCAGACCACTCACCGGTGTTATTAGACCTGGCGATACCTAGTGAGTTACAACCGATGGTGATGTGGCGGCTGCCCAGCGGTGCTCTCCGGGACGACATCTTCCGAGAGGAAGTACGGGAGGCTGTTCGGTTATTTTTTGAGGAGAAACGAGTTTCGGTGGACTCCCCCGGCACTGTATGGGAGGCATTTAAAGTGGTTATCCGTGGGATGTGTCTTGCAAAGCAGCATGGGATAGTGAAAGCTTTAAGGCGGGAGATGGCTGATATCGAAAGGAGGCTTGGCGATCTGGAACGGCGCTTAGAGGTGACATGGTCAAGCGAGGTACTTGCCGAAATCAGGCGTGAGGTGTCCCTATATGAGGAGGCCTCTCTAAGAGAGGTATGTTTCCTTGGGAGACACGCACAGGCTCGCAGGTATGGTGAGGGTGAGAGAGCCGGGAGGGCACTAGCGGGATTATTGTGTAGCCCCTGGGCCAGTAATTACGTTACTGAGGCGATAGATACTGAGGGCGGCAGGGTGACCGGATCGGGAGGCGTGATGCAGGTATTTACAGAATATTTCTCGCAGCTATATGTGCCACCGGTGGGTCTTAGGGAGGCAGATATGAAGGAGTATTTTGAGAACATTGCGCTAGTATGGTTTGAGGAGGCACACAGGATGTATCTGGATATGCCGTTCACAGTAGAGGAGGTGGCGGCGGCGATTCGAAGCCTACCCGGAGATAAGTCTCCGGGCACTGACGGTTTAACCCCTGCTTTTTATAAAGAATATGTGGACATCCTTGCTCCCTATTTGTTGGAGGTGTATGAGGAGTCTCTGGCGACTGGGTCACTCCCGATCTCCCTCCGGGAGGCTTTAATAATAACTGTTTTGAAGCCTGGGAAGGACCCGACACGATGCGATTCGTATCGCCCACTTTCCATGATAAACATTAATAACAAGATTCTTGCAAAAATGATAGCGACTCGACTACAGCCACTACTCTCTAGAATGGTGCTTCCGGATCAATCAGGCTTTATCCCTGGGAGATCCACGAGCCATAATCTGCGTACTTTCTTTGCGGTGCTGGGATCATTAGAGACAGACGATGATGTAGCTGCCGTGTTTCTTGATGCAGCTAAGGCCTTTGATTCCCTGGCTTGGGAATATATGTTTGCGCTTCGGAACCGAGTGGGTCTCAGCGCGCGTTTTGTGAACTGGATCAGGTTGCTGTATACCCTGCCCACTGCCAGGTTGCGCCTTAACGGAGGTGTATCGGACACATTCCCCGAATGCTGGAAGCACGCTGAAGTCAACGCCCTACTAAAGAAACCTACGGCTGACCCAAGCGACCTGAAAAACTTCCGCCCCATCTCTCTTCTACCTTTCCCAGCCAAGGTAATAGAAAAGACCGTCAACAAACAGCTGACCACCTTCCTGGAAGACAACAACCTGCTCGACCCTTCACAAACCGGATTCCGAACCAACCACAGCACGGAAACCGCCCTCATCTCAGTCACAGACGACATCAGAACCCTGATGGACAACAGTGAAACAGTCGCCCTCATTCTCCTCGACCTCTCGGCTGCCTTTGACACCGTCTGTCACCGCACCCTAATCACCCGCCTACGCTCCACCGGGATCCAAGGCCAGGCCCTGGACTGGATCGCCTCCTTCCTCGCTAACCGCTCCCAAAGAGTTTACCTCCCTCCGTTTCGCTCAGAACCCACCAAGATCATCTGCGGCGTACCTCAAGGCTCATCGCTCAGCCCGACACTCTTCAATGTCTACATGAGCCCCCTCGCCGACATCGTACGCAAGCACGACATCATCATCACCTCCTACGCCGACGACACCCAACTTGTACTCTCCCTCACCAAGGACCCCGCCAGCGCCAAGACCAACCTACAAGAGGGTATGAAGGACGTCGCAGATTGGATGAGGCTCAGCCGCCTAAAGCTGAACTCTGAAAAAACGGAAGTCCTCATCCTCGGCAACACCCCGTCCGCCTGGGACGACTCCTGGTGGCCCACGGCCCTCGGCACCGCACCGACCCCCGCAGACCACGCCCGCAACCTCGGCTTCATCTTGGACCCTCTTCTCACCATGACCAAGCAAGTCAACGCCGTGTCCTCCGCCTGCTTCCTCACTCTCCGCATGCTCCGTAAGATCTTCCGCTGGATCCCCGCCGACACCAGAAAAACCGTGACCCACGCCCTCGTCACGAGCCGCCTGGACTACGGCAACACCCTCTACGCCGGGACCACAGCCAAACTCCAAAACCGCCTGCAACGCATCCAAAACGCCTCAGCCCGCCTCATCCTCGACGTACCCCGCAACAGCCACATCTCCGCACACCTGAGACACCTGCATTGGCTCCCAGTCAGCAAAAGGATCACCTTCCGTCTTCTCACCCACGCACACAAAGCCCTCCACAACAAGGGACCGGAATACCTCAACAGACACCTCAGCTTCTACGTCCCCACCCGCCCCCTCCGCTCCGCTGGCCTCGCACTTGCTGCCGTCCCTCGCACCCGCCGCTCCACGGCGGGTGGGAGATCTTTCTCCTTCCTGGCGGCCAAGACCTGGAACTCCCTCCCCACCAGCCTCAGGACCACCCAGGACCACTCCGCTTTCCGGAGACTCCTAAAGACTTGGCTGTTCGAGCAGCGATAACCCCCCCTTTCCCCCCTAGCGCCTTGAGACCCGCACGGGTGAGTAGCGCGCTTTATAAATGTTAATGATTTGATTTGATTCCTGGTCTCACGGGGTACGCGACAGGGCTGCCCGCTGTCTCCGCTTCTTTTCGCGGCTGCGATGGAGCCTCTGGCGGCGGGACTGCGACAGAAATATAGCAATAGTGGCTTACAGTTCCGGCAACGCCCTGTCTTGATATCTTTATATGCAGATGATATGGCGATATACGTGCGAAACCCCGGGCAGAAATTAGACATCTTATAAGATGAAATTGTTCGCTTCGGGAATTTTTCTGGGGTCACTATTAATTGGTTGAAATCAATGATCCTGCCACTAACTCCTAGCGTGGAGAGATTTGACTCGCGATACCCTTTGGTTTGGGCAGATGGACCGGTGCGTTATCTGGGCATACACCTGTGCTGCGACGCGTAATCGCTTCGGCTTGCTAATTATGGGACAGCGCTGACATGGCTAGAGGAAAAGGTGGAGGTCTGGAAAGCTTTGCCACTTTCGCTGACTGGTCGCATTGCTATTGCCAAGATGGTGGTACTCCCTAAATTTTTGTATTTATTCGTGAATCTTCCCCTTCCACTTACTAGGGCCTATTTCCGGCGCCTGAGATCTGCGCTTGTTCGGCTGGCGGGGCGACAGTCCTGCATCGCTTGGGAGAAATTGACGCTGCCATTTGAGCGGGGCGGATTGGCAGCCCCAGACCTGGAGTTATATTATCACTGTGCACAGGCGCATTTTGCGTACTATTGGCTGAATCCGACCCGTTATATGCCACACCTTGCACCGGAGAGTGATTCTGTCTGGCCTGACGGCTTGGTATGCGCGCTCGGTGGGCGGGTTCCCCCCCGTTCTAGAGGAGTTGACACAGTCTCCTGCACTGCGGGAGCATGGACAGCGTTGATGCAGCGGGCTGGGATATCTGCACCCTTTGCTCCTTTGCTGCATGTTATGGCAGTGGCTGATGCCCAGATGTTTCATGATGGAGGGGTGCACGGGTTTCTACGAGACGCTGGCTTGACGGTGCTGGGAGACTGGCTAGTGGACGGTCGGCTGTTGGATATTCCCGATGCACTCTCGGACTGCGATGGCACCTCGTTGCAACGTTTTTGTGCTCTCCGAGTCCGCGCTTTGCTGCGAGATCGATTTTTTGAAGTGCCGGATGCTCCCTTGGAGTTTCGTGCTCTGGAGGCACTTTGTAGCACGAGATCCCCCTCCAAGCTGATAATTAAGCTGTATAATGCTGTGCAGGAGCAGGGGAGTGGCCTTGTGGTGTCCTCTAGGACTGCATGGGAGAGAGATGTGGGGGAGCCTATCCCGGAGGCAATGTGGCATAGCTGTTGTGCTCATATGAGGACACTGTCCCCAAATTATATGCCTGCTGCATTTTAAGTTTCTGCACCGACTATATTATACGCCCAAGAAACTACATTCCATGGGGCTGCTAGCGGATACATGCTGCGCTCGTTGCGGGGCTCGGGACGTGGGCTTCTTTCACCTGGCATGGGAGTGTGCGAAAGTGTATAAGTTTTGGGAGGAGATAAGACGGTCGATTGTTGAAATGATAGAGGTGGAGGTACCCCTCTCCCCTAAGATAGCACTGTTGGTATACATGGACGAGGTTCAGGGCCCGCATAGACACTTGGTGGGCCTTCTCATGCTGCTGGCTAAGCGTAGAGTCGCAATGTGCTGGGGCCGGGGGAGAGCCCCCCGTAGGTCTGATTGGTTACGAGATGCTGCTTTTTGTCATGATCAGCTGTTAGTATTCTGGGAACTTATGCCAGAGGGATCCCGCCCCAAAGATATCTGGGCCCCTCTAAATGAATATCTGGCCACAGACTGAGGGTGCTGTGTGACTGATGTCTCCCATTTGCGCGTTTCATTCCCCCTCGGATCATGCGAGTTACCTTGTTGTATGATAATCCTGCGCGATGTGACTGTGTGCTCCACCTGCCTGTTTTTAGAGGTTTTTGCAACTGTTATTTTTTGCAGTTCTTCCTGCTCGACGATGTCAGATTAATACCATTGGGTGTGTCTGTCCTTGTCCTACGCTGGGGCGGCGGACTTCTGCGCTCCTCCGGTGTGGAGGCTCTTTTTTGGAACAGATCCCTTGATATCAGCATATAGAGAGAGATACTGGCAGAGACCCGCCTGTGATTTGGGATACCACAGTAGTTATATGATTTGTAATGGTTCTCATATATCCTTATCCTCTCGTCGAGAGATCTGCTGTATTAATGTATGTTTCTTTGGTTTCTGTTTAAATGAATCAAATAAAATAAAATAAAAAATTTTAAAAAGGCATAATAGAGTATTCCTAAGTTCTTAATACACATCTCAGATGGCATTGTTCTGGGAAACATTTTAGCACTGTATTAGAGGTTTTTGTGAGATGTTTGCATTAAGTAACATAGCAACGATTTTTATGGGTCAAGCAAATAAACAGATAATTCATTCATGTGTTCAAACAATACACTATACAGTAAATTGGGCTAACTTCACTTGTCAGCTCAACCCACAGACTATTTAAGAAGGATTGGAATAAGTTTCATGGTTTAATGCACACACAACCTAAAATTGGTTCAAACAGGTTAATCTCATCCATAACTCTACAAATCCAATTTGACAGGGATCGCTGCAGAAATAAACACAAAACACCAAGACTAATTTTTTCTCTGTCATTACTAGATCACTGGTCTGGAACACTGTCAACTGTAATGGAAGCAGACTGGATGAGTTAAACCCTCCTGACGGTGCTCATGCAACACTACTTTCTAAACAAAACAGAACAGTCAACGGAGACACTCTTAGAGAAACCTATTGTCAAACCACCCAGAATAGTCACACAAAGAAGGCAAAGATCTGTGCATGTGGTGGTCATCCTTAAAGATAGTTCATCCCAGCAGGTCGTTCCCTCATCTAGTACAATAATCAAAGCTGGAATCTTTAAACCATAAACATATTGGGATGGCCGTAGTATGCACCATTGAGGTGGGTCACTGTCCTCCCTCATTCCTATATTTTATCTTCTTAGACACCCAAGAATCACAATGTGAAGGACCTAATTTGAAATATATTTTGGTTTGTGTCTATTAGGAGCACCCCTGCTGTGATTTTACTAAATTAATCGGTGAGTATTAAGGCAAAATTAAGGCTACCACATAAATTGTTATTTTTATTGCTTTGAAATAACATGCCTTTACTTTCATTATTGTGCAATAAAGTGCATTTAATGTATTGTGTGTTTAGAAAGTATGCTTCTAGTTCACATATTCACACATTTTAATTAATTTGAACAGCCGATGCTAAATAAATACTTTGGGTAATATAATTTATCTGTTCACAGATGCCCCGTCCCTCCCAGCCCCCACAGGCATTTTTTCAGCATTTTCTCTCAGTGGAGAATCTCCCAAGCCCTCCGAGCAGGAGTCTATGAGTGTGATTGAAGCCTGCAGTACTACAGCCAAAGCTGTTCCTGATATTTGTGCCTTTCAGCCATGGTTGTTCCTTTTCATGTTGCACTGCAGCCGCATTGTGGGCAGTAATTGGATGTTGGAGGTTGTAACTGGGCAGCACAGAATGGCCATCTGGCAAATGACAGCTGCTCCTGGCTATGTGATGGCTCCATCCCTGACATGACTGCAGCCCAGTCTAAATAGATGTAATAACTAAAACAGACGTGTACTTCCTCTATCACCTTTTTGTTATTTTACTAATCCTAGTTTTAATTTTGCTTTTTTGTTTTTTTTTTAAACTTTGTTGATGTTGTTAACTATGATATCATTAGATTCAAAAGTCAAATGACATTACGCCCTGGTAATGCTACCAGGGGTGATGATATGTGATGTCACTTCCTATGATGTTGTCAAAGGTCATACGATGTCACTTCCACTATGCTTGGCATTTTGGCAGATCGACGGCAATGTTCAAACACTATTGTTTAGAATAGTAATTACAAATGGTCCAGATGTGGCCACTACTCTTTACACTCTGCAGAGAGGCCAAAGAATGAATGAGCATGAACACCTTTATAAAACGAACTGACAGGAACAGTGCAATACTTGCAGACTCAAGACTAAACTCCAAAGCTCTCAATAGTGCACCAACATGAACGTCCATTCATAACTGACCCAGACCCTACAAGCAACTAAGAATACAGTACACAAGAGTCCTATATTGCATGAAAAAACTGCAGAACAAGACATTAGAAAAATACAAATAGTCCAACGAAATTTAAAAAAAAAAAAAAAAATTAAGCAAACAGAAACTGCATCAATGACACGGATTACCTTCAAAGTTTTTACAGTCATCTTAACAAATCAATCACTATTTTCACCTTTTCAAGTTAGGGATATAAATATAAGAGACTGGCAGAGATCCGTTTCAAATTCAATTTTTAATGACTATCTACTCTGACACCTGCCATAATCCTACTGACTTAAAACCCTGATTCCACAAATGCTTCCCTATGTGACCAGCAGAGCCACACAATGTCTGGGAGTCCAGCCATGCCCACCTGAAGCTGTGTCTTGTGCTCCACACCAAGAGTTCCTCCAGGAGAAGACACTGAAAATATTCCAAAATAAAACCTTGTACCGTCTCTAGCTGCTCATTTTTCATGTGTTTACCTGGAAACGATTAAGTATGAAAACCAGGGCTCAAAAAATATATTCGATCACTCGCTATGGTGAGTCATTTTTTATGAGGTCAAGCTTTTTTTTTTTTAGAACCTACTCGCACCATCTGTTGAGTGGGCAAAGAACAGGTGTTCTGTTCAGACAGAAACTGAATTAGCAATTAAGATTCCTTTAAATCTTATTGTTGTCACATTTGAACTGGGTTCAGAGACAGAAGTCAAAAGTCAGTTTGTCTTCTTTGAATGCAAATATTTTTCCTTGTTGCCGCAGAGTTCCAGGATTTAGTAAGGTGAACTGTCTGATCTGTGTGAAATGAAAGGCTGTGGGTATCAGGTCTTTCCTAGCACACATTTATATAACTAAGTCAACTTACCAAACATTTAAAAATATATTTCAGTAGCTGTAAAAGACCATTTTTTTGTACTTGTGTGCTGAAAAAATATTTTACTAGGATGAAGAAAAAAAAGTCAGAACACTTCACTTGGTGATGTGCAAATGATAAATATTTTTTCTGAAACCTAATTTTCTCAGATTATTGTTAATACACTATATAGTTTTATCAGCCAAACTGCACATTCTTAGGAATGTTTTTGGACATTTCTTGCAAATTTACTGTCTGTAAATGACAGTGTGCTACCACATCATGCTTTAGTTATATTTTTAATAAAAATTAGTGTTTAAACAAACTGAGAAACACTCCTGCTAAGATGGCAAAGCTATTAGTACCTATATGTGGGCTATATTTATTATACATGGAGCAAACGTTTAGTGTATTCAATCAAACAGATGCCTTTTTTCTTTTTTTTACAGCAGAACTGCTGAACTTGCATATTTGCAGGTGCACTAATATGTGAGAATGAAGAAAAAGGCAACTGTAAAATACAATATTTGCACAGGATCACACAATTTGAGAGCAGTTTCCCAGTCAAGTACATTACAGTTAGGTCGAGTAGATTGTTCAAGCTACTCGACTTGCAGGTCTAGTAACATTTTTATGATTTTTCGAGGCCTGATTAAAACAACTGGTTCCTTTCAACTATGGTGTCCCTACCATTTAGCTCCAGAAAACAGCCATCGACTTTGGAACCTGTGGACTCTGCTTCTAAACCCCACCTTGGCACATTGCTCAACATAATGAGATACTGTGCAAATCACTTAGGGGCATTTTTATACTCCGTTTGCGCCGGAATTGCATCGTTTTTTTTTACGCAATTCCGATGCAAAACTAACTCCATATTTATACTTTGGCGTTAGACGCGTCTAGCGCCAAAGTCCATGGAGTTTGCGTCATTTTTTAGTGTGGACACCTACTTTGCGTTAATGAGATGCAAGGTAGGCGTCCCCGTCTAAAAAATTGACTCCGAGGCATGTGCGCCGTATTTACACTCCCGGGCAAAATTCACGCCCAGGAGTGGGCGGGTCAAAAAAAATGACGTACGGCCGCTTTTGCGCCGTTTTTTAGCGCCTGGAAAAGGCAGGCGTTAAGGGACCTGTGGGCTCTGAAGGAGCCCAGAGGTGCCCTCCCATGCCCCCAGGGACACCCCCTGTCACCCTTGCCCACCCCAGGAGGACACCCAAGGCTGGAGGGACCCATCCCAGGGACATTAAGGTAAGTCTTTTTTTTTTTTTTTTTTTGTGGCATAGGGGGGCCTGATTTGTGCCCGCCTACATGCCACTATGCCCAATGACCATCCCCAGGGGACAGAAGTCCCCTGGGCATGGCCATTGGGCAAGGGGGCATGACTCCTGTCTTTGCTAAGACAGGAGTCATTTCTATGGGGGTTGGGAGTTGGAAAAAATGGCGCAAATCGGGTTGAGGCGAAAAATTTGCCTCAACCTGACTTGCCCCATTTTTTGGCGCCCAAGCTCCATATCCCCCTACGCCGGCGCTGCCTGGTGTACATCGTTTTTTTCCACGCACACCAGGCAGCGCCGGCGGCTAACGCTGGCTAACGTCATTGATTAAATACGGCGCCCGCATGGCGCTTCAGAATGGCGTTAGCAAGCGCTAATTTTTTTGACGCAAAACTGCGTTAGCGCAGTTTTGCGTCAAAAAGTATAAATATGGCCCTTAATCTCCCTACACCTAAATGTGTGAATTTGTGAAATCCCCACTTGATGCATGCAATTTTGTAAATTGCTCCCCAAGTAACGTATAGCGCTCTGTTGCCTTCTAGTTGGGTTTGTGCAATAGAATTACTAAGACATACATTGATACACTTTTTCAGCCCTTCTTGTTTTAAGAGAACACCTCAGCTACTAACTAGCTCCCCTGTGCCCTAAGTCATTACACTTAATACAGGCTCCAGAAGCTATTTTAAAACTGGATACAGGATGGAGATCACCCCCAGTGAAATACGCTGCCTTGCACCCCGCAATTTGCTGACACCATACTTCGGGCCTAGTTTTCAGGAGGCAGAGTTTTTTTTTTTTAAATGCTTAGTTGGCGGGTAGACTGTGCTCCTCCAAGCTCAATCCATAATGACAAAACCACCTTTCTTCTGCCAAACCTCTACCACAAAATCGTACGCTCCAGAGTATTTGTTTCCATTTCCAGCCCCCCTTACATTCCACAAATGAGGTTGATTTCAGAACTTCTTATAAGGGTACAATCCAGAAACTTGAGGGATTTTGTGTCAGTTTTACTGGCCCTGCTATCCTATACCCAAAAAACAGTTCATCGTTTACATACTAGATTTTTTCAGGGAAAAATAATACAATCTCAATGTATCAAGACCAAAACGTATATATCACAACAAATTATGTTCTTATTTTCACATTTTAATAAAACTTTAAAAGACGCAGCTGCCAAAATACATTCTGATGTCTGTAATACATCACCAAAAACATAAAAGTCAACTGTCCTCCCTAAAAAATTGTAGTGTACTCTAGAAGTGCACAGTTGATTTTTTCTTATCCCAACAGAGATACACAAAAGCTTCCCAAAGAAGTGAAATGTCACACGTAAAACCACTGCATACATGAAATCGTCATACATTAGCACACTGGAAACTACCTATAAACACTTGCGGACTATGCATCACTCAAGAGCTACGCCCTCTGTTTGTTCACGTTAGAGACACCTACACGTCCTGATGATGCTTTTTGAAGGACTATAATTCTGCGTTCCTGGTGACAGCTGTCAGACATGCGTTACAGACCTGAAGTGTGACCAGGCGAACTGTAAGGCGCGTTTGTAGTTCTCGTCGTCCGAAGACTCTTCACTTAGTCCGCACACTTTCTCCACGAGCGCCCGGACGTCCTTATCCTGCTCCTTCTCGAAATCCGTCCAGTGCGCCATGACTGGGGGCTCGAAGCGCTCAACGCCTTCACCAAGGTAACCAGGGGACCGGCAACCAGCTATAGCCCGCCATCACCCTAAGCGTGGACAGACACTCCCCCAAGGAAGACCCCGCCCACCCGACAGCCTCGGCGACTGCCCAGTGTGGTGAAAGCTCCGCCCAAACATTTGTTGACCATAGACATAGAAGAAGGATTAAGAAACAAGCGGAAAAGGCCTAAAACGATCAAGGAAAACTCCCGAGATATATTCTATGGATTCTTTTGGAGGCCATCTTGCAAAGGTTTAAATGATTTCAAGCTAAAAGTAAACCCGTGTCTTTTTCCTCTACTGCATGGGTTATCATTTTGCTTATTATAAAGCAGTGTTTCTACTTTTTTGTAGTTTCCTATTGCGCGAACTCGACGGTATTGGAGCCCTTTACATGAGCACCAGTGACATAACATTCACATCTGTTTAAGCACAGGGTGATTCGTGATTTGGCTAGCTTCACAGGATGTTGACCCATCGCTGAGAATCTAACATGGTTCTCTCATTCCCAAACTCAGCAGCTATGGGCCCCTAAGCCACATCCTCTATCACAGCTTCTCTGTATCAAAGTATTTGTGTGGTAATTTAAAAAATGTATTGATAGCCAGTGCATCATTCAAACATAATATACATTGAATGAAAGTAAGATGCGAAGTACTGCTAAGCTTTTGGCTATATTGGTTGACCATTTCAATATGTTGCTGAACGGTTTAGTCTACATGTGATTGGTTATAAGTAATTAAGTTTCTTTCAAGTTATGTCAATATACCATTTTTACTGCTCAGTGTTTCATGGACGATCAATGGAATGGGCAGAATAAAAAACAACCCAATGCCAACTTTTTCAGTGATTGTTTTATTATTTTCCGATTTGTGAAGCTCATTTCAATGCCAAGAAGTAAATAACACAACCATAATACATGTATGTGATCAAATATCCAGTATCATACACAGAATGAGAGAACAAGCTATGACAGTCATGAAATGCTGCTTAGAGAGGTATAGAGAAAGTCTTGCTGTTATGACCTTTTCAGACCTAAGTTGGTTACCCCTAGTTTAAGCTTCATTTTATATTTAATATTTTATGCTTTTTAGCAGCACTGCTTTTAGCAAGGGCATTTACACAAATTTCTTGCATGATGTCCTTCTAGAAGTATGTGAAACGAGTGGCTTGTTTAGTTTGCTTTTGCACAGCATGTAATCAGTTCTTTCTGTTCAAGGCTACAGACAATGTAAACAATATCCTAGTTCTTGTGTTGCCCATTCAAAAGAGACAGTCTAACATCTAGACACAGCACTGCATCAGAGCTGCACTTCCACCACAGTTTGGCTTTAATATATAAACTGTGCACTGACCCAGAAAGAGCAGAGGACACTGCCAGCGCATCGGTCCTTAATAAGCAAACTTACAAGGGAGTGCGTATAGGTCGATGAACCTTTTGATTCATATAGGGTGTTCTTATCATAGTTTCGGTACAGAATCAATAATCTATACACAATAATCAATAACCATCAGTTAAATCAATAATCAATGGAGTCAGTAAATTTCACACACCATGACTCTTAAGCCATGAATAACCACACCTTTAATTATAAGTTTTGTAAGTTTATTTCCCTTTCATTAACAATACTAAGTCATGAATCCCAATCATCGACTCAAATCAAAAAGTATCCTAATAATGCTGGTTAAACAGCAAGTTGCAGAAGACGGGATCTAATCAAAGCTTGAATCAAAAGACATTCTAAGGCATCAATACAATACATTAATAAAATCCAATTCAGCAAAGCTATGATATTCATCAAATTCAGCCAAACAGTTCATCAACCATTTGTCTCTGTAATTTATCAGTCATGTGAGTAACCTCAGCTAACATCAATTAGCATCAGCATGTGGGGCTTCATGCAAAACAATTTAGAACACCAATTTGGAAAACATCTACCTAAAGAAAAATATTAAGTGGGCGCAGTTGGTACCTAGAAAGAAAAGGCATAAAAATGCAATTCAGTTATTGTCATATCTACCTATCCATGGTATGGGTCAGCAAGCAGAATCAGTCTTCGTCCTCAGGTCCTCAGTCGATCAGCAAAACATCAGGCTCTCAGTCAGAGAGTATAAGCCCAATGACAGAATCTCGAATCTCTTCTTCTCAATATCGCAATAAAATCTGAATAAGGTCTGGAGTCTTTTCCCTCTGTCATGTTGTTATATCAAAGTCACCCAAACTATCCCCCAATTTCCAATTGGTCAAATAATCGTACGTTATTACTCTGCCCAATAATGTCCCTTTACCAAATCTATGAATTCTAATATTTCACAGTTCACATGTCGTTGATTGGTCAGCTTTACGATGTTCTCATCATCCGGCTCGTCAGGTATCAATTTTGTTGCATCTTCCTCTCCAGTCAGTGTCTTCATTGTTCGCATCCTGGGAAAGAATCCTTTGCACACTTTACAGACATTTAGTTACTTTACAAGAGACCTCATCTCCTGTCCATCGGTTCCCATAGAAAGCTTCTGCTAAGCATTCTATTTAAACAATGAGCATTTCACACTTAGTTCACTCTGTCAACATTTTGTATTAAGCGCTAAGAAATACAGCTTCTACATGAGGCCTGGCAAAACTAGGCCAAGACACTTGCTAAGTTAAGACCTACAATTAATAAGCAAGAACATATTTCACAACCCTTAATATAACATATTACTACATTAATCTTAATACATTTTCAATATTTCATATCAATTAATAATTATTTTGTACATTTCCTGAACACTGGTGGCCATTCTTCGAGGTCACAATTTCAAATGTGCACATTATTTTTCTACGTTACTCACTTTTCTACATAAGTCATTATTCAAAATATGTCACCATTCATCAATAATTTCTAATTAAGACATCTGCTTCAGCAATCCCTCCTCTGATGACTAAATGTGTCATCACACCAAATTTACTACCCAACATTTTACAATTCTATCTCTTCGACATTTTGGCCCTCATTACAACTCTGGCGGTCGGTGTTAAAGCGGCAGTAATACCGCCAACAGGCCAGCGGTAAAAAAATGGGATCATGACCACGGCGGAAGCCACCAACACAACCAGCCACTTTAACACTCTGACCGCCACAGCGGTAGCAACAAACACCGCGGCGGTAACCGCCAACAGCTAGGCGGAAGACAGTGTGCCGCCCAGCCAATCACAACCCGCCAATCTGCCAGCTTTTCCGGTGAGGTACCAACGCCATCAAAAGCACGTCAGAAACAGGACTTGGAAGGGAAACCACTCACCTCTCGACACTCAACGAAGAACTAGGACGCCATGGAGCCCGAGCTCCAGATCCTGCCCATGCTAGTCTACCTCCTCATCTACCAGGAATACGAAAGGCGGCGGCGACGACCACGGTGAGTACTGCACCTACTACACAGGGGATGGGGGGAGGAAAAAGAGAGTGACACACACACGCAATACGCAACACCCCCGCCCCCACCCTCACCCACAATACCATAAGCACAAACACATGCATCAACATTACATTTACACCCCGAAATCCCCTGGAAGAACGCAAAGACAAAAGGAATTGATTAAACAGTGATATTTTAGAAATAGGCAGATATACGTAATAAATAGAAAAACAATATTTACAAAAATATACAATATGTACATAAGACAGTACATTGTCCATTCAAAACGTCCGTGGGCCACTGGGCCAAAAATCATGGGCCAAGCCCACACTTGACTCCTGCCTCAATACGGAGAGAACACTGCAGGGGCATCAGGTCGAAAACACACAGGCACCTGAGGGGGATGGAGAAGGGGGGGCACTTCAGCTAGAAGATGGAATAACGCCACTGCTCCTCGAGGGGGCTCCATGCCCCACTGCTTGGTCCTGGGGAGTGCAAGGCCACAGTCTTTCTAGTGGGTGGTTTGCCCACTGCTTGGTCCTGGGAAGTGCAAAGCCACAGTCTCACAAGTCTCTCAAGTGGGTGGTTTGCCCACTGCTTGGTCCTGGGGAGTGCAAAGCCACAGTCTCACAAGTCTCTCAAGTGGGTGGTTTGCCCACTGCTTGGTCCTGGGGAGTGCAAAGCCACAGTTTTCCAAGTGGATGGCTTCTTCCACTGGTCCTGGAGTGGGCCTTGTGCCCAGTGTGCTTCATCCTGCCAAGGATTGGGTAAGTGGATGCATATCTCCACTGGTTCTGGAGGGGGCTTTGTGCCCAGTGTGCTTCATCCTGCCAAGGAGGGGGTGAGTGGATGCCTTCTTTCACTGGTTCTGGAGGGGGCTTTGTGCCCAGTGTGCTTCATCCTGGAAGGTACAAGGTCACAGTCTCTCACCTGGGTGTCTGAGGCACAAGATTTGCAGGGAACATGTTGCATGATAGTCCATGGAGGCAGGGCTAGACTCCATCCTGCGGCGGCTAAGGCTGCAAACTGGTGGTAGTGCCGGTGCTGGTGGGGGTGCTGCCAGTGGTGGTGGGATGCTCCAGACCTTCTCCTGAAGACTCTGACGGCTGCCCCTTGGGGCTGCTGCTGCTGGTAGTGGTCCTACTGTCAGTGGTGCAGGTGGCAGTGCTTGCGGCGGTGCTAGTGGCGGTGCTAGCGGCGGTGCAGGTGGCGGTGCTGGCCGTGGTGCAGGTGCCAGTGCTGCCAGTGGTGGAGGGAGGCTCCAGCCCTTCTCCTGCAGCCTCGGACGGCTGCCCACTGCGGCTGCTGCCAGTAGTGGAGCTAGCGGCGGTGCAGGTGGCGGTGCTAGCGACAAGGCTGCTGGCAGAGCTGGCCACGGTGCAGGTGGCGGGGCTGGCGGTTGTGCTGGTAGCCACCAGGCCTTCACCTGCAGCCTCCGACAGCTGAAGTGCCTTGCCTGATGTTTTCTGCCCCTTCCTCACCTTGGCAGATGGTGGTGTGACCTTGGGTCTGGCAGCTGGAGTGTTTGAGGAGGCCTTGCTGGGTGGTTCATGCTCCTTGCCCTTGCTGCATGCTGTCCCCCTCTTCACCTTGGCAGGTAGCGGAATGGTTTTGTCCTTTGCAGGGGTTGGTGGCACACTGGCTGGGCTGACGGGTGCCCCCTTTGAGCCTCTGTGAGTTGCAGGTACCACAGCGGACGTCAACTTGGTGGCTGAGGTGCTGGCCTGGGTTCTGGACATCCTGGCCCGAGAGGAAGGACGGGGCGGAGGTGGAGGGAAGAGGTCAATGTTTGCCAGGAAAAGCTTCTTGGAGACACTGGGGCGGGAAGAGGGAGAGGGTTTGGGAGAGGAGGAAGAGGGAGTGGTTGAAAGAGGTGTCTGCTGAGTTTCGTGCAGGTGCACGGGCTGTATGCTGTTGTGAGGTGGATGGCTATTGGGTGGGTGGGTGCTTGCGTTTGTGTACTTTGGGAGGAGGGGTCACAGACACACTGGGAGAGGACACAGGGGACGTGTGAATGGATGTGGGGGTGGTGACTACCTGTGAAGGGTGTGTTGTGATAGGCGTGCTGGTGATGGAGGTAGTGGATGAGGATGTGGTGCATGCACGTGTGAGTGGAGACTCTACTGGGAGGGAGGTAGACGATGAGGAGGAGGGGGACGCAGTGGAGGCAGTGGATGTTGGCGTGTCTGCATGGGGATGGTGCTTGTGTGAGTGCCTGTGAGATGAAGTGTGGTGCTTCTGTTTGCCTGAGCCACTTCGGGGTGTTGATTTGGGTGAATGCTAGTCTGAAGGTGTGCTTGGGATAGGCTGGGGTTGAGGGGAATGGGTCTGGGTAGAGGAAGATGGAGGGGGGAGGCTAGAGACAGGTACAAGGGCTGCCATCAGTGCTGAGGCCAGAGCCTGAAATGCTCTCTGTTGGGCCGCCATGCCAGAGTGAATGCCCTCCAGGTATGAATTTGTTTGTTGCAAATGCCTCTCGACACCCTGGATGGCATTCAGTATGGCTCACTGCCCAACAGTTAGAGATCTCAGGTGGTCAATAGCCTCCTCACTGAGGGCAGCAGGCTGACTGGGGCAGGGCCTGACGTCCCTGGGGTGAAGGAGATGCCCACCCTCCTGGGTAAGCCGGCACGGGAAACACTCTGAGGGGCTGCTGGGAGGGCGGTGCTGGTATGGGGGTGGCGGTTGTACCTGTTGTTGGAGTGGGCACAGAGGTGTCCACCACCGCCAGAGAGCTTCCATCAGAGGAGGAGTTGCTGTCTGTGGTCTCCCCTCCTGTCCCCGTTGTGGTGCTCCCCTCACCCTCCGTCTCACTGGTGCCCTCACCCTCGGTGGATTCGGCCTCCAGGCCTATATGGGATGCAGTTCCCTCCGTCGCTGGTGCCTCTGCTCCTCCGCCAGATGATGCTAATGCACACAAGGACAGGGTGACAAAACAAAAAGGGGGGGAGACACAGAGGATACACTTGGTCAATGCCAGCAACACCACTACCGTTGGCTTACACAACACACAGGGAGCAGCCCTATGCACTAGCCCATGCACTACCAGTTACTAAGATAGTCACCAGCCCATGGGGTACAATGCCTACCGCCATTAGCTGCACACCTGAAACCCACAGGACTCTGCCTAGTAGTACATGCCCACTAACTCTATTGGGGTAGGAGTGCTTCATAGCATGCCCAACAAGGGACCTACCCTGCTATCATCGCCCTGGCCTAGGGGCACCCTCAGCCCACATCCCCCACCCAGATTCAGAATTTGTACTCACCCCCTTGTGGCTGCTGTGATGCCTTCAAGCACCCACCCAAGTCCAGATAGGCCATCGCCAGGATGCAGAACATCAGGGGGGTCATGGTGCGACGGCACCCCTTCCTCGTTGGTAGGCCAGCCACTACTGGGCCTCCGCCGCCTTCTTTGCCCAGCGGCGCAGGTCCTCCCACCTTTTGCAGCAGTGGGTGCTGTGCCTGTCAAAGACCCCCAGGGTCTGCACCTCCTTGGCGATGGCACACCAAATACCCTTTTTCTGATGGGCGCTGACCTGCAGGGAAAAGACAGCAGAAAAAAAATTAGTCATACCGTCCGGACTGTCATCCTCATGGCCGATCATATCCCTCCCATCCCCTTACGCACATACATTGACCACCATACATGCAGCACTCTGCCCAGGACCCCTCAGCTTCCCCCTACAAGTGGCTTACACACACAGCACCCCATCCATTCATGGCCCACGCATCATCCTCACAGTGTACTCACATGTTTGTCTGGAGGACCATAGAGTAACGGGTACTGGGGTAGAACCCCATCCACCAGTTTCTCCAACTCCTCTGCAGTGAAGGCAGGGGCCCTTTCCCCCGACACATGAGCCATTGTCGCTTCCAGACACAGGTCACAGCAGCACTTGCAGTGTAGGTCCTCTCCTGTTGAAGGTCAGGTAGCAAGTGAGTGAACAGATAGAAAATGGCGGTCACGTCCGCAGCGGTGCGTACCGTCAACGCTGGCGTACATCCCCATTGGCTCCTGGAACCCATAGGACCCAATGATAACCAATGCGAAGTTGCGCGGTGGTCTAGGACCGCCTATTGTGACGCGCACAACACCAGTGGAATTACCTCATTTCCACTTGTCCCTCCTCACAGGTCAGGCAGCCGCCATTTCAGGGGGGCACAAAGCATGGCACCTAACTGCGTCATAGCAAACACTGGCACAGCAACTGACTGTCGGATTCACATACTGGTTCTGTAAAGGAAAAAAATCATAATTAGTGCAATAGATGTGTGAATATGACCCTCTGCTCACGGTTTTCTTCCATAGGCTTCAACCGATGTGGCTGAATATGAGATGGCGACATCCTCCGGTGTACAGACCCCTGGTGGACCTTGCGACAATGGAGGTCAGACACATTATCCTAACATACAGACTTGATCGGGCCACAATCCAAGAACTGTGTGCCCAATTGGAGCCAGACCTGATGTCAGCTACCCGCCAACCCACAGGTATCCTCCCTCTAGTGCAGGTCCTGGCAAGTGGTTCCTTACAAACAACAGTGGCCATGACATCAGGGATGTCTCAGCCAATGTTCTCCAATGTGATGACAAAGAGTGTTGTCAGCCCTGCTGAAACACATGCACAGCTACATCGTATTACCCCAGGTGGATGATTTGGCCACAGTGAAAGCTGACTTTTATGCCCTGAGACATACCCCCAACATCATTGGTGCCATTGATGGTACACATGTGGCATTTGCCCCCGATAAATGAACAAGTTTACAGGAATAGAAAAAGCTATGTCTCTATGAATGTGCAGATGGTGTGTTTGGCGGACCAGTACATCTCCCATGTGAATGCCAAATATCCTGGCTCTGTGCATGGCACCTTTATCTTGAGGAATAGCAGCATCCCATATGTGATGGGCCAACTCCAGAGGCACCAGGTGTGGCTAATAGGTGAGCCCAAGGTCCCCACCCAGTATAAGTAGGTGTCTGGGTGTGGGGTTGTCCCTAAGGGTTAGTGTGTGTCTACCAGGTATCCCTCGATATTTGCAGGTGACTCTGGTTACCCCAACCTCTCATAGCTACTGACCCCAGTGAGGAATGCCAGAACAAGGACAGAGGAATGTTACAATGAGGCACATGGGCGTACAAGGAGGATTATTGAAAGGACCTTCAGCCTCCTGAAGGCCAGATTCCGGTGCCTACATCTGACAGGTGGATCCCTGTACTACTCACCCAAGAAGGTGTGCCAGATCATCGTTGCATGTTGCACAACCTGGCCTTGAGACGCCAGGTGCCGTTTCTGCAGGAAGATGAGCCTGGAAATGGTCTTGTGGCAGCAGTGGAGCCTGTGGACAGTGAAGAAGAGGAGGCAGAGGAAGAAGATGTTGACAACAGAAGTAATGTAATTCAGCAGTACTTCAAGTGACACACAGGTAAGACACTGTAACTTCACTTAACGTTTCACTTTTCTTTTGGACAGTGTACATGGCAGCCTGATTTCCTTATGTCTATGGCCACTTACTGCACCCTTTGGCATCTCTATTTTCAGATCTCTGTGTCCCACTCTGGCTCCTGCTATGTGTACTGCTGCCCACCAAAGGTCATTCCAAAGTATACTTAACTGTACATATGACTTGCAATGCTTTGATAATGTTGAACTAATACATTTTTCAATCATTTGACAGACTCAAGATATGTATTTGTTCCAAGGGTGTTTATTTAAGTGCTCATAAATAGAGGGGGATGTGCAATGGGCTGGAGTGATGGTGGAGGAAAGTCCAGGGTAGAGTCCAGTCTCTTGGTATCACAGGTGCATTGTCCAATGGGGCATAGGAAGGGGAGTAATGGCAGTTCAAGGTGGACAGGGTGACAGAGTGGGACAGAAGGGTGACAATCAGGAGAGTCTTATTTCCTGGCCAGGGTCTTGGCAGTGTTCTTTGGCATCTGCCTGGATTGCAGGGACCGTTTGTGGGGTGGTTTTCCTTCTGCAGGTGGTGGGGTGCTGGTGGCCTGTTGGTCCTGTGACGGGGCCTCCTGTCAACTAGCGCAGGCAGAGGTGGAAGGCTGTTATTCGGTGTGGCTAGTGTCAGGGGCCCGTTGGTATGCCACTGCCTCCCTCATGGTCTTGCCCATGTCTGCCAGCACCCCTGCAATGGTGACCAGATGGTGTAGATATTTTTGGGGTCCTCCCTGATCCCCTGGTACCGTCCCTCCTGCAGCCGCTGGGTCTCCTGAAACTTGTACAGTATCTGGCCCATGGTCTCCTGGGAATGGTGGTATGCTCCCAGGATGTTGGAGAGTGCCTCCTGGAGAGTGGGTTCCCTGGGCCTGTCCTCCCCCTGTCGCACAGAAGTCCTCCCAGCTTCCCTGTTGTCCTGTGCTTCTGTCCCCCAAACTGTGTGCCCGCTGCCACTGACCCCAGGTCCCTGATCGTCCTGGGTTTGTGGGGTTGCCTTGGGTCCCTGTAGTGGTAGACACACTGCTGATTGACGTGTCACTGGGGACAGTGGCATGGGCCCGCTGGGTGGGTGCTGTGGTGGTGTTTCCCGAGGGGGAGGCTCTGTGGTGGATTGGGACTGTGGCACGGTAACCGACTGTCCAGAGGTCCCTGATGGGCCAGGTTGGTCATCCTGATCCAGGCGTGCAGAGCTGTGTCGTCACTGTGGGCCTCTTCTGGGGGGGGAACTGGATGTAGCCGGCACCTCTTCTCCGGTGACGTTGAGTAGGGGTCCTGTGGGGAGGCAAAAGCAGTGTTATTGTATCTGCGTGTGCCATCTTGGGAATTGGTGTGTTTCCCTGTATAATTGTGATTTCCCTGTGAGCTTTGCCTTGTGTGCGTGGTGATTTTGTGAGCTGGGTGAGTCTCTCTACTGGGCATGCTGTGGTGATGGATGTCCATGCAGGTCTTTGATGGGGGTCCATGGATTGGTGTTACATGCAGGGCTTGGTATTGGTATGGATGGGTTGTGATAGTGGGTTATGTGTGAGTTGGTGGAGTGATGGGGTTGAGAGTAGGGGTACGAGTTTGTGATGGCATGCAGGTAGGGTGGGGGGATACAGTAGTCAAAATTCGACTTACCAGAGTCCAGTCCTCCTGCTACTCCTGCAAGGCCCTCAGGATGCAGTATTTCCAAGACTTTCTCCTCCCACGTTGTTAGTTGTGGGGGAGGATGTGGGGGTCCACCGCAAGTCCTCTGTACGGCTACATGGTGTCTTGCAACTACAGAACGTACCTTCCCCCGTAGGTCGTTCCACCGCTTCCTGATGTCATCCCTAGTTCTGGAGTGCTGTCCCACGGTGTGGACCCTGTCCACGATCCTCCACCAGAACTCCATCTTCCTTGCAATGGACGTCTGCGGGACCTGTGATCCGAATAGCTGTGGCTCTACCTGGATGATTTCCTCCACCATGACCCTTAGCTCCTCCTCTGAAAACCTGGGGTGTCTTTGGGGTACCATGGATGTAGTTTGAGTGGTATGTGTGAGGATGTGTGGGGTGATGTGTGGGGTGTTGTGTGGGGTGTCGTGTTGTGAGGTGCGTGGATGGTGAATGTGTGATGATGTATTGTGCCTCTGATTGAGTGGGTGCTCCTGGCTTGTCTCTCTCTGCTTGCTATCTTTTTTTCACTGTAAGGGGTTGTGGGTAATGTGGGTGCGTGTATTATAGTGGTGTGGGTGTGGTGTGTGTATGGGTGTCAGGTGTGTGTAGTTTGAATAGTCCAATGTGGTGTAGTTTTGTCAGTGTGTGTGTATTTTGAGCACGGTGGTGTGTACCGCCAATGGTTTACAGCGGTTGAAAGAACACTGCGGTGATTCGTGGGTCGGGATACTGTGGGCATAACGGTGTGGGTTTGCATACCGCCATTTTATCACTGACCTTTGGTCTGGCGGACTTGTGAGGGTGTCTGTATAATGGCAGATTTCTTAGTGTGGGTCATAACACCCTAAGCGGAATACCGCCGCGGTCACGGTATGTTGGTGGCTGTCAGCACTGCGGTAGGTGGCATTTACCGCCAAGGTTGTAATGAGGGCCTTTGTCTTCTCCTTAAACTTTCCCTATAAATTCTTTCCCTTTTCTTTTTTCCCTCCTCTGATTATTTTTGGACCTTTTTAATTTAATTATTTTGCATAATTTACATAATCCCCATATTTCTAATAAACAACCAATGACAATTAATATTCCCTGTATGATTTTCCGTTGTACCCCATCCCAAATACTACTAAGCCAATTTCCAACTGAAGCAAACCCCTTACCAACCTTTTCCCACACACCTGGTTCCTTCAAATTACTAATTGTGTTAGTCAGATTAGTAAGTAAAGGCCACATGTAGGAAAGTCTGAGATTGCGACTCGGAAATTGCGAGTCTGTCCGACTCGCAATTTCCGAATTGCAATCCCGGCTGCAGAACGGTGTCTCAGACACCATCTGCGACTCGCAATGGGGTTGCAAAGACCTACCTGATCAATATTCATGAGGTGGGTCGCATTTTGCGACCCCATAGCGAGTCCCTGCACTCACAGGGATGGTGGCCTGCTGAAGTCAGCAGACCTCCATGTCTGTGACTGCTTTTTAAATAAAGCAGTTTTTTTTCATTTTGCAGCCCGTTTTCCTTAAATGAAAAAAATACCGAAACCATTTGGTTTCGTTTTTTTCAGAGTAGGCAGTGGACCATTGCCTGCTCTGAAAAAATATTTTTGTCGACATTCACAAAGGGGAAGGGGTCCCATGGGGCCCCTTCCCTTTTGCAAATGAGTTACCACCAGTGTGATGGTGGTAACTGCGAGTTGCTTTGCGACCGCATTCACGGTCACAAAGCAATTCTGAATTGCGATGCGAGTCACAAATATTTGTGAGTCGCATTCACAAATTGCTAGTCGGTACCGACTCGCAATTTGTGAATGTGCATCGCGTGAGGCCGTTTGCATAGCGCAAACTGCGATTTTTGCAGTTTGCGACATGCAAACGGCTTGCTACATCTGGCCCTAAGTCTCTTATCTCTTTATTGTTGTTAGGAATGTAAGAGCAGCAATGCATAGAGTTAATCATTTTACAGACTCTGCCATTTTTCGCTAAAAGAATGTCTAAAGCAAGGCGATTTTGAAGAGTGATAGCTCTATCCGCAGCCAATTCAGTATCTATCAGGAGTATAGCCCCTGAAAAGTTTGTCAGTATGTTATCCACAATAGTAGACAACTTTTGAATCTTAATTGAATTCAGGATGACTCCCACTGAAGGAATCACTGCACCAAATATATCTCCCACTATTGCAGAAGAGGTTTCCCTCCTCTGTCTTTTACAATGTAATTCTGTCAATTTCGGAAACATTTTCAAATCTTCCATTTGGTAAATCTTTGGGAATACTATCCCCAAATAACATATCCCATACCATCCTCTTGGAAGACAGTAATAAGCATTAAGTCCACAAATATAGTAGATCCCCGGAATCGCAGGGTCCTGTCCATTCAACATGAATGTCCATTTACTCTGAAACAAAAACACATGCCTACATTTACTCGTACTCACAAACAAAGTGTCAGTGTGCAATTTAGGCCTATATATACAAAGCTTCCCTACGTGTAATGCATCTAAAGCTAATTTCCCTTGTGTTTTAATTGCAGTGTAAGCATAATCATTCTTGTAAGCCCTTTTCTCTAAGCCTTTTTCTAATTTCTCTTTCAACGCCTTTCTTCTATCATCAGTATGATCTAAGAAGCTCTTCTCTAAAGGTGTAAGCAAGCATGTGAGATTATTTTTATGAGCATAAGCGGTCCATAACGTTAGTGTAGGTTTATCTTTAGCTCCTCTACTCAAATACATAATAATAGGAACAAACAAAAACACAACATTGTGATTGGAGTAAAAATATTGGATGTACTCTTAAATATAGAATCTTGTTAGTAACAGACTACAACTTATCCCTTATGTTAGTGGAAGTCTATGGTAAGTGACTCCTTCGAATAATGAAGGAATCTGCGTACACACAAGACAATCCTTTGCATCCATTGTCTCAGCACACTCACTCAATAAGCGATAGAAAACATTAGAAGACATTTCTCCTTGAACATTAGTGTGATTGGTTCCTGTGTGGAAGGAATACTCGAACGCGTTGGTCAGGTGTACCAGTGTTTTATTAGAACAAGATGATAGTCGGTGAGGTATGGTGCAGGTAAGCTTTAACGGTTTTCTCCTTTGCGCGGTGGGTGAACGGGTGATTTCTTGTGGTGGTAGATCTCACTCTTCTTTCTCTTTTGTTTCCTTGGCGTACAGGTGCCCCGGGAAGTACATGTGAAGAGAACAGAGGACACAGGGTAAGTGGAGGGATCACATTTGGGGTTTTTGATCTTTCCTTTCTCTTTTCTACTCTCTGCCTATTTTCTTCACTTTTTACAACGGCTGTGGTATCACTGTCTCTCTTTTGCTTGCTGTCTCTCCTGTATGTCTGTTCTGAAACTGGTCTTCTGGCCTTTTCCAGTGCTTTAGTCTTTTCCCTTTCCGTTGTGCCTCTATAGTTTCTTAGGTGCAGTGCCTTTCAAGTGCCTTAGTCTAAACATAAAAAGTGCTTCAGTGTGCTCAAATCGGGAGGGTGTTGGTGATTTGTTTTCTCCCCCCCCTTTTATTCCCTCGTTCCACCCCACCTTTTTCTTCTCCCCCCCACCCCTTCCATACGTCTCTCTCACTCTCGCTCTCTTTCTCTCTCTTTTCCCCACTCAGGTATGTGATCCCACGCACCTGGGTTCGCCACGCTTCTCCAGAAGCTTGGCGGGCATTAGCGTTTCATCCTCCCGGCTGCCTGCTCCCGCGGGACCTGTCAGACACCTCCGGCTGGTTTCTTCGAGTCGCATTCGGCAGTTGCTGTGTCAGGGTCTCGAAGCGCCGCCCTCCTTCCTCTTCGTTGACCTCCGGTAGCCCGATTCCTTTTTCCTCTCGTGATCGTCCGTCCGCTTCCTCCACACCATCGACCAACGCCAGTGCTGTCGGAGGCAATTTTAACCTGTCAGCGGCCCGCCAATCCTGAGAGTCCCACCAATCACGGGACGGGAGGCGGGTCAGGCAACGGTCCCCAGGGGCAGAGTCAGTACAGGTCCCGGAAGTGTGCGGGTGATCGCAAATCAACCTGTCACAAACACTCCCCCTAGAGAGTGGACTGTCGAGACACGGAGATGCAGGATACCGGGACAGAAAATCCTCCGTCACCATTTGGCTACCCGGGAGATGTCGGATCTGAAACGAAAAAGGTTGTAAGGAAAGGAACCAGCGCAGCACACGGGAATTAGTGTCCTTATGATGGGCGAGCCAGGTGAGAGGAGCATGGTCTGTAACCAGGGTAAAAGTTCTGCCAGACAGATAATATCGAAGAGATTCAATAGCCCATTTAATGGCTAAGCACTCCTTTTCTATAGCCGGATAGTGCCGTTCACACAGGAGAAGTTTCCAGCTGATGTATAGAAGGGGGTGGAGAGACTCATCATCCTGAGGTTGCGTCAGATTAGGATTGATCCAGGGCTTTCCTGGACTAGATACATTGTGGGGTGTAAGTATGGGATACGGAATGTCCTCATTTACCTCGGTGGTGACATAATGGATGGTTTGTCCTTCAGTGGGTTCTATTCATTTCTTAAGAAGGTTGATATGATATATCTGTTCTCTTCCGCCATTTTGGAACATGGATAACTTATATGTGGTGGGGTTTATTTGGGCAGTTACTTCAAAGGGACCCTGCCATCGAGCCAATAATTTATTTTCAGTGCTGGGGAGTAAGACCAGTGCTTTATCACCGACTGCCAATGTTCTAACAGCACTGTGAGTGTCATATAACTGCTTTTGCTTCTGCTGGGCAGCACGCAAGGCAGTGTGGGCTTCTTCCCATACGGTATTGAGGTTTTCTCGCAAATCTCGGGTATAAGTTAACAAATCTTTGACCTCTTCTTCAATGTCTTCCCATTGTTCCGCTAACATATCTAGCAACGTACGAGGTTGTCGGCCGAACAACATTTCAAAAGGGCTATGACCTAAAGAGGATTGCATATGGTCCGGATGGCGTATAGAACCAGAGGCAGTTTCTTTTCCCAATCCTTACCCGCCTCAGATATACTTTTCCGTAGGAGAGACTTAATGGTTTTGTTGTATCTTTCCACTAGTCCGTCTGTTTGGGGGTGGTATAAGGAAGTATGGATTTGTTTCACCTCTAGTGATCTACAAACCTCAGTCATTAGTCTGGACATAAAAGGAGTCCCCTGATCCGTTAATATTTCATTCGGGAATCCTAACCTCGAAAAGAACTTTATCATTGCCTGGGCAACTGCTTTCGTATGCATACTGGGGAGGGCAATGGCTTCTGGATATCTTGTGGCATAATCCACTAATACTAATACATATTGTCTACCTTGGGTAGAAGGGGTGAGAGGACCAATAATATCCATTCCAACTCTGGTAAAAGGAATATCTATGACTGGAAGTGGTTGTAAGGGAACAGGTCTTGTATTAGAGGGATTGTATAGCTGGCACTTTGTACACTCGGAGCAATGCCTACGAACCTCTCCATAAACTCCCGGCCAATAGAATCATTTAAGTACAGCTTCCTCTGTTTTCTCTCTTCCTAGGTGGCCTTCCCCATGATCCCCATGTGCTAGCTGTAATACCTGTTGGCGGTGGCTACGGGAAACCACTAATTGCAGGGCATTCCCTCTTGAGTTGTTGGGTTTCCTATACAATAGATTATTTTGGATCAGGAATCTGGGACCTACCCCTTGAACTGCCCCGACGGTTGCCTGTTGCCATGCATGCTTCAATGTGGGGTCTTCATTCTGACTCCGTCCGAAATCCCCTGTGATCGTATAAACTGTTCCCGCCTTTCTAAGTTTCTCTGGGGAGGCGTTATTCTGCCCATAAGAACGCCATTGCTCCCTTTTTTGTCTCCTACTGAGATTAGCCCGTACGGGTTTTAGGTCCTCTATAACCACCCCACTGGGTGCCTCCTTCCACCAGTCCCTAAACACATGCCCCTGTCCAGCCTTCTCTAATAAAGAAGGAAATCCCTCATAGTCAGTCCCTAGTATAATGTATTCCTCTAACTTAGAGAGTACCCCGACCTGTAATTCCTCAGGTTGTTCACTCCATTTCAACCATATTGTGGCAAGGGGGTAGTATCGTCGATCACCGTGTACACAGGCGATGAGGACTTGAGTGTCCGGATCTTCCTGGCCTGGTAATACCAGATTCCCTTTTATAACACTCTGGCTGCAGCCTGAATCAATTAACGCTATTCTTTCTGTACCATTGACAAGGATAGGGAGGGTATATTTGGGTTTTCCACCTCCCGTCCAAAATACTCTCCCTTTTGTCAGACCTATCTCCATGGGTTCTTCTGCGTCTTTTTTTTTATAGGGAAATACCTGGCTATGTGGCCCCATTCAGAGCAGTTGTAACATTGTGGGCTTGTGCCGGGGTATCCGGAACCGACTGGGCCCATAGGTTGAGGCCGGTCAGAGCCATGGCTCGCCACTGGTCGATGGGGAACAGTTCTAGATATACCTGGTCGGATTGGAGGGGGAGGAGCTTTTCTTCCGGTAGCGCGGAAGTCCGGACTCCTATGATAAGCACAGGCTAGATCCATAGCCATTTCATTAGTAAGACAGGGATGTTGCCGTACCCAGTTGCGAGTAGTAGAAGGTAATGCATCCAGGTATTGCTCTAAGACTATAATATCAAACATTTCTTCCCTGGATTTTTCTGAGGGATGTAACCACCTGCCAGCTGAGTGTTGCACTCGGTAGTATAAAGTGCAATGGTTCTCCTGATGCTGCCATTTCATTTGCCTGAATCTGGTGCGGTAGCTTTCACTATCGAAGCCCACTCTTTCTAGAATGGCTTTCTTGATGTCTCTATAGGGAAGAGTCCCACTTGGATTAATTGCTTGATAGGCAGACTGCAGGTGACCAGTGAGAAGCGGGGCGATGTACTGGCCCCATTTATCCTCGGGCCAATTCGCTGTGCTGGCTACCCTCTCAAAGTTTGTGAAGAATGAGTCAGGATCTTCCTGCTCCTGATACCGCTGCAACACACTACTCGGTACATTAGGGTGTACTTTAGTATGGGCGATAGTATCTGTCAACTTTCCCAATGCGGTTTCATGCACCAGCTGATTATTGGCCATAATTGTGGCCTGACTCTTCAGAGCAGTTTGTAATGCCTCCCGCTCTTCTTTGGCTCTTTCATTTGTTGCTCCCATATTAACTGAAAGTGGCGTTGTCCTTCAGCTAATTGTGCAATTACATTGGCAATGGTTGCCTTTTCTTCCATGGTGGGGATACTACAAGAATCCCACTTCTGACACCACTTGTGATCGGTTCCCGTGTGGAAGGAATACTCAAACGCGTTGGTCAGGTGTACCAGTGTTTTATTAGAACAAGATGATAGTCTGTGAGGTATGGTGCAGGTAAGCTTTAACGGTTTTCTCCTTTGCGCGGTGGGTGAACGGGTGATTTCTTGTGGTGGTAGATCTCACTCTTCTTTCTCTTTTGTTTCCTTGGCGTACAGGTGTCCCGAGAAGTACATGTGAAGAGAACAGAGGACACAGGGTAAGTGGAGGGATCACGTTTGGGGTTTTTGATCTTTCCTTTCTCTTTTCTACTCTCTGCCTGTTTTCTTCACTTTTTACAACGGCTATGATATCACTGCCTCTCTTTTGCTTGCTGTCTCTCCTGTATGTCTGTTCTGAAACCGGTCTTCTGGCCTTTTCCAGTGCTTTAGTGTCTTTTCCCTTTCCGTTGTGCCTCTATAGTTTCTTAGGTGCAGTGCCTTTCAAGTGCCTTAGTCTAAACATAAAAAGTGCTTCAGTGTGCTCAAATCGGGAGGTGTCGGTGATCTGTTCCCCCCCCCTTTTATTCCCTCGTTCCTCCCCACCTTTTTCTTCTCCCCCCCACCCCTTTCATACGTCTCTCTCACTCTCGCTCTCTTTCTCTCTCTTTTCCCCACTCAGGTATGTGATCCCACGCACCTGGATTCGCCACGCTTCTCCAGAAGCGTGGCGGGCATTAGCGCTTCGTCCTCCCGGCTGCCTGCTCCTGCGGGACCTGTCAGACGCCTCCGGCTGGTTTCTTCGAGTCGCATTCGGCAGTTGCTGTGTCCGGATCTCGAAGCGCCGCCCTCCTTCCTCTTTGTTGACCTCTGGTAGCCCGATTCCTTTCTCCTCTCGTGATCGTCCGTCCGCTTCCTCCACACTATCGACCAACGCCAGTGCTGTCGGAGGCAATTTTAACCTGTCAGCGGCCCGCCAATCCTGAGAGTCCCACCAATCACGGGACGGGCGGCAGGTCAGGCAACGGTCCCCAGGGGCAGAGTCAGTACAGGTCCCGGAAGTGTGCGGGTGATCGCAAATCAACCCGTCACAATTAGTAAAGTCATGCAAATACTTTTCGTATTACTTGAACCTTTCTAAGGCCGTTAATGTAGTAGTCTCTAAGGCAGAAGTATGGTTGTCTCCTTTCGTGTCAAGTACAGACATACCCACAGTCAACACTATAAACAATATCCCACACATAATTGCAAAACCAAGGCTCATATATTTACAGTGCCTAACATTCCTAAATTGCTTATCTAAATCAGCCATGATCAGTAAAGAATCAGAAAGAAGAAGTAACTTTAGAAAAGTGCAGCAAAATCAAAATAGACAATTCTTTCAGCATGTCAGTTTCACTTCCAGGAACCCTCCTCTTTGTCATATTCGGTTAGCAGCTTTGTCAAAATCAGTTTCAAATGTCAAATCAGGCTATCAACATCTTATCAGGTTATTTAATTAGTCTCTTTCTCAAAATTCTTCTCAGATTGTTTCAATAGTTCAGTTCATCAGTTTTCTTCAGGTCACTTAAAAATACTGACTCATAACTTCCCTATCAAAACAAATAGACATAAACTTGTGTTGCCATTCGTTTGTAGTTGCATATGCCCATTCAGGACCTGCGTATCTTCGACTTGCTATTGTCTTTCTCTTCAACTTTTGAGCTCTCCTTCACTCAGTTCTTCTTTTCTCGTGGTATCTACTTCTTCCTCTATTATTTGATCGACAATCACTTCTTTCCTTTTCTCCACTTGTGAATTCAGCCACTTATCTCCTTTTTGTGTACCTTCTGTTAGTATTCTCTTCAAGATTGGACTCAAACCTTTTTCTTTCTCTGTGGTGTTTTCTCTTGATGGACCTGCAACAGGTTAAGGAGGAGTCAGATCACCTTGACTTCGATCCAGCTCAACTCCTTCCCCTTCTTGGTCTTGCACTTGCTTTGTTTGTCTCTCAGATTTGTCTGCTTCTGGGAGAGCCCTCTCAGTACTTGACTCTCCTGCTGGTTCAGTTGCGATATGTTCCTCAGCACCCTCCTGGAGGTCTTCACTTTCGTCTCTCACATGGGTGATAGAACCATCCTCAACGAGCTCAGGTTTAGCTTCAGTTCTTACTTGCTCCTTTTCCTGTTCTGGTGCTGTAATTTGTCTCACAGTTATTGCTACTCTCAACAACGCTTCTTCATGATCTAGTGGGCATGCCACTTTCTTAATGTGACTTGCGTGAATCCAGTTTGGAATCCCAGCAAACTTCACAGCTGTCGTAGTTGTTAGAACCACTTGGTATGGTCCCTTCCATTGAGGCTCCAAGCACGCCTTGCAAACTGTAAGGTTTGGTCTTTGGCTTACTGTCCAGACCAGAAGGAGATAGCGTGCGGCCTCGGTTCTTGCAGGTCCGGCTGTGGCCGAGGTAGGGGTGACCCTTTCCGGTAGCCACGGTGCTGTTGACAGTTATACGCCACTACAGTCCATGCCCTCCAGAAGGAGTCCCAGAGGAAAAACCCTGTAGGGAAAAATCCTCCAGACGGGAACTCCATGGAAGAAAAGAAGGACACAAGAAATATCAGAATCTTGATGCCAGGAAAAACGCAGGAAGAACAGGAAAAAACAGGAGCCAAAACTGGATTCCAAAAAGAGGACCAGCTGGAGCGTGACCACCACCGGAGAAGTGTTGCAACGCAAAGAGAAGAGAATTCAATTCCCTTAAATACCCCTAGACAGGAAGTGACAAACAGGAAGATGAAAAACGGCCATCTTGGATTGGGAAGGAGTAATAGGACTAAATAGGAAAAACACCATAGTAAGAAAGAAAGCAGGTGCATGCAGGGAACCAGAGAAGAGAAAGGTATACTGTGAGGAAAAGGAAAAATGGCTTCCCAAAGAAGAGAAGGAGGAGAAAGCCAAGGAGTGGAAACCAGGCGAGTGGAAGGCCGGGACGGGGGGGGGGGCGAGGGCTTTCAATTATAATCTGCACGCTGTGCAAAATGCACAGTGAGAACTGAAGCCCAAGTCTGCGCTCCCGCCGCATCAGGGAGGACGGCACGAGGCCGGAAAAAAGGGTTGTGGTGGGCCCAGCGGCCCGTAAAATGGACCTCTGCCCCTGCCGCGACCCGACCAGGCGGCGCCGCGGGTCCCCACGAAGCAACACAAACATGTTTTCGGACAACAACCCAGTCACCAGCTTTCAGGTTGTGTCCTGGATCATGGATTAGTGGCAGTGTGGTGACCTCCACCTGCTGAGAGAAAGAGCGGACTACATCAGCCAGACCCTTGCAGTAATCCAACACCATATCATCTGTAATGTTGACAAGTGCATTTGCTGGAACTGCTGGCAACCTCATTGCTATGCTCATGAAAATCTCATGGGGTGACAATCCTGTCTTCCTGTCAGGTGTGTTTCTCATTGACATCAATACCAAAGGCAATGCATCTGGCCATTTCAGATTTGTAGCTGCACACATCTTTGCAGTTCTTGATTTCAAGGTACCCTTCATCTGCTCGACTAGTCCTGATGCTTCAGGGCAGTAGCTACAATGCAACTTCTGCTCAGTGTTCAGTGCTGCACACAAGTTTAATCACCTTGTTTTTAAAGTGCGTTTCCCTATCTGATTTTAAAGAGATCGGAAATCCGAAACGTGGTATCAGTTCCCTAAGCAACAATTTTGCTACTGTGAGGCTATCATTTTTCTGTGTAGGGTAAGCTTCAATCCAATGACTAAAGATGCACACAATCACCAACACATAACTCAAACCGCCACATGAAGGCATCTCAATGAAATCCAATTGCATTCTGCTGAATGGGCCTCCTGTTCTTCCAATGTGGCTCTTATTTACCACTGTCCCTGTAATGGGTTCTTTATCCCTGAAGCACATAAAAGGGATATTGGAATAAGATAACAGGCGCAGAAGGTAGGTTTTAGTTATTTTATTCGTGTTTTGGTTTTAAGGATGGCCTTTTTATCCCTTGTTTTGTTCACACGGATAACGCACTTGCAATCCAGAAATAATTAACAAAAAAAGTTCCCCCTTGTTTTTCTCTTTCAGGGTTTTGGTGGTAGTCCGTGAGTAACGCGGTCCAGCCTTGGGAAGGTCTCTGGTCCTCCTCTTCGTCAGGGGCCCGGCTCTCCAAAGAAATAGAAAGGAGGATAACAAAACAGGTAAGTGGGATATATATATAAAGTAAGTATATAGGGTTAGTAGGGCGGTGAGGGGGGGGCTAGGTATAAGTGAAGGGAAGTGAGGGTTTAACTGCCCGTTGGTTTGTGGTTCCCCCCTATGGGTGTTCTCAGACCTTCTCCTCCTTGTAGAAATCCTCTGGTGGTTGGTTTTTGTGAGGTTAGGTTTTATTTTAGGGGTCTTTGTTATATGGCCTCCCCTTCCCGGCAGGACCTCCCTTCCTTTCCCTTGGCTCCCCTTTTCCCTAACAACCACCCTCTAGCAAACCCCCAGCTGCGGTACGAACGTACCTGAGGTGACCACGCCCCTCCTGGGACGTGGCCGGCACTTTGGCAGCCTCCCGGCTTCTCTCCGACGGGGGCGGGAGAGCCCCGGGGCTCTCCTCTCTCTCTCGGGGTCTCGGCTCCTTCGGCGGGTTCCTTCTTCTCTGTCGTCGGCGTCCCGGTCTCCTTCTCCTCCGGCCGCGCACGTCGAGACACCACTTCCGTCTCCTCTCTCTCTTCGTCCTCTTTTGGTCCTTCTTTTCTTTCGGTTGTCGTCCAGACGCCGAAGGCGTCTGACGTCACAGGCTCGCGTCCGTTCCGCACAATGTCCTGGAAACCGGCGTCCGGAGACGTCCGGTTACACATCCCCTCCCTTGAATGGGGCTGTTCGAGCCCCAAAGGTCCCGGGAACCGGGATAAATAGTCAGCCTGTCCCATAAGATCACCAGGGAGATGGCAAACCTGGAAGGAGAAAGGTTGAAGCTCCATAAACCATCTCAATATGCGACTGTTAGTATCTTTATACCTCGATAGCCAGGTGAGGGGAGCGTGGTCCGTATATAATAGAAAGGATCTTCCCAGGAGGTAATATTGGAGGCTCTCAAGTGCCCACTTGATGGCGAGACATTCTCGCTCAATAATGGGATAGTTTCGCTCCCTGGGAAACAGTTTACGGCTAATAAAGACCACGGGGTGACTAATACCTTTCCCATCTTTCTGAAAAAGCCCGGCCCCCAGACCCACGTCTGAGGCATCCGTTTGGAGGTGAAAGGGGACAGTGAAGTCAGGACATTTTAAAATCGGTTGGGTAGTGAGGTATCTTTGGAGGGTACGGTAACTATGGGATTGTACGGGGTTTAAATTCGTGATATTTTTTTTCTGTCCTTTCCTCAGGAGATCGGTTAGGGGAGCGGCCACGGTGGAATAATGGGGTATAAATCTTCGGTAGTAGCCTACTAAGCCTAAGAATGAGCGGACCTCCTTTTTCGTTGTGGGTGCCTCTATCCGTAGGATGGCTTCAACTTTACTCATTTGTGGTCTAAGTATACCTTTCCCTATATGATATCCTAGATAAGAGATCTCATTGAACGCCAATCGGCTTTTGTAGGCATTGGCTGTTAACCCAGCCCCTCGTAACGCTGTAAAGATTTTGGTTAAATGTGTCAAGTGGTCCTCCCAAGTCTCGCTGTGGATAACGATATCATCCAGATACGCGGCAGCGTATCTGGTATGAGGTCGTAGAATGGTGTCGATGAGACGTTGGAAGGTGGCGGGTGCCCCATGTAACCCGAAAGGGAGAACCTTAAAATGGTATAACGCAGAGGGGGTAGAGAAGGCCGTTTTCTCTTTATCTTCTGGCGTCAAAGGAATCTGCCAATAGCCTTTGGTCAAGTCGAGTGTAGACAGGTACCTAGCTTTTCCCAACTTCTCTAAGAGTTCGTCTACCCTTGGAAGGGGATAGGTATCAAACTGGGATATAGAATTGACTTGTCTAAAGTCAATACAGAAACGTATGGACCCATCTGGCTTTGGCACTAATACCACCGGGGAACACCAGGGACTCTGGGAAGGCTCTATAACGCCTAGGTCTAACATCTTTTCTATTTCGTTTTCTACCAGGATCTTTCTAGCTTCTGGGATACGATATGGTCGTAAGCGTATGACCTTGCCAGGTGGGGTTATGATTTGATGATGTACCAGCTTGGTCTTGCCTGGTATCGAGGAGAACACATGGGCATGAACATGGAGGAGCTGATTTAATTGCTCACTCTGTTGGATCGAGATTTCGCTATTTATGGGAGGCACCTCGTTTCCGCTAGGATGCTCAGTGGGACACCACCCTATCTCTAACTCCTTAACGGTGTTAACTAGGCATCCCCTGGTTGGTTCTCCCTGTGGCTCTTCCCACTTTTTCAATAGATTGACATGAAAGATCTGGGACCGGTTGGAACTATCTGTGAGCTGGATCTTATAGGTCACGGGGGTTATTACCCCTATCACTTTATAAGGTCCCTGCCACTTTGCCAGCAACTTGTTGTCTGAGCTAGGGAGAAGCACTAACACCTTATCACCTATGGTAAAGGTCCTTAATTGGGTATTCCTGTCGTAATATCTTTTCTGCTTTTCTTGAGCCTTTTCCATATGCTCCCTTACATTTTCCCACACATTTTGGATGTTGGTTTTTAACTCCTGGGTATATTCTAAGAGGGATTTTTCTCCATCCTCCTCCTCCCATAACTCGGCAGCCATATCTAACAAGGTCCTGGGCTGTCGACCGAACAATAATTCAAATGGACTATGGCCCGTGGAAACTTGTTCATGGGTCCTGATAGCGTATAACACTAAGGGGAGTTTTCTATCCCAGTCCTTACCTGTCTCTGAAATAGATTTCTTTAGTAGAGTTTTCAGAGTGCGGTTATACCTTTCTACCAAACCATCCGTTTGAGGATGATAAACCGCTGTCCGTAACTGTTTGATCCCCAGAAGTTGACATATTTGTGACATCAAGTTGGACATGAACTGGGTTCCTTGGTCTGTTAAAATTTCTCGGGGAAAGCCTATTCGGGAGAAGAACCCTATCATTGCATGAGCTACGCTCTTGGAGTTAATACTGCTGAGTGGGATGGCTTCTGGGTATCTGGTGGCATAATCCACTAATACCAGTATATAACGGTATCCTCTAGAAGAAGGTAGGAGAGGACCTACAATGTCCATTCCTATTCTTGAAAAAGGGATGTCTATAATGGGCAACGGTTGTAAGGGGGCTCTTCTTTTGGGACCAGGATCAATCATTTGGCATTTGGGACATTGCTGACAAAACCTCCTAATCTGTGAAAAGACCCCCGGCCAGTAAAACTTCCTCAACAGATATTCTTCTGTTTTTTCCCTGCCATAGTGACCCCCCCCTGGCTGGCTATGGGCTAGGTGTAGGACTTGTGGTCTATAAGGTTCGGGGACTAATAGCTGCTTCTTTTCTTCTCGGTTATTACCAGTGACACGGTACAACAGGTTTCTGATTATGGTAAAAGAGGGGCTTTTGTCTTGGGGTTCCCGGGGTCGGGCATTTTTCCAGGCATGGATCAAACTCGGATCTTCCCTTTGACAACTACGGAATGGGGGAAGGTCAGTAAGAGTAAGGACCTTTGTAATTACCCTATCTGGACTCATGTTTCCTTGGGTAAAGACTCTTCGGGTTTCTCTCTTTTCTTTTCGGGAGGGTCGGTATTTAAGCACCGGTGGTGTTATTGGTGTACTAGAAAAAGGAGCTCTTTTCCACCATGTGCTCATGTTTTCAGAGTCTTTTGTACTGTCAAGAAGTTCCGAAAAGTCAGGGAAGTCGGTTCCTATGATAGCTTCTTCGACTAATCGTTCCACCACCCCCATCCTTATGGGGACTTCTTTTCCATCCCAGGACAAAGTTGTCCAGATTAGGGGGTATTCTCTTGTATCTCCATGAATACAACATATGGATACTGTAAGCCCTGAAGCAAAAAGGGTTTTTTCCAATAAATCAGCACGAATTACAGATTGGCTGCACCCTGAGTCGATGAGCGCTACTGTGGTTCTTCCATTGATAACAAGTCTCTTCTTGTATCGGGTTTCCTTTCCCCCTGTATAGAAGACTCTCCCCCTGGTGACTCCTATTTCCATCGGCTCTGACTTTTCTGACTTCAGTGGGCAAACCCGGGCGATATGTCCCCACTCTCCACAGCTAAAACACTGTGGTTGTTGCATATAGGATCTTTCTGGACCTCGTAATTTTCCCGGATCCTCGGTTGGTTTTCGCCCTAGGGATGGGGAGGGTCCGAGGTTCTGTCGGAGGGGGTTAAGTGTTGGCCGTACGGGAGGGATTTTGAACTCGAGGGAGCGGTGAAAGGCACAGGCTAATTCAATAGTGGTGTTAGTATCTGGACTTGGGTGTTGCTTGATCCAATTACGGGTATTGGTAGGTAGAGCATCTAGATATTGTTCTAGGAGAACAACCTCAATGATATCCTCCCTATTGGTCCCAATGGGACCTAGCCATTTGAGTCCTAAGTCCTTAATTCGAAAATATAGGGCCCGGGGATTCTCGGAGGGTCCCCACTTGGCTTTCCTAAACCGGACCCTATAATGTTCTGTATCAAACCCCACCCGCTCCAGGATACTCTTCTTAATATCCTGATAGGGTGTCGTTCCGCCGGGGTTTACCGCTTGATAAGCCGCTTGGAGAGTTCCTGTCAATAACGGGGCGATGTATTGGCCCCACCTATCCGGGGGCCAGGTGGCGGAAGTAGCAACCCGCTCGAAATTCGTAAAAAAGGCATCCGGGTCTTCGCCTTCCTGATATCGCTGCAGGACCGAACTGGGTACGTTCGGATGTACCCGGGTAGCGGCAATAGCGTCCGTGAGGTTTTTGATTGCAGTCTCATGGACCAACTGATTGTTGGCCATGATAGTGGCCTGACTTTTCAGAGCGCTTTGTAGGGCCTCCCTTTCCACTTTAGCCTCCTTCTGTTGCTCTTCCCATACTACTTGCAGATGCCTCTGCCCTGCGGCTAGCTGCTGCATCATCTCCGATAGGCTGGGTGTGCCCTCCATCGTCTTTGGTTACCTGTAGTTATTCCAATATCCCACTTCTGACACCACTGTAATGGGTTCTTTATCCCTGAAGCACATAAAAGGGATATTGGAATAAGATAACAGGCGCAGAAGGTAGGTTTTAGTTATTTTATTCGTGTTTTGGTTTTAAGGATGGCCTTTTTATCCCTTGTTTTGTTCACACGGATAACGCACTTGCAATCCAGAAATAATTAACAAAAAAAGTTCCCCCTTGTTTTTCTCTTTCAGGGTTTTGGTGGTAGTCCGTGAGTAACGCGGTCCAGCCTTGGGAAGGTCTCTGGTCCTCCTCTTCGTCAGGGGCCCGGCTCTCCAAAGAAATAGAAAGGAGGATAACAAAACAGGTAAGTGGGATATATATATAAAGTAAGTATATAGGGTTAGTAGGGCGGTGAGGGGGGGGCTAGGTATAAGTGAAGGGAAGTGAGGGTTTAACTGCCCGTTGGTTTGTGGTTCCCCCCTATGGGTGTTCTCAGACCTTCTCCTCCTTGTAGAAATCCTCTGGTGGTTGGTTTTTGTGAGGTTAGGTTTTATTTTAGGGGTCTTTGTTATATGGCCTCCCCTTCCCGGCAGGACCTCCCTTCCTTTCCCTTGGCTCCCCTTTTCCCTAACAACCACCCTCTAGCAAACCCCCAGCTGCGGTACGAACGTACCTGAGGTGACCACGCCCCTCCTGGGACGTGGCCGGCACTTTGGCAGCCTCCCGGCTTCTCTCCGACGGGGGCGGGAGAGCCCCGGGGCTCTCCTCTCTCTCTCGGGGTCTCGGCTCCTTCGGCGGGTTCCTTCTTCTCTGTCGTCGGCGTCCCGGTCTCCTTCTCCTCCGGCCGCGCACGTCGAGACACCACTTCCGTCTCCTCTCTCTCTTCGTCCTCTTTTGGTCTGTCTTTTCTTTCGGTTGTCGTCCAGACGCCGAAGGCATCTGACGTCACAGGCTTGCGTCCGTTCCGCACAATGTCCTGGAAACCGGCGTCCGGAGACGTCCGGTTACAGTCCCTTTTCCCGCATTTAAGTGCTGACAAATGACACATCAATAGCATACTGCTTCAGCTGCTTGTCTAAACTTGGGGTTGAACCAGTCAATTTTGAACAGACGAACCATGGCATCCCTCCCAATGTGTCCCTGACCATGATAGAACCTCGCCATCGGAGACAACAAACTATTTGGTAATACCATCTGACCCTCTTCAGATACCCATAGCTCATCCTGTCTTTGAACATATTTCATTTTGTTCCATGACCTTTTCTCTTCCTTGTCGACATTACTCTGCAAGGTTTTTAACTCTTCTAATGTGTCATCACTTTTAATGCAAAGCTCGTACATGTAATGTCTTCTTCAGGTAACAACTCTCACTTGTCTTTGAATGATAAACAGTTCAATGCGCAAAACCTTGCGACTTGATCCGCATATCCATTCCTTAAGGGCACGTAGTCCTGTGACTTTAGATGTGCACTGCATTTCAATTTCTTCTGACAGTTGAATCGCATATAACAACTCCTTTATTCTCTCACCATTTCTTACTGGTGATCCAGTAGAGTTCAGGAAACCTCTCTGCGACCACAATTGACCAAAATCATGAACTATTCTGAATCAGTATTGGCTATCAGTGTAGATGGTGACTCTCAATCGAGCAGAAACATCTTATGCCCTAGTAAGAGCAACCAATTCCGCTACCTGAGCAGAATACGCTCCTCGAAGCCAGGAAGCTTCTAAGGTACCTGTAATTGTGCACACTGCATATCCCCCTCTCAATGTCCCTGTACTATCTCTCAGACAAGAACCATCGACAAAATTAATTTGGTCATTTTCTTCCAATTGGGTATCTCTAATGTCATGTCTCAGTTTCGTGCACAACTCAAGACAATCATGTTCAACATCTTCCTCTTTCACAATTTCAGTAGTACCACTTAGAAGTAAAGTTGCCGGATTCAGCACTGCACATCTTTTCAGTATCACATTTGGAGCACCCAAAATACTTGTCTTATATCTAGTCAACCTAGCACCAGGGAAGTATTGGGTTTTTATCCTTGTCAGTAAAATCTAAATCGAGTGAGGGACTATTACAGTCAAGGGGTATCCCATCACCACTCCTTCACATTGTGAAAAACTCTGACCAACTGCGGCAACAACACGCAAACAACCTGGTAAGGCTGCTGCGACTGGGTCCAAGGTAGCTGAAAAATATGCTACTTGGCAATGAGCACCTCCATGGACCTGGCTCAAGACAGACAATGAACATGCATCACGCTCATGACAAAACAATGTTAATGGCTTTGTGTAGTCAGGCATACCCAACGCTGGAGCTCTACACAAACTCTCTCTCAATTCAGTAAACGCTTTCATCTGACCTTCATTTAATGCTATGGGGTCTGTGACATCCTTATGGGTCAATTTCTGCAATGGCTTTGAGATTTCTGAAAAATTCGGAATCCATTGACGACAATAGCCCACCATTCCCAGGAACATCCTAACATCTCTCTGTGAAGTCGGGGGATTCATCCGCAATATCATTGTGATCCTTTCTCTGGATATTTTCCTCGACCCTTTCTCAATCTGGTGACCCAAATACTTCACTACCTTCTGACAATACTGCAACTTCAGTGGTGACACTTTATGACCAAACTTTCCCAAATGATTCAATAGGGCAATTGAGTCTTACTTACACTCCTCACTTGTCCTTGATGCAATCAATAAGTCATCAATGTACTGCACCAGAGTCGATTGGAAAGATAATTCTAATGACTCCAAATTCTTTTTCAAGATCTGATTAAACAAGGATGGTGACTCTGTGTACCCTTCAGGAAACCTACACCAGCAGTACACTTGTTCTAGGAATTTGAAACTGAAGAGAAAGTGACTGTCCTCACGAAGAGGAACAGAAGAGAACGCTTGTGATAAATCAACCACTGTGTACCACTCTGCATCACATGGAATCTGAAACATTATTACAGCTGGGTTGGGCACTACGGGACAACAATTAACCACTATGTAATTTATTTTTCTCAAATCCTGGACAATTCGGACTTTCCCACATGGCTTCTTCAACCCCATTATCGGTGAATTACACGGGCTGCTCAACACCTCCTTCAAAACTCCCTGCTTCACAAAATCTGCAATTATCTGAGCCACCTTCACCAAGACATCTTGTGGCATATTATACTGGGGAAGCTGCGGAAACACTGCATTCGGCCTTAAGGTGACCTGAATCGGCTCCACTCCTTTGATTAAACCCACTTCTTTCCCTGTCAAATACCACTCATTCTCTTGTACTGTTCCCTGCACATCGGAATGAAGCTCTTTTACTGTGAACATCGAGAAAAATTCAATCAAGGGATACGCTTCCTTTGTAGTCTCACACTCAGGTTCTGGGGCTGGGTCTTCCTCATCATCACTATTTGTCTTGATCTCAATTCCGTCAGTTGAACAAGTAATCAAACACTTTGGCCCTCATTATGACATTGGTGGTAAATGCTACTTACTGCCTTGCTGACTACCTCCAAGATACCTCTACGCGTATTATGACCCACACATAGAAATCCACCACTATACGGACACACACACAAGTCCACCAGCCCAAAGGTCAGTGATAAACCGGCGGTACCAAAACCCACACTGTTACGCCAACAGAAATACACCCACAGAATTATTACCCACGAATCACCACGGCAGACTTTCAACTGCTGTAATCCGTTGGCGGTACATACCACTGCGCTCAAAATATACACATACATACAAAACACAACCACATTGGACAATTCGAAATACACACACCTGATACACATACACACACCACACCCACACACTCACAACACTATAAAACACCCACCCACATTACCCACAAACCCGTACTACCAGAAATTTGAAAGCAGGCCAAAGAGAGACACTACCTAAAACAACACCAGCATCCACAGACACACAACACCATCACTTACACAACATCCACGCACCTCAAACAACACACAACAACACATCCCCTCACACATCACAACACACACCACCTCACACATCACCCACACCACATCATGGCACCTCAACGACACCCCAGGTTCTCTGAGGAGGAGCTCAGGGTCATGGTGGAGGAATTCATCAGGGTAGAGCCACAGCTTTTCGGATCATAGGTGCAGCACACCTCCATTGCAAGGAAGATGGAGCTATGGCGCAGAATCGACAGGGTCAACGCAGTGGAACAGCATCCGGGAACACGGGATGACATCCGGAAGAGGTGGAACGACCTATGGGGGAAGGTGCGTTCCGTAGTCTCCAGACACCAGATTGCTGTACAGAGGACCCCCACCTCCTCCCCCACAACTAACAACATGGGAGGAGCAAGTCTTGGCAATCATGCACCCTGAGGGCCTCGCAGGAGTAGCAGGAGGACTGGACTCTGGTAAGTCAAATCTTCGATACTATATCCCCTACCCTACCTGCATGCCATCACAAACTCCTACCCCTACCCTCACCCCATCACTCCACCACCTCACATATACCCCACTATCACAACCCACCCATCCCAAAACCAAGACCTGCATGCCACAGCTATACATGGACACCCCTCACAGACCTGCATGGACACCCATCACTAAAGCATGCACATTAGGGAGAGAATCACCTAGTCCACAAAATCACCACTCACACAAGACAAAGCTGACAGGGCAATCACAACCATTCAGGGAAACACACCCATGCACAAGATGGCACATGCAGATACAATAACACTTCATTTACATCCTCAGAGGACCCCCACTCAACATCACCGGAGAGGAGGTGACACCAACATCCAAGAGGAGGGGGACACAGTGGAGGAAGTGGATGTTGGTATGTGTGCATGGGTATGATGCTTGTGTGAGTGCCTGTGGGATGTGTGGTGCTTATGTTTGCCTGAGCCACTCTTGTGTGTTGATGTGTGTACATGCTGGTCTGATGGTGTGCTTGGGATAGGCTGAGGTACAGGGGATTGGGTCTGGGTGGAGGAGGTTGGAGGGGGAGGCTGGACACAGGGACAATGGCTGCCATCAGTGCTGAGGCCAGAGCCTGAAATGCTCTCTGTTGGGCTGCCTGGCCAGAAAGAATGCCCTCCAGGTATGCATTTGTTTGTTGCAAATGCCTCTCAACAGCCTGGATGGCATTCAGAATGGTAGACTGCCCAACAGTGAGGGATCTCAGGAGGTCAATAGCCTCCTCACTGAGGGCAGCAGGGCTGACTGGGGCAGGGCCTGAGGTGCCTGGGGCGAAGGAGATGCCCACCCTCCTGGGTGGGCACAGGACACATGCTGAGGGGCTGCTGGGAGGGCGGTGCTGGTGGGGGGGTGGCGGCTGTACCTGTTGATGCGGTGGGCACAGAGGGGCCCGCCACCGCAAGGGATCTCCTATCAGAGGAGGAGTCGCTGTCGCTGGTCTCTGCTCCTGTCCCTGCCATGGAGCTCCCCTCGCCCTCCGTCCCACTGGTGGCTTCAGACTCCGTTGCTTCACCCTCCAGGGCCAAGTGGGATGCAGCTCCCTCCTGCTCCTGTGCCAATACTCCTCCGCCTGATGATGCTATTGCACACAAGAACAGGGAGACCACAAAAGGGGGGGGAGACAGAAGAAAGACATGTTCAGTGCATGCAACACCACTACCGTTGGCAGACACAACAGACAGTGAGCAGCCCTTTGCACTATGCCATGCACTTATAGTCCCTAGATTAATCACATGGCCATGGGGTACGAGGCCTAAGCCCAATTGCTGCACACCTGGAAGTCACAGGAGCCTGACTAGGTGTAGATTGCTCTAACCACCAGTGGGGTTGGGGTGCCACATAGCCTGCCTCACAAGGGACCTTGCCTACCAAGATCGCCCTGGCCTAGGGGTACCCACTGCCCACCTCCCCCGGCCAGACACCTCGTAATGCGCGCAAAGTCAGATGAATGAGAGTGTACCCCTTGTGGCTGCTGTGATGCCCTCAAGTGCCCATCCACTTCCGGATACGCCACCGCCAGGATCCGGAACATCAGGGGGGTCATGGTGCGACAGGCACCCCTCCCCTGTTGGGAGGCCATCCCCAGCTGGGCCTCCGCCGTCTTCTTGCTCCAGAGGCGCAGGTCCTCCCATCTTTTACAGCAATGGGTGCTCCATCTGTGGTGGACACCCAGGGTCCGGACGTCCTTGGCGATGACATTACTTACCCGTCCGGACCGTCATACTTATTGCCCCCCGTTCCCACCCTTGCCCTGATGCACATACACTCCCCATCCGCACATGCTAGGCCCCTGACACTAGCCACACCAAAGAGCAGCCCTCCACCTCCGCCGGCGCTAGTGGACAGGAGGTCCTGCCACAGGAGAACAGTCCACCAGCACCCCACCCCCTGCAGAAGTGGAACCACCCTGCAAACGGACCCAGCGATCCAGGCAGAAGACAGAGAACATTGCAAGACCCCCGCCAGGAAATAAGACTCTCCTGATTGTCGCCCTTCTGTCCCACTCTATTACCCTGTCCACCTTGAACTGCCATTGCGCCCCTTCCTATGCCCCCTTGGACAATGCACCTATGATACAAAGAGACTGGACTCTATCTGGACATTCCCCCACCATCACCCCAGCCCATTGCACATCCCTCTCCACCTCTTAGCACTTAAAAAAACACCCTTGGAACAAATACAAGTATGGAGTCTGTCAATCGATTGAAATATGTATTAGTTTAACAAGCTGTAAACATTTCAATTCATATGTACAGTTATATACACATTGGTAGGACCTGTAGTGGGCATCAGTAAACACACCAGGAGCCAGAGTGGGCCACAGAGATCTGAAACCAGAGATGCCAAAGGGTACAGTAAGTGGCCATAGACATAGGGAAATCAGGCTGCCATGTCCAATGTCTAACAAAAAACTGCAATGTAAAGTGAAGTTACAGTGTCTTACCTGTGTGTCACTGGAAGTACTGTTGAATGAGAGAACTTCCGTTGTCCACATCTTAATCCTCTGCCTCCTCTTCGTCTGTGTCCACAGGTCCACCGCTGCCATAAGACCATCTCCATGCTCATCCTCCTGCAGAAAAGGCACCTGGTGTCTCAAGGCCAGGTTGTGCAACATGCAACATGCAACGATGATCTGGCACACCTTCTTGGGTGAGTAGTACAGGGATCCACCTGTCAGATGGAGGCACCTGAACCTGGCCTTCAGGAGGCCAAAGGTTCTTTCAATTATCTTCCTTGTTCACCCATGTGCCTCATTGTAATGTTCCTCTGCCCTTGTCCTGGTATTCCTCACTGGGGTCAGTAGCCATGAGAGGTAGGGGTAACCAGAGTCACTTGCAAATATCAAGGGATACCTGTTAGCCACACACTCACCCTTAGGTACAACCCCATACCCATACACCAACATATACTGGGTGGGGACCTTGGGCTCACCTATTAGCCCCACCTGGTAATTCTGGAGTTGAGCCATCACATATGGGATGCTGCTATTCCTCAAGATAAAGGCATCATGCACAGAGCCGGGATACTTGGCATTCACATGGGAGATGTACTGGTCCGCCAAACACACCATCTGCACATTCAGAGAGTGAAAGCTTTTTCTATTCCTGAACACTTGTTCATTTCTCCGGGGACGACGACAAATGCTACATGTGTACCATCAATGGCACCAATGATGTAGGGGATATGTCCGAGGGCATAAAACTCAGCCTTCACTGTGGCCAAATCCTCCATCTGGGGGAATACAATGTAGCTGCGCATGTGTTTCAGCAGGGCAGACAACACTTTGGTCAACACGTTGGAGAACATTGGCTGAGACATCCCTATGCCATGGCCACTGTTGTTTGGAAGGAACCACTTGCCAGGAAATGGAGCACTGACAGGACCTGCACTACAGTGGGGGATACCTGTGGGCTGGCGGATAGCTGAAATCAGGTCTGGCTCCAATTGGGCACACAGTTCTTGGATTGTGGCCCAATCAAGCCTGTAGGTAAGGATAATGTGCCTGTCCTCCATAGTCACCAGGTCCGCCAGGGGTCCGTCCACGGGGGATGTCTCCATCTCCTATTCATCCTCAGCGGTTTAACTCTAGGGTGGAAAACGGTAAGCAGAGGGTCATATTCACACATATGTAAAAATAAAAATGCATTTCTTCCTTTACAGAAACAGTATGTGAATTTGAAAGTGAGTTGATGTGCCAATGTCTGCTGTGACGCAGTTAGGTGCCATGGCCTGTGCCCCCCTGAAATGGCGGCTGCTGACCTCTGAGGAGAGACAAGTTGAAATGAGGTAATTCCGCTGGCGTTGTGCGCCATTGCGGTCGGCAGTCGATGAATGCTGTGCAACTTTGCATTTGTTATCATTGGGCCCTGTGGGTTCCAGGAGCCAATGGCGATGTACGCCGGTGGTGACGGTACGCACCGCCGCAGACGTGAACGCCATTTTCTATTTGTTCAATCACTTGCTCACTGACCTTCAACAGGAGAGGACCTATACTGCAAGTGCTGCTGTGACCTGTGTCTGGAAGCGACAATGGATCGAGTGTCTGGGGAAAGGGCCCCTGCCTTCACTTTGGGGGAGTTGGAGAGACTGGTGGATGGGGTCCTACCCCAGTATACTTTACTCTATGGTCCTCCAGACAAACTTGTGAGTACAATGTGAGCATGATGCGTGGGCCATGAATGTATGGATTGCTGTGTGCGTAAGCCACGTGTAGGAGGGGGCTGAGGGTAGAGGGTAGAGGGTAGCCTGGGTAGAGTGCTGCATGTATGGTGGTCAATGTCTGTGCGTAAGGGGATGGTAGGGATATTGTGGGCCATGAGTGTAATAGTGGGGACGGTATGACTAATCCCTTTTTTCTATGCATATTTTACTGCAGGTCAGCGTCCATCAGAAAAAAGGGAATTTGGTGTGCCATCGCCAAGGAGGTGCGGACCCTGGGAGGTCTTTGACAGGCAGAGCACCCCTGCCGCAATTGGTCGGAGGACCTGCGCCGCTGGGCAAGGAAGAAGGCGGAGGCCCTGGCCTCCCAACTAGGAAGGGGTGCTCGTCGTACCCTGACCCCCTGATGTTCCGCATCATGTCGGTGGCCTATCCGGAGTTGGATGGGCGCTTGAAGGCATCACAGCAGCCACAAGGGGGTGAGTACAGATTCAGATTCATTACGTTGCACGTGTTAAGGTTGTACCTGGGTGGGGGATGTGAGCTGTGGGTGCCCCCAGGCCAGGGCGAACTGGCAGGGTTAGGTCCCTTGTTGGTCAGGCTCTGAAGCACTCCAACCCCAATAGTGTTAGTGGGCATCTACTACTGGGCAGGGTCCTGTTGCCCCAGTCAGCCCTGTGCCTTCAGTGAGGAGGCTATTGACCTCTTGAGATCCCTCACTGTTGGGCAGTCAACCATACTGAATGTCATCCAGGGTATTGAGGCATTTGCAACAAACAAATGCATACCTGGAGGGCATTCACTCTGGCGTGGCGGCCCAACAGAGAGCATTTCAGGCTCTGGCCTTCACACTGATGGCAGCCCTTGTCCCTGTCTCCAGCCTCCCCCTCCAACTTCCTCTACCCAGTCCCAATCCCCTCAACCCCAACCTATCCCAAGCACGCCTTCAGACCAGCATTCACCCAAATCAACACACAGAAGTGGCTCAGGCAAACACAAGCACCACACATCATCCCACAGGCAGTCACACAAACACCATCCAGAAGCAGACACACCAACATCCATTGCCTCCACTGTGTCCCCCTCCTCCTCCTCGTCCACCTCCCTCCCAGTAGAGTCTCCAATCACACCTGCAAGCACTACATCCTCATCCACTACCTCCATCACCAGCACGTCTATCACTACACGCCTCTCACTGGCAGTCACCACCCCCACATCCATGCACAGGTCCCCTGTGTCCTCTCCCACTGTGTCTGTGACCCCTCCTCCCATAGTACACAAACACAAGCACACTCCCACCCAACAGCCATCCACCTCACAACAGTATCCAGCTCATGCACCTGCACCCAAACACAGCAAACTGACCCCTCCTACAACCACTCCCTCTTCCTCCACTCCCAAACCTTCACCCTCTTCCCACCCCAGTGTCCCTAAGAAGCATTTCCTCGCCACCCTTGACCTCTTCCCTACCCCTCCCCCCCATCCTTCACCTCGGGCTAGGGTGGCCAGAATCCAGTCCAGCACCTCAGCTACCAAGTCCACGTCCGCTGTGGTTTCTGCAGCTCTGAATGGCTCTAAGGAGGCACCCATCAGCCTAGCCAGTGTGCCACCAACACCTGCCAAGGCCAAGAAGGTTCCGCCACCAGGAAAGGGCACAAAGGGGAGAACATCCAGCAAAGAAAAGGAGGCACAACCAGCCAGCAAGGCCACAGCAAAGACTCCAGCTGGCAGAAGCAAGGAGGCACCACCATCTGCCAAGGGCAGGAAGGGGCACTGAACACCAGCAGGGCACTTCAGCCTTCCGAGGCTGCAGGGGAAGGTCTGGCACCTCCCCCCTTCACTGGCAGCACTGCCACCTGCACCGCGGCCAGCACCACCAGCTGCACCGCAGCCAGTACCACCACCTGCACTGCGGCCAGCAGTACCGCAAGCACTGCTGCAAGCAGCACCACCACCCCCAGCAGCAGCACCAGTGGGCAGCCGTCCGAGGCTGCAGGGGAAGGGCTGGAGCCTCCCCCCTCCACTGGCAACACAGACACCTGCACCGGTACTGCAACCACTAGACAGCCGTCCCCGCCGGCGGATGGACTGTAGTCCTGCATCCATGGTGTGTCATGCATCCTGCCCACAGAAAATCGTGTGGATCTGACACCCAGGTGAGTGACTGTGACCTTGCACACCCCATGTGCTGCATCACTGGGCACAAAGCCCCCTCTAGAACCAGTGGAAGAAGGCATCCACTCACCGTATCCTTGGCACGATGAAGCACACTGGGCACAAAGCCCTCTCCAGAACCAGTGGAGAAGCCATCCACTTGAAAGACTGTGGCCTTGCACTCCCCAGGACCAAGCAGTGGGCAAACCACCCACTTGAGAGACTGTGGCCTTGCACTCCCCAGGACCAAGCAGTGGGCAAACCACCCACTTGAGAGACTGTGGCTTTGCACTCCCCAGGACCAGGCAGTGGGCAAACCACCCACTTGAGAGACTGTGGTCTTGCACTCCCTAGGACTAGGCAGTGGGCAAACCACCCAGTTGAGAGACTGTGGCTTTGCACTCCCCAGAACCAGGCAGTGGGCAAAGCACCCACTTGAGAGACTGTGGCCTTGCACTCCCCAAGACCAGACAGTGGGCAAACCACCCACTTGAGAGACTGTAGCTTTGCACTCTCCAGGACCAAACAGTGGGCATGGAGCCCCCGCAAGAAGCAGTGCCATTGCACCATCTTCTGGGTGAGGTGCCCCCCCTTCCCCATCCCACTGAGGGGCCTGTGTGTTTTCAACCTGATGCCGCTGCAGTGTTCTCTTCGTATTGAGGCAGGAGTCAAGTGTGGGCTTGGGCTATGTGTTTTGGCCCAGTGGGCCACGGACATTTGAGAGGACATTGTCCGGCCTTTTGTAAATATTGTATATTTTGTAAATACTGTTTTTGAATTATAAACATATTTCTACCTATTTCTAATATAACACTCATTTTAATCCATTCCTTTTGTCCTTGCGTTATTTCAGAGGGTTACGGCGTGTATATGTAATGTTGATGCATGTGTATGTGTGTATAGTGTTGGGGGGTTGAGGGCGGGGGGTTGCGTGTGTATGTCACTCTCTTTTTCCTTCCCCCTCCCCTGTGTGTTAGGTGCAGTACTCACTGTGGTCGTCGTCGCCGGCGTTGGTAATCCTGGTATATGAGCAGACACAACAGCATCGGGAAGACCTGCAGCTCGGGCTCCATGGCATCCTGGTTCTTCCTTGAGTGTCGAGAGGTGAGTCGTTTCCCTTCAGAACACTGATTCTGCTGTGCTTTTGATGTCGTTGGTACCGCCCAGGAACAGGTGGTGGATAGGCCTCTTGTAATAAAATGGGCGGAACCTTGTCTTCCGCCTGACTGTTGGCGGTTACCGCTGCGGTGTTTGTTGCTACCCCCGTGACGGTCGGAGTATTAAAGTGGTTGTATGTGTTGGCGGTTTCCGCCATGGTCATGATTCCATTTTTTTTACAGCCGGCCTGTTGGCTGTGTTACCGCTGCTTTACCACCGACCACCAGGGTTGTAATGAGGGCCTTAGTTACTTTACGGGAGACCTCATCTCCTGTCCGTTGGTTCCCATAGAAAGCTACTGCTAAGCATTATATTAAAACAATGAGCATTTCACAGTTAGTTCACTCTGTCTATATTTTGTATTAAACGCTAAGAAATACAGCTTCTACATGAGGCTTGGCAAAACTATGTCAAGACAATCGCTAAGTTAAGGCCTACAATTAATAAGCAAGAACATATTTCATAACTCTTAATATAACATATCACTACATTAATCTTAATACATTTTCAATATTTCATGTGGATTAATAATTATTTAGTACATTTTGTGAACAGTGGTGGCCATTCTTCGAGGTTACAATTTCAAAGTGCACATTATTTTTCTACGTTATTCATTTTTCTACATAAGTCATTATTCAAAATTCATAACCATTCATCAATAATTTATAATTATGACATCTGCTTCAGCAGCACTAAAGCCACAACTGTCCTGGGATGAATGCTTTGTTCAACATGCTGGCGCTAACAAATCAGCTCTTGAGAGGATTGTCATCTAACCGCAAGCCGACTACTGACACCCAAACGAAAGACGAGAGGCGTTTGGCAAAGCAGGAACAGTTTGTCTAATTAAACATTATGGCCAGGAGAACAGTTTCAGAACCGGGGTCTGAGGACTGTCTCAAAGTACAATTGTTCTGAGCCATGTTTTATACATTTCTCTGAGTACCGTATAACATTTAAAAAAATCCTTTCTTGGTCAAGAATGCGAGCAGTTGTCTTGGAGTCATAAATAATGTCCTGATAACAAATGCGGGTGGGACTCGACCTTGCATGATTACAATGAAGGCCAGTGAATAACGTGTCCAGATGTCCGGCAAGAGGTGTGCATGATCGCTGTGTGTTACTGAACGGGCTGTGTTCTGATTGGCTAAATGAACCTAACTACATGTGGCATCTGACTTTATGGTGTTTAGGAATGAGCACACCCCTCTGGCCATGTGTGCTTTATTGGGGCTAATCTCCTGGGACCATTGTGTTGTTGTTGTGCCTATCTGTGGGACTGATCTGAGTTTCCGGTTTGCCTGTTTGTCTGCTAGCAACATGATTCCCCACTTGTGACTTGTTAATCAGTAGCCTCGGGCCCAGGTCTCGGAATTTGCCTGACCACGTACATTAGAGTGTGGGTTCACAGAGAGTTCATGACAGGTGAATTCGACAATAGCAATGCAATTTCTTTTTCATACGTGAACACATCATGGTGTATATCGATATCGATTTTCCCAGTATTAACACTATATTCAGGTATGGGGCTGGAGCTAATCTCTTAGACTGGGCCAGGAAGAAGGGTACATCTGCTATGCTTTCAGCGTAGTTTTAGGGTTAGATAAGAACTTCTAGAACACATTTACCATAGTTGGAGTATTCATTGTCTGTACCATGTTCATTATTCTGGTTACTTTGCTTTGTTCCATCTGCCTAATTATCGCAGCTCATTCGCTTTGTGCAAGATTACATTTGTTTCAATAAATATACTGAAAACTCAGTTCATATATCTTTTGTGTTTTCTCCTGGGTATGCATGAGTAATAAAACGAAAAGGGTGAGAATTGTTTCCACGACTTCCCTGGGGAGGCAGAGTGTCATGTTTAGGTTGCTGTAATCACTTTCCACTCAGGTAGGCTGAAGGTTTCATGTGAGGCAATGTGACCTTGCCTGGAATTGGGCTGACAGTTTCTGGTGGTGTGGACGGACTTAGGCCCTCATTACAACCCTGGCGGTCGGTGGTAAAGCGGCGGTAAACCCGCCAACAGGCTGGCGGAAAAAAAATGGAATTATGACAATGGCGGAAACCGCCAACAGACAGCCACTTTAACACTCCGACCGCCACGGCGGTACAAACAAACAGCATGGCGGTCACCGCCAACAGACAGGCGGAAGACAATGTACCGCCCACACTATTATGACAGGCCGATCCACCACCTTTTCCGGGGCGGATTCAACACGAACAAAAACACGGCGAAAACAGGACTTGGAAGGGAAAACACTCACCTCTCCACACCCCACGAAGAACCAGGACACCATGGAGTATGAACTCCGAATACTCCCTGCGATAGCCTTCCTGCTCCTCTACCAGGAGCACGACCGACGGCGGCGACAATGACCACGGTGAGTACTGCACCTACAACACAGGGGAGGGGGGAGGGAAAGGAGAGTGACACCCACACGCAACACCCCCACCCACAATACCATACACACAAATACATTCTGCAGCATTACATTTACACCACCCCAACCCCCAATGGAAGAACGCAAGGACAAAATGAAATGATTGTAACCATTGTAATCAAGAAAAATCCATTTGCCAAAAATATATATACACTATAAACAATTATGTACACCAAGAATTCAAGTCCAGTTATTACACCTATATAGTCCGTGGACCACTGGGCCCAAAATGCATGGGCGAGGCCCACACTCGATAACCGATGGAAACGGAGAGAACACTGCAGGGGCATCAGATCGAAATAAAACAGGCACCTCAGGGGGAAGGGAAGGGGGGCACCTCAGCCGGATGAGTGCACGACGCCAGCTCCACGAGGGGGCTCCATGCCCACTGATGTATCCTGGGGAGTGCAAAGCCACAGTCTCTCAAGTCTCTCCAGTGGGTGGTTTGCCCACTGCTTTATCCTGGGGAGTGCAAAGCCACAGTCTCTCAAGTCTCTCCAGTGGGTGGGTTGCCCACTGCTTTATCCTGGGGAGTGCAACGCCACAGTCTCTCAAGTGGATAACAGTCTCCACTGGTTCTAGAGGGGGCTTTGTGCCCAGAGTGCTTCATCCTGCCAAGGACAGAGGTACTGGATGCCTTTCTCCACTGGTTCTGGAGGGGGCTTTGCGCCCAGAGTACTTCATCCTGCCAAGGACAGAGGTAGTGGATGCCTTTCTCCACTGGTTCTGGAGGGGGCTTTGTGCCCAAAGTGCTTCATCCTGCCAAGGACAGAGGAAGTGGATGTCTTTCTCCACTGGTTCTGGAGGGGGCTTTGAGCCCAGAGTGCTTCATCCTGCCAAGGACTGAAGTAGAGGATGTGCCACTCAACTGACGGTGGGACAACATGGAAGCTGCCCAGGCCCCTGGAATTGACCACCAGCCTTGTACGAATGACCACTGGGGATGGCAGCCATGTCTGTGGTGGTGCCACTGGCTCAGGATGTCGAGGGGCCACTGGAGGTGCTGGCGGCGGGGTCAGTAGCAGCGGTGCTTGAGGCGGTCATTGTGGCAGCGGTGCTGGTGGCTGTGTCACTGACTGCAGTGCAGTTGGCTGGCTCACTGACCGCGGTGCTGGCGGCAGTGTCTGTAGCGGCTGTGCTGGTGGCGGGCTCACTGACCGCGGTGCTGGCGGCGGTGTCAGTAGCGGCGGTGCTGGTGGCGGGCTCACTGACTGCGGTGCTGCTGAAGGGCACAGTGTCTGCAGTACTGGTGAAGGGCTCAGTATCTGGGGTGCTGGCGGCGGTGTCCGTGGCGGCGGTGCATGTGGCGGTGCCGGTGGCGGTCTTGTCTGCCGTGCAGGTTGGCGGCGACGTTGACTTGCCTTTCATTTTCAGGCCCTTCCCCACCTTGGATGGTGGCGCAGCTGTCTTGCCACTTCCAACAAGTGTCTTGCCTGAGCCCTTGGTGGCAGGTTTTTTGGCCTTCTTCCTCCGGGATGTGGGCAACTTCTTCTGTTTTGGAGGTGGGGGAATGTCCTTGGCCTCGCTCCTTGGGACACTGGCAGCCCTGTTGCTTGGCGCACTCCAAAAACCGGCTATTGCTGGCACCACTGTGCCCCGTGATGTGGTGGCTAAGGTGCTAGGTTTGGACCTGGAAAGGCGGGCCCTAGGGGACGGACGGGGGGGAGGGGGGTGTTGTAGGGAAGAGGTCAACATTTGATAGGAAAAGTTTTTTAGACACACTGGGATAGGTAGATGGAGGGGGTTTGGGAGTGGAGGAAGAGGTAGTGGTTGCAGGAGGTGTTAGTTTGCTGACTTTGGGTGAAGGTGCATGGGCTGGAGGCTGTCGTGAGGTGGATGGCTGTTGGGGGGTGTGTGACTGCGTTTGTGTACTTTGGGAGGAGGGCTCACAGACACAGTGGGAGAGGACACAGGGGATGTGTGAATGGTAGTGGGGGTGGTGTGTGCATGTGAGCGGTGATGGGCGTGCTGGTGATGGAGGTAGTGGCTGAAGATGTAGTGCATGCAGGTGTGAGTGGAGACGTGACAGGGAGGGAGGAGGGAGACGTGGAGGAGGGGGACACAGTGGAGGCAGTGGATGTTGGTATGTATGCATGGGTATGATGCTTGTGTGAGTGCTTGTGGGATGTGTGGTGCTTATGTTTGCCAGAGCCATCTTTGTGTGTTGAGGTGTGTGCATGCTGGTCTGATGGTGTGCTTGGGATAGGCTGAGGTACTGGGGATTGGGTCTGGGTGGAGGGAGTTGGAGGGGGAAGGCTGGACACAGGGACAATGGCTGCCATCAGTGCAGAGGCAAGAGCCTGAAATGCTCGCTGTTGGGCTGCCTGGCCAGAATGAATGCCCTCCAGGTATGCATTTGTCTGTTGCAACTGCCTCTCTACACCCTGGATGGCATTTAGAATAGTAGACTGCCCAACAGTGAGGGATCTCAGGAGGTCAATAGCCTCCTCATTGAGGGCAGCAGGGCTGACTGGGGCAGGGCCTGAGGTGCCTGGGGCGAAGGAGATGCCCTCCCTCCTGGGTGAGTGGCCACGGGACACACGCTGAGGGGCTGCTGGGAGGGCGGTGCTGGTAGGGGGGGGTGGTGGCTGTACCTGTAGATGCGGTGGGCACAGAGGGGCCCGCCACCGCAAGGGAGCTGCCATCAGAGAAAGAGTCGGTGTCGCTGGTCTCTGCTCCTATCCCCGCCATGGAGCTCCCTTCGCTCTCCGTCCCACTGATGACTTCAGACTCCAAAGTCTCACCCTCCAGGGCCATGTGGGATGCAGCTCCCTCCTGCTCCGGTGGCACAGCTCCTCCGCCTGATGATGCTAATACACACAAGAACAGGGAGACCACAAAAAGGGGGGGGGGAGAAAGACATGTTCAGTGCATGCAATACCGCTACTGTTGGCGGACACTACTGACACAGCATCCCTCTGCACTACGCCATGCACTTATAGTTCCTAGATTATTCACATGCCCATGGGGTACAAGGCCTATGCCCGATTGCTGCACACATGGAAGTCACAGGAGCCTGACTAGGTGTAGATGGTTCTTACCACTGGTGGGGTTGGGGTGCCACTTAGCCTGCCTCACAAAGGGTCCTTGCCTCCAAAGCTCACCCTAGCCTAGGGGAACCCACTGCCCAGCTCTCCCACCCAGACACCTCCAATGCGAGTCAGATGGATGTGACGGTACTCACCCCCTTGTGGCTGCTGTGATGCCCTCAAGCGCCCATCCAACTCCGGATATGCCACCGCCAGGATCTGGAACATCAGGGGGGTCATGGTGCGACGGGCACCCCTCCCACGTTGGGAAGCCATCCCCAGCTGGGCCTCTGCCATCTTCTTACTCCAGCGGCGATGTCCTCCCATCTTTTACGGCAGTGTGTGCTCCGTCTGTGGTGGACCCCCAGGGTCTGGATGTCCTTGGCGATGGCACGCCAAATATCCTTCTTCTGGTGGGTGCTGACCTAGAGGAATAGTACAGGGGAAAATGAAAAACTTTAACCGTCCGGACCGTCACAGTCATTGTCCAACGTTCCCACCCTTACCCTGACGCACATACACTCATCGTCCGATCATGCAGGCCTCATCCCCCCGTATCTTCCATCCAGACCACTCCAAACAGGGATTGCCCATACAGCATGCTCACAGTGTACTCACCTGTTTGTCTGGAGGACCATAGAGTAGCGTGTACTGGGGGAGGACCCCATCCACTAGTTTATCCAACTCCTCCGATGTGAAGACAGGGGCCCTTTCCCCAGACACATGAGCCATAGGCGCTTCCAGACTGAGGTCACAGCAGCACTTGCAGTGTAGGTCCTCTCCTGTCGAAGATCAGGTTTCAAGTGAGTGAACAGACAGAAAATGGCGGTCACGTCCGCAGCAGTGCGTACCGTCACCCCCGGTGTACATCGTCATTGGATCCTGGGACCCATAGGGCCCCATGTTAACCAATGCAGGATTGCGCGGCGGTCTTCGACCGCCTACCGCGACGGTGTACAACGCCAGCGCAGGTACCTCAAATCCCCTTGTCCCACATTACAGGTCAAGCAGCCGCCATTTCAGGGGGCCACATGGCATTACTTTTAAATGCGTCACACATATTTAGGCCCTGCATATACACAGAGACAGGCACATAGCGTATTGACAAATGTGTGCAATAAAAATGTTTTTTTACTACCTCAGTATTGGCTGACTCTGTGCTCGCTGTTCTCATCCATAGGGCACGTCCGCTGGGGCAGGTGAGGAGATGGAGGCATCCTCTGGTGTACAGACTGCTGGTGGACCTGTCGACAATGGAAGAGAGACATGTAATAGTCACCTACAGACTTGATCGTGCCACAATCCAGGAACTGTGTGCCCAGTTGGAGCCAGACCTGATGTCAGCTATCCGCCAGCCCACTGGAATCCCCCCTCTAGTGCAGGTCCTGTCAGTACTAATTTCCTGGGAAGTGGGTCTTTTAAAACAACAGTGGCCATAGCATCAGGGATGTCCCAGCCTATGTTCTCAAACGTGTTGTCCAGAGTGTTGGCTGCCCTGCTGAAACACATGCGCAGCTACATCGTGTTCCCTCAGGTGGAGGATTTGCCTACAGTGAAAGGTGACTTCTATGCCCTGGGGCATATTCCCAACATCATAGGGGCCATTGATGGGACACATGTGGCCTTGGTCCCCCCCGCAGGAGTGAACAGGTGTACAGAAACCGGAAGAGCTATTATTCAATGAATGTGCAGATGGTGTGTTTGGCCAACCAGTACATCTCCCATGGGAACGCCAAGTTTCCTGGCTCAGTGCATGACGCTTACATTCTGAGGAATAGCAGCATCCCTTATTTGATGGGTCAACTCCAGAGGCACCATGTGTGGCTAATAGGTGAGGACAAGGACCCTATACCGTGTGAATAGTTCCCTGGGTCTGGGGTTGTCCCTAAGGATTAGTGTGTGTCTAACAGTTGTCCCCCGACACGTGCAGGTGACTCTGGTTACCCCAACCTGTCATGGCTACTGACCCCAGTGAGAAATCCCAGGACAAGGGCAGAGGAACGCTACATTGAGGCACATGGGTGAACTAGGAGAGTGATAGAAAGGACCTTCAGACTCCTGAAGGCCAGGTTGCGGTGCCTCCATATGACAGGTGGTTCCCTATACTACTCACCAAAGAAGGTGTGCCAGATCATCGTGGCCTGCTGTATGCTGCACAACTTGGCTTTGCGACGACAGATGCCTTTTCTGCAGGAGGATGGTCCAGAAGGTCTTGTGGCAGCTGTGGAGCCTGTGGACAGTGAAGAAGAGGAGGCAGAAGAAGAGGACATAGACAACAGAAACTATGTGATCCAGCAATATTTTCAGTGAGACACAGGTAAGAAGACATCACTGCCTCCTACATCTGATACAATTTTTAGACTTATCATATGTCTGTCACTTTCACCCAGTGTATGGACCCTGACTTGTCACTTTGCCGATCCATTTTAATGATGTGGGTCCCACTGTGTGACCTCTGCTATGTTACCTCATGGACTAGAGCTGTGTGACATAGGTATGTTGACAATACAGTGGACATTGCTATTTTCCTCAGTTATTACAAATACACATTTGTGAAGGCACAGACTGGCTCCAGATTGTTTTGTGATTCAAGGGTGTTTATTTAAGAGCAAAATAGTGGAGGGGATTGTAAAATGGTCAGGGGTAATGGTGGAGGAATGTCCATGGCAGAGTTTAGTCTATTTGTCTCACAGGTGCATTGTCCAAAGGGGCACAGGAAGAGGAGCTAGGGCAGTTTAAGGATGGACAAGGTGACAAAGTGGGACAGAAGGATGACATTCAAGGTGGTCTCATTTCTTGGCGGGGGTCTTGGCATTGTTCTCTGTCTTTGTCCTGGATCTCAGGGACCGCTTGCGGGGTGGTTCTCCATCTGCAGGAGGTGGGATGCTTGTGTCATGGCCCTGTGGCAGTGCCTCCTGTCCACCAGCGCCGGCGGAGGTGGTGGGCAGTTCATCGTCCAGGCTAGTGTCAGGGGCCCCTTGTTGTGCCACAGTTTCCCTCCTGGTGTTCGCAAGGTCCTTCAGCACCCCTACAATGGTGCCCAGGGTGGTGTTGATGGACTTGAGTTCCTCCCTGAACCCCAAATACTGTTCCTCCTGCAGCCGCTGGGTCTCCTGAAACTTGGCCAGTACCGTTGCCATCGTCTCCTGGGAATGATGGTACGCTCCCATGATGTTGGAGAGGGCCTCGTGGAGAGTGGGTTCCCTGGGCCTGTCCTCCCCCTGTCGCACAGCAGACCTCCCAGTTCCCCGGTTTTCCTGGGCCTCTGTCCCCTGAACCGTGTGCCCACTGCCACTGCCCCCAGGTCCCTGCTGTTCTTGGGGTGGTGGGTTTGCCTGGGTTCCCTGTAGTGGTGGACACACTGCTGCTTGACGTGTCCTGGGGACAGAGTTATGGGCCTGCTGGGTGGGTGCTGTGCTGGTGTTTCCTGAGGGGGGAGGCTCTGTGGTGGCCTGTGACTGTGTCAGGGGAACCGACTGTCCCGAGGTCCCAGATGGGCCGGGCTGGTCATCTAGATCCAGTTGGACAGAGCTGCTGTCATCACTGTGGGCATCTTCTGTGCGGGGGTGGACATGTCTGGAACCTCCTGTCCGGTGACGTTGGGTAGGGGTCCTGTAGGGGTGTAAAAGCATGATTATTGCATCTGTGTGTGTGTTTGGTGATGGGTGCCCATCCTTTGTTGTTGCTTGCAGGGCTTGGTGTTGGGATGTGTGGTTTGTGATAATGGGACATATGTGAGGAGTGATGGAGGTGAGGGTGAGGGTGGGGGTATGTGATAGCATGCAGGTAGGGTGGGGGATATGGTAGTTAAAGATTTGACTTACCAGAGTCCATTCCTCCTGCTACTCATACGACGCCCTCAGGATGCAGTATAGCCAAGACCTGCTCCTCCCATGTTGTTAGTTGTGGGGGAGGAGGTGGGGTTCCGCCGCCACTCCTCTGAACTGCAATGTGGTGTCTTGAGACCACGGAACGCACTTTCCGCCGTAGGTCGTTCCACCTCTTCCTGATGTCATCCCGTGTATTTGGATGCTGTCCCACTGCATTGACCCTGTCCACGATTCTGCGCCATAGCTCCATCTTCCTAGCTATGGAGGTGTGCTGCACCTGTGACCCGAATAGCTGTGGCTCTACACAGATGATTTCCTCCACCATGACCCTGAGCTCCTCCTCAGAAAACCTGGGGTGTCCTTGGGGTGCCATGGGGTGGTGTGGGTGATGTTTGAGGTGGGGTGTGTTGTGATGTGTGAGGGGATGTGTTTGTGTGTGTTGTGTGAGGTGCGTGGATGTTGTGTGTGTGATGGTGTTGAGTGCCTGTGGATGCTAGTTTGTTGATGGTGGTGTCTCTCTCTGGCCTTCTGTTGCAATTGTGGTCGTAAGGGTTTGTGAGTGATGTGTGTGTGTGTTTTATATTGTATTGAGTGTGTGGGTGTGGTGTGTGTATGTGTATCAGGTGTGTGTATTTCGATTTGTCCAATGTGGTTGTGTTTTGTAAATTTGTGTGTATTTTGAGTGCGGCGATGTGTGCCGCCAATGGAATACCGCGGTTGAAAGACCGCCGCCTGGATTCGTGGGTCGTGATAGTGTGGGCGTATTCCTGTTGGCGTGATGGTGGAGGTTTTGTTATCACAAGTTTATCACTGATCTTTGGTGTAGCAGACTTGTGTGGGTGTCTGGATTTTGGCTGATTCCGATCTGTGGGTCGTAATAGCTGTAGCGGAATTCCACGGCCGTGGGGGGTTGTTGGCGGTCTTCTGCACGGTGGTAAGCAGGATTTACCGCCAAAGTTGTAATGAGGGCCTTAGTCTCCTACATTCTGAAGTTCTGTTGCCAAAAATATGCAGTCCTAATATCTTAGTAGGAACCGTATAACATTGGAGTGTGAATAATGAAAATTAGTCAGAAAATTTGCACTGAGGCAGTTGATTCTGATGCACAGTAAGCATTGTGACTAGATAACAGATACATCCTGGTTTGTACGTGCCCTACTGTCCTGAGAGTATGCCTAGACACACTTTTGTCCCAGTTTCAACCATGAGACACAGCTTGAAAGCAGCCTGGGATAACTGGAGAAACTTGACCAATCAATTCATAGTGCAAGAGCCTGAACCTGCCCAAAGCCAATCAAGAACCTCTATAGGTTAATTCAGAGACTGAGGCTGGCTTAGGGGTTTGTTTTGCTTCACTAATGACCGAGCTGAAACACTCATGCACTGACAGAAATCTCTGGAATGCACATCTTAGTCTAAATAAGACATTTATTATTTCACTTCGCAATATTCGTAAAGGAAGGTCAGCATGCTGGTCACAGCAATGAAATGATAACATGTACAAATGATTCTCCACTGCAACATACACAGCAAATATGCGTATCTATATGTATATATATATATATATCTCTCTCTCTATATATATACACATATATATATATTTATATATATATATATATATATCACAATGCAAAGCAGATAACAAGAATTAAAAAGTATGCAGCACCATGAGGCATGGGCACATCGGCATCATCTCCCTCCTATCAGCATCAGATCGCCAGATCCCAGAATCGTTTGAAGAGAGAGAGAGAGAGAGAGGGAGATCAATTATCCTCACAGGAAGGATGACACACCCCAGCGTCCTGGGCATGTCTGAGATCTGAATCACTCTCGGTCCCCGGTCCATCTTGTCTCGGCCTCTTATACTTTGAACAAACAAGAGAGACATATTCTAGAACCTCCCTCTCACTGCAGGAGTTTATTATTAAAAAAATGCTGATTGCTTTAGGCCAGCTTTGAAAAGAACTTAGCCACAATCCCAAGGAGCCCCTTCAAAACAAGACTATTCCCTGCCGTCTTAGTACATTCTTATCAGCCTAAGGCCTTGGTGGGAAATAAAACAAGAAAACAAGTAGAATAAAAACGTGACAACGTGGAAAACTACTTGCAGCTTTTAACCCCTTCGCTGCCAGGCCTTTTCCCCCTCCTGTGCCAGGCCTTTTTTTGGCTATTTGGAATAGTTTTCGCTTAAGCCCTCATAACTTTTTGTCCAAATAAGCTACCCATGCCACATTTGCGTACTGTTTTTCCAACATCCTAGGGATTCTAGAGTTACCCAGACTTTGTGGGTTCCCCTGAAGGAGGCCAAGAAATTAGCCAAAATACAGTGAAAATTTCGTTATTTTCAAAAAAATTGGAAAAAGGGGCTGCAGAAGAAGGCTTGTGGTTTTTTCCCTGAAAATGGCATCAACTGTGCTTGAATCACCAACTTCCCAGCTTTCAGGAACAGGCAGACTTGAATCAGAAAACCCAATTTTTCAACACAATTTTGGCATTTTACTGGGACATACCCCATTTTTACGATTTTCTGTGCTTTCAGCCTGCTTCCAGTCAGTGACAGAAATGGGCATGAAACGAATGCTGGATCCCAGAAACCTAAACATTTCTGAAAAGTAGGCAAAATTCTGAATTCAGCAAGGGGTAATTTGTGTAGATCCTACAATGGTTTCCAACAGAAAATAACAGCTGAAAAAAAATATTGAAATTGAGGTGAAAAAACAGCAATTTTTCTCTACGTTTTATTCTGTAACTTTTTCCTGCAATGTCAGATTTTTTAAAGCAATATACTGTTATGTCTGCTGGACTCTTCTGGTTGCGGGGATATATAGGGCTTGTAGGTTCATCAAAAACCCTAGGTACCCAGATCCAATAAATGAGCTGCACCCTGCAGTGGGTTTTCATTCTATTCCAGGTATACAGCAATTCATTTGCTGAAATATAAAGAGTGAAAAATAGCTATCAAGAAAACCTTTGTATTTCCAAAATGGGCACAAGATAAGGTGTTGAGGAGAAGTGGTTATTTGCACATCTCTGAATTCCGGGGTGCCCATACTAGCATGTGAATTACAGGGCATTTCTCAAATAGACGTCTTCTTTACACACTCTCTTATATTTGGAAGGAAAAAATGGAGAGAAAGACAAGGGGCAATAACACTTGTTTTGCTACTCTATGTTCCCCCAAGTCTCCCGATAAAAATTATACCTCACTTGTGTGGGTAGGCCTAGCGCCCGCGACAGGAAATGCCCCAAAACACAACGTGGAAAAATCCAATTTTTTGACAGAAAACAGAGGTGTTTTTTGCAAAGTGCCTACCTTTAGATTTTGGCCTCTAGCTCAGCCAGCACCTAGGGAAACCTACCAAACCTGTGCATTTTTTAAAACTAGAGACCTAGGGGAATCCAAGATGGGGTGACTTGGGGGCTCTGACCAGGTTCTGTTACCCAGAATCCTTTGCAAACCCCAAGATTTGGCTAAAAAAACACGTTTTCCTCACATTTCAGTGACAGAAAGTTCTGGAATCTGAGAGGAGCCACACATTTCCTTCCACCCAGCGTTCCCCCAAGTCTCCCAATAAAAATGATACCTCATTTGTGTGGGTAGGCCTAGCGCCCGCGACAGGAAATGCCCCAAAACACAACGTGGACACATCACATTTTTTCACAGAAAACAGAGGTGTTTTTTACAAAGTGCCTACCTGTGGATTTTGGCCTCTAGTTCAGCCGGCCCAAGGGGGGACCGAAATGGCCTAAAATAAATATGCCCCCCCAACCCCCTCGGGGAGCGACTCTAGCCTACGCGGTTGCTCCCCTTGCGTGACATTGGCGTAAAAAAATAGTCCCCGGTGCCTAGTTGTTTCTGCCCCCTTGGGGGCAGATTGACCTAAAATCGGACGATCTGCCCCCAAGGAGGGCAGAAATGGTCTAAATACAATTTCCCCCCAGGGGAACGACCCTTGCCTAATGGGTCGCTCCCCATCTCTAAAAAAACAAACAAAAAAAACCACACAAAAAAAATTTGCCCTGGCGCCTAGAGGTTTCTGCCCCCCTGGGGGCAGATCGGCCTAATAACAATAGGCTGATCTGCCCCCGGGGCGGGCAGAAATGGCCTAAATTAAATTTGCTCCCCCGAACCCCCCTGGAAGCGACCCTTGCCTACGGGGTCGCTCCCCTTGCATGACATTGGCGCAAAAAAAAAGATCCCCGGTGCCTAGTGGTTTCTGATCCCTTTGGGGGCAGATTGACCTAAAATCGGCCGATCTGCCCCCAAAGGCGTCAGAAATGGCCTAAATACAATTTGACCCTCCAGGGGAGCGACCCTTGCCTAAGGGGTCACTGACCAGCTGTAAAACAACAACAAACAAAAAAATCCCCGGTGCCTAGTGGTTTCTGCCCCCCTGGGGGCAGATCGGCCTAATTAGAATAGGCTGATTAGCCCCCCAGGGGAGCAGACATGGCCTAAAATAAATTTGCCCCCCAGGGGAACGACCCTTGCCTAAGGGGTCGCTCCCCTTGCGTGAAATTCACGAAGAAAAAAAACAACTCCCTGTTGTCTAGTGGTTTCTGTCCCCCTTGGGGGCAGACTGGCCTCATAAAAATAGGCCAATCCGCCCCCAAGGGGGGCAGAAATGGCCTAAATGTAATTTGCCCCCTAGGGGAGCGACCCTTGCCTAAGGGGTCGCTCCCCACCTCTAAAAACAAAAACAAAACAAAAACAAAAAAAATGATCCCTCGTGCCTAGAGGTTCTGCTAATAATAGGCCGATCTGCCCCCAGGCGGGGCAGAAAAGGCCTTAAAAAAACATTCCCCCACTGGGAGCGACCCTTCCCCAAGGGGTCGCTCCCTTATGCCAATTTCCAAATAAAAAAAAAACTCCCTGGTGTCTAGTGGTTTCTGTCCCCCTTGGAGCAGATTGGCCTCATAAAAATAGGCCAATCTGCCCCCAAGGGGGGCAGAAATGGCCTACATGTAATTTGCCCCCTAGGGGAGTGACCCTTGCCTAAGGGATCACTCCCCACCTCTAAGAAAAAACAAAACAAAAACAAAAAAAACAAAAAAAAGATCCCTGGTGCCTAGAGGTTTCTGCCCCCAGGGGGGGCAGAAAAGGCCTTAAAAAAAATGCCCTCCTCTGGGAGTGACCCTGGCCCAAGGGGTCGATCCCTCATGCCAGTTTCCAAATAAAAATAAAATCCCTGGTGTCTAGTGTGCGTTCCAAAAGCCGGACTGCTTTGCAATCCGGCTTTTGAAACGCTGAGAGAGACTTCAAAGGGAGGGAAGGGAAGCCTCTCTGGGCCTCCTCCACATGATCGGAAGAGAAATGCTTTGCATTTCCCTTCCGAGCGCGCTGGAAGCTGAGCTTCCAGCGCGAAGGAGGAGGCCTCTGTGGCAATCATCCCTTTCCATCCACGACCGGGGGTGTGTGGGTGGAGGGCCCATGGGGGGAGCGCTAGCGCTCCCCCCAGTTCCCGGGTGCAGGACGAGGTGATCTCGTCCAAGGCACCCGGGAACCGGTGCCTTGGACGAGATCACCTCGTCCAAGGCACCGTAGGGGTTAACGTGGCGGTGGCTAATGCTAAAATAAAGTCAATAGGCATAATGAAGCTGATGGTCACTAATGTGACGGAGTGCTGCTAGGCTAAAGCAACGTGGAGTCAGTGGTCAAAACACCAATATCATTACAGGGTTGGAACTCAGGATAGTGCCAGCATGCAGAGTTAGAGTCCATCCAGCCTTTGTTACCCACAACAGTCTGTCTCCATGTAACGACACAGCAAAATGATGCAGCTTGCATTCCATGGTGCGTGAGTATGGTCTACTGTAGTGTTGGTGCTGCAGCTGAGTTTCCAGTGGTGGAATCATTCGACAACCACCTAGGCCAGTCCGGTGATGACGGCATATATAGTTGTGGCACTGTAGCTTCCCGATTAACTTACATTGAAGCAAAAGCCCTTTTAGGCAAGAGACAGTGAATATAAAGTTGTTTTGGGCTTTAAAAAAATCACGTCTCCCTGCTGAATTTGGTCTGTTGGCTTTCGTGAGGCCACCTGTCTGGTGACACTAGGTACTGGGGAACCTCTGGGGGAGGCCCCAGAAGAAGGGAAAAAGATTGTGTGACATAGTCAATATGAAAATTAGCTCTCACACCTAAGAATTTTGAAAACTTCAGAGATCAGGTTTTCTTGTATTGGTATTTGTATAGTCCTTTCTGTGTCCTTTGTCTTGCATGAAGCGCTTTCTGAACAGTTGAGTAAGTATTCACTCTGTTTATTACGCATTTTTAGGACAGGATTTTTTTGTAGTGGTCTATGTGAGTAGCATGTCTGTGTCTTGCACAAGTGTTGGAGATAAGTGTGCTCCCAACATCTTGTACCAAACTTGTAGTTATGCTAACACATGGTACTTAGCAGATATGTGTGTGAGGGATAGAGTAGCATCTGCTTATGCATATAAGTTACTTTTTTGAGTTAATGTCTTCTGGCCACTGAGTATGTTGATATGAACTCGGTGCATACTAGAATTATTGGCCATAGTGCATCCCATCAATAACTAGAGACATCAATTTAGTGAGTCTTGGGGGGCTCCCTGAAGTGGTGATAGTACATTCCAAGGTATTAGATGAGGCACCACAGTAATAGAACATATTGGCCCTCATTACAACCCTGGCGGTCGGTGATAAAGTGGTGGTAATACAACAGGCCAGCAGTAAATACCGCCAAATTCTGACCATTGCGGAAAGAGCTCAAACAGACAGGCACTTTAACACACCGACCGCCAGGGCGGAAACAACAGGTACCACAGCTGTAGCGGTCTACAGCCAGGCGGAAGTCAATGTTCCGCCCACCATATTAAGACACATCAATCCACCACCTTTTCTGGGGTGGTACCAACAACATCAAAAGCCTGGCGGAAACACTGCACAGAAGTGAAAGGACTCACCATTGGAGACACAGGGAAGAACCACGCCGCCATGGAGCCTGAACTGCATATAGGTGTGCTGGTGATGGAGGTAGTGGGTGAGGATGTAGTGCATGCAGGTGTGAGTGTAGACACAACTGGGAAGGAGGTGGAGGAGGAGGGAGGCACAGTGGAGGCAATGGATGTTGGTATGTCTGCATCTGGATGGTGTTTGTGTGAGTGCCTGTGGGATGATGTGTGGTGCATGTGTTTGCCTATGCCACTCTTGTGTGTTGTCTTGTGTGCATGCTCCTCTGCCTGTGTGTTTGGGATAGGTTGGGGTTGAGGGGAATGGGGAATGGGGTTGGGTAGAGGAGGTTGGAGGGGGCAGGGTGGAAACAAGGACAATGGCTGCCATTAGGGAGGAGGCCAGAGCCTGGATTGATCTCTGTTGGGCCGCCAAGCCAGTGTGACTGTCCTCCAGAAATGCATTGGACTGTTGCATTTGGGCTGCCAGCCCCTGGATGGCATTCACAATGCAATGATTGACTGCCCAACAGAGATGGATCGCAGGAGGTCAATAGCCTCCTCACTCAGGGCAGCAGGGTTAACTGGGGCATTGCCTGAGATGCCCACCCTCCTGGGTGAGTGGGCACTCGCAACTCGATGAAGGGCTGCTGGGAGGGCGGTGCTGGTATGGGGGTGGCGGATGTACCTGTAGCTGGGGTGGGCACAGAGGTGTCCGCCACCATCAGGGAGCTTCCATTGGAGGAGGTATCTGTGTCCGAACTGTCCCCTTCAGTCTCTGCCGTGGTGCTCCCCTCGCCCTCTGTCCCACTGGTGCCCTCAGCAGACTCTGCCTCCTGGGTCCTGTGGGATGCAGCTCCCTCCGTCGCCGCGGTGCCTCTGCTCCTCTGCCAGATGATGCTAATGCACATAAGGACAGGATGACAAAACAAAACGGGGGGAAGAGACAAAGGATACACTTGGTCAATGGCTGCACCCTCACCACCGTTGGCGTACACAGCACCCTCACACACAGGGAACAGCCCTACGCACTATGCAGTGCACTACCAGTAACAATGCTAGTCACCAGGGCATGGGGAGGGACACATACCGCACACTGCAGCATACCTGGGACCCACACACCCCTGCCCAGTAGTGATGCCTACTAGCTAGGTTGGAGAAATATCACATCAGAACCCTGCCCAACATGGGACCTACAATGCAATGTCAGCCCTGACCTAGGGACACCCACAGGCACACTTCCCCCACCCGGATACCACCCCACCAGGCGTAAGTAGTAATGATGGGCACTGTACTCACCCCCTTGTTCCTGCTGTGATGCCCCCAAACGCCCATACAGCTCCAGATAGGCCACCGCCAGTATGCGGGCCATCAGGGCGGTCAGGGTTCGACGGGCACCCCTTCCTCGTTGTGAGGCCATCCCCAGCTGGGCCTCTGTCGTATTCAGTGCCCAGCGTCTCAGGTCCTCCCACTGTTTCCAACAGTGGGTGCTCCACCTGCAGCAGACCCGCAAGGTCCGCACGTCCTTGGCGATGGCACGCCATAATCCCTTCTTTTGATGGGTGCTGACCTGCAGAGGAAATATACACATGGAAAGGTATTTTTTAGACCATCCTGCCTGTTACACTCATGGCCCACCATAGCCCTTGCATCCCCATACGCACAGACATGGCCCAACATACATGCTGCACGCTGGCCAGGGCCCATCCACCAACACCCCTACACGAGGCCTTCACACACACCACTTGCCCCATGCATCATGCTCACAGTGTACTCACCTGTTGTTCTGGAGGCTCATACAGCAGTCCGTACTGGGGTAGGACCCCATCCACTAGTCTCTCCAACTCCGCCGAGGTGAAGGCAGGTGCCCTTTCCCCAGTCACACTGGCCATGGTAGGTTCCAGATACAGGTCACAGCAGCACATGCAGTGTAGGTCCTCTCCTGTTGATGGTCAGGTAGCAAGTGAGTGAACAGAAAGAAAATGGCGGTGATGTCTGCTGCAGTGTATACCGTCACCGCCGGCGTAGATCACCATTGGCCACTGTAACCCATAGGTCCCAATAATAACCAATGAGGAGTTGCATGGCGTTTCCCGACCACCTCCGGCAACCGTGCACAACGTCAGTGGAATTACCTCACTTCCACCTGTCCCTCCGCACAGGACAGGCAGACGCCATTTCAGGAGGGGGGGTAGACCATGGATCATAACTGCGTCACAGATAACAATTGTACATTCAAGACATATGACACTAATACATTACAAAATCACATCATACATTGAACCGTAGGGGCTACAATGTACAGATTATGACCGGCTCATCACTCTTTTGCCCCACAGATTGCAACCGCTGCGGATGAATAGGAGATGGAGACATCCCCCCATGTACAGACCTCTGGTGGACTTAGCAACAATGGAGGACAGGCACATTATCCTCACCTACAGACTTGATAGGGCCACAATCACAGAGCTGTGTGCCCAATTGGAGCTTGACCTGATATCTGCTATCATTCACCCCACTGGGATCCCCCCTCTTGTGCAAGTGCTATCAGTGCTCCATTTCTTGGCAACTGGTTCTTTCCAAGTGACAGTGGGCTTGGCAGCTGGAACGTCACAGCCAATGTTATCAATAGTGCTGACCAGAGTGTTGTCTGTCCTGATTAAACACATGTGCAGCTACATTGTTTTTCACCAAGTGGAGGATTTGGCCACAGTGAAGGCTGACGTCTATGCAATGGGACATATCCCCAACATAATTGGTGCAACAAATTGCATTTGTGCCCCCCCCGGCAAAATGAACAGGTCTTCAGAAATCAAAAAAAATTCACTGGATGAATTTGCACATGGTGTGCTTGGCGGACCAGTACACCTCCCATGTCAGTGCTAAGTATCCAGGCTCGGTGCATGATGCTTTTATCTTGAGGAATAGCAGCATCCCAAATGTTATGGCCCAACTACAGAGGCACAATGTGTGGCTAATAGGTGAGCCCTGGTTCCCACCCAGTGTATGTTGATGTATGGGTATGGTGTGGGCCATATTGCATAGTGTGTGGCTAACAGTTGTCCCTCGATATTTGCAGGTGACTTTGGTTACCCCAACCTCTCATGACTACTGACCCCTGTGAGGAATGCCAGTACAAGGGCCGAGGAATGTTACAATGAGGCACATGGGTAAACAAGAAAGATAACAGAATGTACCTTAGGCCTCCTGAAGGCCAGGTTTCGGTGCCTCCATCCAACTGGGGGATCCCTGTGCTACTCACCCAAGAAGGTCTGCCAGATAATATGTTGCATGTTGCACAACCTTGCCTTGAGACGCAATGTGCCTTTTCTGCAGGAGGAGGAGGCTGGAGATGGCCGTATGGCAGCTGTGAACCCTGTGGACAGTAAAGATGAAGAGGCAGAGGATGAGGATGAGGACAACAGAACTGCAATGATTAGACAATACTTGCAATAACACACAGGTAAGACAGTGTAACTTCACATTTCATTGACAGTTTTGTGATTGACATTGTCACTGGCAGGCTGGGAATTCGCATTTCTATGCCCACTTACTGTACCCTTTGGCAACTCTTTTTGCGGATATTGGTACCCCACTATCACTCCTGGTGTGTTCACTGCAGCCAACTACAGGTCTTGCCTATGTATAATTTACTGTACAGCTGAATTGCAATGTTTAAACCTTGTTAAACAAATACATACTTAAATCATTTGACATACTCCATAGTTGTATTTTTTCAAAAGTGTGCTTATTGCAGTGCTCTGAAGAAAAGTGGGTAGTGCAATGGGCTGGTTTGAAGATGGAGGAAAGTCCAGGGTAGAGTCCAGTCTATTGGTAACACAGGTGCATTGTCCAAGGGGGCATAAGAAGGGGAGTAATGACAGTTCAAGGTGAACAGGGTGACAGAGTGGGACACAAGGGTGACAATCAGGAGAGTCTTATTTCCTGGCGGGGGTCTTGGCAATAGTCTCTGGCTTCTGCCTGGATCGCAGGGAACATTTGCAGGATGGTTGTCCTTCTGCAGGAGGAGGGGTGCTGGTGGCCTGTTGGTCCTGTGGCAGGACCTCCTGTCCACTAGCGGCAGCCGAGGTGGAGTGCTGTTCGGTAGTCTGGCTAGTGGCAGGGGCCCGCTGGTGTGACACTGCCTCCCTCATAATGTTAGCCATGTCTGCCAGCACCCCTGCAATGGAGACAAGGGTGGTGTTAATGGCCTTTAAGTCCTCCCTGATCCCCTGGTACTCTCCCTCCTGCAGCCGCGTGTTCTCCTGCACGTTGTCCAGGATCTGGCCCAGCGTATCCTGGGAATGTTGGTATGCTCCTAGGATCGCTGTGAGAGCATCCTGGAGAGTGGGTTCCCTGGGCCTGTCCTCCCCCCTGCTGCACAGCAGTTCTCCACACTTCCCTGTTGTCATGTGCCTCTGTCCCCTGAACTGTATGCCCACTGACCCCAGGTCCCTGATTGTCTTGGGTTTGCCCTGTGGTCCCTGTAGTGGTGGACACACTGCTGATTGACGTGTCCTGAGGACAGGGTTATTGGCACGCTGGAAGGGTGCTGTGGTGGTGTTTCCTGAGGGTGGAGACTCTTTGGTGGTGTGGGACTGTGCCTGGGTAACCGACTGTCTGGAGGTCCCTGATGGGCCAGGTTGGTCATCCAGATCCAGGCGAGCAGAGTCTCTTTCATCATTGTGGGCCTCTTTTGTGGGAGGACCAGATGTTGCTGGCACCTCTTCTCCGGTGACATTGGCTGGGATACCTGTGGGGATGTATATGCAGTGTTATTATTTCTGTGTGTGACATGTTGTGCATGGGTGAGTTGCCCTCTTTGGTTGTTATTGCCCTGGCAGCTTTTCCTTGTGTGAGTTGTTATGTGTTGGGCTAGGTGATTCTCTAGTGTGCATGCTTGAGTGATAGGTGTACATGCAGGTCTGTGAGTGGTGTACATGCATTGGTGGTGCATGCTGGGCTCGGCATTGGGATGAGTGGGTTGTGATGGTGGGGTGTGTGGGAGGTAGTGGAGTGATGGGAGTGAGGGTGGGGTTGGGGTATGTGTTGGCATGCAGGTTGGGGGGTGATAGTAATAGAGAGTTGACTTACCAGAGTCCAGTACTCCTGCTACTCTTGCCAGGCCGTCAGGATGCATGATTGCCAAGACTTGCTCCTTTCTTGTTGTTAGTTGTGGGGGAGGAGGTGGCGGTCCACCGCCAGTCCTCTATACTGCGAGCTGTTTTTTTGCTGCAATGGAACGCGCCTTCCCCCATAGGCTGTTCCACCTCTTCCTGATGTCATCCCTTGTTCTGTGGTGCTGTCCCGCTGCATTGATCCTGTCCACGATTCTCCGCCATAGCTCTATCTTCCTAGCAATGGATATCTGCTGCACCTGTGATCCAAATAGCTGTGGCTCTACCCAGATTATTTCCTCCACCATGGCCCTTAGCTCCTCCTCAGAGATCTGGGGTGTTGTTGTGGTGCCATGGGTGTAGTGTGAGTGGTGTGGGTGAGGGTGTGTAGGGTGATGTGTTGCAGTGTGTGATGAAAGGTGCGTGGGTGATGTATAGGTGATGGTGGTATGTGGATCTAGTTGTGTGAGTGCTCTTGCTGTCTCCCTCTGTTGGCAATGGTTTGTAGTCGTAAAGGGTTGTGGGTACTGTGGGTGTGTGTTTTATAGTGGTGGGGGGGTGTGGGTGTGGTGTTGTACTGCCATTTGATAAAGTTTTGTTTTGACCAATGACTTTGTGTTTCACCACTGCGCATATTAGTTGCTCAATGTTCACCAGTAGCACATGGTATGTTTTGTTCAGTTGAGCCGCCTATGGGCTTTGACATGGCATTAGCCATTACTTTCTGTATTCAGTTTAGCCGCCTATGGGCTTTGACATTGCATTAGTCATTACATTCTGTATTCTGCCTATTGGCTTTGACATGGCATTAGCCATTACTTTCTGTATTCAGTTGAGCCGCCTATGGGCTTTGACATTGCATTAGCCATTACATTCTGTATTCTGCCTATTGGCTTTGACATGCTGTATCCAGTCTAGCCGCCTATTGGCTTTGACATTGCATTCCTATTGGCTTTGACATGATGTATTCAGTTTAGCTGCCTATTGACTTTGACATGCTATTAGATATTCTGCCTATTGGCTTTGACATGATATCATATATTACATTTTGTATTCAGCTCCGCTGCCTATTGGCTTTGACATGATATTCAGCTCCGCTGCCTATTGGCTTTGACATGATATTATACATTGCATTTTATATTCAGCTCCGCTGCCTATTGGCTTTGACATGATATTATACATTGCATTTTGTATTCAGCTCAGCTGCCTATGGGCTTTGACATGATATAAGACATTGCATTTTGTATTCAGCTTAGATGCCTATTGGCTTTGACATGACACTAGACATTGCATTTGATATTTAGGTTAGCTGCCTATTGCCTTTAACGTGCAGTTAGATCTTGCAGTTGAGAATCCAAGCTGTATTTTTCCAAGCTGTGTTTTTGCACAAGAGAACCAAGATGTTTTTCTCACAGTAGACTAGACATGATAAGAGAGAGTACATGGGTGTTGTTCTCTCTGCTTGAGCTTGGGAACAGGAGTAGTCTTGGAGACCTGGCCAGTCTCCAAAAGGCTTGCTCAGTTTCCCAGGTCTGAGAGGAGGGGGCACACCTTTGTAACGAATGTAACAGGCTGCAGAGAGTCAGATTCGAATCTGCCGGACCTCGTGCTGGAGCTTGGCGCCAGCTGCCAGCAATCCCGTGTGGGTAGATGAATCTCTCTTTCTCGCGGCTGACAGGGGTCCTCAGCTTGCAGACCTTAGAAAGAGGAAGCTGTGAATAGTTCCCACACGGTGAAGTATTTGTTTTGCTTTGCATTCAATATCTTATAAATATAACCTGCTGTGTATATTGCAAACTGATATATTTTGTTTGATTAACGCGGACTTGAAAGCTACTAATTCGTCATACATAAAATATTGTGGTTGGGGAAGAATTAACAACAATAAAAGTCTTCTTTGACCTCAGAAGTGCATTTCTGTTGTGTTATGTTAGTGCTTAGAAACCAGATAAGAGGAAAGCACTACAATTGGTACCAGAAGTGGGGTCGGTCATTAAGAGGTGATTAAGAGGGTATTGACGAGTTGGTAGATTTCTAAGTGCACACTTTAAAAGTGTAATTGTTTTTTTTGTTGTTTGGAGAATTACAGAAATTGTTCTGTTTGGAGAATCACAGTAGCACGGCAGACCATGTCTGAGAATACATGTGTTGATGAACTGCCTGATGGTGCTAAGAAAAACTGTGAATTGTTTTCTGTTTGGGGAATTACAGAAGAAAATGCATGTGTAGCTAAAAGGCCTGATAATGCTTTGAGAAATAATTCCTGTTGTATATATGTAGAAAACGTGTCTTTTGGAAGTAATGATGACAGAAAGGTCTGGATACCTTTATCTGCTTACAGAGAAATGCAGGAGAAATGTAGGAAGTTGGAACATGAAAATAGGAATTTACGTGAGCAAATTAGCCCGACTGAAAGTTATAAAAGGGCTGTTTTTGAAGAATCTTTCTTGTCCCATTCCAGTAATGAGGGGGTTAAGACAGCTCCGAGCTGCACTGAGTTTTCGTGTGAGCCAGGGTTTTTGGCAGACAAAATGCATTCCTTAACTGATAACACGGACGAGAGAGACCAGAATGTGATTTACGAGTTACCGTTGCAAAATGCACAAGTAAAACGAAGGATTTTAGAGCAAGAGCCGACTTTCATTAGCTTGTTTGATTTTTGGAAAAAGAATATCCCTCATTTGAGTGAAATCCTAACACTTTTGTATATGGTCACTGTGAAAAATTATATGCAGCTGCGCGCTTGTGATTTGGCAAATGAAATAATGCAGACTTTAGGTTTTTGCGCAGTGCAAGAAGGAAATACTTATGTACATTTAAATCATGAACAAGGAAAGAAAATAGTGCCCCTAGCTAGAATCATACAATGGATCTGGTACTTGCAAGACAGGGCTAGAGTACCACAGATAAAAGAATTACCAATGAAATTGTGTGCACCATTTGAATTCGTGTCCACTGAAGATAAAAAGCATGTTTGTTTTACTAATGATTCATTGACTGAAATGTTGTTTTCTGGCACAGTAGAAGGAACAGCGTTGTATAATGTGTGTCAAATTTTAAAGCAAGAGCTACGTGAGATGTGTCATTTTTACGCTGATTTTTGGTTCATTGTTAATGTTTTAGCACCTAACTGGTTCAATTACCTTGCAGATGTTAATGAGAAAAATTCAGAGAGAGAAGTGTTCACCCAGAATTCTGCCTTAGTGGGGATGGCTAAGTGGGTGCCCCAGAAATGTGAACAGCTGAGAGAAAAAGCCACTTACAGGTGGGCAGAGATGAGAGAGATGCACATTCCCCTAGTTTTGATAAAAACTGTGCAGCACGCACAAAAGCAATCTGTCATGCAAGCAGTCACAGAGCAGTTGGGGAGAGGAAAGTTACCAGAACAGAAATGGCAAATTGATCAGGTTTTAGGGAGAGTGATTGCTGAAAACTACCAAGGAAAAATCGAAATTATGCTGATACCTAGAAAAGAATCTGATTCATTCAAACAAATTGGAGACAGAATGGCCCAAATTGACAAAAATGCAGTGAATGGAGGTTTGGTAAAGAATGAGTCTGCCCCAGCCCTTCTGACAGTGCAAGAAAAGGGAAGCTGTGGTGCAGCAGATAAAAACCTCAGTGCTGATGTGTGGGCTGAAGCCCCAAGTGATCCTCCAGAACCTGCAGAAAATATAACAAAGGGCCCCAAAAACGTCCTGCTGATTATAAAACAGGGAAAGAAAGAGGAAGGGTGCAGTTTAAATTAAAAATGTTATTTGCAAGAAAAGTCATACTTGTTTCTTTTGCAGATCCTACCACGTTTCGCCACTGTCCCTGAGTGTGCTGTGTGGTCCCCCTTCCGGTGTGTGCGTGTGGGGTCGGGGAAGGGACCGAACCCCCAACCTGAACCTGGCTGAGTAAAGTGCCAGCACCATGGATCTTCCACTGGAACTAAGCCCTTCTCGTATGGAACTCTGACTTTTGCTTATCTTCCAGCAAACCTTTCAGGTGGACCGTGCCCCTTTACATGAGCAGAACTCATGCCACATCAAATTGCTAACACTGTTGAATTAGAGACTCATTCAGAGTATAAAAATTGCCCAGTCTTTTCTATGTAGATGTATCTGATGTGAAAGGTTATGAGATCAATGTGTTAATTCACTTCTATTGCTTTACAGGGATTGCTTTGATCATTGAAATTTGATTTGCTGATAATGTTTTTTTTTTTGTGCTGATGTTTTTTGTTTTTGTTTGAAACAGGAGATATGTGAAACAAAAATTAATTGGTCAAAGGGCGGAATGTACTGCCATTTGATAAAGTTTTGTTTTGACCAATGACTTTGTGTTTCACCACTGCGCATATTAGTTGCTCAATGTTCACCAGTAGCACATGGTATGTTTTGTTCAGTTGAGCCGCCTATGGGCTTTGACATGGCATTAGCCATTACTTTCTGTATTCAGTTTAGCCGCCTATGGGCTTTGACATTGCATTAGTCATTACATTCTGTATTCTGCCTATTGGCTTTGACATGGCATTAGCCATTACTTTCTGTATTCAGTTGAGCCGCCTATGGGCTTTGACATTGCATTAGCCATTACATTCTGTATTCTGCCTATTGGCTTTGACATGCTGTATCCAGTCTAGCCGCCTATTGGCTTTGACATTGCATTCCTATTGGCTTTGACATGATGTATTCAGTTTAGCTGCCTATTGACTTTGACATGCTATTAGATATTCTGCCTATTGGCTTTGACATGATATCATATATTACATTTTGTATTCAGCTCCGCTGCCTATTGGCTTTGACAAGATATTCAGCTCCGCTGCCTATTGGCTTTGACATGATATTATACATTGCATTTTATATTCAGCTCCGCTGCCTATTGGCTTTGACATGATATTATACATTGCATTTTGTATTCAGCTCAGCTGCCTATGGGCTTTGACATGATATAAGACATTGCATTTTGTATTCAGCTTAGATGCCTATTGGCTTTGACATGACACTAGACATTGCATTTGATATTTAGGTTAGCTGCCTATTGCCTTTAACGTGGAGTTAGATCTTGCAGTTGAGAATCCAAGCTGTATTTTTCCAAGCTGTGTTTTTGCACAAGAGAACCAAGATGTTTTTCTCACAGTAGACTAGACATGATAAGAGAGAGTACATGGGTGTTGTTCTCTCTGCTTGAGCTTGGGAACAGGAGTAGTCTTGGAGACCTGGCCAGTCTCCAAAAGGCTTGCTCAGTTTCCCAGGTCTGAGAGGAGGGGGCACACCTTTGTAACGAATGTAACAGGCTGCAGAGAGTCAGATTCGAATCTGCCGGACCTCGTGCTGGAGCTTGGCGCCAGCTGCCAGCAATCCCGTGTGGGTAGATGAATCTCTCTTTCTCGCGGCTGACAGGGGTCCTCAGCTTGCAGACCTTAGAAAGATGAAGCTGTGAATAGTTCCCACACGGTGAAGTATTTGTTTTGCTTTGCATTCAATATCTTATAAATATAACCTGCTGTGTATATTGCAAACTGATATATTTTGTTTGATTAACGCGGACTTGAAAGCTACTAATTCGTCATACATAAAATATTGTGGTTGGGGAAGAATTAACAACAATAAAAGTCTTCTTTGACCTCAGAAGTGCATTTCTGTTGTGTTATGTTAGTGCTTAGAAACCAGATAAGAGGAAAGCACTACAGGTGTGTGTATGAGTGTCAGGTGTGTGTAGTTTGAATTGTCCCACGTTGTGTTGTTTTGTATGTGTGTGTGTATTTTGAGCACAGCGGTATGTACCATCAATGGTTTACCACCATTGAATGTCCGCGGTGGTCATTCGTGGGTCATAATGTTGTGGGCATTGTTCTATTGGCGTACCTTTGTGGGTTTTGATACCACCAGTTTATCACTGACCTTTGGTGTGGCGGATTTGTGTCTGTGGCTGAATAGTGATGGATTGGTGTGTGTGTGTCATAATATGGTGAACGGAGATCCGCCACTGCAGTTGGCGGCAGTCAGCATGGTGGTAAGTGGGATTTACCGCCAATGTCCTAATGAGGGCCATAGTTTGGTGGCCATAGTTAATGCAAGAGCACTCTCAGTCCCAATCACTCATGACTATAACACTGTACTATGGCCCTCATAATGACATAAGCAGTAAATGCCGCCTACCCCACAGTGACGGCCGCCAAAAGACCATCGCCGTGGCTACCAGCCGACCGCCATATCATGACCGTAGCTGGAATTCCGCCAGAAGGCTGGCGGGATTCCCGCTACGGTCATGGCGGTGGACAGAGGTAAGGTGGCGCTGCTGCCAGCTGTAGCGCCACACCAATAGACCGTCGCCGACCGTATCATGATACGGCCTGGCGGTGTTCTGCTGGCGGACACTGCTGCTGGCAGCAGCGCCCCGTCCCGTCTCCTGCCGGAGGACCCCCTGCAAGTAGGTAAGTTGGGTGCTCCGACAGGGGAGGGGGGTGGGGGTGTTGTGTGTGTGTGTGGTGTGGGGGGGGTGTATGTTTGTGTGTGCTTGCATGCGGGTGTGGGGCGTGTGGAATGCATGTGTGCATGAATGGATGTGAGTGTGAGTGTATGTTGTGTTGTGTGAATGCGTGTGTGTATGTATGTCAGTGTGTGTGGATGTGTGTGTGCATGGATGTATGCATGCGTGGGTGAATGTGGGTATGTGTGTGGGAATGCGTGTGTATAGGTCTGTGCGTGTTGGTGTGTATATGTCGGGGGTGTCAGAAGGTGGAGGAGAAGGGTGGGGGCGGAGTACTCTATCAGTGCCAGGGAAGGAATTGATAGTGCTTACCACCATGGTTTTCATGGCGGTAAGAAAGCCATGGAAACCATACCGGTGGGCGGGGTCATATTCCCGTGGGCAGCCTAGTGATGGCCGCCGGGCTGGAGACTGCAGTCTCCAGCCCGGCAGTCGTTGCCGCCGTGGAGGTCAGTGTGTTACATTGGCGGTTTAGCTTTTGCCAAATCGCCAATGTTATAATATGGTGGTATCTACCGCCAGCCTGTTGGCGGTACTACTGCAACTATAACACTGACCACCGGGGTCATAATGACCCCCTATGTGTTTCCAAAGTTGGTGCTTATAAAATGGAGAGGAAACAGCCATTCTAAGACTTCCTAAATTGGAACAAAAAGTCCCAAAACTTATTGCAAGGAGTGCGAGCACTCCCAAAAGGATCAGATATCTTGAGAGTGTAACACCAGTGAATCTTCTTAATTGACACAATCTCCGTATTTCTTGATCACGGTTTAGACAACACTTGTTTCATCGTTTTCAAGTAAATAATGACTTAATCTGGGTTATTACTATTGAAGCAGCCCTTCAAGGTTGTAATGAGTAAACATCTTGTTGACTAACTTGCAGCATGGAGGAAGTAAGTCAGAATGCCCTGATCCAACCACACACGGAGTTCTGATAAAAAAATGAAAGGACTATACTCTCTATATGTGCAAACATGCATTTGTTACAAACAGTGATTACTGCCTACTTGACACCAGGTTGTGCATGCCTGCACTGGTAAGAGATTTTGATTCAAGCAGACATGATTCCTGTTTTGCTCATGTGTATTTTTCGTTTGTGTCTCGTACCATGGACTGCTTTCTGGAAATTGCAGGGCAGTCTACAAGACATTAAGGTGATCATTGTGACATTGGCGGTGACTGTTAAAGTGGTGGTAATACCACCAACAGGCTGGCAGTAATTACCGCCAAAATATGACCATGGGATGATGCCTCCCATAGACAGCCAATATACCACACGAACCGCCAGGGCGTAAACACCACTGACCACGGCGGTAGCTATTAACAGCCAGGCTGAAGTCAACATACTGCCCACCATATTATGACATAGCAAACCGCCAGGATTTCCCGGGCAGTACCAACCCCATCAAAAGCCTGGAGGAACACTTCACAGAAGCCGTAAGACTCACCATCAGGGACACAGAGGATTCCGCGGCCACCATGGAACCGGAACTACAAATCTTCCCGATGCTCTACCACACCATGGCCGTCCTGGAACACCAACGCCGACGAAGACGACAACGGTGAGTACAGCCGCCTAGCAAACAAGGAAGAGAGGGAGGAAAAGGAGAGTGAGACACACACACAACACACACCATTCACACACATACACCATCCCCAGAACCTACTGCAGGGTAAAACGAATGTCAAAGGACCCATGTTAAATTAATGCAAGGACAACAATTAGAATGTATGAACACTGTAATTTGCTGCCAACAGCCACCATAATGTAACATTAAATGTAAATGCAGGCATCTATGTCCAGATTGGGCCAATGGCCAGTCCAAAGTACAAAAGGGCCACATGGCCACGGGGCACAGGCCAAAGCCCAACTTGACTCCTGACATTATCCAGACTCCACTGTTCAGGGGCATGATGTTGGAAATGGGCAGGAACCTCAGGAGGAAGGGAGGGTGGGGGGGGGTACCTCAGCTGAAGTGGGTAATATGCCCACTGGTTCTGGACGGGCCTCCTTGCCCAATTGCCTCTGATAGGGAGTGAAAGGCCACAGTCTCCGAAGTGGGTAACATGCCCACTGGTTCTGGAGGGGGCTCCTTACCCGGTTGTCTCTGGAGGGGAGTAAAAGGCCACAGTCTCTGAAGTGGGTGACATGCCCACTGGTTCTGAAGGGGGCTCCTTGCCCAACAGTCCCTGGAAAGTGGCCTACATGCCCTCTGCTGGTGGAGGGGGCTCTTTGGCTGCCTCTGCTGGTGGATAGGGCTCCTTGCCCGCTGCTGGTGGAGGGGGGCCCTTGTCTTTCTTTGGTGGTGGAGGGGAACCTTGGCTTTTTTTGGTGGTGGAGGGGGAACCTTGGCTTAGTTTGGGGATTGAGGGGGATCCTTGGCACTCTTTGATGATGGAGGGGGATCCTTGTGTCCCCTATTGTGACCGGCCCCCTTGGCCTTTGACATGTGACTTGTGTCCTTGCCTCCAGGACTAGGAAGTGCCTCCACATTCCCCATCCTCTGTTCCTTGGGTTTCGCTACCCTAATCCTCCCTTTCTGAGGCGGAGGTGTGTTCTTACTAGGAGTGGCTGCCCTCACACTCATGGGTCCCTTTGTGCCAGTAGCTGATTTTTTGGTGGGAGCAGTGGCAGACTGTTTGGCTGAGGTGCTGGGCTGGGTTGATGAGACCCTGCTGTTATGGGCAGGATGGGTGGAGGGGGAGGGAAGAGGTCAAGTTAGGCAAGGAAAAGCTTCTTAGCGACATTGGGGCAGGATGTGGGAGGAGGGATGGGAGTGGAGGTAGAGGGAGTGGTTGTAAGAGGTGTATGTCTGCTGGACTGGGGGGCAGGTGCATGGACAGTGTCCGTGTGCAAGGTGGATGGCTGTTGTGTGTCTGAGTGGGAGTGTTTTTGTCTCTTAGGAGGGGGGGGCGGACAGGGTGGAAGAGGACAAAGAGGATGAGTGGATGGATGTTGTGGAGGTGTCTGCAAGTGAGGTGTGTGTGCTGCACGATGTGGTGATGGTGGTGGTGGCTGTTGATGTAGTGCATGCAGGTGTGAGTGCGGATGTTACTGTGAGGGAGGAGGGGGAGACAGTGGAGGCAGTGGATGTTGTTGTGTGTGCAACTGTCTGTTGTTTGTGTGAGTGCTTGTGGCCTGAAGTGTTCTGCCTGTGTTTGACTGTGCCACTCTTGTGTGATGTTTTGTGTGGATGCTTGTCTGTATGTGTGCATGGGATGGGTTGGGGTTAAGGAGACTGGAACTGGGAAGTGATGGTAGTTTGCGGGGGATGGTAGTAACAGGGACACTGGCTGACACCAGAGAGGAGGCCAGAGCCTGAAACGATTTCTGTAGGGCCGCCAACCCACCGTGGATGCCCCCCAGGTAGGCACTGCATTGCTGCATCTCGGATGCCAGCCCCTGGATGCCATTCACAATGGTTGACTGCCCAACAGAGATGAATCTCAGGAGGTCAATAGCCTTCTCACTGAGGACAGCAGAGCTCAGTGGGGCAGGGGCTGAGGTGCCTGGGGTGAAGGAGATGCCCACCCTCCAGGGTGAGCAGGCACGGGCAACTCAGTGGGGGGCTACTGGGAGGGCGGTGGTAGTACAGGGGGTGGCGGCTGTACCTGTAGCTGGGATGGTTCCAGAGGTCTCCACCACCACCAGGGAGCTTTCATCGGAGGAGGAATCAGAGTCATTGTTGTAACCTCCTGTCCCCACCGTGGTGCTCCCCTCATCTGCCGTCATACTGGTCCTTTCGGTGTTGGTGGACTCTGCCTCCTGGGTCGGGTGGGATGCAGGTCCCTCAGTCGCCGTGCCCCTGCTCCTCCACCAGATGATGCTAATGCACACATGTACAGGATGACAGAAGAAAATAGGGGGGAGAGAGAAAGGGAGCACTGGGTCAATTACAGCACCAACACAACAGATGGCATACACATTACCATCACACACAGGGATCAAGATTGAGCACTATGCACTGCACTGGCATTCCATTGGCTAGGTACCACAGCAAGATGAGAACCACCCACCGCCATCTGCATTCCCCTCCTCCCCCCCGGGACCTACTAAGCCCTGTCTGACATGGAGTGCCTTCTAGCTAGTTAACAACATTTTGCCATACACCCATTTACCCTGAGCTGGACCACGCAGCAATGTCTGAGCTGACATGAAAGGGTAACCACTAACTGAAACCCACCACCAGGATCCCATGCCACGCAACAAAGATGGTTGGTACACACACTGTACTCACCCCATGGTGGCTGGTGTGCTGCGCTCAAGCGCCCATCCAGCTCTGGGTAGGCCACTGCCAGTATGCGGGCCATCAGGGGGGTCAGGTTTCGACTGGTGTCCCTCCCTCGTTGGGAGGCCATCCCCTGCTGGGCCTCCACAGTCTTCCAGGCCCAGCGTCTCAGGTCCTCCCACCTTTTCCTGCAGTGGGTGTTCTGCCTGCTATAGAACCCCAGGGTCCGCACGTCCTTGGCGATGGCACGCCACAATCCCTTCTTCTGATGGGCGCTGACCTGCAGAGGAAATACAGAAAGGATGACACCATTAACCATACAATCCAGCCTGTCACACATGTGGCCCACCAATATGATTTCCTCTCAAATGGCACACAAATCACCCGGAGCCCTGCATGTACACTACCACCAGACATACCCCCCCACCCAAAATACACTTTGCCAGCACACACAGTTCCATGCAACCTTGTCCATTCATCGTCCCCATGGTGTACTCACCTGTTGGTCAGGAAGCCCATACAGCTGTCCATACAGGGGTTGGACCCCATCCACCAGGCGCTCCAACTCCTCTGAAGATAAAGCAGGGGCCCTTTCCCCTGTCACACGGGCCATGGTAGGTTGCAGACTCAGGTCACAGCAGCACACGCAGTGGAGGTGTTGTCCTGTGAAAAGTCAGGAATCAAGTGAGGTTATAGACAGAAAATGGCCGTCACTGTCGCTGGTGATCCTCATTGGACACTGTACTCCATAGAGCCCCATGTAAGCCAATGAGGAATGGCACAGTGGTGCAAGACCGCCTTCCGCCATGACGCCAAACACCGGCGGAGTTACATCACTTCCATCTGTCCCTACATACAGGACAGGCGATCGCCATTTTATGGTAGTGGTCAACATTCTGAAATTGAAAACTGCGTTATTGCTGTCAATTGTACATACATTGCCATTTACATTATCCAATTACATACAAGCTCAGTTACACTGAGGTGGTGGTTCCATTGTTCAGTTTGTCACTCCCTTCTCACTCTTGTGTCCATTAGGTACCTACTACTGCAGAGGAATAGGAGGAGGAGGCAAGACCCCAGGTACAGATCCCTTGTGACTTGGCTATATTGGAGGACAGGAACATAATACTCACCTTTAGACTGGACAGGGCCACAATCACAGAGCTGTGTGCTCAATTGGAGCCTAATCTGATTGTTAAAATAATCTTCAAAGAGGTAAGGCTGTGGTGAAGCGTTTATTTGGGTAATTAACATCAAATACAGAAGCGGTGCCGGCCACCCAGATGCGTCCACCTCCGCCGTTGTCCTTCCCAACCGTCCTCCCAACATTCTGTCCCCTGGTCAACCCTGACCATTCTACATTCTACATTCCATACTCAACGCCACACATCTTCCCCCCAACAAATGTTAAAATAAAGATTAATATACAATTGTTCATAGATGAATATAAGTTACGAAATTCCCAATATTTTTACTATACACAGTACAAATAATATTTGTATGATAAAACTAATTAGTCACATAGTCATCCAAATAGACTGGTGCCTTCCTTTCTCTTCCACTACGTCATAACAAATCATTTTCACATCCACCAGTCTCATCTTGAGCATTACTATCCACATCAAGAACACCCTCATTAGGTACCCATTACACCCTCCTGAACATCCGTCATCACTCTCTCCTCCAGACCTGCAGATAGACAACCGTCTAACATTCCAGATTCTGCCATCATCCAACTTAACTGCGTTTCTCAAAACTTTAACAATTTTCCTTGGTTCCAGCCAATGTGGCCTTCCCTGATCAACATTCCCAGGTAACTTAACTCGAACACTGTGTACCACTGACAACTCACACACACTGTATTTGATATCATGATACGATTTAGTATGCAGCTCATAAGTCCGCACCAAGTCTCTCATTCCCTTATAACATTCCACACCAAATTTCACTTGATTCCTTTCCATCAACCACCACAGAACCAAACTGGTAGACGGTTTCCTTCCTCTTAACAATTCAAAAGCCATTTTACCAGTCACAGAATGAGGAGTCACCCTGTATGATGTAAGCATGTCCCGTACAGATTGTTTCCATGAAATGCCAGATTTTAGAGCCAACTGTATCGTTTCTTTAACTACCCTATTAAATCTTTCAACTGGACCATGCGAAGAAGGATTGTATAAAGCAACTCTGGCATGTTTTATCCTATCCTGTTCCAAGAACCGTGACATCCTCGTAGAAGTAAATTGTACCCCACTGTCTGATACTAGGACTTCTGGCACCCCTTCCCTGGAAAATACACTCTCCAAAAATTCAATTACAGTTTCCGTCGAAATTTTGTTTACAATTCCATCTCAGGCCATTTCGAAAAATGATCCACCAAAACTATAGCATAAGCTTCCTTAGCTGGCAAAGTAGAGAATGGCCCCATAAAGTAACTTCCTCCAAGGCCTATCAGATAACTCCACAGGAATCAAAGGTGCTGTGCATGCTTTCACACTTTTATCACTCTGAGCACAAACTGAACAATTCCTTACAAATCTGTCAATCATTACATCAATTCCAGGCCACCAGAAAAATTCCTTCACTTTCTGTATATTCCTCAACATACCACTGTGATCAACATGACTTTTTCTTACGATAACTTCTCGTATTCCTTTCGGAGGAATAATTCTATCACCCCTCAAAATTACCTCACCACAAACACTGAGCTCATCCTTCAATTTCCATAAAGTAACACTTTCACCTCTCAACACACGTTCGCTAGGCCAGCCATTCAATATTTAACCTTCACCACTTGCATTTCATTATCTTTCACCATTTCTCGATCCCATTCCTGTTCCATCAAAATTCCTCATTCTGATCCTTCATGGGATTCCAAACCAGACAGCACATCCTTATCTGTAAAGGCAATATCACATTCCACATCAACATTCTCACCCCCAATTGGCCAACGTGACAAACCATCAGCTACAAATTGCACCTCCCAGGTATGTGCTCCACCTCAAAAAATACATTTTTAACTTAGAAGCAAGTCTTGGTGATAAATTCTTTCCTCCAGCAGGATGTAGAATATTTACCAACGGTTTATGGTCCGTGCACAATTTGAATTTTTTTCCCCAAATGTACATCTGGAATCTTTGCACAGCCCAAGTTGCTGCCAACATTTCCTTCTCGATCACTGAATAGTTCTTTTCAGATTGTGAGAGTGTTCAAGAGGCATAGGACACAATCCATTTCTCATGACCTTTCTTTTGGGAAAGAACAGCCCCAATACCATAACCACTAGCATCCACAGTGATTTCACAATCCATATTATTTACAAAAGGTTTCAATCACGGAGCTTGTAATATTTCATGCTTAATACATTTGAAACATATAGAGTGATCCTTACCCCACACAAACAGAATATTTTTCCTCAATAGTTTTCTCAGATTCTCTATTTTGGTAGCATAATTCTCTATAAAACGAGAATAAAATTCTGTGAGACCTAAGAATGACATCAATAGCTCCTTACTACTTGGCTCAGGAGCATCCACAATAGCCTTTACATGACTTATTTTCAGACTAATTCCTTCTTGAGAAATAATGTGACCTAAGTACTCTACTTGTCCTTGGCCAAATTTGCATTTTTCTTTCCCCAGTCAACCCATTCTCCTGAAGTATGACCAAAACATCATTCAACACTTTGTCATGTTCAGATCTATCCTTGCCATAAATCAAGATGTCATCTTGAAATACCCTTGCATTCGGCATCACACTAAAAATTCAATTAATCTTCCTATGGAAAACAGCAGAAGCACTAGCAAGGCCAAAAGGCATTCCTCCATATTGGAATGCACCTTCCGTTGTCATAAATGCAGTGTAATGTTTAGAACTATCAATTCAATCTGATGATAGGCGCTGGATAAGTCTATGGTAGAAAATACCGAGGCCTGGCTCACAGATGATACCAATTCCTGTAAAGTTGGCAACGGAAATGTGTCAACCCAGCTAGCTTCATTCAAAGGCCTCAAATCGACACACAACCTGAGATCTCCATTCGCTTCCAGAGAAATCACCACTGGAGAAATCCAATCTGAACTCTCAATAGGTTCAATAATATTCCTATCACACAAATCCTTCAACATTTTATTAAGCTTAGACCTATAATTCACAGGCACGTTTCGCACCTTATGTCTTACAGGACTTGTATTTTCTTACAATATGTTTCGGTGTTTGAATCCATTAAGCTTACTCAATGATCCGAAAACACCGCAGGAAAACTCTTATCTAATTCATCATAGATCAATTCCTGTTGTAAATCGTGCTCAAATACAGTATACACTGAAGTTGCTTTCATAGAGTCAATTTTATGCCCAATTTCTTGATATGTGGCCAACCAAGAATTAACTGTCCCTTCTCAGCCACATACAATTTACCTATACATTGCCTACCCTGAAATTCAATGTGTACATTTACATAACCCATTATGGGAATTCTATGACCTGTATTACTACCCGGTTTCACATCAGTTGGAATCAATTCCCTACCAGGCCATAATTTCTTAAACATATCCACACACATAATAGTGACCAAGCACACAAATCAACCATTGCTGTTACTTCAGTTGCATCAATAAGTAGTCTGCACGTAGGTAATTTGGAAGGGTAACACTCAACACCACCATTATCCCCTAGGACACCCAATACAATGTCTTGAATCATATTTTCATCCATTTCATCATGCTCAGGTACATAACTTATACCCCTTGTATTATTTTTGCATACCTTGCTGAAATGGCATACTTTTTTGCATGCATTACATATTTTACTCAGAGCCGGATATTTCTTAAAATTAGCTAGGTGATCCCCAGCACCACACATAGCATTGTTTTGCACCATTTTTTTCCCAATCAAATTTCTTCCCACGCCCCTTAGAAACCTTATTCACAGAACTAACAGCGACGGCCCCCAGTTCAGAATCATTAAAGTTCCTTCTGACAGTTTGAACACACTTCTCAGATACTTCAATAGTTCTTGCTACTTCAATTGCACCCTTCAGCGTTAGGTCACTGCTACATGACCATAATTTCTCCTGTATTTTGCAGATTTGGATTTCATCCGTATTTGGTCTCTTAAAACCTAGTTATAAGATGTTTGCTCAAATTTGCAAGTGACAGCTAATCCTTTAAGTGCTGCCACAAATTGATCAATAGATTCATCATCCTGCTGCATCCTTGAATAGAACTTATATTGTTCCAACACCACATTAATCTTCCTGCCATAACGTTCTTGCAGTTGTTTCTTAGCAAGCTAATATACATCCACTTCCCCAGTATTATCCATCTGCGGTAGGTTCTTAAATTCACATAAACCAACCGCACCAAGTCTGTGCTTCAATAATGCTAAATATCTTTATGGGGAACATTCTTGATCTTCCAAAACCTCCACGTACGCTTCAAAAATATCAATCCACAATTCCCATTGTATGGGTGGTTCGCCAGGTTGCGATAAAAAAAATGGTGGAGGTTGAATACTAGACATTGCAATTGTGAATGAGAAATGAGTGAAGGAAGAAGGAAAAAAAAACAATAAAATATTAATAAAGTTTTTGTCCTTTTATTTTTCCTCGTACTTCTACTTCCATTTCAGCTTCTACTCAAATTTCCCTTAACTCAAGATGGCCAACAGGATGTTCCATGAGGCACAATCATAAAACTGTAGAGAAGGTGTGCCACATGCGTCAAAAAACAATTTGATGCCGAAGCAACACACCACACATTAGAACGTGGCTTCCTGAAGAGCACGGTAGGACGCTCAATAGGGAAAAAAAACAGTCTACAAGCTTTACCGTATTAATATGACAACCATAGTAACAGATGCGTGTATAGAAGTCGCCTTCCTTAAACATATACGGCACGCAAATGAAGAAGCAACTGCCGGCTTGAAAGAGAAGAAAAGAAACATTCAACGCGCTTCACTGCATTTCTATGGCAACCATAACGCGCTTGACCGTGCCTCTCCGTACGGCACACAGTTGGAAAAGCTATCCACTCCGACACGCCCACAACAGGTTGGCCGTCGTCAAAAGGAAACAAGGAGTCCGTCACGCCTACTACCGGATCGTCGGCGTCGGCACACTCCAGAAAACTACCCTGTGTCCCTCGACGAACCTGAACCCGAAGGCACAGACTCAAAGAACAGCATCACAGCTATGGAGCTCCCGCTCATCACCACTGTTAAAATAATCTTTAGAGAGGTAAGGCTGTGGTGAAGCTTTTATTTGGGTAATTCACATCATACTCAGAAGCTGTGCCGACCACCCAGATGCGTCCACCTCCGCTGTAGTCCTTCCCAACCATCCTCCCAACATCCCGTTCCCTGGTCAACCCTGACCATTCTACATTCTACATTCCATACTCAACGCCACACTGATATTAGCTATCTGTCATCCCACTGGAATCCCCTCTCTTGTGCAAGTTCTATCTGTGCTCCCTTTCCTGGCAACTGGCTCTTTCCAAGTGACAGTGGGCTTGGCAGCAGAATGTCACAGCCAATGTTCTCAACAGTGCTGGCAACGGTTTTGTCTACCTTGCTCAAACACATGTGCAGCTACATCGCTTTCCCCCAAGTGGAAGATTTGGCCACTGTGAAGGCTGGATTCTATGCAATGGAACATATTCCAAATATTATTGGGGCCATTGACGGAACACATATTGCATTTGTACCCTCTCCCGGCACAATGAACAGGTGTTCAGAAATCGGAAGAGTTTTCACTCACTCATTGTGCAAATGGTGTGCCTGGCTGACCAGTACATCTCCCACATCACTGCCAAGTATCCTGGGTCGGTATATGATGCCTTTGTTTTGAGGAATAGCAGCATCCCAAATGTGATGGCACAACTACAGAGGCACATGGTGTGGCTAGTAGGTGAGCCTGAGTCCCCACCTAATGTATGTAAATGAATGCCTTCAGGAGTTATCCCCCATACCATTGTGCAAGGCTAATGTTTGTACCTCAATTCTTGCAGGTTACTCTGGCTACCTAAACCTGTTGTGACTCTTGACCCCTGTCAGTAATGCCAGGATAGGGCCTGAGAATAAGAAAAATGATGCTCATGGGTGAACCAGGAGGATAATTGAGCGAATCTTCGGCCTCCTGAAGGCCAGGTTCAGATGCCTCCATCTGACATGTGTATCCCTCTGCTACTCCCCTGAGAAGGTCTGACAGATCATTGTTGTATGCTGCATGTTGCACAACCTGGCCATCAGAAGACATGTGCCTTATCTGCAGGAAGAGGAAGGTGAAAATGCTCCTGTGGCAGCAGTGGACCCTCAGGGCAGTGAGGATGAGGAGGCAGAGGATGACGATGTGGACAACAGGACATCAGTCATACGGCAGTACTTCCAATGACACCCAGGTAAGACAGAGGAACTGACCATTTCTTTTGATCATTTATCTTTTCAGTGTGGCTGTAGCATGGTGGCAGTCACTTCCTTTGCATCTCAACTGACTGTCACCTATGCCTTCTCATTTTGCAGATGTTGGTGTGGTTACAACTGTGTACTGATGTGATGACTACAGACAGCTACAGACCGTTATTTGTATGCAATCACAAAGTTCAGGACAATTGCACATGAGGAAATTGTTAATAATAGTGTACATTTTTGTCACAGTAGGCACTATCACTCAAGTTGTGTTCAAGGGTGTTTATTGTAATGAAATATATAGAAGGAATGGTTTAATTGAATGGGGTGATGGTAGAGGTAAGTCCAGGGTACTGGTTCAATTTATTTGTAGCACATGTCCAGTGTCCAAGGGGCCATAGGAAGGGGAGCAATGGCAGTTCAAAGTGGACTAAGTGACAGAGTGGAACACAAGGGGGACATCCAAGGGGCCTCATTTCCTGGCGGTGGTCTTGGTCTTTGCAAGTGTCTCTGGCATCTGTCTGGGTTGCAAGGACCATTTGCAGGGTGGTTCACCTTCTGCAGGGGGAGGGGTGCTGGCGGTCTGTGGGCCCTGTGGCAGGGCCACCTGTCCACTAGCTGCAGCAGATATGGAGGGCTGTTCAGTTGAATGGCTAGTGGAAGGGACCCGGTAGTGTGCAGTGTAGTCCTTCATGAAGTTGGCCATATCAGCCAGCACCCCTGCTATGGAGACCATGGTGGTGTTGAGGACCTGCAAATCTTTCCTGATTTTCTGGTGGTGTACCTCCTGCAGCCGCTGGTTCTCCTGCATGATGTTTAACATCTCACCCATCTTGTCCTGGGATTGTTGGTAAGCCCCCAGGACATTGGTGAGTGCCTCCTGGGCAGTCGGCTCCCTGGGCCTTTCCTCCTCCTGGTGCACTGCTGTCATCCGTGTGTCCCTGGCCCCCTGTGCCTGTGTCCCCTGAACGGTGTGCCTACTGCCACTGACCACAGGACCCTGATTGTCTTGGCTGTGAGGTGTGGACTGGGTCCCAGCAAAGGTGGGCACACTGCTGATTGACGTGTTCTGGGGACAGAGGTTTGGGGACGTTGGGTGGCTGCTGTGGTGTTGGATACTGAGGGGGGAGGTTCTGTGGTGGACTGGGTGTGGGCTGGGCTAGCCGACTGACCAGTGGGCCCTGATGGGCCAGGAAGTTCATCCAGGTCCAGAAGTCCAGAGTTACTGTCATCACTTGGGGCTTCTTCTGTTGGGGGACTGGGTAGCTGTGGCACCTCCTCGCTTCTGAGATTGGCTGGGGCATCTGTGGGGATGTAAGTGGTGTATTATGCTACATTTCTGTGACAGTTTCTACATCCCTAGCTTTCCCTATGTCGTTGTTGTTGACCTGCCACCTTTGTTTGTGTATGGTGATGTATTGTGGGCTTGTTAGTTCTCCATGCTGTGCATGCATTGGTGGTGGGTGTACATGCAGGGCTGGGAGGGATGTTCATGCAGTGGGTATGCCATGCAGGGCTTGGCATTCAGGCCAGTATATTGTGGTGGTACAATGTGGGGGGGAATTGAGTGGAGTGATGGGTGTCAGGGTGAGGGGTGGTGGTGGCATGCAGGTATGTGGGGGGATAGGTAGTAAATATTGACTCACCAGTGTCCAGTCCTCTGGCAACTCCAGTGAGTCCCTCAGGATGCAGTATTGCCAAGACTTGCTCCTCCCATGCTGTCAGCTGTGGTGGAGAAGGAGGGGGTCCACTGCCAGTCCTCTGAATGGCGAACTGGTGTCTTGCTGCCATGGAACGTACCTCCCCCATAGGTCGTTCCACCTCTTCCTGATGTCGTCCCTTGTACTTGGATGCTGTCCCACGGCATTCACCAGGTCCACGATTCTCCGCCATAGCTCCATCATTCTTGCAATTGAGATTTGCTGTTCCTGTGCTCCAAACAGCTGTGGCTCTACCCTGATCATTTCCTCCACCATGACCTGTAACTCCTCATCTGTGAAACAGGGGTGCCTTTGTGGGGTCATGGGTGTTGTGTGCTGTGTGTTGTGTAGTGGGTGTTGAGTAATGTATTGGGGTGTGGGGTGCGTAACGGATGAATGGGTGTTTGTGGTGTGTGTAGTTGTGTCTGGGATTTGCATGACTATCTCTTGGCTATTTTTTGTGTTCGTAAAGGGTTGTGGGTAATGTGGGTGTGTATCAGTGTCAGATGGGTGATTTTAGTTTCGTCCAATATTGTGTTTTGTATTTCAGTGGCCATTCTGACCGCGCCGGTATCTACCGCCAATGGTGTACTGCCGTTGAATGTCCGTTGTGGTGATTTGTGGGTCATAATGTGGAGGGCGTTGTTTTGTTGGCTTGACGGTATGGGTGTTCGTACCGACAGTTTAACACTTACGTTTGGTCTGGCGGAAAGGTGTTTGTGGCAGTATTCTGTTAGTTTAGTGTTTGTGTGTCATAATATGGCGAAAGGATTTTTGCCTCCATGACGGTATGTTGGCGGCCGTCACCGCGGCGGTAAGCGGGATTTACCGCCAATGTCATAATGAGGGCCTTTGTGTCTGTGTGAACTCTATTACCTTTTAGGCTGTCCAGTTAAACATGGTATAGTTACCCCATCCTTTTCTTCTTGCCCTAACCTCCTCTTTCTCCCCAGACTTGTGAAAAAGATAATGATAAGATAAGGCACCTGGGCACCTAGCCTGCCACTTGCCTGTGGACTCCAGTTTCTGCTTGTTCCAACCTGATCCAGTTGCTGTCCTCTGACCAAGTAACACCGCCGCTACCCAGGTTTTCCAAACTGATCCAGTTGCTGTCCTCTGACCAAGTAACACCGCCGCTGCCCAGGTTTTCCTGCCCTGGTCTCCCACTCACTGTTCTTCCCGCCACTAGAAGCCCCTTCCACCCCAGGACATATATAATGCAGACACATGGCGGATGTGCTGCCTACGCTCCGAATGAACACCAAAGGCAAGCCCATCCGTGCCTGGACCGTGCCCAGGGGCGGGAGTGCTTGCTCCATGATCATTCAACGCAACACCACAACCACAGCCACTAACAGAGCCAAGGAACTCCATTACTCCTCCACCATCCTCTGTGACCTCAACAATACACCCCGGCAAACACGCTGCTGCCGCCCATCCCCCAGCACCACAGTAGGACATATTTCACCCATCCATTATGATTTCACCTGCGACACCTCAGACACTGACACCACTACCTTCAAACAACCGATGCACCCCATAACCACCACCCAACACCAACTGTCCGCCATGCTCCTCAACGCCTGGAATATCCTTAACAACAACACACCTGACCTTCTCTTCATGACCAAAACAAGACTCAGCCCAGCCTCCAACAGAGACATTGCCACAGCCACCACCCCGCCCCCCTACAAAATCATATGCCAGGACCAAACCCACAAACTAGGCGGAGGACTTGTTATCACCTATTAAAGTATGATTGACTGCACGACCTCCACAGACTTGGACACAAACCTCATAGAACACCTCCACTTCAAAATATAAACAAACTACAATGCCACTCTGAAGGGAAACCTCACCTAATGTCCCATGGCCCCTGATCAGAATTCTGCAACCACATTGCAGTCTATAACTCTCTTCTCTCCATTACATCAACCAGCTACATCCTCCTCATGGTCCTCAATTTCCTCCTGGAGGACACCAGGGACCCAAAATCCATGGCCCTCCTCAGCCTCAGCAATCTCGGACTCACCAACCTCATCCAAGGACCAACCCACACAGCAGGCCACACCCTTGATCCTATTTTCTCCACGAACAACAGGATCACCACCTCCTACTCAACCCTGCTCACATGGTCTGACCACTACATCATACGTTTACAGCTACCCGCCCACCAAGCCACTCCACCAAAAAATTCCAAAGCACCATCAAGACACTGGAGCAAAATATCTGAAGAAAACTGGACCAAGACCCTATAGGAATGCCCACGCAACCTTATTGGGAACCTCGATGTCTGCTCCAAGCTCTTCAATAAAGGCTAACTGACTGCATCAACCACACTGCTCCCAACAGCAATAAGACCTGTAAAAACAACAAAAAACCCAGGTGGTACAAGAACGAGCTCAGGGAGTCCAAGCAACACTGTAAACAACTTGAGAGAAAATAGATACTCAAAAGAAACACCAACGCAAGATCCACATACAAATCCACACTCTACCACCAACAATTACAAGACACAATGAAAAAGGCCCTAACTCTTAGACTGAAAGCCAGACGCGGCCCGTCCTTTAGGGCGGAGGGGCCATGCCCCCTCACGTTTTGCCCCTCATAAACAGTGCCTGTCAGGCTGAGCAAAGGTCAGCCTGACAGACACTCTTCATGTTTAGATCAGGCAGCCAGTAGTGAGACATGCTCGATTTCTGCAGACTCCTGGATGCCTGAGCTGAACTTTTCTGGGCTGAAGAGATCGCAGAACCTATGGGCGTGACCTGCTCAGCTCGGCAAAGATGCCTCGAGGCCCTTCCCCTCTGTGACGAGGGGAAGCGTCACCCATTGACTTCGACCTGGGCGCTTCAGGTTTTAGCCCTGAAGCGCCCAGGGCGAGTGTCACTCAGTGACACCTCATCACAGAGTGGGGAGGGGTCAGCAGTGTCACTGACTCCATCCCACTCTGGGAAGAAGTTGGGACTGCTGCCTTCCCTTATTGGCTGACCTAAGGTGGCCGCAGTCCCAACCCTCCTGGGACCTCTGAGGCTGACGTTAAGTGTGTGTGTGAGAAGGTAAGTGTGTGTGTTTTTTGAATGAATGTTTGGTGCATGCGTGTATGTTTGAATGTTGATGAGTGTTGTGAATGGATGTGCATGCGTGTGTGAATGAATGAGTGTGAGTGTGCTACCTTCCCTCCTAAAATTACAGTCTCCAACTGCTCAAAGCCAACCCCAACAACGCCAAAGAAATCACCATTATCTAGAAGTTCTGCAACCCCGCAGCTGCCAACATTGAAGTTGTCCCATCTCAAGGACTCTGCAACAACCTCTCAAACTTTTTTGAATTGAAGATTGCCAAGAACAACAATGCAGTTGATCCACAGCATACCAATGCAGACACCCAGCAGGACACTGTTTTCATTGCCAAACAGCAGCTAAGCAACTGGAAGCCCCTATCGAATGGAGACACCACCGCTCTGATGAATGTCATCCACTCAGAAGCCCCCTCAGAACCATGCCCCCACTTCATATACAACCGTGGAAGAACCATCATCTCTCTTGTGCTCACCGCTTTCACCAACACCTCCATAACCCCTGCTACCTCCCTATCTTGCTAGAAAAATGCAAAAAGTAAACGCCCTATTGAAGAAACCAACAGCGGACCCCAGCATCCTCAGTAGCTACGAACCTTTTTCAGCTAAAGTCATGGAAAAAGCCATCAATACCGAACTCGCAGACCACCTTGAACTCCATCAACTCCTTGACAGCTCTCAGTCTGGTGTTTGCACCAACCACAGCACAGAAGGAGCCCTCATTGCGGCCATGGATGATATCAGAAGCATCCTTGACTGAGGAGAAACTATCGCACTCATCCTTCTCAACATCTCTGCAGCTTTTGATATGGTCTCTCACAGCTCACTCTTCAGAAAGCTCCAGCACTTGGATACTGCTGAGTCACCCTCAAGTGGATATTCTCCTTCCTCACAGACAGAGCTCAACGCGTTTCCTCCCTACAGCTCAAGGATTGTCACTCAGTCCAACACTCTTCAACTTCTACATGATGCCCCTCACAGACATCATCAGAGCCCATGGCATCAACATAGAATCCTAAGCCAACAACAGCTCATACTCTTCTTTACTGACTCAACCAGCACCACCAATGCAAACTTCGCCAACTGCCTGGCAACGGCTCTGCTTGGATAATAAACAACTGCCTCCAGCTCAGCACAGATAAAACCGAAGTCCTTATCTTTGGAATCATTTATTCCTCCTGGGATGCCTCCTGGTGGCCCTCCAAACCTGGCCCCCCTCCCACCTCTGTGGACCATGCAAAGAACCTCTGAATCATCCTGGACACCAACCTCTTCATGGGCACACAGATATATGCCATTGCCTCATCATGATTCAACATCCTGCTAATGGTATGCAAGATCCCACTTAACTCCAGACGAACAGTCTCCCAGGCTTTCATCGCAGGTAGATTTGACTACGGAAACGCCCTTTACTTCAGAATCCCAGTCCATGTTTTACGCCGACTCCAAACCACCCAGAATGCCTCAAGAGTCATCCTGAACATCCCACAAATGATCCTCATCTCTCCGCACCTCAACAGTCTCCACTGGCTTCTTGTCCAGGAAAGATGTATGTTTAAGCTACTCATCCCCACCTGCAAAGCTCTCCACAACACCAGTCCAGCATACTCAAATAACTGTCTCAACTTCTGCCAACCACCTTTCAATCTGCTTCTGAGGCAAGAGAACACTTCCCTCGCATCAAGAAGGCCAGAAGTAGAGGACATTCATTCTCATACCTTGCAGCCAAGACCTGGAATGACCTCCTGAAACACCTCAGAACCTCCCCCTCCTTAATGGATTTCCGAAGGAACCTCAAGACATGGTTCTTCCAGACAAAACAGGCATGATCTGCTCCTCTCCCTTCAGGCCTGCCCTACTCAGCACCTAGATACCCTCACAGGAGATTAGCTGTGCTCTACAAACCCACATAACATAACAACATTTCCATTTTTTAATATTGAACAAGTACCTTAGGATTAAGAGTCGTAATGTTTCCTCTTCTGGGTTGTAAGAAATTGAGCCTCTAGTTGACAGAGGTTTGTACTCTGTCAAAGTAGGAACCACAATCCTAGTCAGGGCAGGTCAATGACACAACATAAATTAGCCCCTGCTCACCCTCTGGTAGCTTAGTGCAGAGCAGGCAGGCCTAACTTAGAAGGCAATGTGTTAAGTACTTGTGCAACACACCACAATACCCACAAGAGATACACCACAAAAAGACTCCACACGAAAGTTGTAAAGTAAAGCTTGTTTATCTGGTTAATTTAAGATCAGCATGATACAGATCCAATTTGCAAATAGTTAAATAATTGCTTTGCATACTCAAAATAAAACAAGATTGATATCCAATGATGTGATCAAAGAGGTGGTGCCGGAGACTCCTCCGCACGAATGTGCAATGATTTTATAGACTACGGTACTGTCCTGGTTGCGCTCCTCTTGGGGAGCAGATCGGTGATTTCCCAGTGCAGTCAACAGGGAAGCAGGTGGGGAACATAGGAGAATGGTGCACTGGCCGGGTTGAGCAGGACCACTCCAGGTGCCAGGAGAGCACGGGTGGCAATGGCTACCAGGGCCTTTCCAGGTGATCGAAGCTGCAGGCGGCCAAGTGGGACAAGGCTGCTCGGGTTGACTGGTGCGTCGAGCGGTAAAGGCTCAGCAGGGCCACTCCAGGTGTTCACAGATGCAAGCATCAGAGTTTTGCAAAGCCACTTGCGGTTGATTGAAGCCGCGAGCTGCAAAGATTCAGCAGGGCCACTGCAGGTGATTAAAAGAGTTGCAAGCGACAGAGTTTGGCAAAGGCGCTTGGGGTGTTTGAAGCAACAAGAGGCAAAGATTCAGCAGGGCTGCTTCAGGTGATCAAAGTTGCAAGTGGCAGAGTTTAACAAAGCCGTTTGGGAGTTATTGAAGCAGTGAGCAGCAAAGATTCAGCAGGGCTGTTTCGGGTGATTGAAGAGCTGCAAGCGGCAGAGTTTGGCAAAGCTGCTCAGAGTGATTGGAGTAATGAATGGCAAAGGAAAGCAAAGAGTCACTCAAAGTCACTCTGGGTTTGATGAACGAGTCTTGGACTACCGGGCAGAGATCAGCAGGCAGCAAGACAGCACAGCAAAGCAGGGCAGCAGTTCCTGGGAGCAGTCAATCCTGGCAGAGTGTCAATCCTGATACACAGCAGTCTGTACTCCAGGGGTGTTTCCTTGAGTCCAGAAGTGTACTGATTTGAGTGGGTCATGGACCCAGTACTTATATTAGAAAGTGCCTTTGATGTTGGGGATGACTACAAGGAGTTCTTGTGAATGCACATGTACCCCTTTCAGGTCAACCTCGGCGCCAGACTATCAGTGGGAGATAATCAGCCCCTTTGTGTGGACTCTCGTCATTACACTTTGAGGTGTAAATGTGAGCCCTTCCCAACTTCCTTCTCAGAAAGACCCATCAGTACGCAGATGCATGCAGATGTTGAGTATTCTGTATTGTGGATGTCTGGAGGGAATGCACAAGTGTAGCTGTCACCCAGTCCAGGGTAGACGTGTATTGAAGATATACTGTGGACATAACAAAGCAGTGAGTGCAGAGAAATGCCCACGTTCTAAGAGTGGCATTTCTAAAATAGTAATAATAAATCCAACTTTACCAGTAAAGAGGATTTATTACTACCATTCCAATGGTACTAAACATGATGCAGCCACTCCTCTCAGATTAGGAATTACATTTTAGCCAGTGCTGGCCTATAAGAGGGGTAGACCTCACAGTAATGAAAAACGAATGTCGGAGTTTTTCATTTCTAGGACACGAAAAACATAAAAGTACATGTCCTGCCCTTTGCTTACATAGCACCCTAACCTATGGCCTACCTAGGGCCTACCTTACGGGTGACTTATATGTAAGAAAAGGGGGAGTTCTGGGCTTGGCAAGAGGTTTTAGATGCCAAGTCGGGGTGGCAGTGAGACTGCACACACAGGCTCTGAAGTGTCAGGCTTGAATTATGTTTACAGAGCTACTTAAGTGGGTGACACAATCAATGCTGCAGGTCTGCTATTTGCATTAAATGTACAGATCTGGGTATACTGTATACCACTTTACAAGGGACTTACAGGTAAATTAAATATGCGAATCGTCGATACACCAATGTTACCATGTTTAGTGGAGGAGCACATGCACTTCAGCACTGGTTAACAGTGGTAAAGTGCTCAGAGTTCTAAGGACAACAAAACGATGGTCAGAAAAATAGGAGGAGAAAGGTAAAAAGTCTGGGGATAACCCTGCAGAAAGTGCATTTGCAACAATGGTTGCACTCATAGAGTGTAGTGCTTATAGAAAGAAATGTGAGCAGTCCCACAAGAATCAGATGTCTTGAAAGCATAATTTTGAATGGTCTCTTTTTTGGCACATTCTCCACATTTCTTGATAGCAGTCTAGCCAACACTTGCTTCGTCATGGTCAATAAAAAATTACTTCATCAGGGCACTTACTGTTTCATCAGTTTTTCAAGGTTTTAATGATTATGGCCCTCATTATGACATTGGCGGTAAATCCCGCTTTCTGCCCGGTGACGGCTGCCAACATACCGTTACAGAGTACAACATACGTTCACCATATTATGAAACTGTAATGGGTTATTTGCCTCCGAGGGAGGGATATTGGAATAACTCTATAGGCCCAGGACTTAGGGGATAATTGTTTTATTGATATGTATTTAAGGTTGTCCTCTTTGATTCTTATGTTTCAGGTTGGCTTGTTATTGTATTCATCCGGGTTCTTTCCCCTCTTGTAGGTTTCTGGGTCGAGGTTCCAGTCCAGCCCGTCCCCTGGCAGAAGAAGGCCACCGTTTTCTCTCCCGTGACAACAGACCGGGTTTTTCCCCAAAACAAAAAGAAGAACGGGACAACAGGTAAGTGTAGAGGTAAGGTATGGGATTTAATAGGGTTAATAGTGCTGGTGGGAGGAGTGGACTGTGCAGGGTTGTGTTTGCGTAACTTCACTCAGTAGTGCATTTCACCTTCCCGTGAACCTTTCTGGTTTTTTTTGCCCCCTTTTTTATCTTCCTTTAGCTAGGAGAGATTTTCCTCGCAGTGAGATTAGTGGCTAGGGGTCAGCAGATTTCCCCTTCTCTGCAGCACCTCCCCTCCTTACTCCTCGGCTTCCCTCCCTTTAGCCAAGCCGGCAAGAAAACAAAGGCTAGGTACGATCGTACCTGTGATTGCCACGCCCCTCCTGGGACGTGGCTGGCCCCTTCGTGGTATACTGGTTTCTCCTCGGCGTGTGCGGGAGGTGCTCCAAGACTTTCCCTTTTCTCCGGCTTCTTTTCACTCGCTTCGCAGGCTTCCTGGGATCTTCCTTGCAGCGGCGTGTCTTTCCTCTCGGTCCGTGTTTGCAGGGTTCCTTCCTACTTCCTTGAACGCAGGTTTCCTTGTCCGTTGCCTATTTCAGGGCAAAAAGAGACGCCGTCTGCGTCTGACGTCATCCGTTTGGGACGCCCAGGAGTGCCCCGTTGGTATGGTGTTACGGGCTCTGTCGGAGAGAGAGTAACCGCGGCGATAGACGCCCGGTTACACATCCCCTCCCAGGAATGGGGCTGTTCGAGTCCCAGAGAGGCCGGATACCGGGACAAATAGTTGGCCTGACCCATAAGATCACCTGGAAGGTGGCAGACCTAGAATGAAAAAGGTTGAAGTTCCATAAACCATCTCAGAATACGGACGTTGGTATCTTTGTATCTTGAGAGCCACGTAAGCGGAGCATGGTCAGTATATAGTAAGAAGGACCGTCCTAGGAGATAATACTGCAGGCTTTCAATTGCCCACTTGATGGCCAGGCACTCCCTTTCTATTATAGGATATCTTTGTTCCCTGGGGAAAAGTTTGAGACTAATAAAGACCACAGGGTGGCTTACGTTCTCTTTATCTTTTTGGAAAAGAACCGCTCCCAGACCTACGTCCAAGGCATCCGTCTGCAGGTGAAATGGGAGATTAAAATCTGGACACCTCAGTACCGGTTGAGTAGTAAGACACATTTGTAAGGTTTGGTAGCTATGGGTTTGGACTGGGTTGAGACTCACAATATTTTTGGGCTGACTTTTCTTCAAGAGATCTGTCAAGGGAGCCGCCAAGGTGGAATAATGCGGTATAAGTCTCCGATAGTACCCCACTAGGCCTAAAAAAGAACGTACCTCTTTTCTCGTGGTAGGAGCTTTTATGCGAGTAACGGCCTCTACTTTGTTCATCTGTGGCTAAATGATACCTCTTCCGATGTGATACCCCAAGTAGGAGATTTCATGAAAGGCAAGATTTCATGAAAGGCAAGTCGGCTTTTGGAGGGATTGGCTGTAAGTCCCGCCCGCTGTAAGACTGTAAATATCTTATGTAAATGGGACAAGTGGTCATCCCAGGTTTCGCTATAAATAACGATATCATCCAGATAATCAGCTGCGTATCTGGTATGAGGTCGTAATATGGTATCGATAAGACGCTGGAAGGTGGCCGAAGCCCCGTGTAACCCAAAAGGAAGAACATTAAAATGATATAGGCCTGAGGAGATAGAGAACGCAGTTTTTTCCTTATCCTCTGTTGCTAAGGGAATCTGCCAGTACCCCTTTGTCAAGTCAAGGGTAGACATATACTTGGCTTTTCCTAATCTTTCTATGAGTTCGTCTACCCTAGGAAGGGGGTAGGTGTCAAATTGGGACACTGCATTGACCTGTCTGAAGTCAATACAGAAGCGTATAGACCCATCCGGTTTGGGAACTAACACCACCGGGGAATACCAGGGACTCTTTGCGGGCTCTATAATACCTAGGTCTAACATCTTCTCTATTTCTTTCTCCACTAGGACTTTCTTGGCCTCGGGGATACGATAGGGTCGTAATCGGCCTATTTTGCCAGGTTGGGTTACAATTTGGTGCCGTACTAAAGTGGTTTTACCCGGTAGTGTGGAAAACACTTGGTTATGACAATTGAGTAGTTGGGTTAACTGGCTATTCTGCTTTGACGTGAGATCTGTATTTCTTTGGGGTTCTTTGATTTTGGAAGGTCGGTCAGTAGGACACTACCCTAACTCTAGTTCCTTAACCGTATTGACTAAATATCCAGTTGTCTGGGCTACTATAGGTTCTTCCCATTTTTTTAGCAGATTGATGTGAAATATCTGGGTTCGTTTGGGATTATCAGCCAGTTGGATGTTATAGGTAACAGGGGTTACTACTCCTATCACCTCATATGGCCCCTGCCATTTTGCCAATAGTTTGTTATCGGAACTCGGTATAAGTGCTAACACTTTTTCCCCTTTTGTTAAGGTCCTCATTCGAGTGTTCCTATCATAATAATTTTTTTGTTTATTTTGGGCTTTTTCCATATGTTCCCTTACATCTTCCCATACAGTTTGTAATCTGGATTTTAAATCGCTGGTGTATTCCAAAAGGGATTTCTCCCCGGCATCCTCCTCCTCCCATAGTTCCGCTGCCATATCTAATAATGTTCGAGGTTGTCGTCCGAACACTAATTCAAAAGGACTATGTCCAGTGGAGGCTTGCTCATGTGTCCTGATGGGATACAGTACTAATGGCAACCTTCTATCCCAGTCCTTGCCTGACTCCGAAACCGATTTTCTTAAGAGGGTTTTCAGGGTGCGGTTGTATCTCTCCACCAAACCATCGGTTTGTGGATGATAAACCGCAGTCCTTATTTGTTTAATTCCCAGAAGTTGACAAATCTGAGCCATTAAATTGGACATGAACCGGGTACCTTGGTCTGTTAAAAATTCTCAGGGAAAGCCTATTCGGGAAAAGAACCCTATCATTGCATTAGCAACACTTTTGGTGTTAATACTGGTAAGTGGGATGGCCTCGGGGTACCGAGTGGCGTAATCTACTAATACTAATATATATCGATAGCCTTTTGAGGAAGGTATAAGAGGACCTATGAATTCCATCCCTATCCGTGAAAAAGGGATTTCAATAATGGGAAGAGGCTGTAAGGGTTTTTTTTTCTTTGGTCCAGGATCAATAAACTGGCATTTAGAACATTGTTGACAGAATTTTCTGATCTGGGAAAAGACACCAGGCCAATAGAACCTCCTTAACAGATATTCTTCTGTCTTCTCTCTCCCATAGTGACCACCCCCGGTTGACTATGGGCCAGATGTAACACATGTTGTCTATATGGCTCGGGAACCAGTAGTTGTTTCTTTTCCTGCCTATCAATGTTAGTGATTCGATACAACAGGTTTTTAATTATGGAAAAAGAAGGGCCCTTATCATCAGGGTTTCGAGGTCGGGCGGTCTTCCAGGCATTAAGCAGACTAGCATCTTCCCTTTGGCAAGTACGGAAGGGGGGAAGACTATTGAGGGTATGAATTTGTGTAATTACCCTATTATAGTCCGTGTCCCTTTTTCTATAGAGTCTCCTTGTTTCTCGTTTCTCTTTCCTAGTAGGTTTATACCGGATAGCCTGGGGTTGTATTTGTATGTTAGAAAAGGGGGCACTCTTGCACCAGGAACTCGTATCTTCTTTATTCCTTGTACTATCCAAAAGTGTAGCAAAGTCCTTGAAATCTGTTCTGATTATGGCTTCTTCAACCAGCTGTTCAACTACCCCCATTCTTATGGGGGTTTCTTTTCCCTCCCAAGAAAGGGTCGCCCAAGTCATGGGGTACTCTCTGGTTTCGCCATGGATACAACAAATGGAGACAGTAATCCCCGGCGTAAGGGTGTGGCAGTCTATTAAGTCAGCCCTGATTACTGACTGGCTACATCCGGAATCGATAAGTGCCACAGTTAGTCTCTCATTGATAAATAGCTCTTTCTTATAATGGGTATCTTTTCCCCCTGTAAAGAAGACCCATCCTCTAGTAATACCTATTTCCGTAGGCTCTGGTTTCTCAGCTTTAAGGGGACAGACCCGGGCTATGTGACCCCACTCCCCACAACTATAACACTGGGGTTGCTGCAAAAACGGTCTCTCGACCCCTCGTGGTTTTCCTGGGTCTTCGACCTGTCTGCTCCCCAGGGAGGAGTTTTGTCCTAGGTTTTGCCGGATTGGGGTAGGGGTTGTGCGATGGAGGGGTGTCTTTAACTTGAGGGAGCGGTGGAAAGCACAGGCCAACTCGATGGTAGTATTCGTGTCGGGACTCGGATGTTGTTTGATCCAGTTGCGGGTAGTGACGGGTAGAGCCTCTAGATATTGTTCCAAGAGAATGGCCTCAATAATATCTTCCCTATTAGTCCCTATGGGTCCTAGCCATTTGAGACCCAAATCTTTTATCCAAAAATACAATGCTCTGGGGTTCTCGGATGGTCCCCACTTGGCTTTCCTGAACCTAACCCTATAATGTTCTGTGTCAAACCCTACCCTCTCCAGGATGCTCTTTTTTATATCTTGGTAGGGCGTCGTACCTCCCGGGTTTACCGCTTGATAGGCTGCTTGGAGGGTTCCGGTTAACAAAGGGGCAATATACTGGCCCCACCTATATTGAGGCCAGTTGGCTGAAGCACAGCACCTCAGCCAAACAGTCTGTCACTGCTCCCACCACAAAATCAGATGCTGGACCAAAGGGGCGCCTGAGTGTGACAGCAGCCACTCCTAGTAAGTCCACACCTCTGCCTCAGAAAGGGAGGATTAGGGTGGCGAAACCTAAGGGACAGAGGACGGGGTCAGTGGAGGCACCTCCTAGACCTGGAGGCAAGGACACAAGTCACATGGCAGAGGCCAAGGGGGCTCGTCATGAGAGGGAACACAAGGATCCCCCTCCATCACCAAAGAAAGCCAAGGATACCCCTCCACCACTAAAGAAGGCCAGGGATACCGCTTCACCACCAAAGAAGGCTAAGGATACCTCTCCACCACCAAAGAAAGCCAAGGAGACCCCTCCACCAGCAGAGGGAAGGAGCCCCCACAACCAGCAGTGGAACCCAAAGAACCCCCTCCACCAGCTGAGGGCATGTAGTCCACCCTTCAGAGATTATTGGGTAAGGAGCCCCCTCCAGAACCAGTGGGCATGTTACCCACTACAGAGACTGTGGCCTTTCACTCCCCTCCAGAGACTGTTGGGCAAGGAGCCCCCTCCAGGACCAGTGGGCATGTTACCCACTCCAGAGACTGTGGCCTTTCACTCCCCTCCAGGGACTGTTGGACAAGGAGCCCCCTCCAGAACCAGTGGGCATGTTACCCACTTCAGAGACTGTGGACTTTCACTCCCCTCCAGTGACAATTGGGCAAGGTGCCCCCTCCAGAACCAGTGGGCATGTTACCCACTCAAGCTTAGGTGCCCCCCACCCTCTTCCTCCTGAGGTGCCTGCTCATTTCGAACATGATGCCCCTGAACAGTGGAGCCCGGAAGTTGCTGGGAGTCATGTTGGGCCTTGGACTATGCCCTGTGTCCCTTTGCCATTGGCCCAAACTGGACATTGACGCTTGCATTTTCATTTCCTTTTTCTTTATGGTGGATGCTGGCAGTAAATTACAGTGTTTGTACTTCAGAATTGTAGTCCTTCCGTTCTATGCTCGTGGGTCATGTGACAGTTGTTTTACTCTGCAGCTGGTTCTGTGTATGGTGTGTGTGTGAATGGTGTCAGTTGTGCGTGTGTGTGTGTGTGTGTGTGTCACTCTCCTTTTCCTCCCTCCCTCCCTTGTGTGCTAAGCGGTTGTACTCACCGTCATCGTCTTTGTTGCCGTTGGTGGTACAGGACGACCATGGCGTGGTTGAGCACCGGGAAGACTTGGAGTTCCGGTTCCATGGCGGCCGCGGAATCCTCTGTGTCCCTGATGGTGAGTTTTTCGTTTTCTGTGAAGTGTTTCCACCAGGCTTTTGATGGCGTTGGTACTGCCCTGGAAATCCTGGTGGTTTGCTATGTCATAATATGGTGGCAAGTACCTTGACTTCCGCATGGCTGTAGGTGGCTACCGCCATGGTCAACAGAGTTAACGCCCTGGCGGTTGGATTGGTACATTGGCTATCTATGGGAGGTATCACCGCCATGGTCATTATTTGACAGTAATTATTGTCAGGCTGTTGGCAGAATTACCGCCACTTAAACAATCACCTCCAATGTCATAATTACCACCAAAGTTAGCAAATGTCACTGTGGAACAGACATTTACAGATAATCTTGAAATGTGAGCACTTGAGTGTGCAGGTAGCTCAAAAGGTGGTTTGACACAGAAATTAAATCCACATTGTAGAAAGAAGCACCATAGATGTGGCAATTTCAGTGACATTGCAGAGACTTAGAAATGTCTTTCTTTTCTACTACAACTTAAGCAAAATCCACTCTTCTTAGACATGGTTTATGAAGGAAGAGTTCAAGGTAAGGTTCAGCTTGGTGAAATGCAGAGTTGGGCCACACTGTATAAAAAGCAGATGCAGGGTACTGTTGCAGGCTTAGGAAGCAGTCAAATCCATGTTAGGAAGCCAGAGATCTTCAGAGCTTGTCTGCGTGTTTCCAGCAGTCCCACCTTAGACCACATAAATGCTTCAACAAGATGTAGAAGAGAGCAAAATGCTTCACAACCTTGAGTCAAGTATCATAATGCTTAAAGGATTAAATCAATTTTTACCAATAATATTTAAGACTTGCTCTCCGATTAATTCCGGTACACGAAAACCCTTTCTTTTCTAGCTGTGACACATGGGTGCTCATGTAACTCTGGCGGAGATTTGTAGTGAAGTAATTCCTGGTCATTGCCCTGGTCTCAGCAAGGACAGAATTTATGCCAGCAGTTCGCCATCAAAACATCTTCTGCTTTGTTGCTTCTAGGTTCTCCACCTTTGTCGTTAGTCCTCAATATTTGCATAACACATTTGGTAACATAAACACTCAGCACCATATCTGGCTCGGTTATAATGTTAAACAGCAGCTCAAGCTTAGAATTAGGCTGAGACAAATGCCCTACTAGGTGAAGGCATTGTTAGCAGGTAAATGGCAGATTATACTAACTAAGGCTTACACCTACAAACCTGTGTCTTTTCCTTGGTCAGTGTGAAGTACTCAGTAGTAGCAGTAGTGGGAACTGATAGAAAGACTACCACAGTAGTGACACTCAGCCCTGAAAAATGTGAGCTAGCAGCAAGCACAGTGTTCCTCCCTTGCCCAGTGTCACTAGATGATTGAGAACCATAGCAGCCTTATGGGTAAAGGCAGTTAGAGAACGAAGATGCCATCTTCATCACTAGTGCACACGCTTAGAAGAGTGGCCAGTATGCAGTGCATGCTCAGACTCTCTCTTGCTTGTTTATGCTTGCCCAGATCACTTGAACTCTACTGAAACACTAGCTTCTTCTTTTAACAAGCATTGGCAAAGCTATTAGGTCTAGGATTATTGTGCCAATACATGTAACCACAGACCTTCACAAATGCTCTTCATCACATTAAGGTTTAACATAATGAGTTTTCCACTTTTATGGGGAAAATAGCCAAAGAGGGCTGCTTCCTTTCATGAATGTGTGTAGGATATAACGAATAGAGGAGCACAATCCACTGCAAACTTGAGCCTGGCTTGAGCCAGATGAGTGGCTCTGGCTCAGTTTTATGTCGGCTAGGAACCTCTAGCCACAAACAAGCCAAACTCTAAGTGGCTTCTGCCCCTGGCTCTCTACCTTGATTCTCCAAGCTTTAACATCCATCAGGGAATGAGAAGGGGCCAGCCATTGCAGCTTGGCGGGCTTTACATATTTTTTTTTTATTACCAATCTCACTCTCACTGCTGCAACAGCAAAGATGCTGGCCAGTTGTGACTTACAGTGTCAAGTGCCCTATAGTGAACAAGGGGCCTTGGTGCCACAGCACCTCCTGTGTTAGTGATCATTAAAAACTCCACCTGCAAGGGCTTGTCAAGTTTTGCTAACCCTCCTTTGGTACTTGTACAGAAGAAGGATGCACTGTTCAGTGCCAGGCCACTGGCTTCTTATATTTCTAATTTGCCACTCGTCTATGCACCCTCCCTTGTGCCTTGCCTGATCCCCTTCCCACCACTCCTGTAAACCCTCCAACTTTGTTCAGCAGTCGAGATGCTACCAGCGCCATGCTACTGGATTTTTGCTAGCTCTTCAAAGACCCCCTATGGAGCAGCAGGACACATTGGGCTGGCCAAATTTTAGTTCTGACATTACCCCGGACCTTGATGCATGGGGCACAGGAACGAAGGAGTGGAGGCAAGCAGTTCGGAGAACTACTGATGAAGCAGCTTTTCAGGAAGCTTCAAAATGCTGTGTACACACAATTGAGAAGGTTATTCTTTTTAGGTCTGGCATGACAGCACAGTTGTCTACATTACGTTTTGTTATCCATTTTATTATCTATATAGAGAGTGGGCTTTATCTTTATCCTCTGGAACACTACTATCTCCCCTCTGCTTTTATTGAAAGGCGCGAGGGACTGCTTTACATCTGAAACTTACACTAAATCATTACACTGTTTGTCACATGCAATTCCTTATTGGAGGTGGACAAACTAGAGAATTTATGGGAACAGCTGACCCACAAGAACGCACAAGAATGAATAATCTACCTCTAGAAAAGTTGTAAATGTGTTAGTAAGGCCCACACACTCTTTAAGTGTGCTGTTGTGTCTTGCTGAAGCTGTGGTTTTGGTGATGACACCAAATTGTTAATTGCTGCACTACGAAAGAGGATTATTTGCATGCTTTTATGGTGAGATGAAATACAGGCTACATTCATATTTGCATTAGCATTTTGCTGATCTACAGGCATTAATTAGTAATTTGGCAGTTGTCTTGTAATTTACAAAACAGTTTGTATGGCAGTGCTCTGCTTGTGCATGAACTCGGGTGGTCTCAGACACAACAGAGTTGTGGCAGAGAGAGGCAGAACTGCGGACATCCTCTAAAGTAGTGACATTTGTGTTCCCTAAAAAGTGGTACAGGTGTGTAGACATTATTAGTGCAGCGGGTGTACTGACACCCTGGCCCCTCAGTGTGGGGGTCACATTTGACTCCAGTTATGGTTGTTTATTTACTGTTCAATTAGAGCGGAGGCCCATTTTTCTTGCTGTAGGACCCCTGACATCTTTGCTACATACCGAAGTGGCATGCACTTGTTTTTTGGAAGTGACTGACATTACCCCCCTTCTGTCCTGTGTGGAGTCCATTACAGTAGAAATTAGTACAACATGAGGGAAAGGAAATGAAAAGAATCATAACTCTTCAAAAGCCATTAGTGATAAATATAATTTTTTACCTCTTCCCATTACAGACCCTAGTTGATAAGCTCTGAAGAGGGTCAATTGTACTGACTGCTTGACAAGGAAGAGTAAACAGCCTACACAAACTTCCAGTTACTTAGTATTCGTGGGCCGGCAGTCAGGAAGTTCTTCACAAGTCCACTGGCTGCTAAATGTCAGCGGTGTCTTTAGCAACCCTTTGAAACCACCATCTCAGACCCCTCCACGGTAGTAATCAGCCAAAAGACCTGGCATTGGCTGCAAGCGTTTCGGCCTTGTCATTACTCACAGTAAAGTGAGCTCATGGCTGAAGTGGGCTGAGCCATTGCTAGATGCAGTAGTCTGTAGCCGGCGGAAACAAAATGTGAATGACACTATAACAGACCATTGGATAAAGAGGGATGGCTGAAAGTCCCTATATGTATATTATACATATAATTTTAGTAAAATCAAAAGGTCCGGGGTAATGTCAGAATTCAAATTTGGCCAGCCCAATGTGTCCTGCTGCTCCATAGGGGGTCTTTGAAGAGCTAGCAAAAATGCAAAAATCCAGTAGCATGGCGCTGATAGCCTCTCGACTGCTGAACAAAGTTGGGGGGTTTACAGGAGTGGTGGGAAGGGGATCAGGCAAGGCACAAGGGAGGGTGCATAGACGAGTGGCCAATTAGAAATATAAAAAGCCAGTGGCCTGGCACTGAACAATGCATCCTTCTTCTGTACAAGTACCAAAGGAGGGTTAGCAAAACTTGAGCAAGCCCTTCATCTTCAGCAACGATTCTAGGGCCATGCACACAAATTTACAGAATAGCAGTTACCAAAATGTGAATCCTTGGGAACTGCAATCTGGCAATTGCTAATCAGCAGGTAAGTAATGATTCGCTAAAAAACTGCAATTCGTTATTTATTTAGCATTTAGCAAATTCCTAAATAGCGAATGGGGTTGCAAATAGCGAGCATTGCTTACGACATTCAGCAATGACACCAGAAGCAAGAAGTAGGCATCTGTTCAAAATTGGAGAGTATTGGTGCTGGAGCTCCGCAGGAGAATCCATTTGTAATACAAGTGTGTGTTTGCCACCCCACCTTTTCTGAGACCAAACGTCACGTAAGGTCAGTGAAAAGGATGCTGGCAGCAGAAAAAGAAAACTGAAGTTATCAGATAAGAACTTGGGCCCATATTTATACTTTTTGACGCTAAACTGCGCTAACGCAGTTTAGCGTCAAAAATTTTTGCGCCGTCTAACGCCATTCTGAAGCGCCATGCGGGCGCCGTATTTATGGAATGGCGTTAGCCGGCGCAAGCAGACCGGCGCTGCCTGGTGTGCGTGGAAAAAAACCACGTACACCAGGCAGCGCCGGCGTTGGGCAAAAATGACGTTAGGGCGTCTTAAAATGGGGCAAGTCAGGTTGAGGCAAAAAAATCGTCTTAACCCGACTTGCGCCATTTTTTAACGACGCCCATCCCCCATCAACATGACTCCTATCATTGTAAAGATAGGAGTCATGCCCCCTTGCCCAATGGCCATGCCCAGGGGACTTCTGTCCCCTGGGCATGGTCATTGGGCATAGTGGCATGTAGGGGGGCACAAATCAGGCCCCCCTATGCCACAAAAAAAAAAAAAAAAATACTTACCTGAACTTACCTTAATGTCCATGGGATGGGTCCCTCCGTCCTTGGGTGTCCTCCTGGGGTGGGCAAGGGTGGCAGGGGGGGTCCCTGGGGGCAGGGGAGGGCACTCTGGGCTCATTTTGAGCCCACTTGTCCCTTAACGCCATGCCTGACCCAGGCGTTAAAAAGCGGCGCAAATGCGCCGTTTTTAGCCACGCCCACTCCCGGGCGTCTCTTTTGCCCGGGAGTATAAATACCACGTAAAGGCCTGGGAGTCATTTTTTAGACGGGAACGCCTCCCTTGCATATCATTAACGCAAGGAAGGAGTTCACGCTAAAAAATGACGCACATTCCGGGAACTTTGGCGCTAGACGCCTCTAACGCCATAGTATAAATATGGCGTTAGTTGGCGTTAGTTTAGCGTCGAATTTGCGTCGAAAAAAACGACGCAAATTCGGCGCAAACGGAGTATAAATACGGCCCTTGAAATCATCACAAAGGAATGTGCTGGGCACCATGACTATTTTTGGGGGAATCCATCCCTGACACTACCTGAATCACAGAATCTGGAAGAGAATTCAGGAAAGATCAATGTCGTAGGAGGGACCCAGAGATCCATAGAGGAAATACGCAAGAGATGGTATGATCTCAGATTAAGTGACAAACTGTCTACGTGAGGCAAAAGGTACAGGACACCCCTGCCTCCCCCACCAACTGCTTTCAAGGGACTAGTGCAAAACACACTGGAGCCAGAAGCAAGAATCAGTGGATGTGGATCAATTGAAACCTCAGACCTTCCAGGAACCTCACAAGGTAAGTCAAATATTGAATTGTAATAAAAAACAGTGAATATGAAAACTGTAGGTCATACAATTAAACATATTGCTAACCCATTGAAATGTAGTAAATTAAAAAAAAAAAAACATTTTACAACATTGTATATATGATAGTAGTGGTCCATGTACTTTCAAAGTGCAATATGGAAACATAAGAAATAAATACAATTAAAAAAATTAGTACATGTTACAAATATCATCGAAGTACAACCAAGTATAAATCATTAAAGTATTCTCAATCCATTTTTAAACAGAAAAACCTTCAGAAGAAAGTGATCATTCAGAAGGGGAGTGTCCAGAAGATTTACACATGCATGTAGACGACCTCAATGATAGTTGGCCAGTCCAACACATGCTGCACATCTAAGTCATGTAGCATTGGAGCATAGAGACACAGCTAAACAAGGGAGTGAGCACCTCACACCAACTGCTGCACAGGAATCTGTAGTGAGGCAACTTAGGGTGAAGATATTGACTCAGCACTTGTCGCCCTTCAAACACTCACTCACAGTTCCCTGTTGCAAATGAGTTAAGTGCAGAAAACCAACAACTTTTTGAAGGGTTACAAATCCCAATGGTCAAGGTTCAGCGCCTGCAACAAAAGCAAATAAAAATTATAAACCAAAAAACCTAGTTTCCTTGGATAGAAATATCACTAATGGTTACAATCTTGTGGCCAAATTGGACGACGCCTCTTCATCATCAATTGACATACGTTTCATTATTGATTGTGGATGGAGTGTGTTGGCGTACCTCCATCCCTCCCATTGTGTTAGGAGGTGTTTGTGCAGCAGCTGAGCTGTGAAAGTGTTTTGAGGTACACAAGGCCTCTCGATTTATTTAGACTGAAAATGGTGATAACAGAAATCCTATGGACGACCCCACTGAAAGTTTTTTTTGGGGAAAAGAGCCTGTGGTTGAACCATTAGACAGGAATACCAGACTTACACCTAAGTCAACATTCAATCCTCCTTTGAAATGTCACTAGTTGTACTGGCCTTTGAAAAGGCAATTCAGCGGTGATTGATTCCTTATGTAAGGACCAGCATACTGTCTTTAATAACATCACCAGAGAGTTGAAGAGGAGCGATAAATGAGTTAGCTACGGATGATACAGCTGTAATTAAACTTGCAGACAAGAGCGAGGCAATTGTCATCCTATCGAAATTCATGTATAATAATGAATATTTGAGACTTTTGAATGACACAATTATAAACATCTCTCAAAAGATCCCACCCTCGAAATACAGGATGAGATTGCATTTTTGGTTAGGAATGGTCTTGATAATGGATGGATCACTAAACAGGAGGCTTAATTCCTTATCCAAAAAGTACTTGTGTTGTTTAATTTTACATACTACTTAAAGTTCATAAAAATACATTTCTTCTGTCTGGTCGCTCCATCGTGTCAGGCATTGGCCCTGTTCTGGAACCTCACGCCCTCTTTTGTGACTTCTTTCCCAGATCATTGATTACATGTATGCCTCCGTTTTTAAAGGACACTAAGGATATTTTGAACATATTGAAAGACTTGACCTTTGACAGTGAAAAAGAAATTTTTATCAGCCTGGACATTGAGTCCTCCTACACTAGCATCCCACCGGAAGCGACACTGGAAGTAATAGAGAAGCTACTAACTGTATTAAGCTGGGATTACATCACGCCACAAGAGTATGTGTTAAACTGTGCTCATATGGCACTTACATGTCATTATTTTGATCATGATGGTGAATTCTTCCTTCAGGTACACAGACATATTTGGGGAGTACCTTCGCCCCAAGTTTGCTGTGTTTATATGTACATGCCTTTCTTTTTTTAACTTATTTTATTGCATTTCCATTTCAAATGGGTAACATCATACATCATTATATATCCATTCTGATAGCATCAAATATACATACATGGGAGAGTACACAGGTACCTTATATTTAGTATTGAGCCAGGTACAGAACAAAAACCTATGATGCATTAAATGGCATACGATTCAAATAAAGAGAAAGCAAAAGGATCAATTATACCACTCCCCCGAAATGCGGCTACCAAGTTAGTCCCATTGTCGTCATAAAAGCAACTTATTGTAAAAAGCATGTGAGTCGTACCAGCACCCGAGAGGTCATTGGAGTCAACATATGAGTTGATATCAGATAGTAAGGGAACATCAAGGGTTAAGACCCAACAGTGCACAACAGGATCAACCTGAATTCTCTTCTTGTGCTTTGAACTGTTCCAGCAAGGTGTCCCATATCGTAGCTATAGGTTGTTTATGCAGTCCACGGAATTCCTCCCTCTGTAGCGCTGAGCTTTAAGAGGGCCCCATCGCCAAACCTCTTCACGCCAGCCCGAGACCGGGGGGGGGGGGGGGGGGAGGGGGATGGAAGGGAGCATGTTATCTGTCAGTGGGCGAGGAGAAGTGCTAAGTCTACAAAGCAGGATTCAGTCTTGGAAGTCTTTGATCTGGGGTATAGTCACAGAAGACAATATTTTGCCGTGTCCCAGTGTGTGCTCCCCGTGAAGGACCTAGGTGATTCCCTGAAGTCCCCCAGTAAGAGAACAGGGTGGGGCATGCCCACAACATATGGAGAAGATGCGCGTTTTCAGTTCAGCATCCTGGACAAGAGGATGTGTCTGTGGGGAAGATTCTGTGCAATTTAGAGGGTGTTAAATAGGCCCTATGTAGTAGTGAGAACTGGATGAACTTGAAATGTGTTTTGCAGGGTATCCAAGTGGGGTATTCTAAAAGGAAATTCCACTCCTTTCCATGAAATGTGTGATTAAGGTCAGTTTCCCATTGGTCTCTTAGTGGGGTCAGCGATGTGTGTAAATGGGAGCACAGGCCTTTATAGAGCCTCTTAACTAAATGCCTACCCATGCCCATTTCATGGCATCCAATGCATTCAAATGTAACATAAGATATTGGCGCACATAAGAAAGAGGACACCAGAAAGCTTGCGTACCTGTATAAAGTCCTGGTGTGGCAACAATATTCCATCCTCAAAGAGGTCACAGACAGTGATAACATTTACCATTTACCATGGTGTCAGTCTGGAGGATGTAAGAGTACCGGGGTGCACAGGCCACAGAGAGGGAAGTTTGGAGCATAAGGCGCAGTAGTACACGTATGACAGAGCGCAGTTTTCCAATATGTTATAGTATCATGTAGGAGTAGAGGGAGCTTGGGGAGCTGTGTAATCCTGGAAAGTAGCAGTTTATATAAACCCCCTGTGCACAGCTTAGGCTGTGTATAGATTATTTCCTGTAAATGTATTCCGGCCAGCCAAAAGAAGAGCCATTGTAATTGAGCTGCGAAGCAATAGGACCTGAAGACGGGGACTCCCAGTCCTCCACCCTCCATTGAAAGTTGTAGTTTAAGGAGGCTTATGTGCATCGCCCCAAGCCCCAAATAAGGTCAATCAGGAGGGAGACCAATGTCTTAAAAACAGGCTGTGGGATAATTATCAGTAAATTTACAAAATAATATTGTAGTTTAGGTAGCATCACCATTTTGTAAAGTCCAACTGGCCTGTCACATATAGGGGCAGGGTGACCCAGAATTTCACCTGGGCTCTTAGCGCTGAGATGGCCTTAAGTAAATTCCCTTTGAGTAGATCCGTGGGTGAGCTGTAGTCCTGGATGCCCAGATACCTAAATGTGTGGTGTGCCACCAGGATGGTCCATATACCCAGAGATATTGTGTTTTGGGGCATAGTGCCTTGGAAGGAAAACGCGTGTGATTTGGCATGATTAACTCGGAGGCTGGAGTACAGTAGAGATCGGTGTGAGGTTCATACCAAAGTCCCAAGTGTAGACAATGACATCCCCTGCAGATAATGAAACCGCATGAGATTTGGGCCCTCGCGGGATTTCCTAGCCTGTCACCTCCTGTCAGTTTCCATTGCCAACACAAATGATAGGGGTGACAACGTACATCCCAGAAATGTTCCTTGGGATACTGGGTGATAGAAATGCGGTTTCTGATTGGCATTCAGTTTGCACTCTATCCAAGCAAAGACCCTCACTCTAGTCAGGGCACGGGGGATATTCACTTAAGATAACCCCTGCTCACCCCCTTGGTATCTTGGCACAAGCAGTCAGGCTTATCTCAAAGGCAATGTAAAGTATTTGTACCAACACACACAATAATACACGGATAACACTACAAAATGGACACCACACCAGTTTTAAAAAATAGTAAATGTTTATCTAAACATAACAAGACCAAATACGATGAAAATCCACAATACACAATTAAAAAATATGACTTTAGCAATTAAAAACTCAAAAACAGTACAGAGAGGCACAAATGCTGCAATGTTGTGACGGAGTCATTTCCCACAATGCGACGCCACTGGCGCCGTTTACCGAGTCACACGGACCCCCAGGTAAAGTACCTTAGCAAAACGGGTGAAAAACAGGCCAGTGCACAGAGATCAGAAGCAAGGCGTTGCTGGATCCAATGCGGCGTCGATTCCAGTGCTGGGGGGCAAAGGAGCGGAGGCATCACAAAGAGGCCTCAGGTCCTTGCTGTGGAGCGATGGAGGTGAGGCGGTGTCGGTTGCAAGGAGTCAGTCTCTTGGCATCTCTGGCAAAGTCAAAGTCTGGCGAAGTCACAATGCTGCGGGGCGACCTCACTGGGTCCAGATCACGTCACAGGCGAGGTCCACGGATCTAAGTGTAGGCGGCGTCGCAGGCTTCGGGCTGCGGCGTCCTTAGCGAAGTTGCACAGAGTCATCCTGTGTCGTTTCACAGGATTTTCACCAGAAATTTACTTCCAGGGGCCCAGGAACTGGAATGGCACCCTTTGGCAAGCTAGAGTCCACAGCATGTAGACTCAGAGACTGGTTAGCGAAGCCTTTGCTGTCCCTGAGGCTTCAAAAACAGGAGGCAATCTCAGTCCAAGCCCTTGGAGATACCTCTCAAGCAGGAATGCACAACAAAGTCCAGTCTTTGTTCCCTTTCATAGGCAGAAGCAGCAACTGCAGGATAGCCCAACAAAGCACAGTCGCAGGCAGGGGCAGCACTTCTCCTCAGCTCTTTAGGTCTTCTCCTGGAAGAGGTTTCTCTTGAATTCTTGAAGTGATCTGAAAATTTGGGGGTTTGGGTCCACAACTTATACCCCTTTTTGCCTCTGAAGTAGGCAAACTTCAAAGGAAAGTCTCTGTTGTTCCAAAGATCCTGCCTTGCCCAGGCCTGGCCCCAGACACACACCAGGGTGTTGGAGACTGCATTGTGTGAGGGCAGCCACAGCCCATTCAGGTATAAGCTACCACTTCTCCCTCCCTCCAGCCCAGGTGGCCCATCAGGACATGCAGGCTACACCCTGACCCAGACAGGGAATACACAAGAAGGCAGAGTCACAGAATGATTTAAGCAAGAAAAATGTCCACTTTCTAAAAGTAGCATTTTCAAACTGACAATCTAAAAATCAACTTTACCAAAAGATGTATTTTTAAATTATGAGTTCAGAGACCCCAAACTCCACATCTCTATCAGCTCCCAATACAAAACGGCACTTAAAAGATATTTAAAGGCAGTCCCCATGTTAACCAATGAGAGAGATAGGGCTTGCAACAGTGAAAATAGCTTTTGGCAGTATTTCACTGTCAGGACATGTAAAACACATTAGTACATGTCCTACCTTTACCATACACTGCACCCTTCCAATGGGGTTAACTAGGGCCTACCTTAGGGATGCCTTACATGTACAAGAAGGGAAGGTTTGGGCCTGGCAAGTAGGTACACTTGCCAGGTCAAATTGGCAGTTTAAAACTGCACACACAGACACTGCTGTGGCAGGTCTGAGACATGTTTACAGGGCTACTCGTGTGGGTGGCACAATCAGTGCTGCAGGCCCACTAGTAAATTTGATTTACAGGCCTTGGGCACTTCTGGTGCACTTTACTAGGGACTTACTAGTAAATCAGATATGCCAATCATGGATAAACCAATCAACAATACAATTTAGACAGAGAGCATACGCACTTTAGCACTGGTTAGCAGTGGTAAAGTCCCCAGAGACCTAAAGCCAACAAAAACAGGTCAGAAAAAATAGGAGGAAGGAGGCAAAAGGTTTGGGGATGACCCTGCAAAAAGGGCCAGGTACAACACTGGGTATTATGAGATGTGCATGCCTGTTTTGGCTAATGCTTTTGGGCTGGCGTAAAGTACCCTAATCAAATTAATGAATGTGGAAGGGATGTTACATTTTCGCAGAACCGAGGCAACTAGCATTAGGAAGTGGGTCATGCGGTATCTTCATTACCTGGTATAGGGGCCTGATGTTCAGAGAGGTGCTCCTTCGTGGGACAAAGCCAGATTGGTCGACGTGGACTAGGTCAAGGAGTAAGGGGAGCAGCCATTGGGCCAGCACTTTACTGTGGATTTTATATTCTGAGGTCAAGAGAGACAGCGGTCTGTAGAGGAGACATCTTCGTAATCAGAGCAAAAGGATCAGTAAATCTCTGATTGTGTGGTGTAGTGTGCCTTAGAGGGTGAAGTAATGGGTAGGATCGAAGTAGGAGACAGTGGTAGTCAGATCATGTGGGAAAGGAGCGTCCCAGCCCTGTTGCCTTTGGAGCATATCTTCTACATGTATATTTTATAGTCAATAAGCCTCAAAAGCTCTAATGATCAGGGCCTTGAAGGTATCATGCTGCTTTATGGGAGCCAATGTAACCTTCTCAGGCCCATATTTATACTTTTTTTTACGCCGCATTTGCGTCACTTTTTGACGCAAAAGCGGTGCAAACTTGCAAAATACAATTGTATTTTGTAAGTTAGCGCCGCTTTTGCGTCAAAAAATGACACAAACTCGGCACAAAAAAAGTATAAATATGTCAATGCTTGGGATGCCGACTGACACTTAGGTATCCCTAAAAGCATGCGTGCTGCAGCATTCTGCAATGTTTGAAGCCTGTTAAAAAATCTCTTTTGCATATTCAGGTAGAGACCATGTGGGGGAGAAAAGAAGGAGTATTCATACAGGCCCCATCCATGATCTCTCCATATATCTATCAAGGACCAGTGTGATACCCAACCGGAGATGGCTTTAGCCTGCTTGATGGAGCTAGTATTCGCTAAGGGGGGATGTGAACAGTCAAAATTAACGTCCAGGGCAGCATTAAAATCACCACCTATGAACCAAGGAAAATGTGACCCTTCCGAAAGGATGGAGGATTCACGCAGTACAAAAACACCCTGCTCAATGTTCGGTGCTTATTCACTGCCCAGAACTATCATCTCTCCATCCAAAACCCCACAGAGTAAGACATAGCCGGGACCAATAGGCGCAAGTGCTGCATAAAGGCGCCATGGAAATCTTGGATGTTAATGATTGTAGGGGAAACAGGAGGCGTACAACATTAGGTATGTATACCCCAAACAAGAGAGGGTGCTCACTGTATGTACAGTACCAACAGAGAATCATTACAATGTGGCAGCCGCTGGGGGGGACTGGGAGAAGAAAACAGGGGGGAGGTAAAAAAGGAGGGGGGGAGAAAGGGGGAGCACAGAAGGAGACTTATCTGGAAAGTGCCTGTGGTATGCAGTGTCACAGTAGGAAAAAGCACCATCCTTGCATTGGAGTCTGAGTCCGCACTCGCTGGGGAGCTGGAGGAAGGTTGTCTATATTGTGATCCAAGAGATGACATAGTCACCAGGACAGCTCTCCTACCTTCCAGTCCCTGTTGAGGGAAAGGTGCCGCTTTAGAAGCCGTTCATCGGGCTGCTCTGCGATGACGGGGGAAGGTTCCCTCTGTCTGTGCTCTGAAGGAGGAGGGTGACGTGTGTTGGGGTACTGCCACTCTAACCAGTTCCATACAGCAGCTGGTGTGTCAAAGAATAATAAATGTTGGTTGTGGATTAATTAGAAATGTGCTGAGATCACAAAGGCATAAGTGCGCCTCTTGGAGCGCAGCTGTGGTTTGACTGCTAGAAAAAATGTACGGCGTCTCTGTACTTCCAGTGTATAATCCAGAAAAAGTGACACTGCTATGTTGTTCACAGTTATGGGAGCCATCTCCCTGGCCTTCTGAAGGAGAACATCACGATCTCTGAAGTTAAGCATCCGTGCTACCATGGGGTGCGGTGGTGTTCCAGGGGGAGGGTGTTGGGTTGGTACCCTGTGCGCTTTTGTTCCACAGTAAACAGAGACAAAAGGCCCTGGGTCGCAAATGTCTTCTGAGTCCACTGTTCGATGAACAACGTTGGATTAGAACCCTCTGGCATCCCCACGATGAGCACATTATTTCGGAGTGTGCGGCCTTTAGCATAATCTGCTCTTTCATGCAAGGCTGTGAGCTGCCTCTGGAGCTCAGCAATGGAAGTTGAATGTGAAGCTTGTTGTGGAGCTGGCATAGATAACGTAGTTTCCGCTGTTTGCATTTTGCTAGAAAGTTTGCAGTGATCATCCCATAAGATGCTAAAATCAGCCAACAACGTGTCATTAAAGTGTTCGATGGCGGATCTGGAGTCACGTATTTCTTGAAGAATTACACTCAACTTATCTGGTGAGCGAACCAGAATCCTGGGTGGAATTCCACTCCTTCAGGGTATGCGTGGATGAGCCATCAGATTGACTTTGTTGAGATGTCCCGCGGCCCTGCTGAGGTGTCAACCTAGTAGATTTAGTACATCCCATTGAAAAGTCCTTAGGAGTGGTGCAGAGAGCAACACACGGCGTGCGATAAAATGCCGTAGGTGCGGTGGGACAGGTCACAAGTTGAGGGTGATCTCCCCATGGATGATGCTAGGACATCGGACCAGGGGAGCTGCACAAAGGACCGACCTGGTGTGTTCTTAAGTAGGGCGTAGTAGTGTCTAGCCGGCAAGGCCTCACTCAAAGCTATAGGCGTGAGAAGCCCACACACAGCAGCAGGCTGCAGCGCACCCAGTAAGCAGGGGCCAGAGAAAGTGCGGCGGCACAGGTGGTGCATTTGAGCCATCAGTACCTGCAGAAGGAAGACCGTGTCTGACAGGGCCCGGTGAACTGCAATGCCCCTGGTAAAAGCTCATGTAAGGATAGGTGCAGTGGTTGCTAGGGAGGGCCCTGTGTGGTGCTTACATGCAGCCTTACAAGTGTGTGGGTCCAGTAACAATGCAATAGGGTAAGCGGGCCCCCAGTCCAGCAGGGGACACAGAGAGATTTGTGTTGGAGGTCCAGGGAGAGTGGGAGAAGACAGGCTGCAGCATACATCATGGAAGTCGTGGAATTCCGGTGCTCGGTAGTTCAAGGTGCTGATAGGTGTTCCGCTCGCTCTCCCTGCCAATGAAGGGTCCCAACACAGTCTGAGGCTATAGAGGGGTCAGAGAAAGCGACATGGGCGGTGCAAGGCACCCAGGATGTTGAGTAGTCACCGCACAGTTCACGCACACCCCAGCCCACTCACTGACTGTTGCTACACCTGTCTTCCCCCATCGACTCACCAGTTCCTGCTGCTTCAGGCATATGTTATGTTCATAACGGGGCATACCAATAGCCCAAGGGTGTGACAAATGCTGCTATGACTATAATAGCGGTAACCCTTTGATGCAGGCGCCTAATGGTGGAGTCCTGACGTCAGGACTCGTAGGAAATAAAGTTGCCAGTTGGCTTGGCGCCAACAGGCAGTAAGTGCACCCGTGTTACGTGTCTTCGTGTCTTTTATTTCCCTGAAGCGAGGCCCAGAAATAAGCCTGTTTATTTGGTGTACTCATCCTGTTGCACAACAAACTGGCGACGAGGACGAGAACTCACTGTCTCCTCTCCGTGACTCTGGATTTGGAAAACGGAGCCGCGTCAGCTGCGCTGAGCCAACGAGTACGGCGAGCGTGTGTTTGATGCCTTGGAGCAGATAGGCGCGCGCGAGGGTGCGGCCCCGTAGAGCACCTCGCGGCCCCATCTGGTCGGTCGGCGGAGGCGGAGCGAGTGAACACACGTGTGGTCTGCACTCCAAACAAAACAAAAGAAAAAATGAGGAAGTTACCGGCACCACGAGCGCGGTGGCGCTTGAGACGGTGAGCACAGAGGGGTGTGACTGATCTTCGCAAAGGGGGGCTCAGAAAGGAAGCAGGCTGCACAACACTAGTCCAACGGCAGTGTGTCCTGTATTAAAAGAGAGCCCAGCAGACACATGTGAGAAGATACTTGTGCCCCGCCCTCAGAGAGTACACTCTAGTCACAGGTGCCACTGTTTGGCCTGAAATAAGTGACAAGCAAGCAAGAACACCACCAAAGCACAGCACATAACACAGCCCCTGCAACCAGCAAATAAAAAAAATAAGGAAAAAACAGGAAATACAGTATCATGGCCACATTCCCAGCATTAGAGCCTTTTGTAATGGAAGGGCCTCCATCAGCTCAAGCGGCAAAGTGGAAATCATGGGTGGAGCGCCTAGAGAACTATTTTGCAGCAATGGCGCTAGACCCAGATAGGCAGAGACCGATGCTCCTGCACATGGGGGGAGCAATGATACACAGAATTAGCAAAACAGTAGCAGAAGAGGGACCTCCATTCAATTACCGAACTCTGAAAAGGGCAATCACAGCATAATTTGAACCTATGGCGAACCCAGATTACGAAAGTTTTCTCCTCCGACAAGCCAGACAACAACCCGAGGAATCGGTAGACGCTTATTATGCAAGACTAAGAGAACTGGCCAGCACGTGCACACTGCAGGATCCTGAGGATGAAATAAGAGCCCAATTTATTCAAGGATGTCACTCTACAAAACTGAGGGAGCACATTCTACAAATCCCTGGCATGGCGATGGCTGACATGCTAACAATGGGCAGATTAAAAGAACTATCCAAAGTGAGAGCGGCACACATGGAGTCGGCACTCGCACAAGCCATCAAAACAGAGCCGGTAAACACCATTAACTAAGGGGCCACAACAAAAAAAAAAAGACAAAACAAGATCGGCAAACACCCACCGACAATGCTATATGTGTGGAGGGATTTTGCCACACCAATGCAAATGCCCTGCCCTACGTTAACAATACATGAACTGTCAAAAACTAAGTCACTTTGCGAAAGTATGTCGTTCCACAACAAGGCCTAAGACAGAGAGACAGAGAATGAGTCATGCTGCGAAAGCCATCCAACAACCGGATTTAATTCCGGACATGGACGATGATGACGAACCGGATGGGACAGTGTATGTAATACACGCCACAGAACCAGGCAGTCAGACAGGAAAAAAGATCCCCAAATGCAAAGTAAAAGTAGCAGGCCACCAAGTAACTGCGTTGATCGACACAGGAGCCTCAATTAACATTCTAGCTCAATCGGTATTTAATCAACTGCAACACCCTCCTACACTTCGCCATACAGCAGTGCAAGTATTTGCATTTGGGTCAACCACGCCACTCCCATTGGCAGGAGTGTTTATGACAGACATCAATCACGAAGAGGCCACAGTGCAAGCTAAAGTATACGTCGCCAAAATAGGGACAGGAATGCTACTCAGCTGCCGCACAGCCAAAGAGCTAAAGTTGGTGACATTTGCATTCAGCATCCACATAGGAACGCTGGACAACCTGCAGGATCTGCTGATCTGTTCAAAGGGATTGGCTGTCTGAAAGACCGTCAAGTGAGACTGCACATCGACAAATCGATAGAGCCAGTGGCCCATAAACATAGACGGATAGCGTTTCACCTTCGACCGCAGGTGGAGGCTGAACTACGGAAGTTAGAGGAAGCTGACATTATCAAAAAGGTGGAAGGGCCCACACCCTGGGTGTCACCCATTGTGGTTACAAAAATAAACAAAATCTGCGTGGACATGCGCCTTCCCAATGTGACCATCAGGAGAGAACGCCACCTTCCCCCCACAGAAGACGACATCGTAGCCGAGGTCAGTGGCTCGAAATGGTTTTCCAAAATGGACTTGGGGGCAGGATATCATCAGCTAATGCTGGCCCCGGAATCTAGAGCAATAACAACATTCTCTACACATGTTGTGCTGAGGCGATACAAACGACTAAGCTTCGGGATTGCCAGCGCGGCAGAAGTGTTTCAGGACACCATACGAGGGGTACTAGCTGGGCTAGAAGGGGTGATCAACGTAAGTGATGATATTCTGGAGCATGCCCCCACGATAGAGACACATCTAAAATGACTCAGGGCTGTCTTCCAACGACTGCACGTGAATGGGCTAACTCTACACCGAGAAAAGTGTGGGTTTTTGAGACAGGACATTGCATTCTTTGGCTACCATTTTTCAGAACGGGGTGTCCGGCCTGACCCAGAGAAAGTGGCGAACATACAATCTGCGCCCATCCCCACCTCAGTCACTGGTGTTCGAAGCTTTCTGGGAAACTGCGGGAGGTTCATCCCAAATCTCACATCACTCACAGCCCCGCTGAGGGAACTCACGAAGGCCAATACCCCATGGGAATGGAGTCGGACACAGGAGGCAGCATTTCAGGCAACAAAACAAGCACTCTCCTCAGAGACCACGTTAGTGTTCTTTGACCCTGCAAGAGACACGGAACTGTCGGTAGACGCAAGCCCAGTTGGTCTGGGGGCTGTGTTGTCCCAAAGAGGGAAGGATGGTGAGTGGGCGCCAGTGGCATATGCCAGTAGAGCATTGACCATGACGGAACAAAGATATTCCCACATTGAAAAAGAGGCGCTAGCAGTAAATTGGGGATGTCATCACTACCACTTATATCTCTACGGTCATCCATTCCTCGTCTACACAGATCATAAACCTCTCATACCATTATTCAACAAGACAGCATCACAGTCTCCCCCAAGAATAGAGAAATGGATCTTACAACTGCAATGATATCAATTCTCAGTGGTGTATCGGCCAGGCACCCAGAATCCAGCCGATTACTTGTCATGCCATGCCCGACCTGCATCAGAAAAGGAAAAAGGCGAAATAGAGGACATTGAGGAGTATGTGCGACTAGTGGTGGAGAGATCGAGGACACTACCGATGTTGCTGAGAGAAATCCAGGAAGCTACCCAAAGAGATGAAGTTTTGCAGCTAGGCATGTCATGTGTTCAAGACGGGAAGTGGCATCGTTTGAAACAAAATCTGGCACTTAGAACCGCTGATGCAAGTGTGGCATTACAGGCATTATTCCGTGTTCGACACGAGTTGGCAGTATCATCAGAAGACTGTCTTTTGTGAGGCAGTTGTCTCGTCATCCCGGAGATCTTGCGACAACAAATAATTGATCTAGCTCATGCTGCTCATCAAGGTATGGTAAAGACCAAAGCCAGGCTGTGAAGTAAAGTGTGGTTCCCGGATATGGACTCCCGAGTGGAACAGACAATACAGCGTGTCATGTATGCTAAATGGTGGGGCCTGCGGATCCTCCATCCCCTATCATTCCAGAACAAATTCCCTCCACTCCTTGGCAGAGGGCAAGTGCAAATTTAGGCAGTCTACCGGATGGTCGGCACATGATGGTGGTCATTGATGATTTTTCAAAGTACCCGGAGGTAGAGCTGTTGGAATCAACTACCACGGAAAAAGTGATACAGTGCCTGGAGAAAATAATGGCCACCAATGGAATCATGCAAGAATTAAGGATGGATAATGGTCCCCCGTTTTCAAGCCACGATTTTTCCCGATATCTGGCTTCGCACTCCATCCATCACCGCAAGATCACGCCTCGGTGGCCTCAAGCCATTGGGGAAGCAGAAAGATTCATGCGAACTCTCAATAAGGTGATATGAATCGCACAGCACAAGGAAGGAACCTAGCCTGTGCGATTTTTGAATTTCTGAGAGAATACCGTCTGACGCCACACAGCACGACTGGAATGGCACCCAGTTCCATTTGTATGAGAAGGGATGTGAGAGACACCATACCTCAGGTCTGTGTTCTTACCAGGATCCATGATCAAGTGGATCTGAAGTTACGGAACAGACAAGCTAATAATGACCGGATGTCAAAGAAAAGGCGAGCTCGTGTGAAGGACATGCGAGTGGGAGATCTGGTGCTAATAAAGAATCGAAAATTCAAGACTCCGTTTGAGCCCCATCCCTGGGCAGTTGTTGGAATAAAGGGGACTTTAGTGACCGCCAAGAGAAACGAGGAGACCGTTACTCAGAACATTTCATGGTTTAAGCAGTACTATTGTGATGAAAAAGCACACAAAGTAACGTGTATGACTGAGACTATTCTGGAAGAGCAGGAAGAAGTTCTGGTGCCTGACTCGCACGGAGAGATCTGTCCCTCAGTGGGTCCTCGATACAGCCCAGAGGCTCACGAGGGTACAGAAACAGCCGGAACTGGTGAGTTGAACCAAGAGGCCGGCGTAAGAGAGTCCGACAAGTTACCTGAAGTTGTGGTGCCTAATGTTACCCTGCAAAGAGGTGGGGAAAGATACAATTTGCAATCTCGTATAAATGCACCCCTGAGACTCAAAGACTATGGGGGTTATTCTAACTTTGGAGGAGGTGTTAATCCGTCCCAAAAGTGACGGAAAAGTGACGGATTTACCACCAGCCGTATTACGAGTCCATTATATCCTATGGAACTCGTAATACGGCTGGTGGTATATCCGTCACTTTACCGTCACTTTTGGGACGGATTAACACTCCTCCAAAGTTAGAATAACCCCCTATGTGTGTTCATAGCTGAACCGTATCTTAGGTGAAAGAGCTGCAGATATATATATCACGTGTTTTACATGATAAGTTATCAGGTGGTCAAAAGAGAAAGTTTAGATAATGTTACTATTCATATTTCCAGGTATACTGTGTTTTTTTTAATCTTAAGTTGAGGAGGAATGTTATGTTCATAACGGGGTATACCAATAGCCCAGCGGTGTGACAAATGCCACTATGGGGGCTCGGGGGAGCAGAGGGCTTGCCCGGTCTCCCCCCGGGCTATTCGGGCCTAAGTGGTACAGGCCACTTATGAGTTGGGGATTCGTGGTCAGTGCAGGAAGGGGCGGGTTGTAGGTGGGAGGATAAAAGACAGGGGCAGGGTGTGGGCGGCCTCTTTGGCCGTCGTCACACCCAGTAGGCATGTTTGTTTTCGTGCTGTGAAGATAATAGGCTTGTGGTAGGCGTTTTCTGCTTGTTGTGAAGGCGTTTTAGGGTGGAGCTTACAATTAATATTGATTTGTCTTAGAGTAGTGGTGATTGTTTTTTGCTGTGGTTTGTTAGGATCGAATTTGGTGTTTAAAAGAAGAATGGAACTGAGCAAGGTTGTGCAGGCCCTAAAAATGTTGAGGGATGAGGTCAGGGAAGATTTGATTAAAGAGGGGGTCCTGGAAGAAGCGTGGGTGGGTCTAAAAAGACCGAAGAGGTTGTCAGCTCAAGGAGTTAGCGCTGCGGTAGCAGCTTGCTCCTCGCCGCAGGGAAAGTCTAAGAAATTTAAAACTAAAAGCGCAGAGGGACGGAAAGTCACGTGCTCACCTTTGGGGCCGCAGGAGGTGTTGGGGCCGGCTGCAAGGTTGGAGGAGGTGGTTCCTCGTAGGCGAGGAATGGGCCATCTTCTGAGGCGCTCTGGAGTCTCCCTGGCGAGGAGGTGTCGCAGGAGGGAGGGGGGCGGGCCGCGTGGGCGCGGTGACACGAGGAGAGAGGCAGGGGGCGCGGCTCAGCAGCGCGCGCATTACAGGCAATCTGCGTGGTGGGCGGGCGGGAAAACAAGCCCAATTGCCGCGCGACAACGTGGCTCAACGCGAGGCGGCCATTTTAGAGGAAAGGAGCTTAGGGGGCATACACAAAATGGCGGCGCCCATGGGAAAGGGCAATTCGGGTGAAAGTTTATCGAAGAAAGGGCTTTTGGCAGAAGGACAGAAGTTGAAGGAGGGCAGGGAACAGGAGGAGGACGTTATTGTTATATCAGATGAGGAGCAAGAGGGGCAGGAGAGTTTTGGTTTTGTTGAAAGCTTTATTGCTGAGCCAGATGTGAATTTTTTGGGTAAAGGAGCTGGTGTAGATGGTTTGAGAGACTCCAGTTTTGAAAGGTGTTCGAGTATAAGGAGTTTTGATGGAAATGTTAGCGCGCAGAATGTTTTGCATGTGGGTGAGCAGGTGGATCTGGTGGATCAGGAGGGTGTGTTGGTTAAAGGTTTGGTTTGTGGTCAGATAGGTAGGGGTGCGAGTAGGGATAAGGCTAAGGTTTTGTTGGATATGTGGCAGCCAGCTTTTCAAGAGGTTAGAGCTGGGTGTGACGCTCCTCGGTTTCCGGGCAGGCCGGGTGATGTGACGGTGCATCAGGATGCCGGGCGGCATGCTGGTGGGCAGAGTTTCCCGGTTAAGGCCAGGGCGCCTTGGTACACCGGAAAGAAGGGAGGGTAAATTCCAGAGCGGTTTACCCGACGATGAGGGAAGCGGTGGCACGATGTTCGCTGGGTCACGGTGCGGGCTCAGTTTTGGAGGATGAACAGCCTTCCACCAGCTGGGGCGCTGGTGCAAGGTTTGAAAGGCACGAAGAAACTCTGCTTGATTATGACGAAGACGATGAAGACCAAGATGCAAGGGTAGCGGCACCGGTGTTGCAGCCAACGGTTCCAGAGGTGGTCCAGGGCGATCACTCTGGGAATCGTCGCAGGGCCACGGCTGGGAATTTACCTAGAGGTGAGATTGGGATGGGGATGGGTCGAATTGTTGGTGGTAATTATGGGAGGGACGTATGTGGTTTTGGTGGGGTTGACGCTTCCGTGCAGATGGATTACATTACAGATGATGGGGCAGGTAAGTCAGAGGTTACTGGGGATGTGCGTAAAGATGATGAGTCAAAGGTCTTGCAGGAGTTGGTAAAGAAAGGGGGCGTAGTAGGTGCGGATGTTTCGGTAAAAGGTAAAAAATTGCCGTACATGGGAGTGGTGATGCCTTTGGGGGGAAAGGTGAATTTGTGGATGTGTTTAAACTATTGCATAGAGAGGTGCAAGCGAAAGAAGGGTCAAAGGAAGAGGAATGGGAGTTGGCCAGGAGGCCTAAAGTGCCTACAAATATTGAAAATTGGACATCAGCTTTTCTGATCTATGCAAGTGTTTATTGTGAGAAGCACGTGGATTTGTGTGTTGCTTTGTTTAAATATATGGATGTGGTGCGGCGGGCCCAAATGGATTATGGGGGATTTGGGTGGTTCAGGTACGACGAGGAATTTCGTGCAAGGAAGGCGATGGATCCATCCAAAGTTTGGGGGGAAATAGATAATGAGTTGTGGATGCAGTGGTTAAGGACAGCCATGTATGCTCCTACTACACACACTGCAAGTGGTCTCCCGGTCCAATATAAGCCCTTTCAGGGGCGTCCCACCCAATTTGGGGTGGGTTTTGGACAGCGTGGGCAGTTGCAAGGGAATGGGTCTTGCTGGGCATTTAACAGCAGCTTCTGCAATAGGCAGCCCTGCAGATTTCGGCATGATTGCTCCCATTGTGGAGGACGGCACCCAGCGTTTCAGTGTTTTGGGGGCATGCAGTGGGGATGGCAGGGACAACAAGGTAGAGGTGGTGACAGGGGCAGAGGCCAGATTCAGCATGTTGTTGGAAAAGGGCCCTACGCCTATTAAGGGTGAGATTATTTCATATTGGCTAAGTTTGTATCCTCGAAGGGACGAAGCTAAGGTTTTGTGGAGTGGTTTTGTTGAGGGTTTCCGTTTATGCTATCAAGGTCCTAGAGTGCGAAGGTGGGCCAATAATTTGAAATCGGCGAGGACTTATCCGGAGGTGGTTCAGGCAAAATTGGACAAAGAATTGGAATTGGGGAGAATTGTGGGCCCCTTTTTGGAGTGGCCTTTGCCTAATTTGACGATTTCGCCCCTAGGCGTGGTTCCTAAAAAACAGACAGGTGAATTTAGGCTGATACATCATTTGTCCTGGCCAGCGGGGAGTTCGGTCAATGATTTCATCGCAGCTGAGGATACTGTTGTGCACTATGCGTCGGTGGATGAAGCTGTTGCCTTGGTGAAGAGTTGTGGGCAAGGGGCAGAGATGACAAAAGCAGACATTAAATCAGCGTTTCGGTTGTTGCCGGTTCACCCGGAAGATTTTTCCTTGTTGGGGATTCAGTTCGAGGGTTCGATTTATGTGGATCGCATGCTTCCAATGGGTTGTTTGGTTTCTTGTTCCTTGTTCGAAATGTTCAGCACGTTTTTGCAGTGGTGTTTCCAGTACAAGAGAGGAGACAGGTTGACGACTCATTATTTGGATGATTTTTTCTTTGTGGGGGCGGCAGGAACAGGTTCATGTGGCAGGGCTTTGTTGGATTTTGAGGATTTGATGGCTGAATTTGGGGTTCCACTGGCAAAGGAGAAGACGGAGGGCCCTTTGACATGTATTAGCTTTCTAGGCATTGAGATGGATTCGTTGAGGATGGAGGTGAGGTTACCTCAGGACAAGGTGAGGCAGTTGATTTTGCTTTTGGAGGACACGGTCAAAAGACATAAGTTGGAGTTGCGGCGAGCTCAGGAATTATTAGGACATTTGAATTTCGCTTGTAAGGTGGTCAGAGTGGGAAGAGCTTTTTGTAGGAGACTTGGTTTTGCAATGAGGGGTGCGACTTTACCGCATCATCACATTAGGATCAAGGCTCAGGTGAGGGAGGATCTAAAAATGTGGATTTGTTTTTTGCAGGAGTTTAATGGAGTGTCTATGTTGGTGGATGATTCAGATTGGTTTTGGCAGGTGGAGTTGTTTTCTGATGCATCTGGAGCCCATGGTTTCGGGCTGTTTTGGGATGGTCATTGGATGGCAGAGGCTTGGCCAGTCAAATGGAAGGAAGCAAGGCATAGCATTACCTTTTTGGAATTTTTTTCCATTAGTGGTGGCGTTGGTAGTGTGGGGTTCTCACTTGGCTAATCGGAATGTGGTGTTTAATGTGGACAATCAGACAGTGGTAGCATTGGTGAATTCGCAAAAGGCGAAGGATGTTAAGGTGTTAAAATTGCTGCGTATTTTCTTGTTGCAGTGCTTGAAATTTAATGTTCTGTTCAAGGCTAAGTACATCCCTGGAATTAATAATGATATTGCTGACGCCCTATCTCGTTTTCAGTGGCAGAGGTTCCGTGGTCTAGCACCGGGAGCAGATCTGGAGAAGGCTCTTGTACCTGGGGAGTTGTGGGCTTTAGGAGATTAAAGAAGTTGGAGCTGGTACAGCGGTCTATAGCTCCGTCTACAAGGAAGAGTTATGGTCAGGCCTGGTTGGAATTCTTGGAAGCAGGAGCGGTGAAAGTGGTTGGGGGGAATGACGTCGTCATTAGGAGACGAGATATGGCGGTTCGCTTCATTATGCATCTGATCGATAAAGGTTTGTCTGCTGTTACAATTGCAGGTAAGTTGGCGGGATATCATTTTACGGTAAGTATTTTGGGGGTTATGACCCAGTGGAAGGGGAGATTTGCAGGCGGATCTTAGCGGGTTGGGCTAGGTCGGGAGGTGCAAGGTGGGACAGAAGGAGGCCAATCACATCACATTTGTTGCGGGCCATTTTACGGGTACTGGAGGTTGTTTGTTTTTCGGAATGGGAGGTGGGTTTGCTATCTTTATTCATGACTTGGCTCTTTCATGGAGCGTTTCGTATTTCAGAGTTGTTAGGTTTAAAGGGGAGGGAAGGATTATTACTTTCCAATGTACAGGTAAGTGGAGGGGATGTTGTTGTTTGGTTGGGTAAAACTAAAGGGGATCAGTTGGGCAGGGGTCAGGGGTCAGGAGGTTGTTTTACGGCATACAGGCTCTCAAGATTGTCCGGTTAGGTTGTGGTTCGTTTTTGCAGGTAAGTTGCCGGAGTCCGCAAGGTTTGTATTTTTACATCAAGATGGTTCTTCTTTATCGGCGTCTCAGGTTTTGGCAGTTTTAAAAATGTGCATGAGGCGTTTGGGTTTGGATCCGGGATGCTACGGGACCCATTCTTTTAGGATTGGCGCGGCAACAGAAGCTAGGAGACTGGGGAGGAGCGATCAGGTAATTCAAAACTTGGGTAGGTGGAGGTCACAGTGTTTTAAACGTTATATTAGGGTGTACAAATTATTATTTGGCTGAGCTTTTATGGTAAGGGGTCTTTTCAATCTGTTCGCTAGCTTTCCTATAGCTATCTGCTCTCTTCCTCCTGTTTTCTGGCTGTTGGGTTCGGGGTTTCTTTTCTTTTGGTGGGTATATAGGGTGGTGGGTGAGTCAAATTTATAACATCTTTTTTGCTTCATAGGTTGTGTTGGGGGTCCGGACGGAGTGTGTACGGTGTGGATCGTCGGGCATTCTTTCATTCGCTGGGCGGAGAAGCAGGCTGCTACAAGGCATTTTGGTCGACAATTGGGGTTGGATGGTGTGAGGATTAAAGTTAGTTGGGTGGGTAAGAGTGGAATGAGGTGGGGAGAACTGTTGTATGTTCTTTCACAGAGGATCCGGCAAGGAGTTTGCCCTGATCTACTGGTTATACTTCTAGGTGAAAATTATCTGGTTTCCCTTTCGGAGATTGGATTATTGAAGGCGATGAAGTTGGATTTGCTACGAATTAAGGAGAAGTGGTCAGGGACACACATTGTTTGGACTGGATTGGTCCCTCGGAGGTTTTGGAGGGGGGCACATTCATTTCAGGGTATAGAAAAACAATGGAAGAAAGTGAATAGGGAAATGAGGAATTTTTGTAGGATCCAAGGTTTTTCTGTGCTGAGTCACGACAATATTATTGGTTCGGAAGTAGGTTTTTTCCGTCAGGACGGGGTTCATTTATCCTTTTTGGGAAATGAGATTTATTTGTTGGAGTTACGAATGGTTATCGCTGAATTGTTGGGGGTCAAATTATGGGATAGATAGACGGGGTCGGGTGGGGGCAGGAAAACGCCTACCGGGTTTTCCTGTGTGGCGGGGGGTTTCTGGTCAAGAAGCATTTCGGGTGGGGAAGGGGATCAATATAAAGATCCGTGGACAGGGAATTTACACAAGGTAAGGGGAATTTTAGAAGGGATGGGTAAGGGGTAGGTCAGGTTAAGGTGGTTGGCATAAGGGGTAGGTTTGAATGGGTTCTTTAGAGGGAGGGGAGGGGATAGGAGGAAAGTTATATATTAGTGAGGTTCTGTAGTTTTGTGAGGCTTTATGCCAAGGTGTTTGTATTGCCAGACCTGTTCTATTAAAGCGGCCTTTTACCCCATAACAACGAGTTTGTGGTTTGTTCACTGTTTGGGCCCGATGACTAAAATAGCGGTAACCCTTTGATGCAGGAGCCTAATGGTGGAGTCCTGGCGTCAGGACTCGGAGGAAATAAAGTTGCCATTTGGCTTGGCGCCAACAGACAGTAAGTGCACCTGTGTTACGTGTCTGCGTGTCTTTCATTTCCCTGAAGCGAGGCCCAGAAATAAGCCTGTTTATTTGGTGCACTCGTCCCGGTGCACAACAGCATACAGCGCTCTACTCATTCCACTGCCAGTCAGTGCAATTCTGGGCAATCCCACGTGGCCCAGTGAGAGTCCAGGGGGTAACGAGAGTCACCCCTCAGGCCGTTGGCATGCACGGTGCAGGGTAACAATGCCTGTGAGACGAAGGTCGATAAGGCCTCGTTCTGCACTCTGAACAGTCGCTGTCAGCGCAGAGTGCCTGTGCTCTGTAGTTGGCGTCACTGCATCTGGCTTCCTACAAGATGCTCAGGCCTGGTTCGCTTCTCCCGCCCACAGCAGTTTCACTCACCGGGCTTCACCATATTCGGTGCGGTGAAAAGCGGCTCCAACTTCAACTCCAACTCCACGGTTTAGGAGTGCACTGAGTGATGCTGGCTGTTCCTAGATAAAAACGGGGAGTTCAAGTGCAGCGACACAGGCCTCCAGTGGGCCGCACACGTCACAGCAACAGCACCCCTGCAGTCGCTCCGTGCAGGGTGCACTAAAGCGGAAGGAAGGCATGGCTTGGTTGCACCAGCTCGCACAGTTGGGCCATGCACCACGTGTTTACCACAGCGGGATCAAGCTGATGCTGCATCTATGCAGGCGGGACGAGCAGCGAATGTTTCAATAGCTTCACTAGGGACCCATCCACACTGTAGGGTGCTGTTCCACATTGTATGCTCAGTATTATCATCGGATGAATGAAGATTCATGGACTCCCGGCAGGAGCCCTAGAAAGACATGTCTGACATTTTTGGCGGTTGACCACATCTCCCAACGTATGTACATGCCTTTGCAACAGAATATAACCTCCACATTTCAATCCTTTTATGAAAGTTGTGGGAACAATATTTTGACGATATTCTATTGATTCGGCATGGCACTGAAGAAGAGGCTCTGATCTTTTCTAAATGGCTCAATGGGCTTGATCCTTTCTTAAAATTCTCTAGAGCAATGGATAAAGCAAAGTTGTCTTTTCTTGACAAAAGTGCTTTACAAACCAACTAATTGAAACCATCTCCTTCGGTTTGAAAACTTTCACCCCTGATCTCTTAGAGAAAATCTCCCTGTAGGGCAATTTGTACACCTCAGACGAATTGCACTAACGTCCAAGATTACAAGACCCATGCCAAACAACTCTCCCTCAAACTCTTGGAGAAAAGTTATCCTTCTCACCTGATTGAAAAGGCAAGCAAGAGGGTCCTCAATAATAATACTTACCATCAACTTCTGACCACAATTAGCAAAACTAAATGGGACAGGCTCATTTGTGTCACCACCTTTGGCCCTAAATCCAATCCGACCTAGAAGATCATCAGTAGAAATTGGTATATTTGACATCGGGCAGTCTTTGTTTCAATAAACCAATGTTCTTGTTTAGGAGAGTCAGAATCCTAAGGGAAATTCTAGTGCACAAATGCCCTAAATAATCAGAAAAGAAAAACATACAGGTCACTCTGTGAAATTTACCTGCTCCAATAGGACAATCGCCTTCTGGCAGTTACAAAGTATGCGGCTTGACACTTAGAGTAACCGAGATATACCTAGGTTTAGAGACACCAAGGACATTTAGGGCAGTTTTTCAATTGTATTTCGAGGAATGTAATGTATATCATTAAATCACCCTGCAAATGTATATACGTAGGGATGACAACAAGAAGCATGCATGCCAGTATCACTGAGCACCGCGGTACTAGAAGGTGCAAAGTGACACTACTAAATTGACCAAGCATTTTATTGACAAAAGGCATACTGATAAGCATTTGGTTTGTTACGTCACTGAAATTATCAAACACTTTTGCAAAGATATGACAAAACTTCTACTGTTTTTTGAGCAGCGCTGGATATACAGGGAGTGCAGAATTATTAGGCAAATGAGTATTTTGACCACATCATCCTCTTTATGCATGTTGTCTTACTTCAAGCTGTATAGGCTCGAAAGCCTACTACCAATTAAGCATATTAGGTGATGTGCATCTCTGTAATGAGAAGGGGTGTGGTCTATGACATCAACACCCTATATCAGGTGTGCATAATTATTAGGCAACTTCCTTTCCTTTGGCAAAATGGGTCAAAAGAAGGACTTGACAGGTTTAGAAAAGTCAAAAATAGTGAGATATCTTGCAGAGGGATGCAGCACTCTTAAAATTGCAAAGCTTCTGAAGCGTGATCATCGAACAATCAAGCGTTTCATTCAAAATAGTCAACAGGGTCGCAAGAAGCGTGTGGAAAAACCAAGGCGCAAAATAACTGCCCATGAACTGAGAAAAGTCAAGCGTGCAGCTGCCACGATGCCACTTGCCACCAGTTTGGCCATATTTCAGAGCTGCAACATCACTGGAGTGCCCAAAAGCACAAGGTGTGCAATACTCAGAGACATGGCCAAGGTAAGAAAGGCTGAAAGACGACCACCACTGAACAAGACACACAAGCTGAAACGTCAAGACTGGGCCAAGAAATATCTCAAGACTGATTTTTCTAAGGTTTTATGGACTGATGAAATGAGAGTGAGTCTTGATGGGCCAGATGGATGGGCCCGTGGCTGGATTGGTAAAGGGCAGAGAGCTCCAGTCCGACTCAGACGCCAACAAGGTGGAGGTGGAGTACTGGTTTGGGCTGGTATCATCAAAGATGAGCTTGTGGGGCCTTTTCGGGTTGAGGATGGAGTCAAGCTCAACTCCCAGTCCTACTGCCAGTTCCTGGAAGACACCTTCTTCAAGCAGTGGTACAGGAAGAAGTCTGCATCCTTCAAGAAAAACATGATTTTCATGCAGGACAATGCTCCATCACACGCGTCCAAGTACTCCACAGCGTGGCTGGCAAGAAAGGGTATAAAAGAAGGAAATCTAATGACATGGCCTCCTTGTTCACCTGATCTGAACCCCATTGAGAACCTGTGGTTCATCATCAAATGTGAGATGTACAAGGAGGGAAAACAGTACACCTCTCTGAACAGTGTCTGGGAGGCTGTGGTTGCTGCTGCACGCAATGTTGATGGTGAACAGATCAAAACACTGACAGAATCCATGGATGGCAGGCTTTTGAGTGTCCTTGCAAAGAAAGGTGGCTATATTGGTCACTGATTTGTTTTTGTTTTGTTTTTGAATGTCAGAAATGTATATTTGTGAATGTTGAGATGTTATATTGGTTTCACTGGTAATAATAAATAATTGAAATGGGTATATATATTTTTTTGTTAAGTTGCCTAATAATTATGCACAGTGATAGTCACCTGCACACACAGATATCCCCCTAACATAGCTAAAACTAAAAACAAACTAAAAACTACTTCCAAAAATATTCAGCTTTGATATTAATGAGTTTTTTGGGTTCATTGAGAACATGGTTGTTGTTCAATAATAAAATTAATCCTCAAAAATACAACTTGCCTAATAATTCTGCACTCCCTGTACAGGCTACGGACTGATGTGAAGGGGCTCAATGATGAAACCTCTTGGTCAGGTTTGAACGTCCGTAGACAATAATACATTAAGAATATCCTACTCCCAGTATAATGAGGGTGGGACGGGGCGGTTGCAGTAATGTTTTTCTGAGTTGTCATGTTCACATGGATATATAGATCTGCCCCCTTTAGGACCAGGGCACGGTGATTAGTCAATAAATGTGGAAAGCAAAGAGTGCAGTGATTTAACATATAGGTGTGGATTGAGTGATCTACCTCCTTTCGGGGCTCTTGCTAAAAGACAATACATGGATGCGATCTAGAATGAATGTTTGCAGGCTAAAGAAGATCAAACTCTGTGATTCGTACTATCTGGAAACAGAATATTGATATGGTGGCTAATGGCTAACTTCAATACATATACCAGCAAGAATTGGTGTGAAAGTTAGGTTTTCCTTCCTTGTTGGCCTTTTCTCAGACATTTTAAAGGCTTACACTGCCCTTACACCTTGGAATGCAAGGAATTTCTATCTCTAGTCCTTGTCGGGTATCAGGCGCCAAGTAAACTACATTTCCCTTCAACCACGTTGGGGCACACGTCACATCGAAGATGTCAAATGAGGTTTTTCTATTCACCGATGCGGACTCCTGACATGGAGAAGCGGCTCGGTTACAGGGCCACTCTGGGATTCCCATATAATATGCCTCTTGACAAAGTACGTTTTTTGTAAACAGTACTTTTAGGATGCCGCTATCAATCCATGTGAGCTGTATTTTTTGCAAGAAAAACGTGATGGTGGATGCCTCCACTGCCACCAATGATCTCATCTTTGGTTGCAGTAAATTTGGTTGTTTGATGTGCAACTATTGCCGGATCTGTGAGCCAACACATATATCTTTAGGGTAGTATTTTGTCTGTATATCGAACTTGTGTGGGCTGAGTGCAAGGAAAGAGGAATGCTTCCACTTCCACCAATGATTTTCATTACAGTCACAATATGGTTGTTTGGATGTGCCACTGTCACTTGGTATATGAGCCACGGCATATATGTTCTTGGCAGCCTTTTGTGTGTATATCGAAAATACACATGTCCTACCTAATACACTTAGAGTTCCCCCATCGTGTCACCACTAGCTTTCCCATTGTATTATGAGATGTTTAGGACATACTAATAATAATGATCCTTCTAAATTAGGGATGTCTTATCAGAATTCTGAACATACTAAAGTTGTTTTGCGTCTCACATTTCCTTTAGTGGAGAAAATAATTACCTTATGTCACTATTTATATGACTACTTTGTGTGGTTACAGAGGATATCATCCCCATCTCATAGACCATGAAGTCCCCCCCCCCCAATATTAAGAAAGCAGCCCAGAATTAAGTATATGCACATGTCCATTATATACGTTTCACTGTTTGTAGTGCAGTGTCACTAATTTGACTGCATACATGTGTATTAGCACCCTGCATGTAATGTTCCACTTGAGTGCCAATTATAAGTCCAATAATGCAGTTTAAATGTTTTTTGCTTTTATTTTTTTCTGATACATTTTAGGAACCTTATCCTGGGGAGTCAAGGTAGGCCTCACGTTGGCACTTATATTCTTCTTACTCACTGTCTTAGCTGGAGTTGTAAATATAGGGATGAATGGCCCTGAAGAATGACCCTGACCAGTACTGGCATTTGTAAGGGCAGAAACATGTTGGCTTATGACGGATGGTGGGACCACTGTATTTGTGCACCATCCCGTCATTGTTTTTAGGCATACCAAAGTTACCCACTAAATAAAGGTATTATCGTGGGTTTTCCTTTCGGTATTTTACCATGTCTCAATCCCACCTAATCCAGTTAGGTTTATCTGAAAGCTCCCTCTTATTTGAGGTTGAGACTGCACAGGTAGTATTACCTTACCAGAGTGAGATGAGGTTGCCTATGATGAAGCATGCCACAAATATTGGGTGAGGCGTCCTTTTCCAATATAATTCGTATTCTCGATATCTGCTCCTTTAGAACCCTAATTAGATTACACTTAATATAGACCAAAATTAGACCTTATATTTACAGTCATCGCACTTTTTGTGTTTTCTTGATAATTAGTTATACAACCTACAGTGATTCTTTCTAACTCTTTATGTAATATTGAATGATTTTAAATCCTTAATGTGCAAAATAATGATAGGTTATATTTGAACGTCTCAATCGCTCTTCTGCAGCTCGAGTTTCCTCATGTGGGAGGTGGTGAGATTAGCTCTTCTTCCTTCTCAGTGTCAGATTCTTACACGGTTACTCGTATGCAGACATCTAAAGTGACTTTTTAGTAGTCCAAAAGTACGTTCAATTACACCTTATTTCTAAGGGGTGCCATATTATAATTATATTCATTTGTAGAAGTGGGTGACAGATATATTGTAAATATTCAGGGCTGCAGGGCATACATACTACAGCTCCCAAACAAACACATCATTTTTAGCTGTGGGATTAAAGTAACATTTAAGTTGTATGTTATGCATTTGTATGTGTAGTTACCCAATAAATATGCATCATCACAATTTCCTTTTTGTAGCCTTTGGTAAATTCAACTATATCGAAATATAAAAGAGCAGTGACTACTCCTTGGAAATGGGACAACTATACCTGTTAATACATTTTTGGCATCACACATGTTAAGAGAATGAGTATTTTTCCGATTTCTGAATAAACACTCAATGTCAGATGGTGGGCATATAGGCACATGTGTACTATCGATACATCCAATAGCATGAGGAAAATTGGATCTCCTATAGAACTACTGTGGTAGTATACTTTGGTAGTGTGCAATTCCTCTGCATTTCTGGTGAAATACATACAGTATATGTCTGAATTGCATCTAGAAATGCTTGAAAAAACGAGAAAGGGCACTCTGTTACACAAAACCAGCTGCTGCAATCACACGTAGTAGCTACCAGAGACTCAGAGATGCAAAGTACAAAACACCTGCACATATAGGCCGATAGACTTACTGCACAAGATGTCTCTCAAGCTGAGGCTTTGTCAGCTATGAGCCCCAGGACAACCACTATTTAGCCTGTACTTTTCATATATCTCTTCATTTGTTTGTTGAAATAATGTAATTCTCAGTCTGAAGATCCTCTCCTGTCATCTCCTCCTTCTCTGCAAACCTGCCTTAGTATGCATTCTTCTTGCCATCATTTATAGAACAGTCATTGTGGAAACTGCAGATGCATTCTGGGACAGCTTTTATAGTTTGCACACAGTTACCATCTAGTTTGAGTTGGTGATAACATGCATGTGCAAAATGGTACTTTTTGCAACTAATCACTATTTACGAATTCGATTAACATAAGAACAGTGATTTACTATTAATGATTTCTTAACAGCAAATCACTATTTGGTGTTGGTAAAATACTGTGTTGGTAAAAAACGGATTCATAATTCATTCACATCTTTAAATTGGGAATGATTTTCTTACATACAAAACAAGTGTTTTTGTGACAGGTACCCAGTTTGTGACCAGTTTGCAACTGATTACTGAGTCTTAAAACTTTTGTACGTATGGCCCCAAGATTCTTCCTGGAGTCTTTCTGTCTTGCATTCTTGTTCTCCTGCATCTACAAAACGTAGAGACAGCATCTACAAATTACAGTCAATAACCTCCTGTCAAGAACCTTACCTTCTGCCCATGATGATATTTCACTCAGATCACATGAACCAACTCCACAGACCCCTTTCCTCTTATTTGTGTCCGTAGTTTACACAGACAATGAAGGAGGCTGGGGTGCAGGGGAGCAAGCCCTGGGTTTTTTGCGTTAGCCCCTCTGGGTAAGTGCTGCTGCACCTTGGATGAGAAGGAACAGGGTTACTGCTCATGAAGTGTGTTAGCCCCCTCCCTGTGTGCTTCCACCCACTCCTGTTTAAAGCAGTGCTTAATTTGTGCTTGTTTCCGGTGTTGAGCATCGGCACTTATTTTTGAGGGCTGCCGCTTATTTTTCCGCCTCAAGCATTTACTGTGAGCAAAATACACATATGGGAAAGACGGAGGAAAAGAAAAACGAAAAAGCGTCACAAAGGGAGAAAGCAGAAAGCTGCAAGCGTGAGCTGAAGGGGCAGGGAGTGGCTTCAAATGGATTGAACAGGCCCGAGATGGCTTCTGAATTATGGGGAGGCTGCTAAGGGAATATCTGTGGTTTGTAGGGTGTGAAAACCAAACAAGTGGAAGGAAAAACCAAAGCGCTCCTGCGCTTGTAGAAAACAAGTTTAAACAGAAATGTTTAACATGCTCCTGCGCGTACAGACACCAGTAAGAAGACAATGATAACGCACTCCTGCCTGTGTGGCAACAACAATGCAATGGTAGTGTCAGCCCGCTCCTGTGCATATAGATACCAGTAAGAAGACAATGATAAGCGTGCCCTTGCGCATGTAGCAACAACAAGACAATGGTAGTGTCAAAGCGCTCCTGCGCATGTAGACACCAGTATGTTATCAGGGTAAAACATGCCCCGCACGTGTGGCAAGCAACAAAGCAATCGTAGTTTCAACGTGCTCCTGTGAGTGTAGACACCAACAGTTTATTAAGGTAAAAGCGCTCCTGGGCGCCTAGTAAGCAACAAGGCAGTGTCAACACACTCCAGCGCCTGTAGACACGAGCATGTTATCAAGGAAAATGCGTTCCACCCGTGTGACATGCAATAAAGATAGTATCAACACGCTCCTGTGCAAGTGCCAACAATAAGCAATGATAGTCAGGAAAGTGCCCCGAGTGCTGGTACTCATGGACACCAGTAAAGGCAGCAGAATGACCACCGCGTGCCCAGTGTGCTCTTACGGATTGGTGGCAACAGCTTCTGATTTTATGTCAAGACCTTAAGCTTCGGATTATGCTTCTCCTTCTTTCCTGTTTATTAGTTTCCAAAACACAGCAGCCAATAAAAACAATACTTTTTTGAAAACTTGAATACCCATAAATTTCAAATGTGTCAGATAACCTCAGTACCAATCATGGCACACCATTATGTATATAACAATAAAAATGAGGAACCATAAATTATCTCTATATTTGTAGAATTACATGCAGTGTTTCCTTTGCGCGCGTGACCGCTCCAGCGTACGCAATTCAGTTTCTGCTGCAACACCTCACTGGGTGATGTGGCGGAACAGTTTACTTGTTCTGTAATGCCCACGTTCACTCACGCGTTTGGCCATTCATCAGGCCACAATTGTATGTCTGAACCGGCGGGGTGGAGGGAGGCAGAGGGACTGAGCGCATTAGCACGAAGACCACAGTCCTCTCTCTGGCGTGATGTCTGCACGCGCGCTAAGCGCTGCGGGTCAGTTTACAATTTGAATTGGAGCACAAGTTCACGTCCTGGCTCCACAAGTTCAGAGTCGACTCCTGGTGTGTCAATTTTGCGGCCCAGCGGAGCGTCCCTCATACGCCTGTGTGCCTGGGCTGTAATGTGGCTATATTCAAAGGAAGTTGCCTGTGCCTGCCTAGCAGCCTAACAGTTCTGGGATCTTGCTCCCCCGACCTATTGCAAGCATTGCAGAAGGCAATTTATTTGCCTAACTTAATTCATTAATTACTATTATTAAAAGGCTTAACATTTCACCAAGCCCTTTACTCCTTTACCATCGCAGACAGGCGGACCCATGATGACGCAGGGCTTTACTAGGTGCAAGAAGACCTGCTTCTGGCTGAAGATATTGTACATGCACTAGACGCCTCAGTGGCCCAGTCAGTTAACTGGGTCCTAGCAGTAGCACTCCAGCCAATTGCCAGGCAGCTAAAGAGGTACACCCTGACAGTTCCCCCCTATGGGCAACCTAGTCCAAATTCCTTCAACTTCCTGGACGGACGTCCAAGCCCCCCTCTGCAACAGAATTGCCCCGTGCAGCTCCTTTGGCCCAAATATCCCCAAATATAGCCTCAGATCATGAATACTCGGCGCAGCCTTCCACCAAGGCCCAGGTTATTCCCATTTCACCTCCTGATGATGCATCCAATGACTCACACTCAGATGACGATGCCGCCCAACCCCAAAAACGAAGACACCATTCTTCTGACGGCCTCCAGACGTCCACTGCAACAAATGAGGCTCTAGACCGAACATCCCTGCTCACGTTGACCATGATGCAATAGTCCACCCCAGGTGTTCCGACTGGACCCCCCTGCCAGCAGTCACAGAGTATGCCCAAACACGTCTCAGGAAGCCCTTAGACAAAGATGTTAGGAACCATCTTCGTTCCGAGTGTCCCCGCCCTGATATTCCCAGGCAAGTAGCCCTCACACCTGAGTTGCATCCCAACTTGGCGACTTTCATTAAAAGATCTTCAAAGGACCCTAAAAAGGGAATATATAGGTCATGGAAAGCCTGCCAAGACAAAGTTTTAGACCTTGGACCTGGGAGTAACCGCAAAAGACTCTGGCTCCATCATTGACCCAGAAACCCTGGCTGGATGGACACAACGCGCATTGTGTATGCTAGGCAATGCGAATGGTGCAATCTCCATGTTACAGTGGGGTAGGTGATAAGAAGGACTCTGAGGTTCAGGTGGGTGAAAGGGTGGATTTATTTATAAATTCTGATATTATTAACAGTGTGCGTTGGTGTCCTTTGTCCCGTAATGTGTCTCTCCCGTCTTTTCTTCCCAGCTCCCCTCTTGACTGGCGACGATCCTCTGTCAGACTCCCCGACGCACCGGAAAAGGAACGAAAGGGAAGGTAAGTCAGGGTATGTATTTACACAGACCGTAACTAGTGTTAGACAAGAAGAGAGAGAGAGAGAGAGAGAGAGAGAGCCCGGGTGAGTGTGTGGTAAGGCAGGAATGATATTTTGTGAATACAGTCACCCCTCTGTGTCTTGCTGTGTAGAATGTCTTTAAACTTTTAAGGTCTCTTTAAGGTAAATCTACAACCAATGTTAAAATTGGTTCTAATGCCCTGTTCGTTCCTTCTCCCGTCACCTCCCTGCCCCCTCCCAGCTGCTCCCCTCTCCAACCCCCTCCGCACTGTCCCTACCCTCTCCCCTCCTGCCACCGTTCTCCCGTTTTAGCCTTATGTTGTCCTTTAGAAAGGACCGTACCTTGGTCAGCCACGCCCCTCCTGGGACGTGGCGGCCTCTGAGCGTGTCCTCACTCCTTTCCTGCTCCTCAGGGTCCGCTGCTTCTCGGGGAACGCCGGGGTCCCCAGATCTCCTGTCGTTGTCCTTCGGTTCACAGCTCTCTGTTTCTGCCGGTTCCTCCGCGTCTTGCTCCTCCGCCGCCCCGTGCTCTAGTCCGTCCTCAGTATTTGATTTCCCCGGGACCCGGAAATCCGGGTTCATGGTGCAGGCGCCGGCCTCCTGGTCACCATGGCAGTGGGGAACGCTGTCCTCTGTAGCGCGCGAAGAGCGCCAATCGGAGGTTTGCAGAGCCGCGTTGGAAGACAACTGGCTACACACCCCAACCCAAGATCGGGACTGATACAGTACCGCAGGATCCGGAAAACGGGACAGAAAGTCGGCGGGACCTTGCTGAGAACCCTGAATATGTCGGATCTGAAAGGAAAAAGGCTGGAGTTCCATAAACCAGCGAAGCACCCGGGAGTTGGAGTCTTTATGCGAAGCCAACCAAGTTAAGGGGACATGGTCCGTGAATAGTACAAAAGGGCGACCCAGTAGATAATACTTCAGGCCATCCACTGCCCACTTAATAGCTAAGCATTCCCGTTCGATAATGGGATAATTACATTCCCGAGGTAGCAACTTCCTACTGATGTAAACAATAGGGTGGTCATGTCCCTCCTCGCCTGGTTGCGTGAGCACTGCCCCTAGCCCAACATTGGAAGCATCCGTGTATAGATGGAACGTTTTGGAAAAGTCAGGACATCGCAAGACTGGTTCAGTAGTGAGGGAATTCTTTAATTGGTGAAAACTGGATAACTGTGTATCTGAGAAGGGAGGTAATTTCGACGGGTATTGTTTCTTAAGGAGATCAGTGAGGGGAGCGGCTAACGTTGAATATTGGGGAATAAACGATAATATCCTACGAGTCCCAAAAAGGAACGCAGCCCTTTCTTAGTAGTGGGAATGGGCACCTGTAGGATGGCTTCCACCTAATTTTTTTGTGGCGGTAACTGACCCTCTCCTATGAAGTATCCTAGGTATGCACTGTTATTGTTCCTGAGATTGCACTTCTTAGGATTGGCTGGAGGCCAGCCTGATGCAAGGTGTGGAAGATGTTATGTAGGTGTTTTAGATGTTCTTCCCATGTATTGCTGAATATTACAATATCATCTAAATATGCTGCGGAAAAAGATTGGAATGGTTTTAGCAGATGGTCCATTAATCGTTGGAACGTGGCAGGAGCCCCCTGTAGGCCGAAAGGAAGAACTGTAAAGGGATAGAGCCCTGACTGAGTGGAAAACGCTGTTTTCTCCTTATCTGCGGGTGCGAGAGGAATTTGCCAATATCCCTTTGTTAGGTCTAGGGTTGACATATATCGTGCTTTCCCCAACTTCTCTAGTAAATCATCAACTCGGGGTATGGGATAGGTGTCAAATAGGGATATTTCGTTCAGTCGACGGAAGTCAATGCAAAAACGAATGGATCCGTCGGGTTTTGGCACTATGACCACCGGGGAGCACCACGGGCTAGTTGAAGGCTCTATAATGTTTAATGTTAGCATCTTTTGTGCTTCCTCTTCAATGAGGTGTCTACGGGCCTCAGGGATACAGTAGGGTCTTAATCTTATCGTTTGTCCCTCAGGGGTCCTGATGTGATGCTGGATTATATTGGTTCTTCCGGGGCTTCCTGAAAAGAACTGTTGATGTGTTTTTAATAAACCCACAAGCTGGGTCTTCTGACGCTCTGTAAGATCGGTATTGATGTGTGGAGTTTCCTCTATCTCCTCCTGATTTGTAGGAAATAGTTCTATTCCTAGGGGGTTCTCAGGGGTTACTAAAAACCCTGTAGCCGCTGTTGTTGGGGTCTCATTGGGTTCTTCCCATTTTTTAAATAAGTTGACGTGATATATCTGTGTTCTTTTGGGGTGTTGGGACAGCTCAATCAGTTATGTGACTGCGGATATGGGTTTTAAGATGGTGTATGGGCCTTGCCACCTGGCTAAGAGTTTGTTATCAGAACAGGGCCTTAATATTAGGACTCTATCGTTTGGTTGAAAGGAGCGGGTTCTGGCTCCTTGATCATAATATTTCTTTTGATTGATTTGGGCTTTTTCTAAGTGTTTAGGGATATCTTCCCACACAGAATGGAGCTGAGTTTTTAATTTGTGTACATATTCTAACAGGGGTCTCTCCTCCCCACCCTCTTCTTCCCACAGTTCGGCTGCCATGTCTAAGAGATTGCGGGGTTGTCTCCCGAAGACCAGTTCAAAGGGGCTGTGTCCGGTGGAAGCCTGCTCGTGGGTTCTTATGGCATATAGGACTAGAGGGAGTTTCTTGTCCCAATCCCGTCCCGTCTCAGAGACCGTCTTCCGGAGTAGTGTCTTGATAGTACGGTTATAGCGTTCGACTAGGCCATCCGTTTGTGGATGATAAACCGAGGTTTTTAATTGCTTGATCCCAAAGGATCTTACAGATATGGTTCATTAGGGCGGACATAAAAGGTGTTCCCTGGTCCGTCAGGATTTCCTGAGGAAATCCCACTCTTGAAAAGAAAGTGATCATCGCTTGTGCCACTGCCTTAGTGGTCATGCTAGAGAGGGGAATGGCTTCGGGGTACCTTGTAGCATAATCAACTAAGACTAATATATATGTGCATCCCTTGGTGGAGGGTAATAGGGGACCTACCAGATCCATACCGACCCGGGAGAAGGGAATATCAATAATAGGAAGGGGTTGAAGTGGGGCTTTCCTGTGGGGTCCGGGATCGATCAGTTGACACCGAGGGCATTGTGCACAATATCTTCTGAGTTGGCCATAGACCCCGGGCCAATAAAACCTTCTTAGTAGGTATTCCTCGGTCTGTTCCCTGCCATAGTGCCCCCCCGGTTGGTTGTGTGCCAAAAAAGGACCTGTATGCGGTATGGTTCTGGTACTACTAGTTGTTTCTTTTCAATGTTGTTGGATTTTATGACCCTATATAGGAGGTTATTTTGGATAAGAAAGTAGGGACCCACCTCATTCGTGGATTCGGATTTTGCGGTCTTCCACGCGTGATATAGTGTTGGGTCTTCTCGTTGACTAGCTCGAAATGATGGTGAAGGAGTGATGAAATTGGCCACTACTTTCTCTGTGACCTTTCCTTGTCCAGTGGCCAGATATTTTTGTTTTGCTTGTCTCTTTTCTCGTCTCGTCAGTCGGATGCGACATGGGTTATTTTCGATGTGGCTGTTATGAAAGGGTACTTCTGTCCACCAGTCGGTGGACAGGGTGCGAGATTTGACTTTGTCTAAAAGCTCAGAGAACCGTATATAGTTTGTTCCCAGAATACACTCTTCTACTAATCGGTCCATGACCCCAACCGGTAGGAGGTCCTGATTCTCTTCCCATTCTACTTGAACTAGTGCCAAAGGGTAGTTGTTTTTGTCCCCGTGGATGCAACAGATGGACAGCCATTGGTTGGTATGTTGGTCTGAGGAATTTAATATCTCTGCTCGCACCACCGATTGACTGCACCCCGAGTCTATGAGAGCCAGGATAACTCATCCATTTATTTTAATGGTTTGTTTGTACTTGGGATTACCCTTACCGGTACACAAGACCCTCCCCCTAGTGACCCCGATTTCCATGGGCTCCGCTCTTTCTCCCTTTCTCGGGCACAGTCTGGCTATGTGGCCCCACTCCCCACAGCTGTAACATTGTGGTTGTTGCATGGGAGGGATATCTCCGCTGCGGCCAGGTCCTGTCTCTTCTGGAGATTTTTTGGGGAAAGGACTTGAAGGGTATAATAGTCGGTTTGGTTGTTATCTTAGGGCTGGGGTTTTTGAAATCGACTGACCTATGGTAGGCACAAGCCAAATCTAACCGCCATGTCCGTGTTCACATTTGGGTGCTGTCTTATCCAACTCCGGGTCGATGAGGGAAGAGATTCCAGATATTATTCCAATATTACTGCCTTGATTACATCCTCCCTCTCCGTTCCCAGAGGTCCTAACCACTTCAACCCGAGGTCTTTGACTTTAAAATAGAAGGTCCGGGGGTCCTCGGTCTGTCCCCACTTGATCTTCCGAAATCTCAACCTATAATATTCGGAGTCATGGCCTACCCTTTCTAATATACTTCTTTTAATCTCTTTGTAGGGCGTGCTGCCTCCCGGGCTGGCGGCTTGGTAAGCCGTTTGTAGAATACCGGTTAAAAGCGGTGCAATGTACTGTCCCCAACGTTCTTCTGGCCATTGGGCAGAGGAGGCCAACCGTTCAAAATTCGTGAAGAACGCGTCTGAATACTCCCCGTCTTGGAATTTCTGAAGGACAGAGCTAGGGACATTGGGGTGCACTTTACTCGCTGCAATGGTATCCGTCAGCTTCTGTAAAGCCGTCTCGTGCACTAATTGGTTATTGGCCATGATGGTGGCTTGGCTCTTTAGTGTGCTCTGTAAGGCTTCCCGATCTTCCTTCGCCTCTCTCTGGTGCGCCTCCCATACTAGCTGAAGGTGCCTTTGCCCCTCGGCTAGTTGCTGGATCATGTCCTCCAGGGTGGGCTTTTCCCCCATGTTTTCCGTGTCTCCTTCGTATCACCTTTCAAAATCCCACTTCTGAAACCATTGTTACAGTGGGGTAGGTGATAAGAAGGACTCTGAGGCTCAGGTGGGTGAAAGGGTGGATTTATTTATAAATTCTGATATTATTAACAGTGTGCGTTGGTGTCCTTTGTCCCGTAATGTGTCTCTCCCATCGTTTCTTCCCAGCTCCCCTCTTGACTGACGACGATCCTCTGTCAGACTCCCTGACGCACCGGAAAAGGAACGAAAGGGAAGGTAAGTCAGGGTATGTATTTACACAGACCGTAACCAGTGTTAGACAAGAAGGGAGAGAGCGAGAGAGCCCGGGTGAGTGTGTGGTAAGGCAGGAATGATATTTTGTGAATACAGTCACCCCTCTGTGTCTTGCCGTGTAGAATGTCTTTAAACTTTTATGGTCTCTTTAAGGTAAATCTACAACCAATGTTAAAATTGGTTCTAATGCCCTGTTCGTTCCTTCTCCCGTCACCTCCCTGCCCCCTCCCAGCTGCTCCCCTCTCCAACCCCCTCCGCACTGTCCCTACCCTCTCCCCTCCTGCCACCGTTCTCCCGTTTTAGCCGTATGTTGTCCTTTAGAAAGGACCGTACCTTGGTCAGCCACGCCCCTCCTGGGACTTGGCAGCCTCTGAGCGTGTCCTCATTCCTTTCCTGCTCCTCAGGGTCCGCTGCTTCTCGGGGAACGCCGGGGTCCCCAGATCTCCTGTCGTTGTCCTTCGGTTCACCGCTCTCCGTTTCTGCCGGTTCCTCCGCGTCTTGCTCCTCCGCCGCCCCGGACTCTAGTCCGTCCTCAGTATTTGATTTCCCCGGAACCCGGAAATCCGGGTTCATGGTGCAGGCGCCGGCCTCCTGGTCGCCATGGCAACGGGGAACGATGTCTTCTGTAGCGCGCGAACAGCGCCAATCGGAGGTTTCCAGAGCCGCGTTGGAAGACAACCGGCTATACTCCATTTAGAGAAGAAGCTCAATCTTATTGCGCATCGACCCGAAGCTAGTTGACCTAGTCAACGCGGATCGAGGACCCCTATCCAAAGGCCTTCAGGGACAAATTCGTTAAAGATCTGGGCAAGTTTGTCCACACGTTTAGCGTCCTAGATAAGGCCCAGAACACACTGAATAAAGTATTCCACCAGCGCATTTTCACCAGGGCTGGCAGAAATCGAGGGCGTCTGTCTGGCTGCTCCACCACTCACCAGCCCTCACACAGGCTACAACATCCCAGGCAGGGGATACATGTCTCAGGCCAGAGACACCTTTTACCCTGTCAGAATGTGATCAGGACATACCCACTTCAACCACAGCTCAAGCTCCTAGGGCAGCTTCTAATCTGGTGCCAACTCTCAAGGTAAGCTTGATACCACCTTTGTCAGTAACACTGGGGGGCAGAACCAGACACTTCCTACACAATTGGTCTCTGTTAACCTCCAATCAATAGGTACTAGAGACAATAACAGGTTTTCATCTAGAATTCTTTTGGAAACCTCATTAAACTTGCATTCCGCAACCAATCCATTTTCCCTACTAGATCGCTCCTTTATTCAACAGGAAATAGATCAGGTTTTGAGCAAAGATGCGATCGCCCCTTGCCAAGCCAGTCCCTCAGGATTTTGCAGCAACATATTTGTGGTGAACAATAAGGAAGGGGGTTCCCATTTGGTAATCAACTTCAAAGATTTCAACAGTTGGATCCTTTATCGTCACTTCAAGATGGAAGGGATACACCTCCTCAGAGACATCCTCAGGGAGGGAGATTAGATGGTCTGCTTGGATCTCATTGATCCTGATTTTTCCCCCTCACAGGAAATACCTATATTTCAGATGGAACAACCAATGGTTCCACTTTAAGGTCCTTCCCTTCGGTCTCTCCTCTGCACCTTGGTGTTTCACCAAGGTTATGCGCCCAGTGACAGAGAAACTCCGCTCTAGAGGAGTTCGAATGACTGTCTACCTAGATGACATTTTTCTCATGGCCCAAGATGTCCAGTCCCTCACACAACACCTAGAATGGATCATTCAATTGCTTCAGGACTTAGGTTTCCTGAACAACACAAAAAAGTCTGATCTGACCCCTTCCCGTCGGATGGAATTTCTAGGATTCCAGATCGACTCTTCTACTTCCCTCCTATCTCTTCCAGCCCAGAAGTTACACTCAATTCAGAAGGAGATCCGCTACACTCTCCGCAAAGACAGGATATCCCTCAGAATACTAGCCAGGATAGTAGTTACTAGCATCATCCATACAAGCCATATTTCCAGCCCTCCCACACTGCAGGGCTCTCCAACGCCTAATGATCCATCAACTTCAGAAGGGCTTAACATATGCAAACTCATAGACCTCACTCCAGAGACCCACAGCGAATTGCAGTGGTGGCTGAACAATGTGTCGGCGTTGAACAGCAGAGCCATTTTCGTCTCTCAACCAGATGTCATCCTAGAATCAGACACCAGCAGGTGCGGCTGGGGCGCCAGGTGCAGTTCCATTTCCACAAGAGGCCGATGTTCTCGCGAAGAATTCCAGCTCCACATAAACTGTTTAGGACTGTTAGCGGGATAAAGACACTAGCCCTGAGTTCCAATTGTTGTGTACTTCTCCGAGTGGTCAACATATCTGCAGTCCGTTACGTCAACAAACTGGGGGGAACAAAATCACAAGTCCTAGTGGAGATAGCAAAAACCTTCTGGCAATACTGCCTCCAGAATCGAATTTCTGTGACAGCGGAATATTTACCTCGTCAGCTCAATGTGGTGGGGGATTGGAATTCCAGATTCGTCAGGGACCCCAGCAAATGGAAACACCATGCGTCAGTTTTTCAGGTCCTTCGACTGAGATGGAGCCAATGCCATATAGATCTGTTTGCCTCCCGTCTCTCACACCAGCTAAATTGCTTCTTCTCTTGGAGACTGGACCCTATGCCCATGGACACAGATGCATTTCTCCAACAATGGACAGGGCCTCTTCTTTATGCCTTCCCTCTATTCATAATGATTCCGAGACTGGCGTCATAGGCCTTACAACAGAAACCAAAACTGATCCTGGTCGCTCTGATATGGAGAGCCCAGTCTTGGTTTCCGATTCTACTAGAAATGTCTTGGGACCCTCCAGTTCAAATTCATTCAATTCTCAATCTCTTATTAGATCCAGTTGGTCATCCCCTCCCTCTCTTCATTCAAGACAAACTCCAGCTCATGGCCTGGCGCATTTCAGGAAACTTTGGTTTGTGCCACAGCTTACAGAGCAATCTGTCTCCTTGATATCCGCTTCCTGGTCAGACTACACTCATAAGCACTACTCATCTGCCTGGTGTAAATGGGTGGGTTGGTGCAACACATGAAACCTGGATCCCTTGGGGGGCCCCCATTACCTCTGTGATCAACTTCCTAGCGGAGATGGCCTCAGAAGGTCTAAGTAATTTTTCTGTCAATAACCATAGATCAACTATTTCAGTGGGCCACATGTCCATAGATGGGAAACCAGTGGCGGAACACCCGTTGGTAAGTAGGGTGATGAGAGGTATTTGTTTAACTAATCCTTCTCAACCTAAATATTCTTATTTATGGGATGTTAACATTATCTTAAACTTCCAGCAACTGTGGCCCTGCAATTCAGATTTGTCCAGGAAACAACTAACAGCAAAATTAACATTTCTACTATGCCTAGTATCTTGCAGGAGAGTTTCAGAGGTTCACGCCCTAGATATTTCAGGCAGGGTATATTCTCCTGATGGTGGTACCTTCTCAATCTCTAGGAGAACAAAAACATTTTCGAGGCAAGTATCCTATCCTAGTTTTCAGTAAAAGCCTAAGTTATGCATTGTGCAATGTTTAAGAGAGTATGGGGATCGCACCAGAGAATTACAGCAGTCTCCTGGTGGTCAGCTTTTGAATGCCCTACAGAAACCCTTTCATCTAGTGTCTTCGGCTACTTTTGCTCGTTGGGTGAAATGGATTTTGTCTGAAGTGGGCACTGACATTTCTAAATTTGGGGATTATTCTGTATGAGGTACCATGGCCTCGAAAACATATACTCTAGGGTCACAATTGCAGGACATAATGAGAGCAGCAGACTAATCAGCAGACTCTACATTTAAAACGTTTTACTATAGACAAATTTTAGATGTAGCCTCCATTGTATTACAACAGCTTTAAACAAGCATAATCTGAAGCCTCGGGTCCTGACATAGAATATAAAATGTTCTAGCATACAGGTCAAGAATTTTCAATTCTATTAAGGACACAGAGGCGAGGATTATCCCACCAAGTTATTTGGTCATTCCCACCCATTGATTCCTGTATGATAAATTCTGTCATTGATATGACATTGTTAATAGTTTTATCTTCAGGTATATGATTAAGAGTTTGTATACAATACCTATATACATAATGAATACTAGCACTGTTATCCTTGGCTTTTGTGTATCATAGCAGAGCGTCATTGTATGATTTCTTTCTAATCACAACAGAAGATTACGATGATCTTGTTTTTTCTCTTTCACAGTCTCTGATCAGAAGACCGGGTAGTTGAAAAGAGAGAGACTTTTACTTCCTTGATTCGGACCTGCTCATCACTCTCTTCAGTGGAACAGCTCAAGTTCTCACTTGGAATTGACATGAAGAAGTTTTGTTGGGACGTTTCCTGGTTGCTAAGACTTCTTCATTTAAGAGCAAAGAAAGAGGATGATTCATGTTTCCGTATTGTTATATACATAATGGTGTGCCATGATTGGTACTGAGGTTATAATGTCACATTTGAAAGCTATGGGTATTGTAGTTTTCAAAAAAGTATTGGTTTTATTGCCTGCTGTGTTTTGGAAATTAATAAATAGCACAGAAGGAGAAGCATAATCCTCCTCTCTGTGTCCTTAATAGAATTGAAAATTCTTGACACGTATATAAAAAAAATTATATTCAAGACGAGTGGCGAGTACATAGGGTACGTGAGCATAACCTATATACCTGTCACGTTCCGGAAGCTCGCTGATCTCATGAGAAGTTGACTATGAAGAGGCATTTACCGCTGACCTGAAAGGGGATATGTGAAGTGGGAACTCTCAGCAATGATGTCAACCCAAACCATGACAACACCACCCGCCTGAAAAGACAGAGACCTGATACTGGCGTTGCCGGATGAGGGTTTGATGGGAAACGGACATGGAACGCACGGACCAACCTAGGGGCATGACGAATTTGAGAGAACAGTTCCCAGGAGAGTTCTTAGGACCATACCCTTTCCAGTCTACAAGATAGTATAATAGTCCCCTGGTTCTTTGAGAATCCAGGATAGCCTTTACTTCGTATTCCTCTTGCTCATCAGCCAGACCGGATAGTGTCAGAGAGCTAATTTGACTGTCTGGATGTACTCTTTTAAGGAGAGAGACATGGAAAACAGGATAAACCTTCATGGTGTTGGGTAACTCTAGCTTCACTGTTACCTCATTGATGACCTTGGCTATGGTAAAAGGACCCAAGTATTGTGGTAGTAGCTTCTAAGGGCCCTGTAAATTCAGGTTCTTTACAGATAGCCAGATTTTGCTTGTATGCCTTTGGCATTTTCAAGTTCAAAGCTGGCTTGACGCCCTAAGGTCTGTAAGGTAATGTGGAATTGCTGTACAGTGGGCATAGGACTATTGTTGGGACCTTCACATAGGAATGTCTGTGGATGATGTCATTTAAGACAGAAGGGGGATAGACCTGTAGATGCATGTGCAGTGTTACAGTATGCGTACTTGATAATCCATAGGATTTCAGACCATTCCTTATCTGTGGAAAGCAGCCGGCATATCAAATACTGTTCCATGTGTTTTTTCCTATTAGTAGGTAGACAGGAGTAGGGTAGATCAGGGTAGAGTGGAGTGGGATGTACTGGGGTAGACCAGAGTGGAGTGAATTGGCGAAGAGTAGAATAGGGTGGATTTGGGTAGATTGGAGTGGAGTAGGGTAGAGTGGAGTGGGGTAGATTGGGTGGGTTACCATAGGGAAGAATGGAATGGGGTTGATTTGGGTAGTTTGGAGTGGGGTAGATTGGGGGTAAAGGGTTAGATTGCAGAGGTGTGGGGTAGATTGGGATGGGGTGAGATAGATTGGGATGGGTAGGATAGAATGGAGTGGGGTGGATTAGGGTAGAGTGGGGTGGAGTAGATTGGCATGGGGGAGTCAGGTTTATCGATTGGGTGAAGTGGGGTAGACTTGCGTGGGGTAGATTGGAGTTGGATATATTGGGGTAAACTGGAGTGGAGTGGGGTAGATTGTAGAAAGGTGGAGGGCAAAGGATTGGGGAAGATTGCAGTGGAGTGGGGTAGATTGGAGTGGAGTAGCCTGGAGTGGAGTGGGGTAGATAGGAGTGGAGCGGAGTGGAGATGAGTAGTTTGGAGAGGAGTAGGCAGATTAAGGTGGAGTGGGATAGAGTGGAGTGGGGTAGATAGGGTGGATTATGGTAGGGTAGACTGGAGTCACGTGGAGTACATTGGAGTGGAGTGAGATAGAAGTGGGGTAGTTTGGAGTGGAGTAGATTGGAGTGGAGTTAAAGTGGTGTGGGGTAGATTGGGATGGGGTAGACTGGGTTAGGGTGGGGTAGATTGGAGTGGGGTAGACTGAAGTGGGACAGACTGAATGGGGAGACTGGAGTTGGGTAGTTTGGGGTGGAGTAGGGTAGGGCAGATTGGAGTGGGTTGGAGTGGGACGGAGTGGGGTGGATTGGGATGGAGAGGATTAGATAGGACTGGATTTGGGTGGCATGTCATAGATTCAAGTGAAGTGGAGTGGGATATATTTGGTAGAGTGTAATGAAGTGTGGTAAATTGTGATAGAGTGGAGTGGGTAGATTGGAGTGGGTAGAATGGAGTGGAGTACATTGGAGTAGAGTGGAGTGGGGTTGACTGGGGTGGAGTGGAGTTGGCTGGATTGGAGTGGGGATGAGTGTGGTATGACAGATTAGGGTGTAGTGGGATATATTGGAGTGTAGTTGGGTAGATAAGAGTGGAGTGAGATAGATTGGGTGGATTAGAGTAGGGTCGATTGGATTAGAGTTGGGTAGATTGGGAAGGAAGATTGGAGTGGGGTAGATTGAGGTAGAGTGGGGTGAATTAGCGTGGGGTGGGATAGATTGCATTGGGGTTGGGTGGAGTGGGGTAGATTGGATAGAGTAGGGTATATTTGGGTAGAGAGAGGTAGATTGGGTAAAGTGGGGTAGATTGGGGTGGAGGAGATGCGTTAAATTTGAGTGGGGTAGATCAGGTTGGATAGGGTAGATTTGGAGTAGAGTGGGGTGGAGTAGATAGGGTGGATTATGGTAGGGTAATCTGGAGTCAAGTGGGGTAGATTGGAGTGGGATAGACAGGCATGAGATAGAAGTGGGGTAGTTTGGAGTGGAGTTAGATAAAGTGGTATGTGGTAGATTGGGATGGAGTAGATTGGGTTAGGGTGCTGTAGATTGGAATGGAGTAGATTGGAGTGGGGTAGACTGGAGTGGGATGGATTGAATGGGGTAGATTGGAGTTGGGTAGTTTGGGGTGCAGAAGGGTAAGGTAGATTGGAGTAGGATGGAGTGGGGTGGACTGTAGTGGAGAGGGATAGATTGGATGGGAGAGGGGTAGATTTGGGTGGCATGTGGTAGATTGTAGTGAAGTGGAGTGGGGTAGATTGGGTAGAGTGTAATGGAGTGTGGAAAGTTGGGATGGAGTGGAGTTGGGTAGAGTGGGTAGAAACGAGTGGAGTAGGTTGGGGTAGAGTGGAGTGGGGTAGATTGGGGTGGAATACAGTTAGATAGATTGGAGTGGGGTCAAGATTGGAGTGAAGTGCAAAAGACTGGGGAAGAGTGAAGCTGGGTAGATTGGAATGGAGTGTAACAGGGTAGATTAGGGTGGAGTGGGAAAGATTGGGTGGATTAGAGTAGGGTAGATTGGACCAGAGTTGTGTAGATTGGAGTGGGGTAGATTGAAGATGGATGATTGGAGTGGGGCAGTTTGGAGTGGGGTGGTTTGGAGTGGAGTGGGTTGGACTTGGTGGGATGGATTGCAATGGGGTGGAGTGGGGTAGATTGGATAGAGTAGGGTATATTTGGGTAGAGTGAGGTAGATTGGGTAGAGTGGGGTAGATTGGGGTGGAGGAGATATGGGTAGATGGGATCAAAGTGGAGAGGAGTGGGGTAGATTTGGGTAGAGTGGAAAGGAGTGTGGTAGAGTGGAGTGGGGTAGATTGGGTGGATATGAGTGTGGTAGATTGGAGTGGAGTTGGGCAGAGTGAGTGGAATGGGTTGGATTGAAGTATACTGGAGTGGGGTAGATTTGGTTGGATTGAAGTGGGGTATACTGGATCAGAGTGGGGTAGATTTGAGTGAAATGCAGTAGATTGAGTGGAATGGGGTAGATTGGAGTGGAGTAGATTGGAGTGGGGTAGACTGCAGTACAGTGGGATCAATCATAGTGAAGTGGACTGGGTAGACTGGAGTGGGGTAGACTGAAGTGGTGAAGTGGGGTTGACTGAAGTGGGGTAGATTAGAGTGGGGTGGGGTGGGTAAATTGGAGTGGGGTAGATTTGGAGTGGGGTAGACTGGAGTGGAGTGGGGTAGGTTGGAGGGAAGTCGGGTAGAATGGAGTGGAGTAGATTGCAGTCAAGTGAAGTGGGGTGGGGTAGATTGGGGTGGAGTGGGGTAGACTGGAGTAGGGTGGAATGGAGGAGGGTAAGCGGTGTTGAGTGGAGGGGCATAGAGTGCAATGGAGTGTTGTGTCGTGGGGCGAGTGGCGTAGGTTGGAGTGGCATGGAATCGTGTGGCATGTCGTAGAGTGTCTTGGCATGTCTAAGAATGGAGTGGAGTGTTGCTAAATGGAGGGATGGGGCATACAGGGAAGGGCAAACAGTGGATTGGCTCTGTCTGGAGTATGCATGGTGTGGTAGTGCACTGCCTTTACAGACAACACATTTTCAATTGAAATGACTATTACATTCACATCAAAACATAGTTTTACTGCACACAAATAATAATGTGTGCAAATGTCATCACCTAGGGCCACATGTACAAAGATCTGGTTTTGCAAACTGTGAGTCTTAGCGGCTCGCAATTTGTGAGTTACAAAACCGGATGTACAACAGTGTCAATGACACTGGCTGCGATTCGCAATGGGGTTGCAAATGACCTACCTCATGAATATTCAGGGGGTAGGCCGCAATTTGCGACCCCATTGGGAATGGCCGCCCTCACAGGGATGGTGGCCTGCTGGAGACAGCAGACCACCATGTCTGTGACTGCTTTTAAATAAAGCAGTTTTTTTCTTAAGTGCAGCCCGTCTTCCCTAACCCCTTCACTGCCAGGCCTTTTCCCCCTCAGGTGCCAAACCTTTTTTTGGCTGTTTGGGGCAGTTTGTGCTTATGCCCTCATAACATTTTGTCCACATAAGCTATCCACGCCAAATTTGTGTCCTTTTTTTCTAACATCTTAGGGATTCTAGAGGTACCCAGACTTTGTGTGTTCCCCAGAAGGAGACCAAGAAATTAGCCAAAATACAGCGAAAAGTTTAAAAAAAAAAAAAAGGTGAAAAAAGGGCTGCAGAAGAAGGCTTGTGTTTTTCCCCAGAAAATGGCATCAACAAAGAGTTTGCAGTGCTAAAATCACCATCTTCCCAGCTTTCAGGAACAGGCAGACTTGAATCAGAAAACCCCATTTTTCAAAACACTTTTGGCATTTTACTAGGACATACCCCATTTTTACTATTTTTTGTGCATTCAGCCTCCTTCCAGTTAGTGACAGAAATGGGTGTGAAACCAATGCTGGATCTCAGAAAGCTAACCATTTCTGAAAAGTAAACAACATTCTGAATTCAGCAAGTGGTAATTTCTGTAGATCCTATAAGGGTTTCCTACAGAAAATACCAGTTAAATAAAAAAATATTGAAATTCAGGTGAAAAAAGCAGCCATTTTTCTCCACGTTTTACTTTGTAACTTTTTCCTGTGATGTCAGATATTTTAAAGCAATATACCGTTACGTCTGCTGGACTCTTCTGGTTCCGGGGATATATAGAGCTTGTAGGTTCATCAAGAACCCTAGGTACCCAGAGCCAATAAATGAGCTGCAGCTTGCAATGGGTTTTCATTCTATACAGGGTATACAGCAAATCATTTGCTGAAATATAAAGAATGAAAAATAGGTGTCAAGAAAACCTTTGTATTTCTAGGATGGGCACAAGATAAGGTGTTGAGATGCAGTGGTTATTTGCACATCTCTGAATTCCGGAGTGCCCATACTAGCATGTGAATTACAGGGCATTTCTCAAATAGATGTCTTTTTTACACACTGTCTTACATTTGGAAGGAAAAAATGTAGAGAAAGACAAGGGGCAATAACACTTGTTTTGCTATTCCGCGTTCTCCCAAGTCTCCTGATAAAAATGGTACCTGACTTGCGTGTATAGGCCTTATGCTCGCGACAGGAAACGCAACATGGACACATCACATTTTTACATTGACATCTGACGTGTTTTTTGCAAAGTGCCTAGCTGTAGATTTTGGCCTTTAGCTCAGCCGGCACCTAAGGAAACCTACCAAACCTGCACATTTTTTAAAACTAGACACGTAGGGGAATCCAAGATGAGGTGACATGTGGGGCTCTCACCAGGTTCTGTTACCCAGAATCCTTTGCAAACCTCAAAGTTTGGCCAAAAAAACACTTTCCCACACATTTCAGTGACAGAAAGATCTGGAATCTGAGAGTAGCCACAAATGTCCTTCCACCAAGTCTCTCAATAAAAATGATACCTCACTTGTGTGGGTAGGCCTAATGCCCGTAAAAGGAAATGCCCCAAAACACTATCTGAACACAACAAAATTATCAAATACAAAACTACCTGTTTTTGTGGGGGGCACCTGCGTTTTTGGTCCTGGGCTCAGCAGCCATCTAGGGAAACCTACCAAACCTAGATATTTCTGAAAACTAGACACCCAAGGAAGTCCAGGGAGTTGTGACTTGTGTGGATCCCCCAATGTTTTCTTAACCAGAATCCTCAGCAAATCTCAAATTTAGCTAAAAAATCTAGATTTTCCCACATTTCTGTGTGGGATCACCACACCGGGACAAATTTCCTACCACACAACATTCCCCTCAGTCTCCCGGTAAAAATGATACCTCACTTGTGTAGGTGGGCCAAGTGCCTGTGACAGGGAAGAGCCAAAAACATGTCGAAATTAAGATCCAAAAAGGCAGTTTGGAAAAAAAAATGTTTAGGCTGACAAGTGCAGCAGAATTTTTATCAGTATAGATGAGACAATGCTGGATGGTCGGAATTTTGTGGATTCCTGCAGATTCCGGAAGGTTCAATCACAACAATGTGGGAAAAATGTGTGATTTCCGGCTAAGTTGGAGGTTTACAGATCATTGTGGGTAAGAAAATGGTGCGGGTGCATGTGAAGCGCACCACCCTGGAATCACCCGGATGTTTAGTTTTCAGATGTGTCTAGGTCTTGTGAATTTTTCTACATGGCAGCGTCCCAAAGTCTAAAAAGTGCAGCCCTCACCATTCCAGGGGCTGCTCCGATTATGCGTAAGTATAAAAAAAACAAAAATTCACTGGTGTCTAGTCGTTTCTGCCCCCCCAGGGGGGCAGATCGGCCTAATTATATTAGGCCGATCTGCCCCCAGGGGGTGCAGAAATGGGCTAAAAATAATTTGACCCCGAGAGTGACCCTTGCCTAAGGGGTCGCTCCCCACATATAAAATTTATATATATCCCTGGTGTCTAGGAGTTTTCTGCCCCCCCTAGGGGCAGATCGGCCTAATTATAGTAGTCCAGTGGGTATTTCTGGTGCCCAATCACATCACGATCGGGCAGCAGAAATGTTGAGAGACACATGAAAGGAAAGGAAAGGTCTTTCTTTTCCTTTCATGCCTTCCCTGCCCCACCTCCCGATCGGAAGAGAAATGCTTTTGTATTCATGCTTCCAGCGCAAAGTCTCTGGGGGGGAGGGGGAGGCGGGGTGGAAGGGGAAGCGATTCCCCTTCCATCCCTGCCCTGGGGGGGTTGGTGGATCGGACCATGGGGGGAGCGCTAGCTCTCCCCCGTGGGCCCAGTGCAGGACGAGCTGGTCTCATCCTCGGCACATGGGAACAGTGTGCGAGGACGAGACCACCTCGTACGAGGCACCCTGGGTGCTAAAGGAAAACAAAACAAAAATGAAAAGATTTCTTTTCATTATTTCAGAGCAGGCAGCTCTGAAAAAATATTTTCGCTGCCATTCACAAAGGGGAAGGGGTCCCATGGGGGCCCCTTCCCATTTGCGAATGGGTTAGCACCAGTTTGAAATTGGTGCTAACTGCAATTGTTTTGTGACCGCATTCACGGTCACAAAAAAATGCTACATCGCTCTGCGACTCGCAGTTAGGAAGGGAACGCCCCTTCCTAATTGTGACTCGCAAACCTATTTTGTGATTCAGTAAATAGATTACCGAATCGCAAAATAGGGTCTGTACATACCAAAATATTTTTTTCCTGTCACAAACGGTCTCATTCTGCGAATCGAGACATTTGTAACAGGAAAAATGGTACGTAATGTGCCCCCCAGTGTATTGATGCATTTTAATTGTATTCAAATATTTGTTTCTACCACACTTCAGAGGTACATAAAATGTGCTTCATTTGTACTAATCCTGATATAATCTGATTTATCAGCTGTGCTGTCTGGTAGGCTTTGACCTAAAAAAAGCATTCGCAAAGGCAATAGACAGGAAGCCAACGCCAGAACAATTGACTTTTTTAGGTCTGGTGTTAGCCAAGACCATTTGATTTACTAAAATGTGTAACTCAGGGATGTGTATAGAGGTTTTCAGCCAGACTTTATCACTTGTTCTGTTCATTCTCATTTGTCTTCCACCTACTCCAGCATGCAGTCTCTGTGGGTGCCTTGCAAAGGATTGGTCGCCATAAATGAAACATTTGTAATCCAACCCTGGGACACGTCATGCCATGAAATGAGTGTGCCTTCTGTTCCCAAACATTATAAAGAATGTGTTTTTTGGAGAGGAGTCAGAGATGTTTTATCTGTATGAGACATTTGCGTTGAGATTTATTACTCTTCCAAACTTTTGCTCTGAGGACTATTGGACTTTTTGCTACAGACATACCTTATGTCAGTCTGCTTGCTAATTCATTTGATTTCTTTCTAACTCGTTTTTGCTTCCTGTAATAATAATGTTTTTTAATAAACACACAAGGCTGATAACTTTAGGACCTTGATGTGTACAGTTTTTACTTATAGTCTTGGACTAAGTCCATGAGAGACTCTGCAATGGTATCAAATTTGTGTCACCCAACGCCCAGGACCTCTAGATTTTATAAAGAGGCAAGCAGTTTTACTGTCAATTTTGTCCAAAAGGACAACTAAGCATGAAATTACTGTTATGGCAAACAGAGAGTAGTTTTGTTCTGGGATCCCAGCCAACCACGTAGTCATAAACAGGTACTGCTACATTTTTATTTGTGTGATGGTCTGTGATTGGTTAGAAGGTCGTGCCTGTACTCAGTACAGGCACCATAGATACAAGAAAATGACTGATTCTACTTTAATTGTTACTACATAAGCACCAATGGTGGGTTTGAATCGGCAATAGGAAGCATTGTTTTATCTGAGGGTTGGGGATGGGATCCCCTCCGCCAATACGCAGTACAGAGTACAGGCATGATCTCTTAACCAATCACAGACTATTACACATAACATTATGTAATGGGACCTGTTTATGACTAAGTGCCTGGATACACTCTTAGGTGATTAGTGCGCTATCCAAATCAACATAACCCCTTTGAACGAGAAGGAAAGCACAGAGGGAAGTACAGAATGCACTTTTGCATATTTTTCCTATGTTGTTTTCTGATGGTGCGTTTGGTACAGAAACCAGGCATACATCATCTTTTCAGTTACTGATGACCCCAAAGCCTTTCATTTAACTCACCAAAAGGCTTTATGAGATTGACTGTACACTGCTAGGAATGCCTTTGTAGATGTTTAGATAGTGTAATTTCTTGGAGAGCTGGAGGGCATAAGAAATCAGTTGGGACAATATCTTACAACTGATAGCATTCCTATAGTCCTCGCAAGGAATAGAAAGTCACTTATATTGTGAGTGGGAGCACCATTTACATTCTGATTACCCGATAATGATGTGCTGTTAATCAACATTAAAATCTCATTATGTAAATATCAATTCATTTTACATAGTGCTTAATAAAAAGGTGTTAGCTTCTAATGAACATTTGTCAAAGATCACACATTGTGATTAAATGAAGTGAGGTTAGACGTTTTGCATCAATGTTGGACAAGACCTAATGTACCATTAAACCCAGATCTCCATAAGAGCCTGATGCAGTGTGTGCTAACACAGGGCAAACATCTAGAAAGGTGACCTCAGGTAAACTGGTAAAGGTAAATAGTTACATGAGCACACTTTGTTGAATGCATACATATCCAGGGAAGTGGAATTCCTACCACCCAGGACATATTGTTTGGGTTCAAGGGCAACAGGTTTTCATGTTTATTTTGTCCTTGGGACAAGTAGGCCCAACACCCTGCAGGACAAACCCTTTGGCTGCCAGGTTACAGAGAAGGGAACTGTCTGCAGTTGAGGTAATATGTGCTTCCATATGTTAATGCTGTTCAAACTTGTATTTATGGTTCATTAATGAAAAGCTTTCATTATTAGGGTGAACACTGTAAATAAACGTTTTAAGCTCACACTGCAGTACTGACTGGTTCCAGAAAAAAAAAAAGTGTACACACGTTTGAAAAGTTTAACAATACGAGACTAAGTATAATGCTACCATAATGCTCTCTGATTAGATGCAAATGTTTGCAGAAGCTGGTAAGCAAGAATGATGATTATTTGCTTTCAAAAGAAAATGTTCAGAAAAAAATGCAAATAGGAAAAAACTTTTTGCTACAATAAAATTTAGGTGCTGAATCTTTGAAGCGTCATTTAATAAAATATGTTGATGCATGCTAGTATCTCCAAACAAAACATATTCCTAATGGTAAATCAGTGTAACCATTTTCAACAAGATTATGGGCAGCACGAAAATAAACAAGCACTGGCAAAGCAAACCGATCTGACATTTTTTGTGAGTCTTTTGGTTTCGTCAATGCATGTCTTGTTTTGACATGGCTTTTGTAACACTTTATTGTTGTGGGAGCTGCCAGGCCCTCACCATTGTAACAAACACTGGCAAAAAGAAAAAAAAAGTTTTTGGTCTCAAAAAGCACATGTTGCCACAGTGGCCTTCAGGAGGCCCCCTCAGCACGGCACCTGCCCTTAATCTGGGGACGAGGGTCCCTGTTCTTTGCAGGGGGGTCCCCTCCAATTTCGTTACACCACTGATTGTCATAGTAGTTCCTGGCACTGAACAAAACTACTTTGTGTGCTAATATGCTCCTTGTGGAAGAGCAGAATGCTATCACTCACAGTAAAGCCAGCCGATAGATAGAAAAATAGAAGTTTAATTAAAAAAATTTCTTTGTTAATGCCAAACCTAATTAGGGACCCAATTCTTAGGGAAAGTGGCAAAGGTGCACCTATAGTATGTCTTTGAATTTAGTGGCTTTCATGAATTCACAAGAACTTACAGAAGTAGACCAGGAAATTATACTCCTAGAAAATATTTGTGAACTGTATTTTAGCTCAAGCAAATATGCATGAGTAGATTTGGTCATGTGAAAATCCATTGAGCGTTTACAAGTTCACTTTCCCTTCAACCACTTTTTTTCTCAACCCTGGAAGAACTTCTACTTTTGCCATTGTCAGAAGTACATTTCCAAACTTTCTCATTAAGGAAAAAAGATTAGAGGAGAAAATTCTTAAAACATGCAAGTTAGTAGGTTTGCAGACTCAAATGCATTACAGCCCTGGAACTATTGCTTACTGCTTCCTTCAGCCCAAGTATGTAGATCTGCAGAACAGTGGCAAAATAAGGAAATTGCTATAGTAGGGATTGAAATTGCAAGTATTCAAGCCCTACTATAGTTGTACCCCTGGCATAATCAGAGAGGCTTTTATCAAAGCTCTCACATAATGAGACTGCTGCCAAAATTTGTCACCGCACTACATGGCACCGGAGGGACAAGTAGATTTTTTTACAGGACAGTAGATTTAATAAGCAACCAGTGGACAAGTAGATGTAACAAGTGGGCAAGTAGATACTTTATTAAATTCCACACCCCTGCATATCCAGGTACAGTATAGGAAGGTGTTACTCAGAAGGAAAATTTGGGAACTGGTCAGAGTTGCAGAGGAAGTGTCAAAGGTCTGAAGATGCCCACCTTTCCTTGCTGGTTAGAAAGGGTAGAGTGATCCCGCCCATATGCTCCCTCACATTAGTCAGGTTTGGATGTGCATTACGTTCAGGCTACAAACCCCTCTCTTGGTCTCTCAGCCTGCCTTTTGCATTAGATTTGAATTCTCTCTACCCAATGCATCAAATACACTAGAACAGCTACACCCTGCAAAGTAACACTCCTCTAAATGGGACTATAGAGAGCAGGTTTTCACGCAGGGCTGGTGACACTGAAACTTTTCATCCATTAGAAAGATACCTCTTGCAAAGATAGCTATAAATCCAAATCGATTTATAGAGCGTGTCTTATTACCGCGGGGGTGCCCAGGAGCTATGAGTTGTGGCTGCTAGTGGCTGAGTTAATCATCAAAGAGCCAGGTCTTGAACTTCCTCCTAAATTCGGCGAGGGTGGGTGTGGTTCGTAGACATGTGAGTAGTTTGTTCCAGTTCTTGGCTGCGATGTAGGAGAAAGCACATCCATTGGTTCAAGTATGTCACATTCTGGGGATTTGGGTGAGGTTGGTTGATCTGAACTGTCTGGTGGGCTGGAGGAAGGAGAGTCTGTGGTGAGGTTGGTTCCGCTGTTGTGCAGTGCTTTGAAGGCCATGGTGACCTTGCAGTGTAGATTCCTGGGGTGGGGGGTAATGTGGGTTCCCCGGGGCAGGTCAAGGATGAGTCTTGCAGCAGCGTTCTGAATGGTCTGGAATCTGTGGAGGAGTTGTGCGGGAGGACCCAGATGTAGGGCATTTCCGTAGTTGAGCCTGCTAGTGATAGTGGCCTGTGTGACTATTTTTCTGGATTCATCAGGGATATATTTGAAAATCTTGCAAAGCATGCAGAGTTGGTGGAAGCAGGATGCTGCAACAGTGTTTACTTGTTTTCTGAAGGTGAGCTTGTTGTCTAGGATGAAACCTAGATTTCAGGCATGTTCAGTTGGGGTCAGGGGTACCCTGAGAGTGGTGGGCCACCATGAGTAGTTTCTGTTTTCTCTGTGTTCAGCTGGAGGCAATTGTTTCTCATCCAGTCGGCTACGTGGCACATGGCCTTGCTGAAGTTTCCTCTGGGGAAGGTGTGGTCTCCAGGTGGGAGGTGTCTTTTGGCGAGGAAGAGGATGAGTTGCGTGTCGTTGGCGTATGAGATGATGTTGAGTCCGTAGTGGCGCACGATCTCTGCCAAAGAAGTCACATAGATGTTGAACAGGGTGGGGCAAAGGGAGGAGCTCTGGGGGACTCCGCAAATGATGTCCTTGGGTTCTGAGGTAAAAGGAGGTAGATGGATTCTCTGGCTGCATCCCGTGAAGAAGGTGTGGATCCATTTGAAGCAGTTGCTTCTGATCCCAATGTGGTGTAGTCTTGTGGTGAGAGTGTAGTGGCTGATTGTGTTGAAGGTGGCAGAGAGGTCGAGTAGTATCATAGCCACTTTCTCTCCTTGCTCTAGGAGGGTCCTGATGTCGTCTGTTGCGGCGATGAGGGCGGTTTTGGTGTTGTATTTGGAGCAGAAGCCGCATTGGGAGGTGTTCAGTAAGTTGTATTTTTCCAGGTGTTACGAGAGTTGTTTGTTGATGGCCTTTTCCAGGATGTTTTGCCGGGAATGGGAAAAGCAAGATGGTTCAGTAGTTTTTGAGTTTACAGGGGTTTGCAGTGGGTTTTCTGAAGACTGGCTTAACTTTGGCTTGTTTCCAGGTTTCGGGGATGATGTCTGTTATAATGGAGGGGTTGATGATGTGAGTGAAGACTTGGCAGATTTCCTCCTGGCCCAGGCTGAAAATGTGGTAAGGGACAGGGGTCGTTCGGTGAGCTGGAGTGAATCGATCCCATGATGTCTGCTGTTTCCTGGGTGGATAGGGGAGTCCAGTCCATGATCAGGTGTCAGTTGATAAGGGGGCTCTTTTTTTGTTTCCTTCATTTGGAGGTAGTGCTTTTTCAGTGCTTCTTTGTATATAGTGTGGTCTGATAGATCTTTGCTGGTGTGCCACCATCTTTCCAGTCATTTGCAGTCTCTTTTGAGCATGCAGAGTTCAGGGGTGAACCGTTTCACTGGATCTTCTAGAGGTAGAGCCATTGATGGGAGCTACTTCGTTGGCACAGTTGAGGAGACATTCAGTTAGTTTGTTGGCATCCAGTTCAGGGCTGTTCGAGAGAGTGAGTCTGTTGGTGTGGAGGGTGCTGATCCATTGTGTTTCTGATTTTCCTCCATCTGTATATGGGGGATAGCAGAGGAGCGGTTGTGGACTCAGGTTCGTAGTCTATGGAGAAAAGTACCAGGTGGTGGTCCGTCCAGGTGAGTTTCGAGGTGAGGGAGAAAAGTCTTTGTTGCTGGCTGTGAAGATGGGGTCTCAGATGTGGTCCGCAGCGTGGGTGGGGGTAGTGACCAGTTGTCTGAGTCCTATGTTGGCGAGGTTGTCCAAAAGGTTGGTAGCGTTGTGGTTGAAGGCATCGTCCAGGTGAAAAATGAGATCTCCTAGAACTATGTAGCTTGTTGAGTCAATGGCCAGTGGGGCGATGAAATTGTTGATGTTTTTGCAGAAGCCATGGTGGAGGCCAGGAGGTCTGTATGCCATGGGCCCTCTGATGCAGGTTTTGGCATCTATTCTGATAAAGTTGAGGTGTTCCATGAGGAGGGATGTCCCGTCTTTGAAGGTGGTGCATGAGATGTTTTCTTTGTGCATGATGGCAATTCCCCCGCTGTGCCTGTTTTGGCAGTCTTTATGGACCACCTTATTGCCTCCTGGGGTGGTGCTTGCTATGTCTGGGATGATGAGAGTGTAAGCCATGTTTCAGTGACGAAAATTAGGTCCAGGCTGTGGATGGTCAGGGTGTTCCATATCTCTACGTGTGTTTATGGAGGGATCTTGCATTGATCAGTATGCAGTGCAGTTTTTCTGCAGTGGGTGGGCGGTGGTGATGGGCTCAAGGGGATTTCCGTGAAGCAGGTGAAACAGCAACGGTGATATGTGAATGGTCCATTCGTCTTCTTGGGGGAGGCAGTGCAGCAGTTGTTGTCCTTGTTTTTGGAGGCTCTGTCCAGGATTTTGGTGGTGCAATAGCGGATAAAAGGTACTAAGCTAAGGACGATCCAACACTGCAAACATCTCTTGAAAATCATTGAGTAGAATAGCAGCCAAGGAACAAAGCATTTTTGTGAAGTGCTTTACAGTGACTGTTATCTTTGTTAAAAAAATAACAAAGGTACCAACTCTGTCTAACACACCCAGCCAACATCCACTTTATATCTGTGGAACTCAGCCTTACCCTTATCTCTTGCCTGTCTCCAGCTCCAAGTGTTACTCTGCCACCATCCCTCCAGAACCTTGACAAATTCCCCTTCCTTTTCTTCCTCCCAATTTAATTGTACTGTAGCTGCTGTCCTGAGAGAAAGATACCCACCAGAGTTTGTGATGCACTCACTCCATCCTGGGAATGCTAGTTTTCGAATGTTGGGAACTTGTGCAACCACTGCATTCTAACACCAGGGTGAAAGTGACTAGTGGTTACTGAAAGGTCTTTTGTTTCCCACTCGGCTACTTTCCCGCTTCATTTCTTCTCTTTAAAATCTTTCTCTTGCCCATTCTGTCCTTCTTCCAATATCATCTTCCTAGCCCTCAACAAAACCACTCTTTCTTTAAGATGCCTGTGGTTTCTTCCTGTAAGGGAACAGGCTTTTTACAGGCTCACCCCAAGATTTTGTCCCCATTCTGAATACAATGTACTGGTGTAATGACTTTGAAATACCATGAGGCCTGCTAATCAGGACCCAGTGCATGTGCTCTGACCCTTAAACTGGTGTGTGTTTAATTGGCTTATAACCAATAGGAATAGCCTAACTTACTTGCAAGTCCCTTGTATATGGTACCAGGGGTAACCAGGGCCTGTAAGTTAGTGTCCCCTCAGGGACTGCAGCACTTGTGGTGCTACCCTGAGTAGGACAAGGGAAAACATGGCTCCCAGTCTGCCACTGTAGACTGGAAGGCCATTTTTAAAACAACTAATTCGACTTTCCCATTTAAGGTAAGGGCAAAGCCCAGTCCACCCTTTTTAATATGTGTGTCACTCCTAAGGTAGGACTGTCGAGCCCTGAGACAAGGTGCTGTATATTATAATGGGGAATATGTACTTTTACATGTTCCAGCAGTAAAAACCCTAAATTGTCATTTCATTGTTGAAAAGAAAGACTAGTGGCCGCCTTAATAAGTACAGAGTTACAGGCTGACATCTCAGCCCTGCTAACTTCTGAATGGGACTACTAAAGTTGGCACTGTAATATATCAAACGAATAAGTGCATTAAATCTGATTACATGGTTAAATCTAATTTAATGTCACTGGTGGACAAAGTGCAACTTCAAAAGTTGTCACTTTGGTTGCCCAACGTTTTCAGTGCCCACTTACTGTTGTACACAAAGACTGTCCTCACAGACAGCCTTCTGCCCTCCTGGGGCGGTGTGAACAACACCTAGGAAAGGTAACAATAGAGGCCTTCCACTGGAGGAGGTATTACTTCCTCTAGGCCTGAAGTCACATGAGATGTAGGCCCAAAATACAAGCTTCAAAGGGAAAGCCGCCGCCTTTGAAGGGCAATTGACATACACTTTGGACAGGGGCTGCTCTATTGCCTATGTAGACAGGCTGACACTAGGGACAGAGGCAGGAGGCCAGTTGCCATGCCATTTTGTCCATGTGCATGTAGCCCACAGGTAACCACACCTCAGGGGTGGGCTACTGATCTCTAGAGACTAGGAGCTAGGTTCTGCCATCTTGAGAGTGAGCAGCAGAGGAACTTCTGGGCTAACCAGATACCACACTTCACAGGAAGTGGTCATCAAGAGAGAGGGAACCTAGTAGCTCATTGGCTACTGACTGTAACCTACCCGAGGGCATTTCCTAGGCATAAAATAGGGCACCCCTGGCACCCAGAACTCAAGACCTTGATGGACTGGAGAAGAGGACCAAAGAAGGACTGCCCTACTGCACCAAGGAACCGGCAAAGGGAGGCTGCAACAGCATGGACTGCACCTGCTGAACCTGGTGGCTAGCAAAGGAGAAGAGAATGCGCCTTCTGTGTCCTGCAAGTTGAGACATTGTCTCCGGCACCCAGCTGAAGCAAGAGGTTCCAAGGGTCAGATGGCTGACCTCCTGTTAATAGACCACTACAGCTGAAGAAGCCTGCTGAGGCCAGTTGGTAGCCCAAATCTTCAAGCCGCCGTTTTTCACCCTGGTGCAGCACCAGAGACCACGACCCAACGCTCAAAGTTACACCCAAATCTGCTGGACAAGAGAGAGTTGTCAGATTGCAGCTTGGTCGCTCACAAAGCAATTGATTGTCTGGGAAAAGATCTTGCGGTAACTGCGATAACCGGCAACTGGTAGCCCAATGGTGACTGGACTACTGGACAAGAGGATTTTGAGGTTTGTCACACCTGTGACCAAGGCCGCCTCACCAAGTTTGTGGACTAAGGTGTAGCTGCAGGAAGACCCCTGTCGATCGCATCACATCCACAGAATCCTTGAGCATCTTCAGCATCCTGTGTCCCTGGAATCAGGACCACTTCCGTGGAAACTTATAGCAAAGTGATAAAAGTGCCTGGAGCTTCCTACGGGGTGCTTCTTCCTCAGAGGTAATTGTTTCTGAGGACTGTGTTGGTCCCCCCTCCTTACCGGAGGTGGTCGCCTAAAATAACACAAAGTAACCGCATTGACACTTACCCAAGTTTTTATCCAAAACTGTTGAATTTGCCAATGCTTGCTCGCATTTAAGTGAAAAAGTCCATATTTACTATACCTTGTAATTGCTGTATCGCCAGAAGCCTTCAGTAGATCGTTTTAATTGTGGTGTCTAAAATACAAAAAATAGTCTATGTTTATAAATTGGTGTAGGTTTCCTTGAGTGTCTTATGAATTCCTTCTTCAGTTGTTTTGGTGCTGTTTAAATGATTAACACTTGTTCCTTTGTATAAGGCTAATTACTCAGAGCCAAGTGTAATAGGGGTCGCAATGATGACACAAAGCCTGTGGTTAGATAGCACACATATAATCTTTATTTGCAGACTACAGGACACTGTTTGCTCTCTGTTTTTTTCTTTATGTTGCGTTCTTTGGCCACTCTTCCTCTAGCGTTACCTTCTGGTCTTCTTCTTTTCCAGGGTGACTTCTAGGAGGCACATGTGGAAAGAAAAGAAATGGATACAGACAACGGTAAGTGGCCTATTTGCGTTTTCTTTCCTTTTTCTGTTTTTCTATTTTTCTCTCTCCCTGTTTCCTCTTTTCTTTCTTCCTGTTATCCTCTCTGCACTTTTCTTTTGTCTCTCTCTTCTTTCCTTTCTTCTCTTCTACTTGTGGTTCTTTGTCCCTCTCTTCTCTTGTCTTCTGCCCCTTTCTGTCTTCCTTCTTTTCCCTTGGTTGAAGGTTATGACTGACCTTCAATGTACTTTTATACTTCAGAAGGGAGGGGTTATCTATGCTACTCCTGATGGTTAGGCGCTTTTCCTCTCCTTGTCTGGTAGCACACCCCAGACCCCCAAAACAGAGGAAAAAATAAAAAAACAATACCCAAGAACAAATAAGTGAAGGCTGTAGGAGGGAAAAATCAAAACAGTAAGTAAAGGAACTAACCACAAATCAAAGGGGAAAAAAAAATCTCCCCATTGTCCCTCCCTGCGTTTTACCTTCCCTCCTTGCTCCCCTCCTCCCCCCGACATTGTTTAACCCTGCCCACACACCTGCGGAGGCCACACTCTTCCCAGAGCGTGGCTGGGGTTTTGGGGTATTGCCTCCTGGTCCTCCCTTCTCTCGGATTGCCACTGGTGGTCCCGATGTCCTCCTGCTCTTACGCCGTCCACAGGTCCGTCACCGCCTCCTTTTCCGCTCCCGATGTCGCGTTCTTCTCCCTCATCGTTGCGTTCTTCTCTGGCTCCTCCTCCTGCTCTCTCGGGTCGGAGCGAAGAGTCCCTTTTCTTCCTGCCGTCACCCAGAAGTTCCTCAGAATTGGTTCTGGCCCGAGGACTTCCGCGTCAGGAAGCTCTGCATGCCCGGTGCACCAGGGATATGGCGGGTCTGATGTTAGAGTTGGCCCGTCACACACAGCTACCCAGGGTTAAGCTTAAGGTTTAACAAACAAAACCTACTGGTCCTGAAGGGTTTGGTAAGTGTACTACACAGTGAGGTCACACAACCAGACCATATAATGTACCTCATTTCCTCACACTTCCAAATACTCTCGACTTATTTTTCCTTTGAGTCACCCAGTCTCCTGACTCATGAGATGGACAGGAGGCTGGGGCAGAGCTCAGAGTGAAACCAGCTAACAAACCTCTGTGTATGGTCACCCTCCCATTCATGTTACCAGGCCCTCAATATGTTACCATTGTTCGTAGATCACTAGCCATTCTCCTAATGAGGAGTGCTTTGAGCACACAGGATCATAGCTGTGCCCTTGCATTTGTCAGTAGATTTTCACTGCAAGCAACTGCCATGCTTCTTCCTAGGTTCCTGCTTATACCACCTTGTACTTGATTTAAGGAATGGTAATCTTGTAGTTCCTGTCCTTGAAGGACCTTTACTGGTTAAGTAGGAAGTATTGAGGCCCAGACCACACGTTTCCAACATTATTATGTGTGTGCAGTTCACTTTACCTTGAACAGAGGAATTAGTACTTCCTTTCAGGACCAACTGTCCTCGCTGGAGAATGACTAACATAATTATTGCTGACCACTCTTGCAACTGCCCTACTGGAAACAAAACTAAGTTGTCCATAGTCGAACATTGCTCCTTTGTTGGAGGTGGCATTTTTGTGCCAAATTTCCTGCAGAAGTCTGAATTAACCACTGTCCATTGTAGTGATCAGCAGATAAACTACACAGCTCCAATGACAACCACTTCAAAGGTACTCAAATGCCTTCCAATCAATCTGTTGATTATAATGAAAATGCAGATTTCAGAAACTGCATGGCAGATGCCTACCAATTAACTTTTACTGTCAGACATCGCCACGATTTGTTCTGTGGCACGTCAGGGGCTTGCTTGGACTAACAAGAGAAGTAGTTTAACGTGTTTCGTCCCTGATACCACCTACTTACATGACTTAAGTTGTTTCACATAAATACAAGTTGTCCTGTTAGTTCTGCATAGGATGCATGTTAACGGGCCTCTGCTTATGACTTCCCAGACTTCCAGTCCATGGTTTCCTCTGGCAGTCCTTTTACATCCTCTGTAAGACAGTTGGGTATTAGACCTATTAAATATCTTACTAACTCGCCACCCAGTATTAAGGTAGACTTATGATATGGGTCTCTCTTCCAGGATGTTTCAAAATCTTTCCTTGAGAATCTGTGGATAGAATTTGCAGTGCTAGGATTAAGGATGATTTGTGATTCTTTCACATGCTCTGAAAGACAGACAGCACTTCTTCTAACACTTTTGCTCTGTGCCTTTTCGCTATGCTAGTAAGACTCCATAGCACAGACCTAAACTTGCCACCATCTGCCCTGAAGGGAAAAAGGCTGCCAGAAGACATGAGTTTTCCACTTTACCATTATTTGCTTTGATGTCACAATCTCCAAATCCCTCAAAATAAAAAAGCTGTTCAATTGCACAATCTTGTTTAATCTTAACGGTTCACCAAGAGTTAATGTTTTGTGTGTTGGCAGGTCATCAGCCAAGGACTATGCGGGTCATTATGACCCCGGCGGTCAGTGCAAATGTGGCGGTATTACCACCAACAGGCTGGCGGTACATACCGCCACACTGGGGGGTTGGGTTAAGCCAACCCGCCAATGTACCACATTGACCGCCATGGCGGTAGCAGCCGCCGGGCTGAAGATAATCTCCAATCCGGCGGCCACTACTGTCCCGCCGGCGGCATTATGACCCTGTCTACTGCCATGGATTTTGTGGCGTTCGTAACGCAACGAAAACCATGGCGGTAGGCCCTAACAGTGATAGGGAATTCCTTCCCTGTCACTGGCAGGAGACTCACCCATACCTCCTAACACTCCCCAGAGAACCCCCACTGCGCCCCCTCCATCCACGCTCCCCCCTCCCAATCTTCCCCCCATACACGCACACTCACAGGCACACACCACGCATTCACACACTCACGCACACAGGCATACATGCATGCATCCATCCATTCATTTACGCACACATCCGTACACATATCCAAACTTACACGCAGAAACGCATTCACATTTCCATTCATTCACGCATTTCCACACATACACACGGAAGCAACACTACACACTCATTCGCATTCGCATTCACACACACACACACACACACTCACACATTCATGCACACCCCCCCCACAACACCACCCACCGCCTCCCCTGATGGAAACCCGACATACCTGAATCCATGGGGTCTTCCGACAGGGAAAGGGACGGGTCGCTGCTACCGCCAGAAGCGCCCGCCAGCAGAACACCACCAGGCCGTATTATTTTTCATAATACGGCTGGTGGGGGTCTACTAGCGTGGCGCTGCTGGTGGTAGCAACACCACCTTAACACCGTCTGTCAGCATGGCCACAGCCATATTTCCGCCCTTCTTGTGGTGGAAATCCGTCTGTGGTCTTATTATGGCGGACGGATGTTAGCCGTGGCGATGGTCTTTTGGAGGCCGTCGCCTCGGCGGTAGGCGCCACTTACTGCCAATGCTGTAATGTGGGCCTATGTACTTTAGCACAACACCAATGTAGATCTGCCTCCTCATGTAGTTGCTATGCATCTATTATCAAATCATCTATTTACTCTTAACCTTGAAAGAGGCCACTCTATCATGCACAGGGATGTTGAATTCCTATCGCCCCCACACCCAGGACATATTGTTTTGGGTCAAGGGAAAAATATTTTCATGTTTATTTTGTCATTGGGACAAGTAGGCCCAACCCTTTGCAGCACAAATCCTTTGGCTGCCAGTTTACAGACAAGGGAACTGTAGGAAACTGGCCCTTGTTGCAGTTACCCCCTACTTTTTGCCTGATATTGATGCTGACTTGACTGAGAGTGTGCTGGGATCCTGCTAACCAGGTCCCAGCACCAGTGTCTTTCCCTAAAAATTTACCATTGTTTCCACAATTGGCACACCTCTGGCTCACAGATAAGTCCCGTGTAAAAGGTACCAGTGGTACCAAGGGCCCTGTGACCAGGGATGGTCCCTAAGGGCTGCAGTATGTGTTATGCCACCCTAACAGACCCTTCACCAAACACATACACACTGCCATTACAGATTGTGTGTGTTGGTGGGGAGAAAAAGGCAAAGTCGACATGGCATCCCCCTCAGGGTGCCATGTCCACAAAACACTGCCTGTGGCATAGGTAAGTCACCCCTCTAGCAGGCCTTACATCCCTAAGGCAGGGTGCACTATACCACAGGTGAGGGCATAGCTGCGTGAGCAATATGCCCCTATAGTCTCTAAGTCCATTCTTAGACATTGTAGTACAGTGTGGCCATATTAAGTATATTACGAACTCCACAGCTCCATAATGGCTTCACTGAATACTGGGAAGTTTGGTAACAAACTTTTCAGCACAATAAGCACACATTGATGCCAGTGTTTGATTTATTCTAAAAAGCACGCAGAGGGCATCTTAGAGATGCCCCCTATATTTTACCCAGTCCTCTAGTGTAGGACTGACTGGTCTGTGCCAGCCTGCCACTAACAGACAAGTTTCTGACCCCATGGGGTGAGGGCCTCTGCACTCTCTGAGGGCAGAAACAAAGCCTGCTCTGGATGGAGGTGCTTCACACCTCCCCTCTGCAGGAACTGTAACACCTGGCGGTGAGCCTCAAAAGCTCAGGCCTCGTATTACAGTGTCTCAGGACACTCCAGCTAGTGGAGATGCCTGACTCCCGGACAAAGCCTCACTTTTGGCAGCCAGTTCGGCGGTAAACTTGAGAAAAAGGAGGAGTGACCACTTCAGCTGGGACCACCCCTAAGGTGTCCAGAGCTGAAGTGACCCCCTCCCTGCAGAATCCTCCACCGTGGTTTGGAGGGCAGGGACCAATAGGGTTAGGTATGTGCCCTCCCCCCAAAGGGAGTGGACACAAGAAGGGTGTGGCCACCCTCAGTGACAATAGCCATTGGCTACTGCCCTCTGACCCCTGTAACGCCCCTAAATATTGTATTTAAGGGCTTCCCTGAACCCAGCTCACCAGATTCCTGGTGACCTGACAAGAAAAAGAAGGACTGCATAGCTGAAACCCCTAGCAGAGAAGAAAGAAGACGACAACTGATTTGGCCCCAGCCCTACCGGCCTGTCTCCTGCTTCAAAGAACCTGCAAAAGAACAGCGACGCTTCAAGCAGGACCAGCGACCTCTGCCAAGCTCCAGAAGACTGCCCTGCACTTGAAAGGACTGAGAACTCCAGTGGACAGTGGCCCTGTCCAAGAAGACTCCCACCTCACTCGAAATGCACGAGTCCTAACCACCCGGCACCCGTCACCCATGGCCTGTGTCCGGGTGGCCCAACCAGCAAGAGAGGATGCCCAGGCGAATGCGAGCAAGTGCCCACACTGGGTTGACCTCTCCACCCCTCCACAACGACGCCTGCATAGGGAATCCAGAGGACCCCCTGAACCCGAACGCTCCGGACGAAGATATCCGATGCCTAAAGACACACTGCACCCGCAGCCCCCAGGCCTCGGCGAACCCGACCACCAGTCGAGAAACGTTCAGCAGGCGGCCCTCCTCCCTATCCAGCCTGTGGTTTGCCCGAGACATCCCCCTGGACCTCACCTGCAGCTTTTGAGTGACCCCCGGGGTCTCCTCACAGAGAATCATTGGAGACCTGACATCTTGTTTGCACCCTGCGCCCCCGCCGCACCAGTGCCGCTGAGGATGTATGTTTGGTGCCTACTTGTGGCCCCCCCAGGACTCCTCTAAACCTCCCAGGTCTGCACTCCGAAGTTGCGGGTACTTACTTGCCTGCAGATCTGATACCAAGTGCCCCCAGCCTCCATAGGACCCCACGTTAAACTTGCCTCAACTTTGACCTCTGAACCCGGCCAGCCCTGTGTTGCTGCTGGTGGGTTTTTGTGGTTAACTTGAACCCTGACCTGAGGACTTCCTAACCTGCCGAAGACTGCTGTACTTACCTGTAAAACAATCTAATTCCCCCTCCCCCAGGAACTGTTTCGGAAAATTGCAGTGTCAAGTTTTAAAATAGATTACTGTCAATATTTCAAAAACTGTATAACTTATCGATTTCAAACAAAGTACTATTGATACATGTGTGAAATAGGAAACTATTGAAGTACTTACCTGCAACTTGAATCTTGTGGTTCTAAAAATAAATTAAGAAAATATATTTTTGCTATATAAAAACCATTGGTCTGGAGTTGTCATTGAGTGTGTGCTTCTTCTATTGTCTGTGTGTGTACAACAAATGCTTTGCACTACCTTCTGATAAGCCTAACTGCTCAACCACACTACCACAAAAGAGAGCATTAGTATTATCTACTTTAGCCTCTGTTAAACCTCCGGGGAGCCCCTTGACTCTGTGCACACTATATTTCATTTTGATATAGTATATACAGAGCCAGCTTCCTACAGAACTGTGTCCATATGTCAATGCTGTGCAACTTGTATTTATGGTTCATTAATGAAAAGCCTTCTTTATTAGGATGATTGCTGTAAATAAACATTTTAAGGTCACACTGCACTACTGACGACAGTGGTTCCAGTAAAAAAAAATAAGTGTACACACATTTGAAAAGTTTAACAATATGAGGCTAAGTATAATGCTCCCATAATTCTCTCTGATTAGATGCAAATGTTTGCAGAAGCTTGTAAGCAAGAGTGATAATTATTTGGTTTCAAAATAGATTGTTTAGACAAAAAATGCAAGTAGGGAAAAAAATGTTTCACTACGATTACATTTTAGGTGCTGAATCTTTAAAGCGTCATTTACTAAAATGTGTTGAACCATGCTAGTATTTCCAAAAAACATATTCCTAATGGAAAATCAGTGTAACCATTTTCAAAACGATTATGGGAAGCATGAAAATAAACAAGCACTGGCAAAGCCAACCGATCTGAAAAAAAAATGTGTGAGTCTTTTGGTTTCGTCAATGCCTGTCTTGTTTTGACATGGCTTTTGTAACACTTTATTATTGTGGGAACTGGCAGGCCCTCACCATTGTAACAAACACTAGCAAAAAGAAAAAAAAAATTTTGGTCTCAAGAAGCACATATTGCCCCCTGTGGCGGCTAGAATAAGGTGTCCTGGAGTGAGGTTTGTCCGACTGGAGCCCGTGGTGACCGACTGAGGTCGCAGATGAGAGAACGAGCGAAGGCTGAGGGAGTGGCAGAGGAGGCGAGGCCTGGGAGAGAAGCACTCGGCCTGGAGGTGCACTGGTGGACAGAAAGGTGAGCAGGGCGGCCCCGGGGTGGCAGAAAGGAGGCACTAATGGCCGGTGACTGAAAGTGATTGGCCCGGCCCCAGGCAGCCCCATAGCCAGGAAAGAACCTCCCCCTCCGGTGGAAAAGAGTGAAGAAGGTTGCTGGCCCCGTGGGGGAAGGAGAGACTGACTAGTCGGGCGCCCCTCAGGGAAGATTGTCCGGAGGGGGCCCGGGGTTAACATTGCGGCACCAGAAGAAGGAAGTAGCTGAGGCCAAGGCACGACCCGGTTGGCGGGGGAAACGGAGGCGGGCCCAGAGGCGAGATGGCAAATGGAGAGGTGTGTGGGGTGATCCGAGGGAGAGAGAGAGGAGCAACTTGGGGCCCGGCAGCAGGGACTTCTTGGCCCCAGAAGCATATGAGAACCTCCCTCTGTGCCAGGGAAAAGTGTGGAGATGGCTGCTGATCGGGCCGGGGAGCCTACCAAGAGACGGGCGGCGACAGGCACCGGCTGGACCCAAGAGCCGGGTGGAGGCGCAGCCTGGTGTGGACTGAAGTGGCCCTGCTGTGAAGTATCTGGACTAGGAGCAGTGAGGAGTGAGCTAGGGCTGTGGTAAAGAACCTGAAGGCCACCGCCACCGTCCCCGTCCTCCATCCGTCAGTGTGAAGGCGCTTAGAGACAATAGTAAAACCCAAGAGCCACGCGCACACACAATCAAAGAAGATGGATAAATATGCGGTGACCAGACAGGCGGTGGTGAACAGCGAGGGAGGGGAGACTTTGGAAGTGGCTGAGCCTTCACTTAGCACCATCATGGCAGTGATTTGAGATCTCAAGAACTCACTCAAGCCCAAGTTGGATGCTGTAACGGTTGATGTCAACCTTTTGCGAGCAGACTTCCACAAGATGTCCGAAAAAGTTTAATCTGCGGAACTCCACATCAACCTCCTACAGTCCACATTGAAAAAGCCGGAAGATCAGGTTCAGCACCTGACAAAACAGCATGCGCTAATGGCGGTCAGACTTGAAGTTCAGGAAGGCAGGGCAGGGCAAGGCGAAACAATATCCGAGTCGTGGGGCCGATTCTGCCCCCCAGACCAGGGGCCCCGCCGAGAACCATTATTGCGAGGGTGTTTAATTACTGGGACGCCATCCTCCAGGCTGCCCGCATGCATGGGGATCTAACCTAAGAAAATGCCACAATAATGTTCTTCCCAAACTTAACACTACAAGTCCAGCCCCAGAGACGGAGCTTTGATGAGATCAAGAAGATGCTAAGATCCAAGGACATTAAGTACATGATGCTCTTCCCGGCCCGACTATGAGTAGTGACAGAAGGCAAATCCTGGTTCTTTGCCACACCTGCAGTGGCCTGGGATTGGGTGGAGGGGTGGCGCACCACAGGAAAAGGATCCCCAAGGGGCACAAAGACAAATCGTGCCACAGACCAGCAAACCAGAGACGTAGTGGCACAACCTGTACCGAATATATTGGACCAGGATCCTTCTGAGAGCTGAATGCAGTGTAATGGCAAGATTAGAGGTGGTGGGAGAACACAAATAAGGGAAATAAGGCAGTTTGAGCCTGGATGTGGCGCATCCAGGCCGACGTTTCCCACTGGAGGAGTCTCCCAGTGTTCCTGATGGGGCACACTGTGCTTTTCAAAATGATGGCTCTCCCAAGGCTGCTTTACATCCTCTAGAACACACCGATCAGGGTACCGCCTATGGTGTTCCAAAAATCATCATTGTGCTGCAGTCTTCTATTGGATGGGGCAGTTCACGAATCTCACTGACCAAGCTCCAGAAAAGTGTGTTTGAAGCAGGGCTGGCAGTTCCGGACATATATGCCTACTACTGGGTGGCGCAACTGTGTACGATAAATAACTGGGTGTTCACGGAGGGGGATGACCCGGTTTTCCGAGTTGATAGAGAGGAAATGGGAGGCCAGGGATACCCGTTGATCTTGTATGGAGGATGGCAGGAGGACCAGCTGCCTTTCCATACTCAGTTGGTGGTGTGGGCCTGGAGAGAGGCAAATAGATTCTTGGGTTGGGAGGGTAAGCTTACAAATAGAACCCCACTGTGGGACAGTAAGATGCTGCAGGTTAGAAAAATACAGAGTTTTAGGAAATGGGAGCTGATTGGGATAGAACATCTGGGAGACGTCTGGAGGGGAGGGGCGCTGCTGGTCTTTGAAGACCTGAAGAGGGAATATGAGATGGGACAGTCTGAATGCTACAGATTTTTGCAGCTGGGTCATGCGCTGCGCAGGCACATATTGGAAGGGGAACAACTGCCAGAGTCGTCTCCACTGGAGGACAGATTGCTGTCAGAACCCATGACGGACAAGGCCATCTCCCTGACATACAGGAAGTTAATGAATATTTCCCCAGATCCTAAGCAGTCATTACGGGCCGCTTGGGAGGACAATCTGGGATCAACTTACGCTGATGATTGGGAGGAGGCGGTCCAGAGCCCCACAGAGGTAGCCATAAGGACCTGCTTTCCGACTGACACAGCTAAGGGTCTTACATAGAGCATATTACTCTATATCACTGATGCAAAGAATGGGACGTAGTGATTCTAATCTGTGTGTCTGGGGATGTCGTGAGGTGGGATCCTTCTTTCACATCCTTTGGGACTGCCCGGTAATTCAAGGATACCAGGGAAATATGGTACAAATTATGAACAAGGTTACAGGGCTGAACATAGCACTGGAGGCTAGGTGGTTTGTCCAGGGAATTACAGGAGAAGAGGGGTGGACCAAGCATTTAAAGATTTAGTTGCAATTGGCAGCCGGAGTTGCCAAGCGAAATATAACAAGGGAGCGGGAAGCGAGTAGACCCCCTGGGGTTGCAGACTGGGAATACGACCTGGATTGGTACCAACAGGCCAGGCAAATGGTCTATAAAAGCTGGGGATGCAGAAAAAGTATGAGAAAATCTGGTCCAAGTGGATTTCCTACAGAGACATGGGAGGATGATTTGGGGTAAATAGAAAAGTGACTTTTCTGGGACATGGTGGGGCAGCCATGACGGGTGTGGAGTGTTAGACCTATGGGATTGCGACTGTAAGGTTGTCATGTAACGCTGTCTAGTTCATTGATGATACTGTATACCCTACACGTGCTGTTTTCTATGTGGTTAGGGCATGTGTCAAAATTGGATGTTGAGCAATGGTTGAAATAAAAACATGTTTAAAAAAAAAAAGTCTTTGTTAACGCCAAACCTAATTAGGGACCCAATTCTTACTGAAAGTCACAAATGGTATGTCTTTGAATTCACAAGAACTTACAGAAGTAGACCAGGAAATCGTACTCCTAGAAAATATTTTTAACTGTATTTTAGCACGAGCAAATATCCATGTGTAGATTTGCTCAAGTGAAACTCTATTGAGCGTTTACAAGTTCACTTTTCCTCCAACCACCTTTTTTCAAACCCTGGAAGAATTTCTACTTCTGCCATTGTCAGAAGTAAATTTCCAAACTTTCCCACTGAGATAAAAGATTAAAGAACAGTTGGTGAAAATCTTTAAAACATGCAAGTTAGTAAGTTATCAGACTCAAAGGCATCCCAGCCCTGGAACTATTTCTTAGTGCTCCAGCCCAAGTATGTAGATCTGTGGAAAGGCAAAAAGGAAATTGCTATAGTAGGGATTGAAACTGCAGGTATTCAAGCCCTACTACAGTAGTGGTCCTGGCATAATCAGAGAGGCTATTATCAAAGCTCTTACATAATGAGATTGCTGCCATAATTTGTTGCTGCACTACATGGTACCAAAGGGACAAGTTAATTTTTTTTACAGGATAAGTAGATTTAAGAAGCATCCTGTCCCATTAACAAATAGATATTTCATTAAATTCCACACCCCTGCATGCATCTGAAATGCACCCATTACAAATATATCTGAAACGGGCAGTTCACGTATATCTGTAATGAATGCATTTCAATGTGTTTAATTGATTATTTCACCCAATAATAAAACATTTGCACTATGGAGAACTGCATGATATAGTGGAATTTTTCAATGTGAAGATTCAATGGGTGATTTAATAATGGATACATGGCATCACATGAGCCCCCTTGCTTTGTGGCAGGCGACAAACACCTGCATTGATCTTGTGCTATTGTAGAACAGTCTTGACTCATTAGAGGGACAATCTTAACACCCTGTGATATGATGCTTTGATCTAAAGGAGACTGAAATCACCAGTGCAATTTTCTGCCCTTCCTGGAAAAGGTAAATAGTCATCCATCTCTGTGCCAACAGACAATCGACTTGAGACATGTACACACATAACATTCATATCCACCTTTAACTCCTACCTGAAGTCCAAGTATTAGTAGATACCAGCATGGTTCAGGTTGGTGTTTGTAAATGCATTTTATTTTCTTTGCAAACAACTTATGCCAAAACATATAGCAAGTAAATACTGTATGTAAAATTGCTTAGCCTGTGCGATGTACATCATGTAAATTCATAAAAGACACCCATCTACCAGCTGGAAGCTTCTCTGAGTAATGTGCTCTGATGTCAGAAAAGCTGTCTATAGTATTTACAACCACAGGTAAAGTCTTCACAGGCCAGTCTAAGTGATTTAGGGAGTAGGCGCAACAAGTGGTACTGTTTGCAGGACAAGCAGATTTCTGGAGCATTTAGTCCCCGGGAGAAGTAGTGTTTTTTAAACAATTCCACGACCCTACTCGGATAGCTAGTTTCTCACCTAAGAATCCTCTTAATTTTTTTGTTAGATCGTCAATAGTTAGGGAAAGTCTGTCAGCCCAATTCAGACATTGGCTGACTTCACTGTGAGTTAGGGCATGCTGCCATTTCACAGGGACCCCAACCACACAGAAAGAAGTTACCTTCAGCGTAGGGGACAATCACGATTATGTGTGCGTTTATGAGTCTAGAAAAATATTTCTGCCTTTAGCATTTTTTTAAAGCTATTGATGACCTGGCAGCTCCCCTAACAAAAACGTTTTGCAAAAGACATGGCAGAACAATACAAAAATGTAAAAGTGAAAAAGTTGTTTTTTATTAGATTATTATTTTGGGTACTTGTCAAAATATGACTTTTTTTATCCATTTTAAGTTTGGAATTATCTACTTACAACAATGGCATGGCACTGGGATTGTGCAATTCTGTGGGTGCTGTGTTTTCTACTAATTTGACACATAAACCATCATCTGCTGCATATTCTGCAGATCTCAAAAACAGAAAATGTTGACTGTAACCCAATCTGCTCAAAAGCTGCTAAAAATGTGGCGCTGTGTTGCTGTCGCAAAGGTTGAATGAGCGCCTTTCAGCTGGTCTTTCTGTATTTAGGCATTAAACTGGTACTAAGGAGGGGCAATCTTTGCCCAGATATTATTAACGCGTGTAAAAATGTCAAAACAATGTAATAGTTTACACAAAATGTGCCGCATTACGTTACATAATTAGCCTTTTCCTGCTGCATACTTTACTGTCCCTCCTCTGTCGCATAATTCCAGTGGCACTGCCTTAGGGCTTTATGCTTCTCTTTCTGCTGCCCTCTACTGCCCTATCCCATCAATTCTTCCTTGCATGCTGTCAGTCCAGATGATTATGCACTGCCCATGGATACTTTTATATTGCTAAAATAATTCAGCAGGAGGACCCCCTTGAGGCTCAAATTAGGGACACAGGGTTAACCACTATCACGTAATTATCTCACAGTAAGTTAACACATTTCCCATATAAGGGATATTGTATGTTAGTGCCAAGGAATATACAAAACGCATGGGAATTACTATTTTTTCTTGAAATGGCTCCTTAATTGTTTATAAACATTTTAGACTGTTTTTGCCATCCAAATACCTCAACCAAAGAAGTCATCAACAATGCACCAGCTTTTGAGGACGTCTTGAGGTCCCCTCTTCCTGCTAAGGCCCTGTACTCTCAGATCACAACTCCCTACTAAACACCATAGACTGCTCAGGGATTCCAAAAAAGCCTTTCCAGAGCTGAACTCAGTGCATGGAGATTAGGGAGTAGGAAATAATAATTCCCTACTTATCTTAGACTCCTATGTCCTGGTATGGCCCCTGCACTAGGCCTACCACGTTTCCATTCTACATACTTACCCAACAGTCACTGTGTTGGAAAGAGGCTACTTGCTGGTTTTTGTTGGGTTCCTTATGTGCCTCATATTCTCTGAAAAAACTATACAAAAAGTGATGGATGAAATGTCAAATTAATTCCAGCCACTGGTAATTACTCGGGCTGCATCCCAGTTCATCATTATTTTGCACACCATGCCCCCAGCCACAGCTAAATCAGTCTTGACTTTGCTCCAGTGGGAACAGTTACCATGAGGTGCAGGGTAAAGATTGATTTGTATTTGGCTGGGTCTTAAGTGAAGTGACATAGGGTGTGGGGGGAGGATGATGGACTGGAATGCAGCCCACAGCGATTGACGTGGTTCAGATTAATTCAAGCATTCCATCCATCACCTTCTTATTTTTTCATATCCTATGACTAACATGCTTCTAACAACCCTACATGAGGATCCTTGGGCAGGCACCTTGGGTTTAAATAGACCGCGCCCGTGCCCAAAACTCAGGTTTTTATTTTACAACTTGATCTGCCCGGTAACACCACAAGGGGATAAGAAAAAGTATATTCCTCAATATATCATCCCTCCCCTCCCCAAGTTTTGCTTCCTGAGGATGGCGTACACTAAGATCCTTAGTACAGCCAAATATCCATTCTTTCAGGAAATGTATCCTCACCAAAGAGGAACAGCAGAGTCTTCTGACATACACCTGCCCTAAACTGACATCACTAACGTTGATCCAACCGTCAAGTTGCTGCTTTCTGACAAAATGCAGCTACTGTGTCCCTCTACCTAAACTTGACACAGAGACACCTATGTGTTACCACTGACCTGACACCATCACTATACTGTCCCGGTCAGAGACTTATTCTGGAAACCTAGTTTAAGCCTGATTTCCCACCCCACCCATAAGCACCTAGCTTCCTTGTAGGTTAACGCTGGAACAATGCGTTTCACGCCTTATGCCTGACAAACTCATAGTGCCAAATGTTGCAGCTTTATGGTTGTTAGAATGCAGGGCGTTAAGTGGGCTGGATCCCTCCACGTCCGAGACCCTGTAGTAATTAAAAATGGACATTGAAACAAGTCCATATTGGGTCTCATATTCAAGTCCTTGTCTTTAATGCAAAAATACTGATAAATTTCTAAATAATGAATGGAAAAAAATTTAAGGCAATCCATGCCAGAGATTTAGTTCCTGTTTACATATCACATGCTTTACTCAATCCTGCATTCTCAAAATTGTTTGCTCGTTCCAGGGTGTGTGTTGCCATATTTTTTCATGTAGCATATTACTCTTGTACAGTGTGCACTTTGAAATGAATTGCCTCAAAATGGTATAATGGGCCATGATTGAGAGCTCTGGAGTTGAGGCTGAAGGCAGGGCAGGTTTCTCTAGGACTGTCAGTAAGTCACAAAAGTATTCAGAATACATGGTCATCCATTCCTTGGCCTCTATGGAGAGCACACAGGGCAATGATCACATATACAAGTTGAAATTGTGATTCTCTGCAAATGAACGTGAAGGAGGGAACCAGTTGTCAGATACTAACTAGATGAAAGAAGAAGAAAATTAAGTGTTAACAGGTGAGGGGCTGTTGTATGTTTGGGGGTGGAGAAGTGAAGGAGAGGCAGGGAAGGTGCATTCAGGAGAAAGTGAAAAGAGGGCACTGGAGAGGAAAGAAATGAGGTGCGATGTATGCAGGTAAATGAAATGTGCAGAGAAAAAGAGCATACATGCCTAACAAATAGTGAAGATAAGGGGAGTGAATGAGACACTCTAAAGACCACTACCCCTTTCATGGGCGTCTGTAATGTTTAATACCCTGTCTCATTTTCAGAATTTAAACATTTTCAATGTTAATTATTTACAACAAAATGTAATGTTGTTAGTCGTTTATCCGAAACAGGTAGGAACCATTAGCAAAGCAGTTTAGGCTGATTTTAGGTGTATATCAGTTTTTGAGTTATATCTCTGGATGCAATAACAGAAAATACTGTTGTCCTCATGTTTTGCATTCTTTTTTTCTGAGCTACAGCTATGCAAAAGTGGTCACTGAACTGTGATCGCTGCTGATGTCCTACCCTCTCTTCACTCTGATATCATACTGTGAGCTTCTCCAAGTGCTGCTTATCATCAGGTAGTCAATCTGGTATCTGTCTGGCAAAACATAAGGAAATCAGCACTTTGATGTCACAAAATTTCAGGACCTCAAGGTCAAGAAGACATTTGTCTTACAAATCAAAAACAGTTTCAAACTCCTGGTAGACAGGGAAGATTAGTATGAGGCAGCTCCAGGGTCAGTCAACAAGAAATGGGAACAGGTCTAATCAGTATATTTCAAGAGCAGTGAAACACGTCTGGGGACCAAGCCAAGGAAAAGGAAAGAATGGATAACAGAAGACACATGGCAAACTACTGAAAACAGGAGAACAGCAAAAAAGAAACTCATAAAGGCCAAATCTGAGAGGTTACAAGAGGAAATACGAGCAACAGTATAGTGAAAGAAATAGACCAGTCCACAGAATGACAAGAGGGCGCACATGGATTACCTTGCCGGCCAAGCAGAGGAAAACGGGGGAAGATCAACTTCAAGATCCCAAGGATAGTCAATGGTAAATTTAGTGCACCATACAACACCCCTATCATGGACAAGTAGGACAGACTGCTCACAACAGGGAAAGAGTAGGAAGCATGATAGGCCAAGCACTTAAAAGAAGTCTTGAACAGACCAGTACCAATAAGCGTGAAGACATCTAGGAAGAGACAGGCTTGGATGTGAATAGCACCCCACCACAGAAAGGAGAAATCATCACTGCCATCCGGTCTCTCATGAACAGAAAAGCTCTACACCAATACAACCTGAATGCAGAAATGTGCAAGGCGGACCTTGAAACATAGCCAAGACTCTCCGACCACTGTTTGAATTAATTTGTGAGGGAAATACAGCAACAGACTTCTTGAACTACTGCATCATCATCAAGATTCCAAAGAGGGGAGCATTAACCAACTGTAACAACTGGCACGGAATTACCTTTCTGTCAATCCAGAGTAAAATCCTGGCGAAAATCATTCAACAATGCATTTCTGGTGCAGTGGACAAGCAGTTAAGAAAAGAACAGGCTGGGTTCTGCAACGGGAGGGTGTGTTGATCAGATCCTTATTCTATGCAACCTCGCAGAGCAGAGTGGCAGAGATAACTATACATCAACTTTACTGATTTTGAGAAAGCCTTTGATAGTATCTACTGTGACAGTATCTGGCATATACAGAGAGCCTATGTTATACCGCAGCAGACACTTTTCCTTATCAAGGGCTTCTATGATAATTTTACCTGTAAGGTGAGTGAAAGTGAATATAGCTGCAAAGCCAAGACTGGTGTGAGACAGGGATGCGCGAAGTCAAAGTTGCTCGTCAACTTAGTCATCGACTGGGTGATGTAACGCAAAACTGAAGATCAAGCCAGAGGAATCAGATGGACCTTATTTTCTAGGCTGGAGCACTTTAGCTATGCAAATGACCAAACTTTGTGCTCTCTCACGTACTTTAGCATATGCAGGAAAAGATGTCTTGCATCACCATCAATGCACAGCAAGGAGCCTGAAGATCAACACAAAGATAGCAAAAAACCTTCAAACATGATAGATGGGGAGGCCCTAATCATGACTGAAGAGTTCAGCTCCATCAGATACGATGGAAGGGCAGGCAGAGACATCAAGAGCAGACTGAACAAAGCCAGAAATGCCTTCATGATGCTGAACAGGGAGGTAATCCCTGTACAGCACCAACACCATGCTGAGGTTTTCCCAGAGCTGTATTCTGTACACAGTATTGTGGGGATCAGAATACTGGTGGATAATGAAAGGCAACATCACCAGACTGTCAGTCTTCTACACCAGCAACCTGGGAAGAAACATGCACAGTTTCTGGCTGAAAAACATCTCCAACCAGGAGCTGCTCACCAGATGCAACCAAGAGAGTTGGACATCATTATGAGAAAATTAGATGGGAGATGGATAGGACGCACCATGAGAGTAGGCTGCAATTTCATCACAAGAACAGCGCTTCGCTGGCTCTCCAGGAGAATGGAAGAGAATCAAACCAAAAAACACCTAGAGGTGAACTGTGGAAACAGAAATGAAGACCCTGAACTATAGCTGGGGCACCGTACAGAAACTTGCAGAAAGACAGAAATGGAGGTCCTTTGTTGCTGCTCTACATGCCAGTTGGCATGACAATCAGCAAGTAAATAATGACAGAAGCTCAGAGAAGAACCAAAATACCAGTCCGGTGACACACTACGGAACTCAGGGAAATGTAATTTACATGTTTAAGCCGAAACCCTATTAGAGGCCGCATCCGCACCACAACACACACTCTTTCACCCCACTTAAAGACCTATTGGAATGTCTTTACGTTCCACATAATCTGCATTCTCAGTGGTGGGATTCCAGACAAGAGCTGCCTGGCTTGTTAAGGATCACCGCTGGGCTGTGACCCCAACAAAACTCCATGCTTCATCTTATTGGCTCTGGAATGTCTTCCCAACTGCAGTCTTCTGACAGCTGAGATGTTGCTGTGGGGTTATGTGATGCGCCCCTCTGCCCCATATTGAGTCTGCTACGCTCCCCGACCTATTCTGACCGATGTCTGTGCCTTTTCTGGCTCGCATGCTACAGAGGCACCACTGCCAGCCACACCCGGACCTCACAATCAGGTTATTTTCGATCCTTGCTACTGATCCCTAGATATCTCGGAAAGCTGCAACAGTTGGGGTCTGTGGCGGAGTCTCCTATCTGACACTAGGAGATGGAACAGCCGCTGCAGGTGTCAGGACGGGCGCCACCCCGGGATCAGTCTGCCCGACAGTCTAACCACAGCGGGCACAGACCTCCAGGTATCGAGACTTTGAAGGTACAAAACACAACTGAACGAACACTTCCGGAATGACTTGGGTGGTGATCAGTTCCGGAGCGGCGGGTATTTTGTTCCGGAGCTGCAGAGCCTTCTTTTCCGGGGCGGGCCTTTTCTTTTTTTTTAACCAACCACAGAATGCAGAGGCTGGAGCAGCCACCGAGCCTCACATGGTACCGCCCCTAGACTGTCAATCACTGCAAAATAGCTTTCCGATTGCCACTCCCTATCCTTCACTTGTTGAAGTCGGGAAGAGTCGAAAGCAAAGCGGAGAGTTTGGATTTTTAAAGTTCTCAGGGCGCCGGAGGTAAGTCCAACTTTTGGAAAACTGCTGGTTGCTTCGAAAGGATTAGCACCTTTATGCGATCAGCAAAGAAAGTAAATCTTTCTGATCTTTTGCCCATTCACGCCCCTGGCCTTACATTCACTTCCCTTTATTCTTTGAAACTGTAAAACTATAATTTCCACCCCTACGCCTCTGCCTCCATACTCATGCTGTTTGGGTTCCTGCTAAGCCCCCATCTCCTGTCATTCTTTCTGTCTCTCTAGACCCCCCACTTCTGGATTGCGCTGCATTCCGCCCCAATTGTTTTTTACCTTTCGTGGTCAAAGACTGGCACATTTATAAATGCTAATCGACACCTTGACCCCCCACGCCATTTCTTTGCCATCACTTTATTCACGTTGAAGGCTTCATCAGCATGACCCGTGCAGTCAACTCCGCCCAGCCCCGTACTGAGATTTTCCCAATTTCTGTTCTGTGTTGCTGGTGAATACGAGTCTATATGACCAGAGACTCTGGCTTCTGAAAATTGTGCCCTCAGATCATCCCCAGGAAATATCAAGAATTGAACTAATTATGTAAGATTGCTCGCTGCCAGTTTCCCACTTTGTAATTCCCCAGAATGTATGTTTTCAACGATACATTTTTTTTGCATGACGTGGGGGACTTAATATTCCTATGTCTTTTCTGTGATGTAAATGCCATGCACGGGCCCTGGAAACTCACTAGTGATTAGGAGGTGGCATAGGGTGAGATAGCTGCAAGACTCGCACTCACTGTGATAGGCAAATAATTGACTGTCTAAGTGAAATGTACACGGTTCCAAGGTGTGACAACCACTAGAGATCTCTCGGCTGTCTTCAAGTATGGCTAGTTCAAAAGCAAGGGCCCTCACGTCTCATCATTGGGCTCGCTCAACATCAGACTGGGACTGCAATGTCTGACGGGACCCTAGTAGGGGCCACTTAGCCAACATTCTGTGCAAAGAAATAGAATGAAAAAAGAAACTGGAGAGATGAAAAAAGTGTTTTTAAAGTGACTCAACTCTCCCTAAAGAACTCTTTTAATAGTATGAGAGAGCGTTGGTCAAGGTTAAAAACAAAGACGAGTTAAAGGAATTAATGTTCCTTTAATCTAAATAAAGGGGCTGGTTTAGCACAATATGATGAGACGTGAGGGCCCTTTCTTATGAAGTAGCCATACTTGAAGACAGCCGAGAGATCTCTAGTAGTTGTCACACCTTGGAACAGTGTACCTTTTTGAGAGACACAGTATGATAATGGAGGACGTACGCTGGACCAGTTAAACCTCCCAGTCCCCTCTATTTCTTAAGTAAGTGAAATGTACTTCCTGAATCCATTATGTCACTTCTGCATTCTTACTGGAATAGCTACTCAACTGTCTACTGTACTGTTAATCAATCAGGTGTTTATTAAGCACAACTACTCACCCGCAAGGGTGTCAAAGCGCTGAGGGGTGGGCTTGTAGCGTCCATCAGTGAGGTGGTTCTTCGAACAGCCATGTCTTCAGCTCCTTTGTGAAGTTGAGCAGGGGGGTAGTTCGTCTTAGGTGGAGCGGAAGGGTGTTCCAGGCTGTGGCTGTGAGGTGGGAGTGGAGTTGTACCATTATTCCTCTGCAGGACCGCTGTAATCGTAATGGACAGTGCAGTCTCTTTCAGAATTGTTGCTGTACTCGTAATGGGCAGCAGTAGCCCTTCCTAGTACGGCTCCTATCTTGGTAACAATAACTTGGTTTAATATTGCACATCATACCACAAATTCTGCTGTCACAAAGTGCTGTAAACAACAGGTACTACTATTAAATATAATGGAACTCAGTGTATCGACATGGGAAGGATGAAAGGCAGAGTTGGCATGGCTGAGAAGGAAATCCAGGATTTGCAGGCTGCACAGCTAACTTTCTGCGATTTTATTTGTGCACGTGTATCAGTACTTCCTAACAGGAGTGCCATAATTTCAGTGTGACAGCACCTGGATGTTTTCTGTACTGCATATGTATCATGGATAGTTATAACACTTGTCGGCAGTACTGTAAATGTGATAGTACCAGTACTTTTCTGCAGGAAGCAGATGTTTAGTGACTATGTAATTACACATGCTCCCTATTTTTAGCACACAGAGTAGTCAGACACAAATATGACAAACCTTAAAATGTTGTTTATCACAAATCAATCTATGTAAGCAGAAGACACACATTGTAGAAAATACCTTTGTATTTATTAATACTTTATACTGTGCCGTTTACATGTCAAACACAGGAATTTACGTCCATTCCTCCATTTCATGCACTCCCTATCACTCACTCAGTGTCCTTTCATGAAATATTCCTTAAAGAACAATCCAATATGTGTCTTGATGTACCACGAGACCACATCATTTGTAGGGGACAACGTCCTTGCATTTTAACTGCCGAAAACATTTGATTGTTGTCCAAAACATTTTTCATTCTGAAAAAACGCTTAATTGTTTTTGATTGCGTGGTATGATGCATTGTTTAAATTGACTATGCATTTATACTTGAAAGCTTCAAGGGGAACTTATCCACTTGATCACAGTCTACAAACTGAGAGCACAACATACTAATGCAACCCTTTTTCATGACATAACAATGTACTGAGATTTACTTTTCGGCTTCCTAAATCTTTGTTTTTGTCCCAATATTCATAAGTCAACTTTTAATTCCTGCAAACCTAGCGTATCCTTCATTTTCTTGTATGAGCCAGAAGTAATCAAAAGATACACTGGAATCTACTCCATTTATTTAGAGCATTGGTCTTCAAACTTTTTAATGCACCCCCCAGTGAGAAAAAAAAGTCCATCGAGCCCTCCTCCGAATTTTTAACAATTAATCCATTACATTGGCAATGTTTAAATATGTGTAGACTTATTTAAACATTGCAGTTACATTCTGTAACTGTTTTAAAAATGTAATCAAATACATGATGCCAACATACTATTCTGGTCAGGCAGGCCTTACTAACGTGTAAAAGTATCCACCGTGTGATTATTTGAAGTGGGATTGGGGGTTTCGAAGAGTATTTGGTGTCCCTTTCCTTTTGACATTCTTCCAGCCTGGATGTAAATGACAAAACATGTTAGCGATGCCCATTACAGAGCGGTTTATTGCTGCACATTTATTTTCGGCCTAAAACAAAGCACTGCTATTAGCATAATGCTACTTTTGGCCAGCGCCTGGCGCCCCACTCCCGGATTACTTGCGGCCCCCTATTTTGAAGACCCCTGATTTAGAGGCACTACTCAAGGTGGACGTGGTGAATGGGTTGGATGCGTAAGTGGACACCATTCAATCATCGCTTTTTTCCTACCAATTTCACTGAAAAAAAAAATGCATTTGCGTACCTATGTACCACTTCAGATTTGCCTGAGATATTGTGTTTCATTCCTTCCTTCCAAGCTTCACATTCAATACTGTTTCAACTATCAAGTGTCCTTGCGGTGATCATAATGCGATGTATTATTTCTTGTCTTACCTACTACATTCTTACATATTATTAACGCCCCAGGTGCTTAACGCCTATCTACTTTGAACCCAGTGCAGAGTCATGTTTCATAGAACGGTTGGTTTGTATGTGTGTACAAGTTGCAAACATGTTTACAACTTTTGGTAAATCTGCTTTACCAACCGCTGTATTCCAGCAAAGGCTGGATATAAACTGTGCTGGGTAGAAAATAGTTCTTATTGTGATTCACATTTTTAACTATAGATTGTAATAATTGGATACCGGCTGCCAGTTTTGGAAATCCAGCGTTGCCTCTTTCATCCATGATTCTCAGAGTGGTGATATTTTATCTGTATACCACCTCGATATGTTTCTGAATGGATACAAACTATTAATTACTCTGTTGTATTTGGTTATTTATGTATGACTTAGCTTGCGTGCACTGTTGCCTGCATGTTTGTTGTTGTTTGTGTCAGGATGCCTGTATGTTTGTTGGCGTTTCTGCAAATGTATGTATGTATGTTGGTGACTTGATTTATACGAATTCTTTGTGCATGGTCTCTCATACACTGTGCTTATGTATATGCACTTACAAATTACAAACTTTACTGTTTGTCATTGCCTGTTATTTGGTATTATTTAAAACTGTAAGTCTGTTTAATATATTTTGTGACGAGTTTCCTTTGGGGAACACCTCTCTACCAGATTTCCAAATCCTGTGATTTAAGCCAGTTGTAAAGGTTACAACAGTTGATATTTTTAATATAGCGATATCAATTAATACACAAATGAGCCACTATCCGTGAGCTCTGAAGGCTGAATAGATCAAGCTGTAGCTGTAAATAATGACGCACAATTTTCAGCCTCTGACAAAACAAACCAAGAGAATTTTTTAAACAAAACTTAAGTTTGCGTAGCGACTTATATAACACCAAATGGATTTAGTTTTTAGTTTTTGCTGATAATGTTTAGTAAAATACATTTTGGTCTGCCTACATAACCAATACATACCTCTTATGGTTTTGTGTGGCAAGGTTCCTACCAATTGGGATTACTGCTATCTAGCTCACTTAGGGGTTTCACTTTTCGATATTTTCTGGTGTAAATGAAATTGCTACTTACCCTGTACTTTGTTTTGATGTCGATGTAATGGAGCTTGCAAATACTTAGCAATAGCCATTTTTCGTCATAAGCACATGGTCCATATCTTTTTTGACAATAGTACATACTCACTTGCAGTTTTTCATTTCTTTCTGTAGTCTATTGAAATAAGTTGGGTCTGAAAACATCTGTCTTTAGTTGTGATAGAGAAAGGACTATGACAAAAGTAGTCATGCCAAAAAAAGGTAAAAAGTGCTTTGAACGGTTTAGCATCTTCAGGAGTGGGGGAAGGGAGGTATTCCAAGAAATGGGTTCACCTGACTGTGTTTAGGTGCTATTGTGTGTTGTTTTTCTAGCATTTGGATACATCAAATAAAGTACCTCTCTTTTGCTGTCCTGGCTAAATGTGTAGGATTTTCTTACCTCAGCAGTATTTTTGAATCCCATCAGGGACCCCAGCAACCTTCGCTATTGTTTGCGCTTACAGGTTGACTAAGTTGCAGCAGTTAAGGTACTGCTTTGACAGTTGTGATTTTCCAACTGCCTGCTTGCAGGAGTCGGTTTCATAAAGGTTACAGAAATTCTGTAATATGTATTTTAGCAATTGATTCTGCAAAACTGGGCTCTTTTTCCACATTTTATGGCAAATTCTTTGCCCGAATGGGATTGACCATCGGAAGTAGGGTGAGGGTTTTAAAAGTTTATACCTTGTGTTAAATTGTGCATGACAGTAGTAGCGATGGTACGTTTTCATTTTAGGGTTCAGTTTTGGACCATTCGAGCTTCACTTTCATCCACTGGAAAAGTTTGAAGAAAAATGAACCCATTTTTTTTTTTTGATAATCATGCTTTGATTTCTCTCTTCTTCTTACAAAACTCACCCCTTGAGGTCCTTTCACATCATGACTGCCTTTCAGTTGATAGCAGTGGACATGGGTTTGAACATTGATAAAGAATGATATTTTTTTTATTAATACACACCCTTGTATACACCTTTTTGTTTCTGTACATTCTATACTTCTTTATTTTGTCTTATGTGATGTGGACAATAGTCTACACCTTATCGGAGCATAGGTGCCAGGGTCACTGCTAACTTAGATTGTGCTTGATGCAATCAATAAGGATGTTGCCTGTTGTTGCTCTATCTAGATATATGCAACATAGGACGAATAATGCTCCAGTTAGTTGATGGACAATCTGTATATGCAAGTACAACTTCTTAGACTTGACATAGGTACACAAACATATGCACCTTGTTGTATCTGTCAAATAATTACCAATACGTGTAGGGTAGCTGCTTGTAATTGTTTTCTGTGAGAATTATATACGTTTTCCATACTTGTAGCAGTAGCCATACCCACATCATGTATTTGAATAACAGATTATACAATAATAACTTTAAGGATGTGGACATCAACTTGCACAACGTTCCATCTCAATATCATTGTGATTTCAGGTAAAGTTTAAAGTTTGCAGAGCATTGTGGGTAAAAAAAAAAAAAACTCATGGGATCCACGCAAGTCACCCCATCCTGGATTCCCCTAGATGTCTAGTTTTTAAAAATGTGCTGGTTTCGCTAGGTTTCCATAGGTAGTAACAGAAGGTATCAGTAGTATAGCGAATACCACACTTCCTGTAAGTGACAAATGTGTAAATCAATGCAAACAATCTGTTCATCAAGTAGAGACACTGTGCTACCCAACTTGTCAAAGGAGTGTGAGAGAAACTCCCACACTTTTATATAAATATACCCAAGCCCCAGAGCAGAAACAGTCTCAAAAGTGATGGTAAGACCATGTAGTATATCCAGTTAATAAACAAGACCATAATAGTTGATTGAAAAAATGGAGTTTCTTCCACAAAGGGCAAGCAGCCGACACATTTCGTCTTTGACGACTTTCCTAAGGCTATGAGAAGTAATATAAATGCCCAAAGTCAATGCACTCAAAATAGTAGGACAGGCGAAATAAGTAACAAGCTGATGAGACATCGAAATTGCCTCTCACAAAGTTGAGTACGTGAGCCCAAAGTCTGACCAACAAAGAAAAGGGAGTGTCACTGTTTGCTGAAAGTAGAGATATTCAACATCGAAATGGAAGCAGAGGTAACCGTTGCCTATCTCCAACAGCCAGTTGGACACACTAACACAGAGTTACTATCTGGTACCATTACAGTTTTACGAGGGACTTATCAAAGCTTCCTGCAACACAGCTTTCATCTTATGAAGCTACTTAAACTTATCAGATTTGGTAACAATATAAGAAGTTTTCAGCTGGCTGTTGGAGATAGGCAACGGTTATCGCTGCTTCCATTTCTATGTTGAATATCTCCACTTTCGGCAAATAGTGAGGTTTCCCTCTGTACCAGCTGAGATAGGGGTCAAAATCCACAGCTGCACACTTTGTAACAAAAAAACAAACAAAAAAAAAAACGAGTCCGTTTTGAGTGGAAAAATATGACGTGTCAATGCTGTGCTTGGGGCCATTTCCTGTCGTAGACACTAGCCCTACCCACACAAGTGAGGTACCATTTTTATTGGGATACTTGGTGGGTTGCTGGGTGGAAGGAAGTTTGTGGCTCCCTAAAGATTCCAGAACTTTCCATCACAGAAATGTGGGGAAAATGTTTTTTTTTTTTTAGTCAAAGATTGCGGTTTGCAAGGGATTTTGGATGAAACATCACTGAGAGAGCCATGCAGGTTACCCCATCCTGATTTTCCCCTAGGTGTCTAGTTTTAAAAATGTATAGCAGGGGGATGGAATTTAATAAAATATCTACTTGTCCACGGGACAGGTGGCTTCTTAAATCTACTTGTCCTGTAAAGAAATCTACTTGTCCCTTTGGTGCCTTGTAGTGCAGCGACAAAGTATGGCAGCAATCTCATTATGTAAGAGCCTCTCTGATTATGACAGGGCTACTACTATAGTAGGGCTTGAATACTTACAATTTCAAACCCTACTATAACAGTTTTATTTTTTTGCCACCTTTCCGCAGATCTTCTTTCTGGGACTGGAGGTAGGAGTAAGCAATAGTTCCAGGGCTGGAATGACTGAGTCTGCAAACCTACTAACTTTCATCTTTTAAGGATTTTCAACAGTCCTTCTCTAATATTTTCCCATAATGAGAAAGGCTGAAAATCTACTCCTGACAATGGCAGAAGTAGAAGTTCTTCCAGGTTTGGGAAAATAGTGGTTGGATGGAAAGTGAACTTGTAAACCCTCAATAGATTTTCACATGAGCAAATCCCACACATGCATATTTGCTCGTGCTAAAATACAGTTCACAAATATTTTCTAGAAGTACGATTTCCTGGTCTACTTCTGTAAGTTCTTGTGAATTCATGAAAGCCACTAATTCAAAGACATACCATGGGTGCACTTTTGTGACTTTCTTTAAGAATTGGGTCCCTAATTAGGTCTGGCTTTAACAAAGGCATTTTGTTTTTATTAAACTTCTATTTCTCTATTGGCTGGCTTTACTGTCTGATATCACATTCTGCTCTTCTACAAGGAGCATATTGGCAAAAAAGTAGTTTTATTCAGTGCCAGGAACTACTGTGGCAATCAGTGGTGTAACATAACTGGAGAGGGCTCCCCTGCAAAGAACATGGAGGCCTCCCCATTTCCAGACTCACTCAGGGCAGGTGCTGTGCTGAAGAGGGCCTCCTGGATGGGGGCTGCTGGACCTCTGTTACCCCCCTGGTGGCAGTGTGTGCTCTTTGAGATCAGATAACTTTTTTTCTTTTTGCCAGTGTTCCTTACAATGGAGAGGAGCTGGCAGTTCCCACAAATACAAAGGGTTACAAAAGTCATGTCAAAACAAGACGTGCATTGACAAAACCAAAAGACTCACAAAAAATGTTGGATTGGTTGGCTTTGCCAGTGCTTGTTTTCATGCTTCTCATAACCTTGTTGAAAATAGCTACACTAATTTCCCATTAGGAATATTTTGTGGAAATACTAGCACGCATGAACACATTTTACTAAATGATGCTTCAAAGAAATAGCACCTAATTTTTTTCAGAACATTTTATTTTGAAAGCAAAGAATCATCACTTTTTCTTACAAGTTTCTGCAAACATCTGCATCTAATCAGAGCATTCTGGCAGCATTATACTTAGCCTCATGTTGAAAAAAACTTTCAAACGTGTGTTCACTTTTCCTATTTTTTATTTTTTTTTTTTAAATAGCACCACTGTCAGTCGTGCAATGTGACCTTAAAACGTTTATTTACAGACCTCACCCTACTAATGAAGGCTTTTCATTAATGAACCATAAATACAAGTTTGAACAGCATTAACATATGGACACAAATATTACCTCAACTGCAGACAGTTGCCTTCTCTGTAAACTGGCAGCCAAAGGATTTGTGCTGCAGAAGTTGGACCTACTTGTCCCAAGGACAAAATAAACATAAAAACGTGTTGCCCTTGACACCAAACAATATGTCCCGGGCGTCGGGCAATAGGAATTCCACATTCCTGGTACAGGTTTGCTAGGATTTCCTAGGTGCTGGCAGAACTAGGGCCCAAAATCCCCAGCTACCCATTTTGCAAAAACAGGTCAGTTTTGAGAGAAAATATGTGATGTATCCATGTTCTGTTTTGGGCCATTTCCTGTCACCAGCACAAGGCCTTACCACACAAATGAGGTACCATTTTTATCAGAAGACATGCAGGAGTATAGAATAGTAGGATATTTGTTATTATCAATTGGATTTCGCTGCATTTGTATTTTCTTTTTTAATATATCTTTTATTGCGTTTATTAAAGGGTTACAACATGTATCAAATGAAATTACTAAAGTAGTCCCCAACGAAGTACTCAAACCCCCCTCCCTCCGTCGTGCACTTAGTTCAGCAAATAATGACCTTATTACGACAATTCTCTGTAGCCAGGAGGTGATTCGCAGTTCCATGACATTTTATGTGGTGGTTGTGATTATCTGCTCGGAATCTGAGTCTGTAGCAGAAGTGTCATCCTCTGAGGTGGGAGCATCCATGGTCCTTAGGTTTTCCAGCATCATGTCCCATTGTGTGGCATTGCCTCTGGGTCTTTGTCCCTGTAGTGCTTCTTTCAGTAGCACCGTACCCTCGGATTCTGCCCATTTCTCCAGTGCACCCTGCCATCTATTCACTTGAGGACCTCCCGGGTCCTTCCAAATCAAGGTTATCTCTCTCCTAGCTAGAATCAGCGCCAAGTCAGTGAATCTGTTGGTTATTTTATGAGCCGAAGGGCGAGGGAAGTCCCCCAAGATTGCTACTACAGGGGTTGGTGAGAGTGATCTTTCTGTGCTGGTGGATATTTTCCTGAATACTTCAGTCCAGTACAGACTAAGTTGTGGGCAGTTCCACAACATGTGCATTAGATCTGCTGCTAGTTCAGCGCATCGGGGACATCTAGAGTTGTTCTTGCTGTAGAGTTTAGTTATCATTTGTGGGGTTAAGTAGGCTCTGTGATAGATATATAAGTTTATCAGTTTGAACCTTGCGTTTCTAGGCACTGGGTAAATATGGGAGGTGATTCTAGCCCATTGAGTGTCCTCTATTATGGTGTCTAGGTCTGTCTGCCATTTTGATTTGAGTTTATTCAGTGGTAAACAAGTGCTGTTCTGTAGGGATTTGTATATTCCCAAGATCACCCCCTTCTGGTCCCCTGTTGAGCAGAGGAGGTTACAACCTCCATGGGTAGGCGGCTCGCATGTTCTTGTGCCCCATAATTTTTGAATAGTTCTGATTAATGCGTTGTGGGTGAGGAACAAACCGGATGGGAGGGCGAACCGGTCTTGCAGTTCTACATAAAAGCAGAGTTTCCCGTTGCTAAATAAGTCTCCCAGTTTCGTGATGTTATGTGTTATTAATTTGTTGGTGTGCATAAAAATGTGGTCCCCTGAAATGTGATTTAAGGATATTAGGGGAATCTCAGGCGCATAAGGGGCCTTTGTGCGGGTGCGTTTTAGAAATTGTTCCCAGCAGTGTCTCGTCGCTTCCCATTCTAATGGAAGCTGTTGTTTAGGTTTTTTGGGGTTCAATAAAATATGTGGGATTTTTTCTAGCGGGCAGTTTAGGGAGATCTGCAATTCCTTTGCGACTGGGGGTTTGTTAATTCATTTTGCCAGCCATTGTAGTTTCCCAGCCGAATAGTAGATCTCTAGGTCTTGGGCAGCTAGGCCTCCTTCTGTGGTGGGCCTCTGGAGAGTGTGGAGTGCGATTCTGTTTCTGCTCGGCCCCCAAATAAAACCCGCAGCCATGGATTCTATGTTTTTGAACACTGCTTTCAGGATTATGAGTGGGATGGTGGAGAAGTAGTATAGTAGCCTAGGTAGTAGTATCATTTTGAGTGGGGCGACTCTCCCAAAGACCGTTAGGGGTAGGGTGTTCCAGAAGTCCATACTAGCCCTGATTCCCCTAATTGCTCCATGTATATTCCCCTCCAGCAAGTCTTCTACCTTGTGATATATGTTGACCCCTAAATATTTAAATGTATTCGGGGACCAGGGTAGACCTTTAGTATCTCTGGGCTTTGAGGTGCCTTTGATCAGTGGGAAAATGGAGGATTTTCTCCAGTTGATACGGAGTCCGGAGGCTATTCCGTAATTTTGTAACATATCTATTGCCTCTGGTAAATCTGCTTACAGGTTCTTGAGGAAGAGTAGCATGTAGTCTGCATAAAGGGCGATATAGTGTGTCCAGCTGTTGATTGGGATACCCTCAAAGCACTTTCTGGATCTTGCTGTTTGTGAAAGAGACTTTACCGCTATAGCAAAAAGAAGGGGAGATAATGGGCAGCCTTGTCTGGTTCCTCTACCCACTGGGAAAGGGTCGGAAATAGTGCTGCCTGTGCGCACTCTCGCTGTGGGATTGGTGTATAGTCGCTTTGTCCAACGAGTGAATCCCTCTCCTAATCCAAGCTTTAACATGACCTGTTCTAGGTAGTCCCACCTTAGGCTGTCAAAGGCTTTTTCTATGTCCACTTTGATTATCACTGCTTGAGGCATTGTTAGGGGCTTGGAGTGTAGTACTGAGACCAGGCGTCTAATATTTTGCGCCGTGCTGGGCTGCGTGATAAATCCCGACTGGTCTTGGTGAATCAGTGAGGTCATGAAAGGTAAGAGTCTGTTGGCCAAAACCCGGCTTAATATTTTGTAGTCTAGGTTTAGCATGGATAGTGGGCGGTAGGAGTGGACTTCTTTGGGTGATTTATCGGGCTTCAGTAGGGAGGATCATTATGGCCTCGTTGGTTGACTGGGTAGGCTATTATTATGCCATGCTTCTGTGTACATTGTGCTGAGGTTTGGAACTAGTAGGTCCTGGTATAGTAGATAAAACTCCATTGGAAGTCTGTCTGCTCCCAGGACTTTACCCCTTGCCATGCCCTGGATTGCTATTTTGATTTCTGCAATTGATATGGGTGCAGCTAGGGTCATACTTTCATCGGCTCCCAATTTAGGGAGGGTGAGAGCTTCCAACTCCTGGATCTGGGTGTTACTGATTGTTTCAGTGGGGGGTGCATATAAGGTTGAGTATTATTAAACAAAACAGGCATTTATCTCCCTTTGACCATGTACACTACCACCTGGGCACTTCTCAATTTCGACTATGATAGTTTGTTGTTTAGGGGGCTTAGCTAGCCATGCCAGCAGGGCGCCTGCCTTGTCCCCGTCAGCATGCTGTTTGCTTAAATACTGCTTTTAGTTGAAGCGAGATAATCTAGTGTTCGCCTCGGTTATGTTGGTTCTAGTTTCGTTCAGAAGGGATGTGTTGGGTGCCTACGCTCAATGTCTCTAGGGGAGTCCTCAAGACTTTTTAGTTCAGTTTCAATTGATTTTCGAACTCCGATACTCTCACCAATACAGTTGCCCCTGGTTACTATTTTGAAGGTTTCCCATTCAAGGGATCTAGAGGATGCTGTCCCTGTGTTTTGCGTAAAATATTCATCAATGTTTTTGTGTAGGAGGTGTTTGAATGCCTCGTCTTCGGGCGCCTCCGCCCTAAGGCTCCAAGTAGGAATCGATTGTCTCTCCCTACCCCAAACCAGCGAAACTAACAGGGGGTTATGATCTGATATGGTGCGGCCAAGGTATTCGGCTGCTACTACAACGTTTTGTATTTCAGGGGATATTAGAAAGGTGTCTAGTCTGACGTGTAAATCATGCACTATCGAATAGTAGGAATAGTTTCTGCAGTGTGGGTTAAGTTGTCTCCAGCAGTCTCTTAGTTGCCAGTGTTGTTGCCATTCTGTGAATGGTTTGGCGGTTTTTAGAATTTGAGACTGCAAGAGAGGTGGGTGTGACCTATCCATGTTAATATCAGCTATACAATTAAAGTCCCCACCAATTATTTTCGGGCCTGTAAGGGTCGGTCCTATTTCACGCAATAACTTGTCAAGAAATTTCTTTTGATCTAGGTTCGGTGCATGCAGGCCGCCAATGGTTACTTCCCTCCCGTCCAATCTTCCAGTGACCACAACATACCTCCCCTCCTTATCTATGGTTGTGTGTAGTGCTTGGAATGGTACTCCAGGATGGACCCACATTGGTACTCCCCTTGCAAACGCTGAATAATTAGTGGCAAATGTTTGGCCTCTCCATCTTTTCTTAAGTGCTGCAACCTCCTGCTCTAGTAGATGTGTTTCCTGCAGTAGAGCTATGTGTATACCCCCTGCGTTTGAGGTAGTTATATACTTTATACCGCTTGGACATATTATTTTGACCTCTGACGTTCCAGGTTATTATTTTATGTTTTGAAGCCATAATCTGGGTTTTTTTAATTGTTGGTCGCTGGTAAGGGAAAACCAATGGCGAATTCTGACATTGTGTTTAACTGTTGAGGATCCAGGTCGAAAATTGTCTATTGCATTAAGGACAAGTGCACCAGTTACCCCTATAACTATGTAAACAAACATAATTCCCAACTCCCACTCCCCAGGACCGGTAACCAGAACTCTCCCTGTCCAAACCATTAACGTTCCTAATTTAAAGTCCTATAGGTGGGTGGCGTGCCAAGGGTCGAGAGCCTTCGCTCCGAGGTGCTCCCGGGGCCTGGCTACATTGTATCTAAGACCCATTAAGATCTGCTTATGATGCGACTTTGTCAGTTGGTTCAGAGAGATCTTCGCTTGCTATACTGTTGGCGTCAGTTAAGTTCGTATTAGTACTCACGAACAGTTCGGCCTTCGCAGGAAGAGGTCAGATAATTTTGTCTGCAGTTCCCGGCGTTATTTTAGGCAGACTAGTGATGGTGTCCCGCGAAGATATCGAGGAGCCTCCGCAGCTTGAGTTGGGGGTCCGAGATACTGCCAGAGGTCTGAGACCGAGGGCAGACCCCCCCCCCCCCTCAGTGCTGCAGCCGCATCCACAGCATCCCACATCTCCTGAAGGGATTGGTGCCTTGGGGAGCTGCCTCCGTGACCCGTTTGGAAGATCTGCTGCGTTTCCTGCCAGGTTTGCAGTGGGTTCTGGTGGGGGAGGGGGGGTTAAATTAGTTATGTTCAGGGATTCCAGCCCATCCCCCACCAGTTGAGGCGATAAAAAGAAGTGCGTTTTGCCATTATATTCCACTCTGAGCTTGGCGGGGAAAAGCATTGCATACTTTATACCATTCTCGCGTAATGTATGCTTAGATTTGTTAAAAGAGGCCCTTTGTGCTTGTGTTTCTTTGGTGAAATCTGGAAAAATCATGACCCGCTGGTTGTTGCACATAATTTCACCTAGATGACGTGATTGCGAAAGTATATAGTCTCTATCTTTATAATGCAACAACTTCGCTACAATTGGTCGCAGTCTAGTTCCTGGAGGCGGTGATCTGCTGGGTACCCTATGGCTCTTTCTATCGCGAAAAAAGCCGAGAGGCCCTCCGTGGCTACTGTGTTCCTGAGCCAGTTTTCCAGAAAGGATTCTGTGTTGTCTGCTGAGGATTCTGTTCCCTCTGGTACCCCGACCAGTCTGAGGTTACTCCTGCGTGCGCGATTTTCAGCATCCTCCGCTCTGGTTTCCAAGGCTTTAATTCGGGTAGTGAGATCCGCAAGCTCTGTGGATGCTGATTTCTGCGTTAAAGTCACTGTTGCAAGAGATTTTTCATTCGTTCCCACTCTCTCCTTTAGTTTACGATGGTCATCCCGCAGTAATGAAAGGTCCGTTGATAGGTTGTCTATTTTCTGCTCAAGTGCTTCACGGGATTCTCTAATAGCTAGAAGGACTGTGTCCAGCGTTGTTTCCTGCTGTGTCAGACTGTCCTGGGAGGCTGATTTTGTGTGTTGACTAGGGGATTTTGTGATTGTAGTCTCAACTTGGTTCTGTTCTTCTCGTTTTTTAGGTTCCCCCATGTTTAGAACAGTTGTTTGATTGGGTGGAAGGATGATTCGCCCAATAGGTTGGGGGGCTCTCGGTCCTGTAATTTCCACCAGGAGAGTCCTTTTGTTGCCCTCAGGGTTCTCCATTCACCTCCAGGGAGTGAATATGGGGGGGGCAGGGGTCTCCCGCTTCCTATCCCCTTTCACCTTCGTTTCTGGGGTCGTTGGCAGGGGCCCCGCTGCTGTCCAAGTTGGGTGGGGGGGGGGGGTCAGGGTCAGAGGCGCTCTCAATTTCTTGCCCTGCTCAGGGCAAATGGACTGTGGTGAGCCCGTCTCCTCCTCTCGGTTGCGGAGCTCCCCAATCTGGGTGTTTCTCTGCTGGGGAGCGCGCCCGGTCAGTGGCCCGCAGAGGGCCTACTCGTGCTCCCTCCGGTATTCGTCTTGCCACCGGGTGCCCTCAGAGCCATCCACAGCTCTTCGGTGACCCCCGGGAGAACAGCCGCGAGCTCCCGTTCGCGACCGGGCGGGTGTTCCATGGCTCCCCGCTTGCTCGCTCTCCCACTCACTGGCCTTCCTCGGATCTGGCAGGGGGTCCGCCTGTGCCGGGGGACCTCTTCTGTCGGCGGGGGCCGATTGATTGTCATTGTGGGGGGCCCCGTCCTCCCGCCTCTCCTCCACTCACCTCCAGGGAGTGAATATGGGGGGGGGGGGCAGGATTCTCCCGCTTCCTATCCCCTTTCACCTTAGTTTCTGGGGCCATTGGCAGGGGCCCCGCAGTCCAAGTTGGGCGGGGGTGGGGGGGTCAGGGTCAGAGGCGCTTAATTGCCCTGCTCAGGGCAAACGGACTGTTAGAGAGTCCATCTCCTCCCCTTGGCCGCAGTGCTCCCCAATCTGGGTGTTTCTCTGCTGGGGAGCTCGCCCGGCCAGTGGCCCGAAGGTGGCCTACTCGCGCTCCCTCCGGTATTCGTCTTGCCACCGGGTGCCCCTTGAGCCGTCCACAGCTCTTCGGTGACCCCCGGGTGAACAGCTGCGCGCTCCCGTTCACGACCGGGCGGGTGTTCCAAGCCTCCCCGCTTGCTCGCTCTCCCACTCACCGGCCTTCCTCGGGTCTAGCAGGGGGTCTGCCTATGCCAGGGGGCTTCTTCGGTCGGCGGGGGGCGATCGATCACCATTGCGGGGGCCCCCGTCCTCCCGCCCCTCTGCCTTGCCTCAGTTGGCGAAGTACTCTAGCGCGGCCACCATTTTACTTCACGGCGGCCGCCGGAGAAGCACGTTATTTTCTACTAGTTCCTCGAGTAGAATTTTATCGGAAATGGCTCCCTTTCAGACCAGCCGCTTTCCGATGTCGGTTTTGCCGATCGCCGTCATCTCTGGGTTCTTTTCAAAGTTTTAACGCTGGCTGGGCCCGTTTGCCGCCCCGGAGCTCCGCGCTAAGCGTGCAGCTTCATCGGCTGCAGGCCACGCCCCCCTTCGCTGCATTTGTATGTTCCAAACATAAGCAAGTGTGTAACAAAGAAGACATTTTGAAAAATACCCTCCAAATCATATGCTCCTGTGGGTACCCACAAATTCAGAGATGTACAAATAACCATTGACCCTGAATTCCACATCTTGTGCCCATTTCAGAAATACGTAGATTAACTTGATACCTATTTGTCACTCTACATATTCCTCCAAATGAATTGGTCTGTACTCCATACACAATGAAAAACCATTTTATGTTGCTGGTTAGGTGTTGGCTCTGGGCACTTTGAGTTCTTGGAGAACCTACAAACCCTATATATCCCCACAAATAAAAGGGTCTAGTGAGCGTAATGGTACATTGCTTTTGTGAATCAGCCATCGTGACAAAAAGTTACAGATGAAAACATTTTCACGAATGGCTGTTTTTTCCTACTTGTTTTCAATATTTCTTTATTTCAGCATTTAGGGCCTGATATAGTGTTTGGCTGACTTGTTTCTCCATCACAAATGTGACTGATATTCAGTCTGCGATATTACGATCCCATTATAGCCTGTGGGAACCATAATACGGTAGATGGGATATCTGTCACGTTTGTGATGGATTAACCAGTCTGCCAAACTCTAAATCAGGCCCTTCATTTTTGTGGGAAAACCTTAAGAGATCTACATATGACCCATTGTTAAATTTGGCATTTGGCCACTTTTCAGAAATATATAACTTTCCTGGATCACCCATGGGCTTTACACTGGTTTCCACCACAAACTTGTAGTCGGTTGAAAGGACAAAACAAATCTGAAAATGGGCTACTTCTTTGAAAAATGCCAAAACTGTGGTAAAAAAAATAGTTATTTTTGATTCAGCTTTGCCTGTTCCTGAAAGCTGGGAAGATAGTTACTTTTTAGTACAGCAAACATTTTGATGATGCCATTTTTATGAGAAAAAAAAGACACTTTTACCTAGAGCACTTTTTCCCTAGTTTTCTCAAAAACACAACATTTAGCTATAGTTATGCTATTTTCCCAGTCTCCTCTAGGGAAATCCACAAACCCTGAGTACCTTAGGAATCATCAGCGTGTTGACGGAAAAAATGACACAGAATTTCTGTGGATACTTTATGTGGACAAAAAGTTATGAAGGCCAATCACAAACTACCCCAAATAGGCAGAAAAAGGGCTCAGCACTGGGTGTGGGGAGTAAGTGGGGGGGGGGGGCAGCAGCTTAGATTTTAAGGTAGATTGTGCTAAAAGCCTATTAGTCTACAATTCTGGTGTTGGGTCTGACAAAATCCTTCGGGTGAGATGCACTTCTAGAATCCTTGTTAGACCCCTCTTTGGAGGGGCTGCATGTTAGTTTGCCAACTCTGATTTTGTGCATATTTCTAATTTGTATGTTTGTGTACTTGATGGATGCCTTGTAGGGAAACCTATGCCCAGTATAGTAGGTGTGAATTGGTTATAGTGATGTGTCCGTGGTGTAGAACATAGATCTGATTAGTTCATAAGGAAAGTTATGTCAGATGCCATAGCTAAGATCTGTTTATTATGAAGTATTATATTAAAGGCAGTAGACTTGACTTCTCAATTATAAACGTGCTATGTTATTGTCAATAGGCCTTTAAGGGTGGAATGAAATTACACTATTATTGTCTGCACACTGGATATTTTGTTAAATGGAATCTCACAGATTAGTATAGTAAGCAAGAATGTTGGTGTTTGTTACTTTGATCAGTCATGTTGATATAAGATTTGCACTGTGATAATCCTTACTAGACATTCTTAGGAGGACCTGTTATGTGTACATGTCTGGCGGGCCCTTGTAATAAAAACATAAAAGACCTGTCTAGACACATATACAGGAGGTCTTTGGATCAGCCCTTCTCGTCCTGTTTTAGTGTCATTCACATTATGCTTCGACCTGTGACAAAATGCTGTGTGGGTCAAATATCCCACTTCTGACACTGACTTTATTGCCCTGCCAGTAACTGCCTTTTGCCTGATCACATGTGCACACCTTCTTGAAAATGAGTGTGATTCATTGCCTGTAGTGTCAACTAGTCCTTTAGTTTTCCATAAAAAAAATAATAATAATTATAGCTCCTTTTTTCATTTTTTTTTGTTCTGATGCAGATCCCCCAGGCAGTCCTAGTGGGCCGCTCGCTTGCCAGTCATTTGTCTTCAGTGTGCCGCACTTTGTGCGGCTACTATTTTTAAACTGTGAAGCCTTCTTGCAACGGCATTGTCCATAGTGTATGGCCGCCATGTTTAGAAATATGATTTTGGCCACCTTGAGGCAGTACAACAGTGATCCGTTATGCACTTTAACATTTGAAGATGGTTCCTGAACGCAATCTTTACCGAGTGGTCACCTTGGAATGGTATTGTGCATACTGTATCATTTTTGGGGGGCATCGAGATGGTCATCACGTTGCTTTTAAGTGTGGCAGCTATGGTGTAACTTTAAAACTACATACACTGTCCACATTACCATTGCAGGATGGTTACCTGCTACTATGTTTGATTTTATTTTTGAATGGCAACCATAAACCCACTAATCTTAGGTGGTGGCAACTTTTCTTTTTTCACTTTTATTCCTTTATTTTCCATATGCTGCTTGTTGAGTTTGTGAGTCTGTTTTATTATGGATAACTAATTGGGTGAATGCAAGAATGAATCGGTGTGTTGATCAATGGATGTATGTATGTACGAGTGCAAAGACAAGTGACACTGCATGTATGATGTGTTTAGACACTCAATAAATCATCAGTAACTGAAGACACACCTTCAGTTAAAAACCACACCTATTGGCACTGCCAGTGCTTGTTTCCAGTACACATAAGGCAGTAAATCTGATAGGAGTTATAATTAATTTCCACTGAGATCAGGCTTAAAAGCCTTAATGCGTCTCATGGTTGTCCCATCACTTTAAAGTTGGCATTCATTTCGAATTATTCTCATTGAACAAACTTCCGGTCTACACAAACTTTTTTTATTTCTGTTAATTTCAATTTTTTCACACTTTATTAAAAGCCATGATTTCATATGCTGCATAGATGCACTGTGACATTATCATGTCATTATCCTCCCGGTAGTTCTTGTCGTTCTGCATTCCTTGCATCTTATTTAAATGTGAATTTCACTATCTTAGCTGCATAAACCGATCACAGTTCTTCGATAATTACGTTTGTTAAACGGCTCTGAAGCTGACAATCCAGTAGAAAACTCGAAGAAGTTCTTCCCTTCAAATAAAAGCTCACAATCTGATGGAACACTGCTCTATGAATGTCTTTTAATAGGCATTTTTTGTTATATTTCAAAAGTAGTACAGATAGCATAGTAATAGGTGGTTTGCAAAGTAATGACGATACATGAGTTAACGCTGTGTAGTCCGAAACCAGAGTACCTATTAAAATGAGCAGCTATGTCAATAAAAGCCTGTATTATTATAATTTGTAGAGGGCAAACTCATCAAATTGCAGTTTTGAAACGTGTCGGTGTCCAAGAGTAAACTGGCCATCTAGCTCAGTGTGTGGTGGATATGTCCTTTTCAGCAAGAATAATGGGCTTTATCACTAGAGATCCAAGTGTTTTTCATTCAGCTAGTCGGGCGTGTTTGAGAGGTGCCTCTGCTAAGGTCCTTTTCAGATCCCAGGGATTCCGAATAGTCCCCAAAAGCTCTTTCAACAGGATTTGTTAGGTAGTAATTCTCAAATTGTTCCTGGCAGACAGAATGTCCTGTAACCAGCACCCTACCTGGGAGGAAAGTCCTCGACCCGAATGCATCCCATCCCCCCATGCTTAGGCACATGAGTAGTATGGATACGAGTCATCTAACCCCTCTTAGGGTGTTATTAACGTATCCCAATGATGGAAACAAGTAGATGTTCTAGAGTCTGTAACCTGGTCTGTTATGTCAAACACGGATGCCCAAAAGTCAGCAACCCCATACCAAATGCATGGAATTAGCATTCAGAATCTTTCAACATGCACAGTGTGTTTTATCTATATGGCCTAATTTTATGCAGTGGTATTGAGGTGCGGTACATTCTATGAAGGACTTTAATGTGTATTAATCATAATCAATAGTTGGGCAAAGTGTGCCCATCTGAACGCAACAGTAGTGCCATTGTTCCCCCCTTGGGGTAGGGGTCTAGATCCGATAGCAAAACGGATCTCACAGGCACATATGGGTCTTTATCTTGCATGGGTGTTGTAAAGGTGGGTAGTGAGCATCTTAGGAGAGCCGGATCCCAGGAGCACCTCAAGCTCATGTTGTGGTTCAAGAAAATGATCTGTGTATTGCTCTGTATGTGGCTTGGAGACATTAAGAGTTAAAAGTTATGGGGGCGTGCATTGGGGTTATCTCTAATGGACTGTAGTGTGATGAAATTCCTTTCTGGTTATAGATCTCCCACACTAGTTTGTTAACGGTAGGCAAATGGGCAGTTCTATACTTCATTTATAATTCACTGGACCATATTGTATACTCTACGGAACCAGTTCTGCAAATGCCTTTTTTTTTCTTGTTTTTGCTGATGCTGTTCCGCATTGCCAATAACGTTTGCAGATGCAGTTCCGGGTTGGCAATGAAAAAAATGTTCCGTTTATCCTGATTCTGTACAGCGGTGGCAAAACTGGTGTTCAGAGCGAAGGCAAGACCCATTTGCTTTGCCAGCACATAAAGTTTCATGTTTTTTCTATGTGATGCACCCAGTAGTAGGTTTTTGCTTGTGACACTAGTTAACGCTGGCAGAATAACTTCCATTGTTAATCTGCATGTGATTCACAATATTACTTAGGGTAAACACGCAATCTTACAAAATATCAACATGAAGGGTGTTCACTATTCTGCTTGCTTTCACCTGAAATTGTTTTTTAAAGGCTACCTCCCACTTACTGCCTGTAAATAGCACATAAATTCACTGTTTATACACGGCACTATGTTTTAAAGGTCACTTTTTGTTGAAACGTCATGAAATACAAAAGACGCTTGGGGCTCCTATCCTTGGGCATAATGTCAAAATTTGACAATACTTGTATTAGAACTCGTTCCTGATGCAGAGACACAGTTGGGACCCCTCATTGGTCCATTCGCCAGCATCCTACTTTTAGCATTTAATTGTTACACTATATCATCCTCTGTATTCGTGTTCCAGATTTTCACCTTACAGTTTTTCATCATCTGTAAAAAAAAAAAAAAAAAAAAATCTTGATTTTTGATGCATGTAAAAAAGAACAATAATTATAGCGTACCAAACGTTCCCCTCAAGTAGAGTAGATAAGTCAAACATTGGCCTATTATAGCATGTCTGGAAGGTATTTCCTTCCTTTATATGTGGTTTCTCTAGCATCAAGCTTATGATTTGCTTTGTTTCAACAATATCCACATTTGTAATCATTGTTGCAATAAAGGATAGGCACTTTCCGTAAAGTGTTGCAGTGATCCCCCACGCTTCATTGATTAATAGGTCTCCCCTCGAGGGGAGCAGACCTCCCTCGTCCCCCACCACCCTCCCCAACTGGTAGTCGAGTGTCCGGTAAGTGCAATGTGGCAACTATTATCTGTAAGAGTTCGATTTCATTTAAGGTAGTCAGGTTTGTATTTCGCTTGTGGGTGTGATTGATGCATTAGTGTATGGGTGTATCCTTAATGGTCGTGTGTCGCGGGAAGCCTCGGGGGTCTGTGCAATTCTGCCAGTGTTTATTTACAGATGTCAGGGTTCTTGTGCCTCTTTACTGCGCTGTTCCCATTCGTCCACCATTGTACTCCAGGCTCTAGCTCTGTCTAAAGGACCCTGACGTCTTCTCGCTTCTCTATGTCTAATCGTCTCTTCTGCTTTAGACCATCTGAGGACCTTATTATCCATAATGTCCATCACTATCTCTCTTTTGGACAGAACTAGGGCTAAATCCTGGAATTGATTAGTGTATTTGTGTTTGGGTTGATGTCGATAGTCACCTAGGAGGCAGTATCTGGGGTCCTCTGGTACTGTGCGCCGAATAATGTCCGTGAGAAGTCGCGTTATGGACTGCCAGTATTCTCGTATTGCTGGACATCCCCAGAACATGTGTATGAATTCAGCTCCTTCCTCCCCACACCTAGGGCAGCTAGCCCCAGATGCCCCAAAGTGCCTTTTGATTCCACCTGGTTTTAAGTATGCTCTGTGTAGAACGTAGACATTGATTAATTTAAAGCGGGCATTTCTAGATACTCTCGTGGTCCTGGACAGTTTTTCCTCCCATGCCTTATCCTCTATGGTTGCTCCCAGGTCTGTTTCCCATTTTAGTTTGAGGTCCGAAAATGGGCGGGTGATGGTGGCGTGAATTTTCCTATATAGGGTGGTTACAGCTCTGGGTCCCTGTTGCGTTCACAAGGTACTGCGTAACCTCAGAGGTGGGGGGGGGGGCTCTGTGTAGAAAAGTACCATCTTGCCCGGCATGTTACCCCATTTTCACTGTATGTATGTTTGTTTTAGCCCTTGTGTCACTGGGATCCTGCTAGGCAGGACCCCAGTGCTCATAGTATGTGCCCTGGATGTGTTTCCTGTGTGGTACCTAACTGTATTACTGAGGCTATGATAACCAGAACCTCAGTGTTTATGCTCTCTCTGCTTTCTAAATTTTTCACTGCAGGCTAGTGACTAAATTTACTAATTCACATTGGCACACTGGTACACCCATATAATTCCCTTGTATATGGTACTTAGGTACCCAGGGTATTGGGGTTCCAGGAGATCCCAATGGACTGCAGCATTTCTTTTGACACCCATAGCGAGCTCGGGCAATTCTTACACAGGCCTGCCACCGCAGTCTGAGTGAAATAACGCCTATGTTATTTCACAGCCATTTTTCACTGCACATAAGTAACTTATAAGTCACCTAAATGTCTAACCCTCACTTGCTGAAGGTTGGGTGCCAAGTCACTTAGTGTGTGGGCACCCTGGCACTAGCCAAGGTGCCCCCACATCGTTCAGGGCAAATTCCCCAGACTTTGTGAGTGCGGGGGCAACATTACACCCATGCACTAGACATAGGTCACTACCTATGTATAGCGTCACAATGGTAACTCCGAACATGGCCATGTAACATGATCCCCCGGGTCTCTAACACAGAACCCGGGTACTGCCAAACTGCCTTTCCGGGGTTTCCACTGCAGCTGCTGCCAACCCCTCAGACAGGATTCTGCCCTCCTGGGGTCTGGGCAGCCCCGGCCCAGGAAGGCAGAACAAAGGATTTCCTCTGAGAGAGGGTGTTACACTCTTTCCCTTTGGAAATAGGTGTGAAGGGCTGGGGAGGAGTAGCCTCCCCCAGCATCTGGAAATGCTTTGATGGGCACAGATGGTGGCCATCTCTGCATAAGTCAGTTTGCACCGGTTCAGGGATCCCTCAGCCCTGCTCTGGCGCGAAACTACTGGACAAAGGAAAGGGGGGTGACCAGTATCCTGACCAGTACCTCCCAAGGGAGGTGCCCAGAGCTGCTCCAGTGTGTCCCAGACCTCTGCCATCTTGGAAACAGAGGTGTTGGGGGCACACTGGACTGCTCTGAGTGGCCAGGGCCAGCAGGTGACGTCAGAGACCCCCTCTGATAGGCTCTTACCTTTCTTGGTAGCCAATCCTCCTTTCTTGGTAGCCAAATCTCCTTTTCTGGCTATTTAGGGTCTCTCCTCTGGGGTATTCTGGAGATAATGAATGCAAAAGCTCACCAGAGTTCCTCTGCACTGCCCGCTTCGACTTCTACCAAGGATCGACCGCTGACTGCTCCAGGACGCCTGCAAGACCGCAACAAAGTAGCAAGACGACTACCAGCAACATTGTAGCGCCCAATCCTGCCGTCTTTCTCGACTGCTTCCTGGTGGTGCATGCTCTGAGGGCTGTCTGCCTTCACCCTGCACTGGAAATCCCGAAGAAATCTCCAGTGGGTTGACGGAGTCTTCCCCCTGCTAAGCAGTCACCAAACTTCTGCATCACCAGTCCTCTAGCTCATCTTGACGAGTGTGGTCCCTGGAACACAGGAGCTATATCCAAGTGACCCCCACAGTCCAGTGATCCTTCAGTCCAAGTTTGGTGGAGGTAAGTCCTTGCCTCCCCACGCTAGACTGCAAACCTGTGTACTGCGTGATTTGCAGCTGCTGCGGCTTCTGTGCACTTCTCCAAGGATTCCTTTGTGCATAGCCTAGCCTGGGTACCCAGCACTATGTCCTGCAGCGCTCAACCCTTTGAGTTGGACTCCAACGTCGTGAGACCCTCCTTTGTGACTCTGAGTTGACTCCGGTTCACAAATCTTCTAAGTGCCTGCTCCGGTACGTCTGCGGGTGCTGCCTGCTTCTGTGGGGGCCCTCTGAGTTGCTGAGCGCCCCCTCTGTCTCCTCCTCCAAGGGGCAACATCCTGGTCCTTCCTGGTCCCCAGCAGCACCCAAAAACCTCTACCGCGACCCTTGCAGCTAGCAAGGCTTGTTTGCTGTATTTCTGCTTGGAAACACTTCTGCAACCTCCAGCAGACCGTGGGACATCTTCCATCCAAAGGAGAAGTTCCTTGCCCTTTTCGTTGTTGCAGAATCCTTGGCTTCTTCCACCCAGAGGCAGCCTTCTTGCACCTTCATCTGGGGTTTCCTGGGCTCCTGCCCCCCGAACACTATCGCGACTCTTGGACTTGGTCCCCTTGCCTTGCAGGTCCTCAGGTCCAGGAATCAGTCTTCAGTGCTTTGCTGGTGTTTGTGGTTCTTGCAGAATCCCCCTATCACGACTATTGTGTTCTATTGGGGTAGTAGGGGTCTTGGGGGTGGGGTTTCTTGGACACTCTGTTTTCTTACAGTCCCAGCGACCCTCTACAAGCTCCCATAGGTCTGGGGTCCATTTGTGATTCGCATTCCACTTTTGGAGTATATGGTTTGTGTTGCCCCTAGACCTATGTTCTCCTATTGCAACCTATTGTAATTCTACACTGTTTTCATTACTTTTCTGACTCTTACTTACCTGGTTTTGGTTTGTGTACATATAACTTGTGTATATTACTTACCTTCTAACTGAGGGTACTCACTGAGATACTCTTGGCATATTGTCATAAAAATAAAGTATCTTTATTTTTAGTAACTCTTGAGTATTGTGTTTTCTTATGATATAGTGCTATATGATATGAGTGGTATAGTAGGAGCTTTGCATGTCTCCTAGTTCAGCCTAAGCTGCTTTGCCATAGCTACCTTCTATCAGCCTAAGCTGCTAGAAACACCTCTATTCTACTAATAAGGGATAACTGGACCTGGCACAGGGTGTAAGTACCACAAGGTACCCACTATAAGCCAGGCCAGCCTCCTGCACTCTCCGCGCCCCAATGTCTACCCATCGTCTTTGCGATTGCCCTATGTAGCAGGAAACTCCCCACTGGGACCTGATGGCGGTTCCGAAAGTCCTCAAATGGTAGAAAGGAGTCTGCTTTGTATAGTGCGCCCAGTGTTGTGGCCCCTGTTATTTCCCAGCCTTTATCTCGCTCCAGTTCCCTTTGTGTGGAAGTGCTAATAAGCTTCTCAGTGGAATCTCAGGGGCGTAGGGTCTAGGGCATTGTGCCTTGCGTAAATATCTCCTCCAGCATCTGTGAGTGACTTCTAAAGCCTGAAGTCCACTGGCCTTTGGGCTGACGAGGTCTAGAGTGGTTCCGGATAGCGTGTGTAATTTGGGAGTGAAAGGCAAAATTTCACCCTCAGGTGCCACCCGGGCAGCCATCCATCTAGTTAACCACTGAAGTTGTCCCGCCAGGTAATAAGCTTCGAAGTCTGGGACAGCTAGCCCTCCCTCCTCAGTGGACCTGCGCATCACTGCCAGTGACAGTCTCCGCCTACCTGTGCCCCATATGAATCCTGTAATCGTAGAGTTCAGGTTAGCGAAGAAGCCACTTGGTATCCACACTGGGAGTGCCGTAAAAAGATATAATAACCTAGGAAGGACTACCATTTTCAGAAGTGCTATCCTGCCTGCCACGGAAATGGGTAGTGTTGCCCAGAACCCCATTGAGCCTCTGATGCCTCTTGGTACACGCTCTATGTTCCCTTCATAGAGGTCCTGTGAATCATGGTAAATGTGGATACCTAGGTATTTAAGGCATCTAGGTTCCCATTGTAGTTCTCCTACATTCGGGGTGGGGCCCTCTCCCTCCACAATCAGGAAGAGGCTGGATTTCTTCCAGTTCACTCTCAAGCCCGATAGGTCTCTACAGGTTTTAAGTAACGTCTGAGCTCCCTGCAGATCTCTCTCCGCGCTCCTAAGAAAAAGTAGGAGATCGTCTGCATACAGTGCGATGTGGTGAGTCTGGCCCTCAAAGGTAATGCCCCTATAGGCTCTGTCCTCCCTGGCCATGCAGGCCAATGGTTCTTTTGCTAACGCGAAGAGCAGAGGGGAAAGAGGGCAGCCCTGTCTAGTCCCCCTTGCTATTTCATAAGTGTCAGATTTAATAGTGCCTGTGCGGACCCTGGTCTTCGGTTTGAATTATAGTAATTTCGTCCAGGCAATAAACCGCTTTCCTAGACCGAACTTGTGGAGGACTTCGTATAGATATCGCCATTCCAGACTGTCGAAGGCTTTTTCGAAGTCAATGGCAATTTGTTTTTTTTTATCGAACCTATTACTATTCATCAGGGCTAACAGCCGGTGTATGTTTACGCTGTTTGGTGCCCTGGTATGAAGCCGGCTTGGGCCGGATGTATTATTTGGGGCATATGATGCATGAGTCAAGTCGCTAATATTTTACTCAATATTTTATAGTCTGTTGTTAGCATCGATAAAGGTCTATAGGAGGTCACATCCGTCGGGTCCTTCCCGGGCTTCAGTAGCGGGATAATCATTGCTTCTCGGGCAGATAAGGGGAAAGTCTGGGTTTCAGCTGTCGTGTTATACACTGCTACAAGTTTGGGCCCTAGTTTAGTGAGATAAGATAGGTAGAATTCCATTGGTAACCCATCTGGGCCTGGTGCTTTATTATGCACCATGGATGTTACCGCTTCTTTCACCTCTGTTAGTGTAATTGGTGCCACTAGTTTACTTGCATCTAGCATTTACAGTCTGAGGAGTGGAAGGCAGCGTAGGAAATTCTGGATTTCCTCCAACGGGGGAAGTACTTTGCTAGTGTATAAGTCTGCATATTACTTTCTAAATTCTTTGTTTATGGCCAGTTGGAAATTTACCCGGGAACCTCCAGGCAGCCCGAGTTTGAGTATCACCTAGCTTCTCTTTGTGTGGTTTGCCAGCCACGCTAATAGTAACATCTGTACAAAATTACATCAGTTGCTGGTACACATTATGTCTGATGGGGTTTGATATAAAGACACTTCAATCAAATTCCTTTTACTTCAGTCTTTATTCTTTCATCTCTACTGCCTCAGCAACAGTTCTCCACACAGCTGCTCTTCTAGCTCCTCAACGTTCTACTGTCAACTCCAGCCCAATAACTGTCAGACTCTACCATTCTAAGGGGAAGGGGAGGTGGAACATACTACTTCTATCGGTGTAAATATTAAACTCCTATTAGGATAAACTTATTTATATAGAACAATATATATATATATATTTAATTAAAACTGCGATACAACACATCTTCCCTTCTAACAAAACTAGAAAAAGTACAGTCATCTGCTATCATTAATTACAGTTCATTATACTCAAGAAGTAATCTCGTAATCTTTATGCCAAACAGGAGGTTTAATTCGTCGGCTATATGTTCTTTTCTCATAACCTCCTTCATTGCGATTCTGTGGAACTTCCTGACTTCCTTCCGCTTCCTCAGGATTGCTTTCAGTCTTTTCTACACCCGGTGGCTGTTTGACGATCCTATCCATGCTCCAACACTGTCCATTCTCTAATACAACTACATTTCTTTTTACTTTGGCAATATTGAATGGGCCCATAAACTTGGTGTCTCTCACATTTGACCTCATTCCCTTCAATGGATTTTTAACATACACTCTGTCCCCTACCACCCACTGTTGTTGTTTCGTACCATGTTTCTTATCATACATTCTTCTGTATTTATCTTGGTGCAGAGATAATTTAAGTTTGATATGAGGGGTTGCAGGTTCACTCTTCTCTCCTCCACCTAACCATGAGGGAAAGAATTTTGTGCTTGGTTTTCTGCCTTTTAGCGCAGAAAACGGGGAAACTTTAGTGATTAAATTTGGAGTTGTATGGTATGCCCATAACATGTCTCTGATAGCATTTTCCACACTCAAATGATTAACACTAGCTAACTGTATGCATTCCTTGATCATACGATTGGTTCTCTCAATCAGACCATTTGCCCTTGGGCAATACAAAGCTGTAGTGAGGTGATTTATACTGAGAGATGCAAGGAAGTCTTTCATTGCTAAAGAAGTCAACTGAACCCCATTATCAGTAATAAGGGTAGCTGGTATGCCCTCAACAGCAAACACATCCTTGAGGAAATTTATCACCGATTCAGTTGTGATTTGGTTAACTAATTTTGCATTTATCCAATGCGAGTGGTAGTCAATTAATACTAAGGCAAAGCGTTTGACTACTCCTGTCATGTTGATTGGCCCAATGATATCTAATGCCAGTTTGGACCAAGGTTTGTCAGGTATGGACACAGGAGAAATTGGGGTTTTGCGAATCAATTTCGTTTTATCACTGCGTGCACATATGGTGCAATCTTTGACTTCTGTTTCAGTCATGGAGTCCATATTAGGGACTTAATATCCCATCCTCGTCGCCAGTGATATAAAGACACTTCAATCAAATTCCTTTTACTTCAGTCTTTATTCTTTCATCTCTACTGCCTCAGCAACAGTTCTCCACACAGCTGCTCTTCTAGCTCCTCAACGTTCTACTGTCAACTCCAGCCCAATAACTGTCAGACTCTACCATTCTAAGGGGAAGGGGAGGTGGAACATACTACTTCTATCGGTGTAAATATTAAACTCCTATTAGGATAAACTTATTTATATAGAACAATATATATATATATATTTAATTAAAACTGCGATACAATAGGGTTGCATTGGATGGCAGTTTGAACACCTATATTTACCATGGTTTATTTTACTTTGTATATCTTAGGGTCTCCACTTACAAACTTCATCTTCTGATTCTTATGTGACTATATAGCTGTCCTGACATCTGTAGAGCACACTATCAGGTGGAAGACACGTCATTACATAATTGAGATTCGTGCTTAGTGCCTCCTAACTCCTTTGGTGTGTTGGGCTGCATTCTTTCCCTCGAGGAGACTCAAGTGCTGCTAACAAATGTCCTTCCTCCCCATTCGTTGCTGGTAGGTGTGGCTATCTGTTTCTCAGCAATGTTATGAGCAAATCGCTCTACTGAACTGTTTTTCAGTCTGGTCATTGTGTGCACCCAGGTATATCCACAATCATCCCTCTAGCAGCAATGATTCATCTGTTATTTGTTGCACAAATAAGATTAGCAAACCAACTGTGCATCACAGAAGAAACCACTTAGGATGTGTGGTGTTAGCCATGCACTGAGTGTCTGAAGTAGTAGCCACAAGATTCAACTTCTGATCTATTTGTACACTGTGTAAGTTTTGGGTGATTACATCATTCGCTTGCTTTCCTTCACATTTGCTTCTAGATGTCTATGAAAAAAGTAGCAGTTTTTTAACTTTAACAGTTTGTGATTATCTCTTGTTTCTTGTTTTCATTACCATAAAGGCACTTGACTTTGTTGATGGCATTGGAGTGCTATCCAGTTTCTAGACCTTGCAGTACTTTATCTGTTCTATACAGAGGGTGTTGTAAGTAGAGAACATATTTGGGACTCAATATCCTACAGGACAAGAACACAACTTGCATCCATTTGAAGGGGAGAGGGAAGGCAAATGTTGGTCTTTTAGGCTAATTTATTACAGATGTACCTTCTTTCAGATCCACTTCTGTGTTGGCTCTTCAGCCTGCTGCAGGATAGCTTGGCCTCTTGCTCTCTGCTGGTGTCCCAGGTGTTGGCGAGTGCTTTTTCATTTTCTGCCAGTCCATACCATGAGAAGCGTGCCTGTGGTGTTGTACTGACAGGCACAATCATCACGGAACGAAGGGCATTGATTGGAAGTGAATTTCTTGTTTAGCTATTGCTTCTTAAGTTCCCTTAAAAGATGTAACTGAGAGTGTTAACTTGTTTTTTCTTGACATGAAGGATTTCTAAGGGAGTTTCTAAGAAAAAGGAGTTCGGTTTTTGATGGATTTATGTTAGAA